>NC_092729.1:47101517-47746272 GCF_047496885.1 Scyliorhinus torazame
ATCCAGCTGATCGGCAATGAGGGGAATGACAGACCCAGCTGATCGGCACTGCGGGGAAGCACACTCCCAGCTGATCGGCAATGGGGGGAAGCACACACCCAGCTGATCGGCAATGGGGGGGAAGCACAAACCCAGCTGATCGGCAATGGGGGAAGCACAAACCCAGCTGATCGGCAATGTGGGGAAGGACACACCCAGCTGATCGGCAATGCGGTGTAGCACACACCCAGCTGATCGGCAATGCGGGGAAGCACACTCCCAGCTGATCGGCAGTGGGGAGAAGCACACACCCAGCTGATCGGCAATGTGGGGAAGAACACACCCAGCTGATCGGCAATGCGGGGAAGCACACACCCCGCTGATCGGCAAAGGGGTGAAGCACACACCCAGCTGATCGGCAATGGGGGGAAACACACACCCAGCTGATCGGCAATGGGGTGAGGCACACACCCAGCTGATCGGCAATATGGGGAAGCACACTCCCAGCAGATCGGCAATGGGGGGAGGCACACACCCAGCTAATCGGCAATGCGGGGAAGGACACACCCAGCTGATCGGCAATGGGGGGAAGCACACACCCAGCTGATCCGCAATGGGGGGAAGGACAAATCTAGCTGATCGGCAATGGGGGGAATCAAACACCCAGCTGATCGGCAATGGGGGAAGCACATACTCAGCTGATCGGCAATGGGGGGAAGCACACACCCAGCTGATCGGCAATGTGGGGAAGGACAGACCCAGCTAATCGGCAATGGGGTGAAGGACAGACCCAGCTGATCTGCAATGGGGTGAAGGACAGACCCAGCTGACCGGCAATGGGGGGAAGGACAGACCCAGCTGATCTGCAATGGGGAGAAGGACAGACCCAGCTGACCGGCAATGGGGGGGAAGGACAGACCCAGCTGATCGCCAATGGGGGGGAAGCACACCCCCAGCTGATCGGCAATGGGGGGAATGACACACTCAGCTGATCGGCAATGGGGGGAAGGACACACCCAGCTGATCGGCAATGGGGGGAAGCACACATCCAGCTGACCGGCAATGGAGGGAAGGACAGACCCAGCTGATCGGCAATGGGGGGAAGCACACTCCCAGCTGATCGGCAATGGGGGGTAGGACATACCAAGCTGATCGGCAATGGGGGGAAGCACACTCCCAGCTGATCGGCAATGGGAGGAAGGACAGACACAGCTGATCGGTAATGCGGGAAGGACACACCCAGCTGATCGGCAATGGGGGGAAGGACAGACCCAGCTGATCGGCAATGCGGGGAAGGACAGACCCAGCTGATCGGCTATGGGGGCAAGCACACACCCAGCTGATCGGCAAGTGGGGGATGCACACACCCAGCTGATCGGCAATGGGTGGAAGCACACACCCAGCTGATCCGCAATGGGGGGAAGGGCAGACCCAGCTGATCAGCAATGGGAGAAGCACACACCCAGCTGATCGGCAATGGGGGAAAGCACACACCCAGCTGGTCGGCAATGGGGGGAAGGACACACACAGCTGATCCGCAATGGGGGGAAGCACACACCCAGCTGATCGGCAATGCGGGGAAGCACACACCCAGCTGATCGGCAATGAGGGGAAAGACAAATCCAGCTGTTCGGCAATGGGGGGAAGTACACACCCAGCTGATTGGCATGGGGGGGAAGGACTCACCCAGCTGATCGGCAATGTGGGGAAGGACAGACCCAGCTGATCGGCAATGTGGGGAAGCACACACCCAGCTGATCGGCAATGGGGGGAAGGACAAACCCAGCTGATCGGCAAGGGGGGAAGGACACACACAGCTGATCGGAAATGGGGGGGAAGGACAGATCCAGCTGATCGGCAATGGGGGGAATGACAGACCCAGCTGATCGGCAATGCGGGGAAGCACACTCCCAGCTGATCGGCAATGGGGGGAAGCACACACCCAGCTGATCGGCAATGGGGGGGGAAGCACAAACCCAGCTGATCGGCAATGAGGGAAGCACAAACCCAGCTGATCGGCAATGTGGGGAAGGACACACCCAGCTGATCGGCAATGCGGTGTAGCACACACCCAGCTGATCGGCAATGCGGGGAAGCACACTCCCAGCTGATCGGCAGTGGGGAGAAGCACACACCCAGCTGATCGGCAATGTGGGGAAGAACACACCCAGCTGATCGGCAATGCGGGGAAGCACACACCCCGCTGATCGGCAAAGGGGTGAAGTACACACCCAGCTGATCGGCAATGGGGGGAAACACACACCCAGCTGATCGGCAATGGGGTGAGGCACACACCCAGCTGATCGGCAATATGGGGAAGCACACTCCCAGCAGATCGGCAATGGGGGGAGGCACACACCCAGCTAATCGGCAATGCGGGGAAGGACACACCCAGCTGATCGGCAATGGGGGTAAGCACACACCCGGCTGATCCGCAATGGGGGGAAGGACAAATCTAGCTGATCGGCAATGGGGGGAATCAAACACCCAGCTGATCGGCAATGGGGGAAGCACATACTCAGCTGATCGGCAATGGGGGGAAGCACACACCCAGCTGATCGGCAATGTGGGGAAGGACAGACCCAGCTAATCGGCAATGGGGTGAAGGACAAACCTAGCTGATTGGCAATGGGGGGAAGCACACTCCCAGCTGATCGGCAATGAGGGGAAGGACACTCCAGCTGATCGGCAATGGGGGGAAGGACAGACCCAGCTGATCTGCAATGGGGAGAAGGACAGACCCAGCTGACCGGCAATGGGGGGGAAGGACAGACCCAGCTGATCGCCAATGGGGGGGAAGCACACACCCAGCTGATCGGCAATGGGGGAAGGACAGACCCAGCTGATCGGCAATGGGGGGAAGGACAGACCCAGCTGATCGGCAATGAGGGGAAGCACACACCCAGCTGACCGGCAATGGGGGGATGGACAGACCCAGCTGATCGGCAATGGGGGGTAGCACACTCCCAGCTGATCTGCAATGGGGTGAAGGACAGACCCAGCTGATCGTCAATGCGGGGAAGGACACACCCAGCTGATCGGCAATGCGGGGAAGGACACACCCAGCTGATCGGCAATGGGGGGAAGGACAGACCCAGCTGATCGGCAATGCGGGGAAGGACACACCCAGCTGATCGGCAATGGGGGGGAGGACAGACCCAGCTGATCGGCAATGCGGGGAAGTACACACCCAGCTGATCGGCAATGCGGGGAAGGACACACCCAGCTGATCGGCAATGGGGGGAAGGACACACCCAGCTGATCGGCAATGCGGGGAAGGAAACACCCAGCTGATCGGCAATGGGGGGAAGGACAGACCCAGCTGATCGGCAATGGGGGGAATGACACACCCAGCTGATCGGCAATGGGGGGAAGGACTCACCCAGCTGATCGGCAATGGGGGAAGGACACACCCAGCTGATCGGCAATGGGGGGCAGGACATACCCAGCTGATCGGCAATGGGGGGAAGGACACACCCAGCTGATCGTCAATGGAGGAAGCACACACACAGCTGATCGGCAATGGGGGGGAAGCACACCCAGCTGATCGGCAATGGGGAGAAGGTCAGACCCAGGTGATCGGCATTGGGGGGAAGGACAGACCCAGCTGATCGGCAATGAGGGGAAGCACACACCCAGCTGACCGGCAATGGGGGGATGGACAGACCCAGCTGATCGGCAATGGGGGGTAGCACACTCCCAGCTGATCTGCAATGGGGTGAAGGACAGACCCAGCTGATCGGCAATGCGGGGAAGGACACACCCAGCTGATCGGCAATGCGGGGAAGGACACACCCAGCTGATCGGCAATGGGGGGAAGGACAGACCCAGCTGATCGGCAATGCGGGGAAGGACACACCCAGCTGATCGGCAATGGGGGGGAGGACAGACCCAGCTGATCGGCAATGCGGGGAAGTACACACCCAGCTGATCGGCAATGCGGGGAAGGACACACCCAGCTGATCGGCAATGGGGGGAAGGACACACCCAGCTGATCGGTAATGGGGGGAAGCACACTCCAAGCTAATCGGCAATGCGGGAAGGACACTCCAAGCTGATCGGCAATGGGGGGAAGAACTGAACCAGCTGATCTGCAATGGGGGGAAGCACAATGCCAGCTGATCGGCAATGGGGGGAAGCAGACACCCAGCTGATCGGCAATGAAGGGAAGCACACACGAAGCTGATCGGCAATGTGGGGAAGCACACCCCCAGCTGATCGGCAATGGGGGGAATGACACACTCAGCTGATCGGCAATGGGGGGAAGGACACACCCAGCTGATCGGCAATGGGGGGAAGCACACATCCAGCTGAGCGGCAATGGAGGGAAGGACAGACCCAGCTGATCGGCAATGGGGGGAAGCACACTCCCAGCTGATCGGCAATGGGGGGTAGGACATACCAAGCTGATCGGCAATGGGGGGAAGCACACTCCCAGCTGATCGGCAATGGGGGGAAGGACAGACCCAGCTGATCGGTAATGCGGGAAGGACACACCCAGCTGATCGGCAATGGGGGGAAGGACAGACCCAGCTGATCGGCAATGCGGGGAAGGACAGACCCAGCTGATCGGCTATGGGGGGAAGCACACACCCAGCTGATCGGCAAGTGGGGGATGCACACACCCAGCTGATCCGCAATGGGGGGAAGGGCAGACCCAGCTGATCAGCAATGGGAGAAGCACACACCCAGCTGATCGGCAATGGGGGAAAGCACACACCCAGCTGGTCGGCAATGGGGGGAAGGACACACACAGCTGATCGGCAATGGGGGGAAGCACACACCCAGCTGATCGGCAATGCGGGGAAGCACACACCCAGCTGATCGGCAATGAGGGGAAAGACAAATCCAGCTGTTCGGCAATGGGGGGAAGTACACACACAGCTGATTGGCATGGGGGGGAAGGACTCACCCAGCTGATCGGCAATGTGGGGAAGGACAGACCCAGCTGATCGGCAATGTGGGGAAGCACACACCCAGCTGATCGGCAATGGGGGGAAGGACAAACCCAGCTGATCGGCAAGGGGGGAAGGACACACACAGCTGATCGGAAATGGGGGGGAAGGACAGATCCAGCTGATCGGCAATGAGGGGAATGACAGACCCAGCTGATCGGCACTGCGGGGAAGCACACTCCCAGCTGATCGGCAATGGGGGGAAGCACACACCCAGCTGATCGGCAATGGGGGGGAAGCACAAACCCAGCTGATCGGCAATGGGGGAAGCACAAACCCAGCTGATCGGCAATGTGGGGAAGGACACACCCAGCTGATCGGCAATGCGGTGTAGCACACACCCAGCTGATCGGCAATGCGGGGAAGCACACTCCCAGCTGATCGGCAGTGGGGAGAAGCACACACCCAGCTGATCGGCAATGTGGGAAAGAACACACCCAGCTGATCGGCAATGCGGGGAAGCACACACCCCGCTGATCGGCAAAGGGGTGAAGCACACACCCAGCTGATCGGCAATGGGGGGAAACACACACCCAGCTGATCGGCAATGGGGTGAGGCACACACCCAGCTGATCGGCAATATGGGGAAGCACACTCCCAGCAGATCGGCAATGGGGGGAGGCACACCCCCAGCTAATCGGCAATGCGGGGAAGGACACACCCAGCTGATCGGCAATGGGGGGAAGCACACACCCAGCTGATCCGCAATGGGGGGAAGGACAAATCTAGCTGATCGGCAATGGGGGGAATCAAACACCCAGCTGATCGGCAATGGGGGAAGCACATACTCAGCTGATCGGCAATGGGGGGAAGCACACACCCAGCTGATCGGCAATGTGGGGAAGGACAGACCCAGCTAATCGGCAATGGGGTGAAGGACAGACCCAGCTGATCTGCAATGGGGAGAAGGACAGACCCAGCTGACCGGCAATGGGGGGAAGGACAGACCCAGCTGATCTGCAATGGGGAGAAGGACAGACCCAGCTGACCGGCAATGGGGGGGAAGGACAGACCCAGCTGATCGCCAATGGGGGGGAAGCACACCCCCAGCTGATCGGCAATGGGGGGAATGACACACTCAGCTGATCGGCAATGGGGGGAAGGACACACCCAGCTGATCGGCAATGGGGGGAAGCACACATCCATCTGACCGGCAATGGAGGGAAGGACAGACCCAGCTGATCGGCAATGGGGGGAAGCACACTCCCAGCTGATCGGCAATGGGGGGTAGGACATACCAAGCTGATCGGCAATGGGGGGAAGCACACTCCCAGCTGATCGGCAATGGGAGGAAGGACAGACACAGCTGATCGGTAATGCGGGAAGGACACACCCAGCTGATCGGCAATGGGGGGAAGGACAGACCCAGCTGATCGGCAATGCGGGGAAGGACAGACCCAGCTGATCGGCTATGGGGGCAAGCACACACCCAGCTGATCGGCAAGTGGGGGATGCACACACCCAGCTGATCGGCAATGGGTGGAAGCACACACCCAGCTGATCCGCAATGGGGGGAAGGGCAGACCCAGCTGATCAGCAATGGGAGAAGCACACACCCAGCTGATCGGCAATGGGGGAAAGCACACACCCAGCTGGTCGGCAATGGGGGGAAGGACACACACAGCTGATCCGCAATGGGGGGAAGCACACACCCAGCTGATCGGCAATGCGGGGAAGCACACACCCAGCTGATCGGCAATGAGGGGAAAGACAAATCCAGCTGTTCGGCAATGGGGGGAAGTACACACCCAGCTGATTGGCATGGGGGGGAAGGACTCACCCAGCTGATCGGCAATGTGGGGAAGGACAGACCCAGCTGATCGGCAATGTGGGGAAGCACACACCCAGCTGATCGGCAATGGGGGGAAGGACAAATCCAGCTGATCGGCAAGGGGGGAAGGACACACACAGCTGATCGGAAATGGGGGGGAAGGACAGATCCAGCTGATCGGCAATGGGGGGAATGACAGACCCAGCTGATCGGCAATGCGGGGAAGCACACTCCCAGCTGATCGGCAATGGGGGGAAGCACACACCCAGCTGATCGGCAATGGGGGGGGAAGCACAAACCCAGCTGATCGGCAATGAGGGAAGCACAAACCCAGCTGATCGGCAATGTGGGGAAGGACACACCCAGCTGATCGGCAATGCGGTGTAGCACACACCCAGCTGATCGGCAATGCGGGGAAGCACACTCCCAGCTGATCGGCAGTGGGGAGAAGCACACACCCAGCTGATCGGCAATGTGGGGAAGAACACACCCAGCTGATCGGCAATGGGGTGAGGCACACACCCAGCTGATCGGCAATATGGGGAAGCACACTCCCAGCAGATCGGCAATGGGGGGAGGCACACACCCAGCTAATCGGCAATGCGGGGAAGGACACACCCAGCTGAACGGCAATGGGGGTAAGCACACACCCGGCTGATCCGCAATGGGGGGAAGGACAAATCTAGCTGATCGGCAATGGGGGGAATCAAACACCCAGCTGATCGGCAATGGGGGAAGCACATACTCAGCTGATCGGCAATGGGGGGAAGCACACACCCAGCTGATCGGCAATGTGGGGAAGGACAGACCCAGCTAATCGGCAATGGGGTGAAGGACAAACCTAGCTGATTGGCAATGGGGGGAAGCACACTCCCAGCTGATCGGCAATGAGGGGAAGGACACTCCAGCTGATCGGCAATGGGGGGAAGGACAGACCCAGCTGATCTGCAATGGGGAGAAGGACAGACCCAGCTGACCGGCAATGGGGGGGAAGGACAGACCCAGCTGATCGCCAATGGGGGGGAAGCACACACCCAGCTGATCGGCAATGGGGGAAGGACAGACCCAGCTGATCGGCAATGGGGGGAAGGACAGACCCAGCTGATCGGCAATGAGGGGAAGCACACACCCAGCTGACCGGCAATGGGGGGATGGACAGACCCAGCTGATCGGCAATGGGGGGTAGCACACTCCCAGCTGATCTGCAATGGGGTGAAGGACAGACCCAGCTGATCGGCAATGCGGGGAAGGACACACCCAGCTGATCGGCAATGCGGGGAAGGACACACCCAGCTGATCGGCAATGGGGGGAAGGACAGACCCAGCTGATCGGCAATGCGGGGAAGGACACACCCAGCTGATCGGCAATGGGGGGGAGGACAGACCCAGCTGATCGGCAATGCGGGGAAGTACACACCCAGCTGATCGGCAATGCGGGGAAGGACACACCCAGCTGATCGGCAATGGGGGGAAGGACACACCCAGCTGATCGGCAATGCGGGGAAGGAAACACCCAGCTGATCGGCAATGGGGGGAAGGACAGACCCAGCTGATCGGCAATGGGGGGAATGACACACCCAGCTGATCGGCAATGGGGGGAAGGACTCACCCAGCTGATCGGCAATGGGGGAAGGACACACCCAGCTGATCGGCAATGGGGGGCAGGACATACCCAGCTGATCGGCAATGGGGGGAAGGACACACCCAGCTGATCGTCAATGGAGGAAGCACACACACAGCTGATCGGCAATGGGGGGGAAGCACACCCAGCTGATCGGCAATGGGGAGAAGGTCAGACCCAGGTGATCGGCAATGGGGGGAAGGACAGACCCAGCTGATCGGCAATGAGGGGAAGCACACACCCAGCTGACCGGCAATGGGGGGATGGACAGACCCAGCTGATCGGCAATGGGGGGTAGCACACTCCCAGCTGATCTGCAATGGGGTGAAGGACAGACCCAGCTGATCGGCAATGCGGGGAAGGACACACCCAGCTGATCGGCAATGCGGGGAAGGACACACCCAGCTGATCGGCAATGGGGGGAAGGACAGACCCAGCTGATCGGCAATGCGGGGAAGGACACACCCAGCTGATCGGCAATGGGGGGGAGGACAGACCCAGCTGATCGGCAATGCGGGGAAGTACACACCCAGCTGATCGGCAATGCGGGGAAGGACACACCCAGCTGATCGGCAATGGGGGGAAGGACACACCCAGCTGATCGGCAATGCGGGGAAGGAAACACCCAGCTGATCGGCAATGGGGGGAAGGACAGACCCAGCTGATCGGCAATGGGGGGAATGACACACCCAGCTGATCGGCAATGGGGGGAAGGACTCACCCAGCTGATCGGCAATGGGGGAAGGACACACCCAGCTGATCGGCAATGGGGGGCAGGACATACCCAGCTGATCGGCAATGGGGGGAAGGACACACCCAGCTGATCGTCAATGGAGGAAGCACACACACAGCTGATCGGCAATGGGGGGGAAGCACACCCAGCTGATCGGCAATGGGGAGAAGGTCAGACCCAGGTGATCGGCAATGGGGGGAAGGACAGACCCAGCTGATCGTCAATGGAGGGAAGCACACACCCAGCTGATCGGCAATGGGGGGAAGCACACATCCAGCTGATCGGCAATGGGGAGAAGGACAGACCCAGCTGATCGGCAATGGGGGGAAGGACAGACACAGCTGATCGCCAATGGGGGGGAAGCACACACCCAGCTGATCGGCAATGGGGGGAAGCACACACCCAGCTGATCGGCAATGGGGGGAAGGACAGACCCAGCTGATCGGCAATGGGGGGAAGGACAAACCTAGCTGATCGGCAATGGGTGGAAGCACAATCCCAGCTGATCGGCAATGGGGGGAAGCACACACCCAGCAGATCGGCAATGGGGGGAAGCACACACGCAGCTGATCGGCAATGGGGGGAAGGGCAGACCCAGCTGATCGGCAAATGGGGGAAGGACAGACCCAGCTGATCGCCAATGGGGGGGAAGCACACACCCAGCTGATCGGCAATGGGGGGTAGGACAGACCCAGCTGATCGGCAATCGGGGGAAGGTCACACCCAGCTGATCGGCAATGGTGGGGGGAAGCACACACTCAGTTGACCGGCAATGGGGGGAAGGACAGACCCAGCTGATCGGCAATGGGGGGAAGGACACACCCAGCTGATCGGCAATGGGGGGAAAGACACATCCAGCTGATCGGCAATGGGGGGGAAGGACACACCCAGCCTATCTGCAATGGGGGGAAGGACAGACCCCGCTGATCGGCAATGGGGGGAAGGACATACCCAGCTGATCGGCAATGGGGGGAAGGACACACCCAGCTGATCGTCAATGGGAAAAGCACACACCCAGCTGATCGGCAATGGGGGGGAAGCACACTCCCAGCTGATCGGCAATGTGGGGAAGGACACACCCAGCTGATAGGCAATGCGGGGAAGGACAGACCAAGCTGATTGGCAATGGAGGGATGCACACACCCAGCTGATCGGCAATGGGGGGAAGCACACACCCAGCTGATCGGCAATGGGGGGGAAGCACACTCCCAGCTGATCGGCAATGGTGGGGGGGGAAGCGCACACCCAGCTAATCGGCAATGCGGGGAAGCACGGACCCAGCTGATCGGCAATGGAGTGAAGCACACTCCCAGCTGATCGTCAATGGGGGGGAAGCACACTCCCAGCTGATCAGCAATGCGGGGAAGCACACTCCCAGCTGATCGGCAATGGGGGGGAAGCACACACCCAGCTGATCGGCAATGCGCGGAAGCACACACCCAGCTGATCGGCAATGGGGGGAAGTTCACTCCCAGCTGATCGGCAATGGGGGTTAGGACAGACCCAGCTGATCGGCAATCGGGGGAAGGTCACACCCAGCTGATCGGCAATGGGGGGGAAGCACACACTCAGTTGACCGGCAATGGGGGGAAGGCAGACCCAGCTGATCGGCAATGGGGGGAAGGACACACCCAGCTGATCGGCAATGGGGGGAAAGACACATCCAGCTGATCGGCAATGGGGGGAAGGACACACCCAGCCTATCTGCAATGGGGGGAAGGACAGACCCCGCTGATCGGCAATGGGGGGAAGGACATACCCAGCTGATCGGCAATGGGGGGAAGGACACACCCAGCTGATCGTCAATGGGAAAAGCACACACCCAGCTGATCGGCAATGGGGGGGGGGAAGCACACACCCAGCTGACCGGCAATGGGGGGATGGACAGACCCAGCTGATCGGCAATGGGGGGTAGCACACTCCCAGCTGATCTGCAATGGGGTGAAGGACAGACCCAGCTGATCGGCAATGCGGGGAAGGACACACCCAGCTGATCGGCAATGCGGGGAAGGACACACCCAGCTGATCGGCAATGGGGGGAAGGACAGACCCAGCTGATCGGCAATGCGGGGAAGGACACACCCAGCTGATCGGCAATGGGGGGGAGGACAGACCCAGCTGATCGGCAATGCGGGGAAGTACACACCCAGCTGATCGGCAATGCGGGGAAGGACACACCCAGCTGATCGGCAATGGGGGGAAGGACACACCCAGCTGATCGGCAATGCGGGGAAGGAAACACCCAGCTGATCGGCAATGGGGGGAAGGACAGACCCAGCTGATCGGCAATGGGGGGAATGACACACCCAGCTGATCGGCAATGGGGGGAAGGACACACCCAGCTGATCGGCAATGGGGGAAGGACACACCCAGCTGATCGGCAATGGGGGGCAGGACATACCCAGCTGATCGGCAATGGGGGGAAGGACACACCCAGCTGATCGTCAATGGAGGAAGCACACACACAGCTGATCGGCAATGGGGGGGAAGCACACCCAGCTGATCGGCAATGGGGAGAAGGTCAGACCCAGGTGATCGGCAATGGGGGGAAGGACAGACCCAGCTGATCGTCAATGGAGGGAAGCACACACCCAGCTGATCGGCAATGGGGGGAAGCACACATCCAGCTGATCGGCAATGGGGAGAAGGACAGACCCAGCTGATCGGCAATGGGGGGACGGACAGACACAGCTGATCGCCAATGGGGGGGAAGCACACACCCAGCTGATCGGCAATGGGGGGAAGCACACACCCAGCTGATCGGCAATGGGGGGAAGGACAGACCCAGCTGATCGGCAATGGGGGGAAGGACAAACCTAGCTGATCGGCAATGGGGGGAAGCACAATCCCAGCTGATCGGCAATGGGGGGAAGCACACACCCAGCAGATCGGCAATGGGGGGAAGCACACACGCAGCTGATCGGCAATGGGGGAAGGGCAGACCCAGCTGATCGGCAAATGGGGGAAGGACAGACCCAGCTGATCGCCAATGGGGGGGAAGCAAACACCCAGCTGATCGGCAATGGGGGGTAGGACAGTCCCAGCTGATCGGCAATCGGGGGAAGGTCACACCCAGCTGATCGGCAATGGGGGGGGGGAAGCACACACTCAGTTGACCGGCAATGGGGGGAAGGACAGACCCAGCTGATCGGCAATGGGGGGAAGGACACACCCAGCTGATCGGCAATGGGGGGAAAGACACATCCAGCTGATCGGCAATGGGGGGGAAGGACACACCCAGCCTATCTGCAATGGGGGGAAGGACAGACCCCGCTGATCGGCAATGGGGGGAAGGACATACCCAGCTGATCGGCAATGGGGGGAAGGACACACCCAGCTGATCGTCAATGGGAAAAGCACACACCCAGCTGATCGGCAATGGGGGGGAATCACACTCCCAGCTGATCGGCAATGTGGGGAAGGACACACCCAGCTGATAGGCAATGCGGGGAAGGACAGACCAAGCTGATTGGCAATGGAGGGATGCACACACCCAGCTGATCGGCAATGGGGGGAAGCACACACCCAGCTGATCGGCAATGGGGGGGAAGCACACTCCCAGCTGATCGGCAATGGTGGGGGGGGAAGCGCACACCCAGCTAATCGGCAATGCGGGGAAGCACGGACCCAGCTGATCGGCAATGGAGTGAAGCACACTCCCAGCTGATCGTCAATGGGGGGGAAGCACACTCCCAGCTGATCAGCAATGCGGGGAAGCACACTCCCAGCTGATCGGCAATGGGGGGGAAGCACACACCCAGCTGATCGGCAATGCGCGGAAGCACACACCCAGCTGATCGGCAATGGGGGGAAGTTCACTCCCAGCTGATCGGCAATGGGGGGTAGGACAGACCCAGCTGATCGGCAATCGGGGGAAGGTCACACCCAGCTGATCGGCAATGGGGGGGAAGCACACACTCAGTTGACCGGCAATGGGGGGAAGGCAGACCCAGCTGATCGGCAATGGGGGGAAGGACACACCCAGCTGATCGGCAATGGGGGGAAAGACACATCCAGCTGATCGGCAATGGGGGGAAGGACACACCCAGCCTATCTGCAATGGGGGGAAGGACAGACCCCGCTGATCGTCAATGGGGGTAAGGACATACCCAGCTGATCGGCAATGGGGGGAAGGACACACCCAGCTGATCGTCAATGGGAAAAGCACACACCCAGCTGATCGGCAATGGGGGGGGGGGAAGCACACTCCCAGCTGATCGGCAATGTGGGGAAGGACACACCCAGCTGATAGGCAATGCGGGGAAGGACAGACCAAGCTGATTGGCAATGGAGGGATGCACACACCCAGCTGATCGGCAATGGGGGGAAGCACACACCCAGCTGATCGGCAATGGGGGGAAGCACACCCCCAGCTGATCGGCAATGGGGGGGGGGGAGCGCACACCCAGCTAATCGACAATGCGGGGAAGCACGGACCCAGCTGATCGGCAATGGAGTGAAGCACACTCCCAGCTGATCGTCAATGGGGGGGGAAGCACACTCCCAGCTGATCAGCAATGCGGGGAAGCACACTCCCAGCTGATCGGCAATGGGGGGGAAGCACACACCCAGCTGATCGGCAATGCGCGGAAGCACACACCCAGCTGATCGGCAATGGGGGGAAGTTCACTCCCAGCTGATCTGCAATGCGGGAAGCACACACCCAGCTGATCGGCAATGGGGGAAGCATACACCCAGCTGATCGGCAATGGGGGGAAGGACAAACCCAGCTGATCGGCAATGAGGGGAAGGACACTCCCAGCTGTTCGTCAATGGGGGAAGCACACTCCCAGCTGCTCGTCAATGGGGGGAAGCACGCTCCCAGCTGATCGGCAATGGGGGGATGGGCACACCCAGCTGATCGGCAATGGGGGAGGCACACGCCCAGCTGATCGGCAATGGGGGGAAGTACACTCCCAGCTGATCGGCAATGCGGGGAAGCACACACCCAGCTGATCGGCAATGGGGGGAAGCACACTCCCAGCTGATCGGCAATGCGGGGAAGCACACACCCAGCTGATCGGCAATGCGGGGAAGCACATACCCAGCTGATCGGAAATGCGGGGAAGCACACACCCAGCTGATCGGCAATGGGGGAGGCACACACCCAGCTGATCGGCAATGTGGGGAAGCACACTCCCAACTGATCGGCAAGGGGGGAGTCACACCCACCCACTGATAGTCCTGGTAATGCAGAATGGTAAGTCAGGGTGAGGCTGGCTTGGGATGGTCAGTTTTACCGGCAGTGCGAGGAGAGAAATGCCGAGTGGGTGGGGTTTCCTCTCAGGGTTTAATGAATTGAAGAATTGAACTAAAGGGAACTTTCAGCACATTATTCAACTGCTGCCTGAACTGAGTCTGTGTCACGGCGTAAATCGCAGTATTTGTGCAGCAACTCAGGAGCTGCAGCATGAAGCCCAATTCCTGAACATAATCATCTAACCATACAGAGTAATACCCCAGCCACCGCATCCGGTTCCATATAGAATAAACCATTAACGTTGACCATAACAGGATGAAGTTGGCGGAGATAACGAAGAGTAAAATGATGGATTTTCTCCGACTCTCCATCTCTGGGTCTCTGGCACTGTACCCACTGCTGTGAGCCCGGAGTCTCCTGCGGGCCCTGCTGCTCAGGACAATGTGTCTGACGGTGAGAACATTGAGCAGCAGAATCAGGGCGAATGGAACACCCGGGGTTAGAATGTGGTGGAGGAACTCGATTGGCCCCCAGACCGGAGAGAACACAACATCCTTTTTGACTTCACAAAACCAGGGGCTGTTCCCCAGCCAATACCCACCGGTCAGCATCACCCCCCAGGAAATGTCCTTCAAACAGCTCAGCACAGCCACTGTTCCCAGAACCACAGCCGCCGTTTTCTCGCTGCAATATTTACTTTTCAGCCTCGGGCAACAAATGGCCACAAATCGATCAAAGGTGAAAGTGACGGTGAACCAGACAGAACAGTCAGTGGCTGCATAAAGCAGGGCGGCGTGGATATTACACACGGGGATGGACCGCAGGAAAATAAACTGTTCCCCAAAAACAATGGGAATGTGTCTGAATATCAGGTCGAGAATAACGACCAGGAGATCCCCCACTGCCATGGCCAACAGGTAACAACTCACACATTTGGACAGCCCACAGTTTCTTCTCTTCAGGATCACAATTGTGATGAGGTTCACTGTGAGGAAGGGAAATACACAATGAAATTATACATCAGCCTGGGAAAGACATCACAAGTATGGTCGGCGTGGTGTTGAGGGAGTGAAATAAATATATACTAATACACACACACACACATACAGAGACAGTAACACACACACAGTAATACACTGACACACACGCACACAAACACTAACACACTCACACACAGAGACACTGACACACACTCACAAACACACACTAACACACTCTCTCACACACACACAGTAATTCACTCACACACACGCACACAGACACTAACACACTCACACATACAGACACTGACACACAAAAACACACATACAGAGACAGTAACACACACACAGTAATACACTCACACACACGCACACAAACACTAACACACTCACACACAGAGACACTGACACACACTCACATACAGTAATACACTTACACACACAGACAGAGACAGTAATACACTCACACACACAGACACTAACATACTCTCACACACACACACACAGTAATTAACTCACACACACGCACACAGACACTAACACACTCACACATACAGACAGAGACAGTAATGTGCTCACACTCACACAGACACTAACACACTGACACACACATACAGAGACAGTGATACACTGACACACACACAGACACTGACACACACTCACATACAGTAATACACTTACACACACGCAGACAGAGACAGTAATGCACTCACACTCACACAGACACTAACACACACACCTACTGAGACAGTAATACACTCACACAGACACTAACACACACACATACAGTAATACACTTACACACACACAGACAGTAATACACTCACACAGACACTAACACACACAGTAATACACTCACACACACACACAGTAATACACTCACACACACGGACAGTAATACACTCACACTCACACAGACACTGACACACACACACAGTAATACACTCACATACACACATACAGAGACAGTAATACAGTCACACACATACAGACACTGACACACAAAAACACACATACAGAGACAGTAACACACACACAGTAATACACTCACACACACGCACACAAACACTAACACACTCACACACAGAGACACTGACACACACTCACATACAGTAATACACTTACACACACAGACAGAGACAGTAATACACTCACACACACAGACACTAACATACTCTCACACACACACACACAGTAATTAACTCACACACACGCACACAGACACTAACACACTCACACATACAGACAGAGACAGTAATGTGCTCACACTCACACAGACACTAACACACTGACACACACATACAGAGACAGTGATACACTGACACACACACAGACACTGACACACACTCACATACAGTAATACACTTACACACACGCAGACAGAGACAGTAATGCACTCACACTCACACAGACACTAACACACACACCTACTGAGACAGTAATACACTCACACAGACACTAACACACACACATACAGTAATACACTTACACACACACAGACAGTAATACACTCACACAGACACTAACACACACAGTAATACACTCACACACACACACAGTAATACACTCACACACACGGACAGTAATACACTCACACTCACACAGACACTGACACACACACACAGTAATACACTCACATACACACATACAGAGACAGTAATACAGTCACACACACACAGACACTGACACATTCTCACACACACACACACACAGACAGTAATACCCACACACGTACAGAGACTGTAATACCCTCACACTCACAGAGAAACTAGCACACTCACACACACACATACAGTAATACACTCACACACACATACAGAGACAGTAATACACTCACACATGCACAGACAGAGACAGTAATACACTCACACTCACACAGACACTGTCACACTCTCACAAACACACATGCAGAGACAGTAATACACACACACAGACACTGACACGCACATAACAGAGACAGTAATGCACTCACACACACACATACAGAGACAGTAATACACTCACACTCACACAGACACTAACACTCGTACACACAAAGACAGTAATACACTCACGCACAAAGGCACTAATACACACTCACAAAGACACTAATGCACACACTCACAAACAGACACAAATACACACAATCACTGACACAGATACACTAATACAAACACTCAAAGACATACAGAGAGACTAATACACACACTCACTAACACGCAGATACACTAATACAAACTCACAGACACACACACACTAATACGCACAAACACATACACTAATACACACACTCACTGACACATAGAGCAATAAATATACACACTCACCGATACACACTGGCACTAATACACACTCACACATACACAGACACTGATAAACACACTCACAGACACATATACCATAATACACACACTCACACACAGACGCTAATACGCTAATAGACACACTGCGACACTAATACACACACTCACACACAGATACACTAATACACACATTCATTGACTCACACAGACACTAATAAATACACACACAGACACACAGAGACACGACTACACACACACAGAAACTAATAGACACTTCACAGCCGCACAGAAAGACATTTATACACACATTCACTCACACACACACAGACACTAATGCACACACTCTCAGACACACAGATAGACTAATACACACGCACTGACACGCAGATACACTAATACATACTCACAGGCACGCACACATGCACAGTAATACACACAAACACTAATACACACACTCACACACAGACAGTAATACACACACTCACAGACACACACAGGGACACAAATGCACACTCACACAGAGACAGTAATACACACACACAGACAAACACACAAACACAAATACACACTCACAGACACACAGATAGACCCGAATACACACACTCACACACACAAAGACACCAATGCGCACAATCTCACACACACAGATACACTAATACACATACACTCACAGACCTAAACAGAGACTCTATACACATACACACACTCACACACACAGACCCTAATACACACACAGATAAACTAATACACACATTCACAGGCACACATAGACTATAATACACACACTCATACAAACACACAGGCAGCAACACACACACTCACACACACAAACACTAATACGCACAGTCACATAAAACAGACACATACAGGGGCACTAATTAACACTCACAGACACAGAGACACGAATACACACACACAGAGACAATAATACACACACTCACAGACACAAACAAGACACTAATACACACGCACACACACACACACACACTAATATACACACACAATGACACAGACAGAGGCACGAATACACAAACTCATTAATACACACAGCCACACACAGATACACTAATGCACACACAGACATACACAGACACTAATGCACAGATTCAACGACACACAGAGACACTAATACACACACTCACTGACAAGCAGATACACAAATACATACTCAGACACACACACAGGCTAATACACGCACAAACAGACACTCAGAGACACACACAGACACGCACACTAATACACACACTCTCACACACAAACACCATGCACACACACACACAGACACTAATACACACACTCACTGACACATAGAGACAGTAATATACATACTCAGAGAAACAGACACAATAATACACACACTCTCCCACAGGCACTAATACAGACTCACAGATACAGTAATACACACACACACAGACATACACAGGCACTAATACACACACACACATACAGGTGCACTAACACATACACTCACAGACACACACAAACACTAATACACAAACCCACAGACACACAGACACTAATACACACACTCACACATGGAGGCACTAATACACACACTCACAGACACACACATACACTAATACACACTCACACATGCAGGCGCACTAATACATACACTCACAGTCACACACAGACACTAAAACACACACTGAAAGACACACAGAGACACTAATATACACACTTACAGACACAGAGATACTAAAATTCACACACAGAGACATACACAGATACACTGATAGGTACATTCAAAAACACAGGGACACTAATACACACAATCACACACAGATACTAATACACACACTCACAGACATACAGAGACACTAATACATACACTCACTGACACATAGAGGCACTAATATACACACATACATACACACAGACACACACAGATACAATGATACACACATAGGGACAGTAATAAACACAGTCACAGACTCACACAGACACTAGCACACACACTCACACACAGAAACACTAATACACACACTCACAGACACACACAGAGCCACAAATACACACATTCACAGACTCACACAGACACTAGCACACACTCTCACAGACACACAGAGACACTAATACACACACTCACAACACACAGAGACACTAATACACACACTCACAGACACACAGAGACACTACTTTAAACATAGCTTTAAACTGAGGGGTAATAGATATAGGACAGAGGTCAGAGGTATGTTCTTTATGCAAAGAGTGGTGAGGCCGTGGAATGCCCTACCTGCAACAGCAGCGAACTCGCCAACATTGAGGGCATTTAAAAGTTTATTGGATAATAACCATATGTATGATAATGGCATAGTGTAGGTTAGATGGCTTTTGTTTCGGTGCAACATCGTGGGCCGAAGGGCCTGTACCGCGCTGTATCGTTCTATGTTCTATGTACTACACACACTCACAAACACACAGACAATAATACACACACTCACAGACACACACAGAGATACTAATACACACATTCACACACAAACCGACCATAATATGCACACTCATACACACATACAGACACTAATACACACACAGACAGTCACACACAGACACAAATTCACAGAGAGACTAATACACACAGTCACAGAAATACGGGAAATGCTACACACACTCACAGACACACAGAGACACTAATACACACACTCACAGACACACAGAGACACTACTTTAAACATAGCTTTAAACTGAGGGGTAATTGATATAGGACAGAGGTCAGAGGTAGGTTCTTTATGCAAAGAGTTGTGAGGCCGTGGAATGCCCTACCTGCAACAGTAGCGAAATCGCCAACATTGAGGGCATTTAAAAGTTTATTGGATAATAACCATATGGATGATAATGGCATAGTGTAGGTTAGATGGCTTTTGTTTCGGTGCAACATCGTGGGCCGAAGGGCCTGTACCGCGCTGTATCGTTCTATGTTCTATGTACTACACACACTCACAAACACACAGACAATAATACACACACTCACAGACACACACAGAGATACTAATACACACATTCACACACAAACCGACCATAATATGCACACTCATACACACATACAGACACTAATACACACACAGACAGTCACACACAGACACGAATTCACAGAGAGACTAATACACACAGTCACAGAAATACGGGAAATGCTACACACACTCACAGACACACACAGACACTAATACACACACTCACACACACAGACACTGCTACACGTATATATGTACACACACACTCTCACACAGAGACACTAGTACACAGCTCACAGACAGGCAGAGACACTAATATACACACGCACACACACACTAATAGAAGCACTCACACTCACAGACACTAATACACTCACACACACAAACGCAGACACTAATGCACACATTCTCACACACACACAGACACTCACAGATACACTAATAAACACAGAAATAAAGACATACACAGACTCTAATACACACACTCACACACAGAGACACTGATACACGTATATATGTACATACGCATTCTCACACAGAGACACTAGTACACAGCTCACAGACAGGCAGAGACACTAATATACAGACGCACACACACACATTAATAGAAGCACTCACACTCACAGACACTAATACACTCACACACACAAACACAGACACTAATGCACACATTCTCACACACACACAGACACTCACAGATACACTAATAACACAGAAATAAAGACATACACAGACTCTAATACACACACTCACAGACAAACACAGAGACACTAATACACACACACACACAGACACGTAGTCACACTCTCACAGACACACAGAGACATACATACACACACCCACAGGCACATGGAACTCTAATGCACACACTCACACACACACACACGCAGACACTGTCATGTGCGAGTACCTGTAAGAAATGGGTGTTTATAAATGGGTGTGTATATAAATATCTATAGTGAAGTACCTTTTAGAAATGGGTGCTTATTACTGTCGTGATGTCAGAGAGTGGGTGGAGATGGGCTGTCTGTCCGCTTTTTACTTTCGTTTTGGCTGTTTGCTCCAGGGTGTGTTTTAGATTTGTTATCAGTGTTGGAGCTGAAGCCAGACAGAGCAGGTGTACTGTTGTTCTCTCTGCCATAAAAAAACTATCTCTTGATCATTTGGTGAATTCAGAATTATAAATGTTCTCAGTAGTGAATGTAAACCTAATGTCCCTCTAGTAAAAGGTATTTCTTCAGTCTTCTGGATGTCAAAAGGACAGCTTACGGATTACTTGTGTTGTATTCTTTTGGGGTTGAATTTGGTTTCTAAGTTGAGTTGTTCACTGTATGTTGTTTTAAAAAGGTTAACTTGAGTTTATAGAATAAACATTGTTTTGCTTTAAAAGGTGCTTTTCCATTTCTGCTGTACCACACTGTAGAGTGGGCCCTGTGCTCCCCATAACACAACCTATTGAACATTGTGGGTCAGGGGAACTCCATGGCACACTTTGGGGTTCTCTAAACCCTGGCCCACAATACTAATACACACACTCACAGACACACAGAGGCACTAATACACACACTCACAGACACATAGAGACACTAACACACACTCACAGACACACAGAACCACTAATACACACACTCGCTGACACAGAGGCACTAATACACATACTCGCAGACACATAGACACTAACACACACACTCGCAGACACACAGAGGCACTAATACACACACTCACACACACATAGAAACTAATACACATACTCACTAATACACATACTCGCAGACACATAGACACTAACACACACTCTCGCAGACACACATAGACACTAATACAGACACACAGACACACAGAGACTCTAATACACCCACTCACACACAGACACTAATACACACACTCACTGACACACAGGTACACTAATACACACACTCACAAAAACACAGACACAAATGCACACACTCGCAGACACACAGACGCGTATACATACACACAGGCACACACATACACTAATACACTCACTCACTGGCACGCAGATGCACTAAAACACACACTCACACAACACACAGAGACACTAATACACACACACAGACACACACAGGCACTAATACACACACTCTCACACACACATAAATACTAATACACACACTCACCGACACATAGATATACTAATACACACTCACAGACAGACATACTGTCACTAATACACACACTAACACACAGAGACACTAATACACATTCACAGACACACAGATACACTAATCCACAAACTCACACACACAGAGGCATTAGTACCCAGCTCACAGACCGACAGAGACACTAATACACAAATACACACACATTAATAGAGACACTCACATACATAGCCACTAATACACTCACACGCACACAAACACTAATGCACACATTCTCACACACACTCGGACACACACATACACTAATACACACACTCACACACACAGAGACACAAATACACACACTCACTGACACATAGATACACTAATGCTCACTCACAGACACACATACAGACACTAATACACAGACTCACACACACAGATACTAATACACGCACTCACAGACAGACACTGGCACCAATACACACACACACACACACACACATACACTAACACACACACTAATACGCACACTTACTGTTACACAGAGACAATAATACACACTCACAGACACACACAGACACTAATACACACACTCACACACAGATACACTAATACACATTCACAGACACACAGGTACACTAATACAGACACACACACACACAGATATACTAGTACACAGCTCACAGACCGACAGAGACATTAACACAAAAACACAGACACGCACACTAATAGAGACACTCACACACATAGACACTGATACACTCACACACACAGACTAATGCACACATTCTCAGACACGTACCGACACTCACAGATACACTAATATACACAGAAATACAGACACACACAGACTCTAATACACACACTCAAACGTCCCGACACACACACACACTACTCTCCACACACACACGACCCCCTCCACACACACTACCCCCTCCACGCACACTAACCCCTCCCCACACGCACGCTAACCCCCTTAACCACAGACATACTAAACCCCCCACACTCACTAACCCACCCCCACACACACTAACCCCCCTGACACACACACTATCCCACCACCCCACACACACTAACCCCGCCACACAGACAAACCCACCCCCACACACACTGACCCCCCCCACACACACTAACACAGCCCACACACACTAACCCCCCCCCCCCACAAACTAACACCCCCACACACTAACCCCCCTCACACACTAACCCCCCCACACACACACACTAACCCCCCCCCCCACACACACACACTAAACCTCCCACACACACATACTAAAACCCCCACACACACTAACCTTCCCACACACACTCACCCCCACACACACACTAACCCTCCCACACACACTAAAACCCCCACACACACAATAACACCCCCCACACACACTTACCCTCCCACACACACACATTAACCGCCCCACACACACTAACCCTCCCACACACATACTAACTCCCCACCAACACGCACACACTAAGCCCCCAGACACACACTAACCCCCCACACACACTAACCCTCCCCACACACACTAACACCCCACCAACACACACAAACGAACCCCCCTCACACACACTAACCCCCAACACACTAACTCCCCAGACACACACTGACTCTCCAGACACACACTACCCCCCCCCACACACACACACTAACCCTCCCCACACACACACACTAACACCCCACCAACACGCACAAACAATCCCCCCTCACAGACACTAACCCCCAACACACTAACCCCCTCACACACACACTCACCCCCTCACACACACACTAACCCCCCCCCACACACACTAACCCCCCTCACAAACACACTATCCCACACACACACTGACGGCCCACCGACACTAACCTCCCCAAAACACATACGCAAACACCCCCTCACACACCCCCACACACACAGTAACCCCCTAACACACATTAACCCCCCACACACACTACCCCCACGCACAATTACACCCCACACACACACTGACCCCCCTCACACACACATTAACCCACCCCACACAAACACTAACCCTCCCACACACACTATATCCCCCACACACACACTGACGGCCCACAGACACTCATCTCCCCAAAACACACACACTAACCCCCCTCACACACACTAACCCACCCCACACAAACACTAACCCTCCCACACACACACACTATCCCCCACACTCACACTGACGGCCCACAGACATTCACCTCCCCAAAATACACACGCAAACCCCCCTCAACCCCCCCCAGACACAGCAACCCCCCAACACACATTAACCCCCCACACACACTACCTCACCCCCACACACACAATAACACCCCACATACACACTTACCCCCTCTCACACACACACTAACCCACCCCACACACACAAAACCGCCACACGCACACTAACCCCCGCCCCCACACACACTAACCCACACACTTACAATATCCCCACACACACAGTAACCCCACCCACACATACACTAACACCCCCACCACACACACTAATCAAACACCCCCCACACACACACACACTAACCGCCCTCACACATACACTAACAGCTCCCCCCACACACTAACCGCCGCCGACACACTAACACCCCCCCCCACACACACACACACTCCCCCACCACACACACAATAAATCTCCCAAACACACTAACCCTCCCACACACACTAACCCCCCACAAACAGACTAACCCCCCACACACACTAACCCCCCTCACAGACACACAACCCCCCCCACACACATTAATCCCCCATCATACATTAAACCCCCAACAAAAACTAACACCCCCCACACACACAATAACCCCCCACCACACACGAACCACCCCACACGCACACTTCCCCACACCACACACACAAAACCCCACACACACTAACCCCCGCCCCCACACACACTAACCCACACACTTACTATATCCCCACCACACACACAATAAACCTCCCACACACACTAACCCACCCACACACACTCACCCTCCCACACACACTAACCCTCCCACACACACTAACCCTCCCACACACACAATAACCCCCCCCCACCCACAGTAACCCTCACACACACACTAACTCCCCCACACACACTAACCCTCCCACAGACACACTATCTCCCCACCAACATGCACACATTAACCCCAGACACACACTAATCCCCAGACACGCACAAACCCCCCACACACACTAACCCTCCCACACACACTAACACCCCACCAACACACACAAACTAAGCCCACTCACACACACACTAACCCTCCTCACACACACTAACCCCACCCACAAACAGACTACTCCCCAAACACACTAATCCCCCTTACACACACTATCGCCCACACACACACTGACGCCCCACAGACGCTAACCTCCCAAAAACACACACACTAACCCCCCTCACACACACAGAAAGCCCCCCACACAGACTAAAACCCCCACTCACACTAACACCTCCACACACAGTACCCCCCCACACACACTGACCCCACCCCACACACACTGACCCCCTCCCACACACACACACACTAAACCCCCCCACACACCCTGACACACACGCACACTAATCCCCCCACACACACACCCCCACCCCACACACACTAACCCCCCACACATACACTCCCCACCACACACACACTAACCCTCCCACACACACACTAACCCCCCACACACACTAACCCTCCCACACACACACTAACCCCCACACACACTAACCCTCCCTCACACACACTAACCCACCACACATACACTCCCCCACCACACACACACTAACCCTCCCACACACACACTAACCCCCCACACACACTAACCCCCCCCCCCACACACACTAACCCCCCACACACACTAACCCTCCCTCACACACACTAACCGCCCTCACACAGACACTAACCACCCCCCCGCCACACAAACACACATACTAACCCCCCACACACACATTAATCCCCACCCCTCACACACACTAACCCCCTCACACACTAACCCCCCCCCCACACACACACACACTAACACCCCCAAATAAACACACACACTAACACCCCCCCCCCCCACATATTAATGTTAAATCCTCAGTTTCTTTACCCGTCAGTCTGGCCTCAATAAAAGTCGAGATGGAATTGCAGGTACAACATTAGTTATTTTATTCAGCTTGCAAGCTATCTCAGTTCACAACAGTACAGAATGCGTCTCGCTCTCTGTACTTCCAGAATCAAATGCCTTTATCAAACCAAGAGCCCTGTACTGATACATTCAAATGGCATAAAGTTTCACATACTCGACGCCCAGAGGTCATCCTATGTCCCTCCTGACCTGTTTGATCTATTCTGATTGGCTCACTTCCAATCCCTTCCTCTGGCCCTTATTATTCAGCATCACTCTCGTAGACACACCTCTTCCTGCTTTTCCATGCGGTCTGAAATCCTTTGTCTGTGAACTAACCAGAATCAAAGTGGCCTATTTCTACATTACATTAACTAATATCTCTAAAGTAACTATTTTATATCACATTCATCACTAACACCCCCTCACACACTAATATCCCCACTACACACACACTAACCCCACACACACCAACCTCCACAACAAACACACTAAACCTGCCCCACACACTAACCCCCCTCACACACTCACACACTAAAACCCCCACCACACACACACATTAACGCACCCACACACACTAACCCCCTAACACACTCACACACTAAAACCCCCACAACACACACGCACATTAACGCACCCACACACACTGACACCCCCACACACTAACCGCCCCACACACAAACTAAACCCCCCACGCACACGAACGACACACACATGCACTAATCACACCCCAACGCACACACTAACACCCCCACACACACTAACACCCCCACACACACTAACCCTCCCACACACACACTAACCCTCCCACACACACTAACCCTCCCACACACACTAATCCCCCCCACACACACTAACCCTCCCACACACTCAACCCCCCCCCCCTCCGCAGGCACACATTACCCCTCCCACCCACACACTAACACCCCCACACACACACTAACCCTCCCATACACACACTAGCCCCCTGTGGTGGTATGTATTAGGGGTATTGTGGTTCCCTGTGATGCCGAGAGTCTATTGGTGGATAGATGCTGGGTCCCGAGTGGATCAGCCGCCTACTGGCTCCACCCAGTAAGGCGGAGTATAAGAGCCCGGTTTCTCCCAGCAGCTGCAGTCTGTAACTGTGCTGCTGGGGAACAAGTCTGCGTAATAAAGCCATCGATCGACTCCTTCTCAGCTCGTCTCGTGAGTGATTGATTGTGCTGCACTCTGAGCCTGTATACAGTTAACCATTTACTGCTCAATAATCTCTGGGAGCAGGGGACAGGCAGTGTGGCCTCGGGAGCCCACAATTAAAAAGCTGTTTCAGAGACCTCTGTGCCTGTATAGAGTTAACCATTTACTTCTCAATTATCCCTGGGAGCAGAAGACAGGCAGTGTGGCCTCGGGAGCCCCCAATTAAAAAGCTGTTTCAGAGACCACATGCTGTATACAGTTAACCATTTACTGCTCAATAATCCCTGGGAGCAGGGTACAGGCAGTGTGGTCCGGGAGCCCCCAATTAAAAAGCTGTTTCAGAGACCTCTGTGCTGTATGTAGTTAACCATTTACTGCTCAATAATCCCTGGGCGCAGGGAACAGGCAGTGTGGATCCGGGAGCCACCAATTAAAAAGCTGTTTCAGAGACCTCTGTGCTGTATATAGTTAACCATTTACTGCTCAATAATCCCTGGGAGCTGGGGACAGGCAGTGTTGCCTCGGGAGCCCCCAATTAAAAAGCTGTTTCAGAGACCTCTGTGCTGTATATATTTAACCATTTATCTGCTCAATAATCCCTGGGAGCAGAGGACAGGCAGTGTGGCCTCGAGAGCCTTCAATTAAAAAGCTGTTTCGGAGACCTCTGCGCCTGTAGAGAGTTAACCATTTACTGCTCAATAATCCCTGGGAGCAGGGGTCAGGCAGTGTGGTCCGGGAGCCCCCAATTAAAAAGATGTTTCAGTGACATTTGTGCCTGTATCTGGTTAACCATTTACTGCTCAAAAATCCCTGGGAGCAGGGGACAGGCAGTGTGGCCTCGCAGCACCCAATGAAAAAGCTGTTTGGGAGACTTCTGTGCTCTATACAGTTACCATTTACTTCCCAATAATCCCTGGGAGCAGGAGACAGGCAGTGTGGCCTCGGGATCCCCCAATTAAAAAGCTGTTTCGTGAGACCTCTGTGCTTGTATATAGTTAACCATTTACTGCTCAATAATCCAGGTGAGCAGGGGTCAGGCAGTGTGGCTCCGCGAGCTCCCAATTAAAAAGCTGTTTCAGAGACCTCTGTGCTGTACGTATTTAACCATTTACTGCTCAACAATCACTGGGAGCAGGGGCCAGGCAGGGTGGCCTCGAGAGCCCCCAATTAAAAACTGTTTCAGTTTTGTATGTAGTTGTATATAGTTAACCATTTACTGCTCAATAAGCCCTGGGACCAGGGGCTGGCAGTGTGGCCTCGGGAGCCCCCAGTTAAAAAGGTGTTTCAGATACTCTGTGCTGTATATAGTTAACCATTTACTGCTCAATAATCCCTGGTTGCAGGGGACAGGCAGTGTGGCCTTGGGAGCCCCCAATTAAAAAGCTGTTTCAGAGACCTAGGTGCTGTACATAGTTAACCATTTACTTCCTGTCAATAATCCCTGTGAGCAGGGGACAGGCAGTGTGGTCCGGGAGCCCCCAATTAAAAAGCTGTTTCAGTGACCTCTGTGCTGTGTATAGTTAACCATTTACTGCTCAATAATCCCTTGGAGCTGGGAACAGGCAGTGTTTTCCGTGAGCCACAATTAAAAAGCTGTTTCAGAACGTCTGTGCTGTCTCTGGTTAACCATTTACTGCTCAATAATCACAGGGAGCAGGGGACGGCAGTGTGGCCTCCGGAGCCCCCAATTAAAAAGCTGTTTCAGAGACCTATGTGCAGTACATAGTTAACCATTTACTGCTCAATAATCCCTGGGAGCAGGGGACAGGCAGTGTGGCCTCGGGAGCCCCCAATGAAAAAGCTGTTTCAGAGAACTATGTGCTGTACATAGTTACCCATTTACTGCTCAATAATCCCTGGGAGCAGGGGACAGGCAGTGAGGCCTCAGGAGCCCCCAATGAAAAAGCTTTTTGGGAGACCTCTGTGCTGTATATAGTTAACCATTTAATTCCCAAAAATCCCTAGGAGCAGAGGAAATGCAGTGTGGCCTCGGGAGACGTCAATTAAAAAGCTGTTTCAGAGACCTCTGTGCCTGTACATAGCTAACCATTTACTGCTCAATAATCCCTGGGAGCAGGGGACAGGCAGTGTGGTCCGGGACCCCCAATTAAAAAGCTGTTTGAGAGGCCTCTGTGCTGTATATATTAAACCATCTACTTCCTGTCAATAATCCCTGTGAGCAGGTGACAGGCAGTGTGGTCCGGTAGCCCCCAATTAAAAAGCTGTTTCAGAGACCTCTGTGCTGTATATAGTTAACCATTTACTGCTCAATAAACTCTGGGATCAGAAGACAGGCAGTGTGGCCTCTGGAGCCCCCAATTAAAAAGCTGTTTCAGAGACCTCATGCTGTATACAGTTAACCATTTACTGCTCAATAATCCCTGGGAGCAGGGTACAGGCAGTGTGGTCCGGGAGCCCCCAATTAAAAAGCTGTTTCAGAGACCTCTGTGCTGTATGTAGTTAACCATTTACTGCTCAATAATCCCTGGGAGCAGGGAACAGGCAGTGTGGATCCGGGAGCCACCAATTAAAAAGCTGTTTCAGAGACCTCTGTGCTGTATATAGTTAACCATTTACTGCTCAATAATCCCTGGGAGCTGGGGACAGGCAGTGTTGCCTCGGGAGCCCCCAATTAAAAAGCTGTTTCAGAGACCTCTGTGCTGTATATAGTTAACCATTTATCTGCTCAATAATCCCTGGGAGCAGAGGACAGGCAGTGTGGCCTCGAGAGCCTTCAATTAAAAAGCTGTTTCGGAGACCTCTGCGCCTGTAGAGAGTTAACCATTTACTGCTCAATAATCCCTGGGAGCAGGGGTCAGGCAGTGTGGTCCGGGAGCCCCCAATTAAAAAGATGTTTCAGTGACATTTGTGCCTGTATCTGGTTAACCATTTACTGCTCAAAAATCCCTGGGAGCAGGGGACAGGCAGTGTGGCCTCGCAGCACCCAATGAAAAAGCTGTTTGGGAGACTTCTGTGCTCTATACAGTTACCATTTACTTCCCAATAATCCATGGGAGCAGGAGATAGGCAGTGTGGCCTCGGGATCCCCCAATTAAAAAGCTGTTTCGTGAGACCTCTGTGCTTGTATATAGTTAACCATTTACTGCTCAATAATCCAGGTGAGCAGGGGTCAGGCAGTGTGGCTCCGCGAGCTCCCAATTAAAAAGCTGTTTCAGAGACCTCTGTGCTGTACGTATTTAACCATTTACTGCTCAACAATCCCTGGGAGCAGGGGCCAGGCAGGGTGGCCTCGAGAGCCCCCAATTAAAAACTGTTTCAGTTTTGTATGTAGTTGTATATAGTTAACCATTTACTGCTCAATAAGCCCTGGGACCAGGGGCTGGCAGTGTGGCCTCGGGAGCCCCCAGTTAAAAAGGTGTTTCAGATACTCTGTGCTGTATATAGTTAACCATTTACTGCTCAATAATCCCTGGTTGCAGGGGACAGGCAGTGTGGCCTTGGGAGCCCCCAATTAAAAAGCTGTTTCAGAGACCTAGGTGCTGTACATAGTTAACCATTTACTTCCTGTCAATAATCTCTGTGAGCAGGGGACAGGCAGTGTGGTCCGGGAGCCCCCAATTAAAAAGCTGTTTCAGTGACCTCTGTGCTGTGTATAGTTAACCATTTACTGCTCAATAATCCCTGGGAGCTGGGAACAAGCAGTGTTTTCCGTGAGCCACAATTAAAAAGCTGTTTCAGAGACGTCTGTGCTGTCTCTGGTTAACCATTTACTGCTCAGTAATCACAGGGAGCAGGGGACGGCAGTGTGGCCTCCGGAGCCCCCAATTAAAAAGCTGTTTCAGAGACCTATGTGCAGTACATAGTTAACCATTTACTGCTCAATAATCCCTGGGAGCAGGGGACAGGCAGTGTGGCCTCGGGAGCCCCCAATGAAAAAGCTGTTTCAGAGACCTATGTGCTGTACATAGTTAACCATTTACTGCTCAATAATCCCTGGGAGCAGGGGACAGGCAGTGAGGCCTCCGGAGCCCCCAATGAAAAAGCTTTTTGGGAGACCTCTGTGCTGTATATAGTTAACCATTTAATTCCCAAAAATGCCTAGGAGCAGAGGAAATGCAGTGTGGCCTCGGGAGACGTCAATTAAAAAGCTGTTTCAGAGACCTCTGTGCCTGTACATAGTTAACCATTTACTGCTCAATAATCCCTGGGAGCAGGGGACAGGCAGTGTGGTCCGGGACCCCGAATTAAAAAGCTGTTTGAGAGGCCTCTGTGCTGTATATATTTAACCATCTACTTCCTGTCAATAATCCCTGTGAGCAGGTGACAGGCAGTGTGGTCCGGTAGCCCCCAATTAAAAAGCTGTTTCAGAGACCTCTGTGCTGTATATAGTTAACCATTTACTGCTCAATAAACTCTGGGATCAGAGGACAGGCAGTGTTGCTCCGGGATTCCCCAATTAAAACGCTGTTTCAGTCACCTCTGTGCCTGTATATAGTTAACCATTTACTGCTCAATACTCCCTGGGATCAGGGGACAGGCAGTGTGGCCTAGGGAGCCACCAGTTAAAATGCTGTTTCAGAGTCCTCTGTGCCTGTATATAGTTAACCATTCACTGCTCAATAATCCCTGGGAGCAGTGGTCAGGCAGTGTGGCCTCGGGAGCCCCCAATTAAAAAGCTGTTTGAGAGACCTCGGTGCTGTATATATTTAACCATTTACTTCCTGTCAATAATCCCTGTGAGCAGGTGACAGGCAGTGTGGTCCGGTAGCCCCCAATTAAAAAGCTGTTTCAGAGACCTCTGTGCTGTATATAGTTAACCATTTACTGCTCAATAAACTCTGGGAGCAGAGGACAGGCAGTGTGGCTCCGGGATCCCCCAATTAAAACGCTGTTTCAGTCACCTCTGTGCTTGTATATAGTTAACCATTTACTGCTCAATACTCCCTGGGAGCAGGGGACAGGCAGTGTGGCCTAGGGAGCCATCATTTAAAATGCTGTTTCAGAGACCTCTGTGCTGTATTTGGTTAACCATTTACTTCTCAATAATCCCTGGGAGCAGGGGACAGGCAGTGTGGTCCGGTAGCCCCCAATTAAAACGCTGTTTCAGTGACCTCTGTGCTTGTATATAGTTAACCATTTACTGCTCAATACTCCCTGGGAGCAGGGGACAGGCAGTGTGGCCTAGGGAGCCACCAGTTAAAATGCTGTTTCAGAGACCTCTGTGCCTGTATATAGTTAACCATTTACTGCTCAATAATCCCTGGGAGCAGGACAGGCAGTGTGGCCTCGAGAGCCCCCAATTAAAAAGCTGTTTCAGAGACGTCTGTGCTGTATATGGTTAACTATTTACTGCTCAATAATCCCTGGGAGCAGGGGACAGGCAGTGTGGCCTCGGGAGCCCCCAATTAAAAAGCTGTTTCAGAGGCCTCTGTGCTGTATATAGTTAACCATTTACTTCTGAATAATCCCTGGGAGCAGGGGACAGGCAGTGTGGTCCGGGACCAATTAAAAAGCGTCTTCAGAGACCTCTCTGCTGTCTGTAGTTAACCATTTACTGCTCAATAATGCCTGGGAGCAGGGGACAGGCAGTGTGGCCTTGGGAGCCCCCAACGAAAAAGCTGTTTCAGAGGCCTGTGTGCTGTATATAGTTAACCATTTACTGCTCAATAATCCCTGGGAGCAGTGGGCAGGCAGTGCGGCTCCGGGAGCCCCCAATTAAAATGCTGTGTCAGAGACCACTGCGCATGCACATAGTTAACCATTTACTCCTCAATCATCCCTGGGAGCAGGGGACAAGCAGTGTGGCCTCGGGAGCCCCCAATTAAAAAGCTATTTCAGAGACCTCTGTGCTGTATATAGTTAACCATTTACTTCTGAATAATCCTTGGGAGCAGGGGACAGGCAGTGTGGTCCGGGACCAATTAAAAAGCGTCTTCAGAGACCTCTCTGCTATATGTAGTTAACCATTTACTGCTCAATAATCCCTGGGAGTAGGGGACAGGCAGTGTGGCCTTGGGAGCCCCCAACTAAAAAGCTGTTTCAGAGGCCTGTGTGCTGTATATAGTTAACCATTTACTGCTCAATAATCCCTGGAGTAGGGGACAGGCAGTGTGGCCTTGGGAGCCCCCAATTTAAAAGCTGTCAGAGACCACTGTGCCTGTATATAGTTAACCATTTACTGCTCAATAATCCCTGGGAGCAGGGGACAGGTAGTGTGGTCCGGGAGCCCCCAATTAAAAAGCTGTTTCAGAGATTCTGTGCTGTATATAGTTATCCATTTATCTGCCGAATAATCCTTGGTCGCAGGGGACAGGCAGTGTGGCTCTGGGAACCCCTAATTAAAAAGCTGTTTCAGAGACCTCTGTGCTGTAAAGAGTTAACCATTTACTTCTCAATAATCCCTGGGAGCAGTGAACAGGCAGTGTGGTCGGTCAGCCACAATTAAAAAGCTGTTTCAGAGACGTCTTTGCCGTATATCGTTAACCATTTACTGCTTAATAATCCCTGGGAGCCGGGGACAGGCAGTGTGGCCTCGGGAGCCCTCAGTTAAAAAGCTGTTTCAGTGACCTCTGTGCTGTATATAGTTAACCATTTACTGCTCAATAATCCCTGGGAGCAGGGGACAGGCAGTGTGGCCTCGAGAGCCCCCAATTAAAAAGCTGTTTCAGAGACCTCAGTGCGTGTATATAGTTAACCATTTACTGCTCAATAATCCCTGGGAGCAGGGGTCAGGCAGCGTAGCCTCGGGAGCACCCAGTTAAAAAGGTGTTTCAGATACTCTGTGCTGTATATAGTTAACCATTTACTGCTCAATAATCCCTGGTTGCAGGGGACAGGCAGTGTGACCTTGGGAGCCCCCAATTAAAAAGCTGTTTCAGAGGCCTTTATGCTGTATATAGATAACCATTTACTGCTCAATAATCCCTGGAAGCAGGGGACAGGCAGTGTGGCTCTGGGATCCCCCAAATAAAAAGCTCTTCTAGTGACCTCTGTGCTGTATGTTGTTAATCCTTTACTTCTCAATATTCCCTGGGAGCAGGGAACAGGCAGTGTTTTCCGTGAGCCACAATTAAAAAGCTGTTTCAGAGAACTCTGTGCTGTACATAGTTAACCATTTACTGCTCAATAATCCGTGGGAGCAGGGGTCAGGCAGTGTGGTCCGGGAGCCCCCCATTAAAAAGCTGTTTCAGAGACGTCTGTGCCTGTATATAGTTATCGATTTATCTGCTCAATAATCCGTGGGTGCAGGGGACAGGCAGTGTGGCCTCGGGAGCCCCCAATGAACAATCTGTTTCAGAGACCTGTGTGCTGTATATAGTTAACCATTTACTGCTCAATAATCCCTGGGAGCAGGGAGCAGGCAGTGTGGCCTTCGGAGCCCCCAATGGAAAAGCTATTTGGGAGACCTCTGTGCTGTATGCAGTTAAACATTTACTGCTCATTAATCCCTGGGAGCAGAAGTCAGGCAGTGTGGCCTCGGGAGCCCACAAATAAAAAGCTGTTTCAGAGGCCTCTGTGCTTGTATATAGTAAACCATTAACTGCTCAATAATCCCTGGGAGCAGGGTACAGGCAGTGTGGCCTCGTGAGCCCCCAGTTAAAAAGGTGTTTCAGATACTCTGTGCTGTATATATTTAACCATTTACTGCTCATTAATCCCTGGGAGCAGGGGACAGGCAGTGTGGTCCGGGAGCCCCCAATTAAAAAGCTGTTTCAGAGACCTCTGCGTCTGTATATATTTAAACATTTACTGCTCAATAATACCTGGGAGCAGGGGACAGGCAGTGTGGCCTTGGGAGCCTGCAATTTAAAAGCTGTTCCAGAGAACTCTGTGCTGTATATAGTTAACCATTTACTGCTCAATAATACCTGGGAGCAGGGGACAGGCAGTGTGGCCTTGGGAGCCCGCAATTTAAAAGCTGTTCCAGAGAACTCTGTGCTGTATATAGTTAACCATTTACTTCTCAATAATCCCTGGGAGCAGGGGGCAGGCAGTGTGGTCCGGGACCCCCAATTAAAAAGCTGTTTCAGAGAGCTCTGTGCTGTATATAGTTAACCATTTACTGCTCAATGATCCCTGGGAGCAGGGGTCAGGCAGTGTGATCCGGGAGACCCCAATTAAAAAGCTGTTTCAGAGACCTCTGTGCTGTATACAGTTAACCATTTACTGCTCAATAATCCCTGGGAGCAGGGGTCAGGCAGGGTGGTCCGGGAGCCCCCAATTAAAAAGCTGTTTCAGTGACCTCTGTGCTGTATATAGTTAACCATTTACTTCTCAATAATCCCTGGGAGCAGGGGACAGGCAGTGTGGCCTCGGGAGCCCCCAATTTAAAAGTTGTTTCAGGAGACTCTGTGCGTATATATTGTTAACCATTTATGTCTCAATAATCCCTGGGAGGAGGGTCAGTCAGTGTGGCCTTGGGAGCCCCCAATTAAAAAGCTGTATCAGAGACCTCTGTACTATATATAGTTAACCATTTACTTCTCAGTAATCACTGGGAGCAGGGGATAGGCAGTGTGGCCTCGGGAGTCCCCAATTAAAAAGCTGTTTGGCAGACTTCTCTGCTTGTATATAGTTAACCGTTTACTGCTCAATAATCCCTGGGAGCAGGGGACAGGCAGTGTGGCCTCAGGAGCACCCAGTTAAAAAGGTGTTTCAGATACTCTGTGCTGTACATAGTTAACCACTTACTGCTCAATAATCCCTGGGAGCTGGGGACAGGCAGTGTGGCCTTGGGAGCCCCAATTAAAAAGATGTTTCCGAGGCCTCTGTGCTGCATATAGTTAACCATTTACTGCTCAATAATCCCTGGGAGCAGGGGACAGGCAGTGTGGCCTCGGGAGCCCCCAGCTGTTTCAGAGACTTCTGCGCCTGTATATATTTAATCATTTACTGCTCAATAATCGCTGGCAGCAGGGGACAGGCGGTGTGGCCTCGAGAGCCCCCAATTAAAAAGCTGTTTCAGAGACCTCTGTGCTGTATATAGTTAACCATTTACTGCTCAATAATCCCTGGGAGCAGGGGTCAGGCAGTGTGGCCTCGGGAGCCCCCAGTTAAAAAGGTGTTTCAGATACTCTGTGCTGTATATAGTTAACCATTTACTGCTCAATAATCCCTGGTTGCAGGGGACAGGCAGTGTGGCCTTGGGAGCCCCCAATTAAAAAGCTGTTTCAGAGGCCTCTGTGCTGTATATAGTTAACCATTTACTGCTCAATAATCCCTGGGAGCAGGGGACAGGCAGTGTGGCTCTGGGATCCCCCAAATAAAAAGCTCTTCTAGTGAACTCTGTGCTGTATGTAGTTAACTCTTTACTTCTCAATATTCCCTGGAAGCAGGGAACAGGCAGTGTTTTCCGTGAGCTACAATTAAAAAGCTGTTTCAGAGACGTCTGTGCTGTCTATATTTAACCATTTACTGCTCAACAATCCCTGGGAGCAGGGGACAGGTAGTGTGGTCCGGGAGACCCCAATTAAAAAGCTGTTTCAGAGACCTCTGCGCCTGTTTATATTTAACCATTTACTGCTCAATAATAACTGGGAGCAGGGGACAGGCAGTGTGGCCTTGGGAGCCCCCAATTTAAAAGCTGTTCCAGAGAACTCTGTGCTGTATATAGTTAACCATTTACTTCTCAATAATCCCTGGGAGCAGGGGACAGGCAGTGTGGTTCGGGACCCTCAATTAAAAAGCTGTTTGAGAGACCTCTGTGCTGTATATAGTTAACCATTTACTGCTCAATAATCCCTGGGAGCAGGGGTCAGGCAGTGTGGTCCGGGAGCCCCCAATTAAAAAGGTGTTTCAGAGACCTCTGTGATTTATATAGTTAACCATTTACTCCTCAATAATCCCTGGGAGCAGGGGACAGGCAGTGTGGACTCGGGAGCCCCCAATTTAAAAGCTGTTTCAATGAACTCTGTGCGTATATATTGTTAACCATTTATGTCTCAATAATCCCTGGGAGGAGGGTCAGTCAGTGTGGCCTTGGGAGCCCCCAATTAAAAAGCTGTTTCAGAGATCTCTGTGATGTATATAGTTAACCATTTACTGCTCAATAATCCCTGGGAGCAGGAGTCAGGCAGTGTTCTCCGGGAGCCCCCGATTAAAAAGCTGTTTCTGAGACCTCTGTACTATATATAGTTAACCATTTACTTCTCAATAATCACTGGGAGCAGGGGACAGGCAGTGTGGCCTCGGGATCCCCCAATTAAAAAGCTGTTTCAGAGACGTCTGTGCCTGTATATAGTTAACCATTTACTGCTCAATAATCCCTGTGGGCAGGGGTCAGGCCGTGTGGCCTCGGGAGCCCCCAATTAAAAAGCTGTTTCAGAGACCTCTGTGCCTGTATACAGTTAACCATTTACTGCTCAATAATCACTGGGAGCAGGGGACAGGCAGTGTGCCCTTGGGAGCACCCAATTAAAAAGCTGTTTCAGAGACCTCTGTGCCTGTATATAGTTAACCATTTACTGCTCCATAAACCCTGGGAGCAGGGGACAGGCAGTGTGGCCTTGGGAGCCCCCAATTAAAAAGCTGTTTCAGAGACCTCTGTGCTTTATAAAGTTATCCATTTACTGCTCACTAATCCCTGGGAGCAGGGGACAGGCAGTGTGGCCTTGGGAGCCCCCAATTAAAAAGCTGCTTCAGAGGCCTCTGTGCTGTATATAGTTAACCATCTACTGCTCAATAATCCCTGGGAGCAGGGGACAGGCAGTGTGGCCTCGGGAGCCCCCAATTAAAAATCTGTTTCAGTGACCTCTGTGCTGTATATAGTTAACCATTTACTGCCCAATAATCCCTGGGAGCCGGGAACAGGCAGTTTGGCCTCGGGAGCTCCCAATTAAAAAGTTGTTTCAGAGGCTTCTGTGCTGTATATAGTTAACCATTTACTGCTCAATAATCCCTGGGAGCAGGGGACAGGAAATGTGGCTCCGGGAGCCCCCAATTAAAAATCTGTTTCAGAGAACTCGGCGCCTGTTATATAGTTAACCATTTACTGCTCAATAATCCCTGGGAGCAGGGTACAGGCAGTGTGGTCCGGGAGCCCCCAATTAAATAGCTGTTTCAGAGACCTCTGCGCCTGTATATAGTTAACCATTTACTGCTCAATAATCCCTGGGAGCAGGGGACAGGTAGTGTGGACTCGGGTGCCCCCAATTAAAAAGCTGTTTGAGTGACCTCTGTGCCTGTTTAAAGTTAACTATTTACTGCTCAATAATACCTGGGAGCAGGGGACAGGCAGTGTGGCTTCGGGAGCCCCCAATTATAAAGCTGTTTCAGATACCTCTGTGCTGTATATAGTTAACCATTTACTGCTCAATAATCTCTGGGAGCAGGAGACAGGCAGTGTGGCCTCGGGAGCCCCCAATTAAAAAGCTGTTTCAGAGACCTCTGTGCTGTATATAGTTAACCATTTACTGCCCACTAATCCCTGGGAGCCGGGAACCGGCAGTGTGGCCTCGGGAGCTCCCAATTAAAAAGTTGTTTCAGAGGCTTCTGTGCTGTAGAAAGTTAACCACTTACTTCTCAATAATCCCCGGGAGCAGTGGACAGGCAGTGTGGCCTCGGGAGCCCCCAATTAAAAAGCTGTTTCAGAGGCCTCTGTGCCTGTATACAGTTAACCATTTGCTTCTGAATAATCGCTGGGAGCTGGAGACAGGCAGTGTGGCCTCGGGAGCCCCCAATTAAAAAGCTGTTTCAGTGACCTCTCTGCTGTATATAGTTAACCATTTACTGCTCAATAATCCCAGTGAGCAGGGGACAGGCATTGTGGCCTCATGGGTCCCCAATTAAAAAGCAGTTTCAGGAACATCGGTGCTGTATATAGTTAACCATTTACATCTCAATAATCCCTGGGAGCAGGGTCAGGCAGCGTGGTTCCGGGAGCCCCCAATTAAAAATATGTTTCAGAGACCGCGGCGCTGTTGTATAGACAACCATTTACTGCTCAATAATGCCTGGGATCAGGTGACAGACAAGGTGGTCCGGGAGCCCCCAATTAAATAGCTGTTTCAGAGAGCTCTGCGCCTGTATCTCGTTAACCATTTACTTCTCAATAATCCCTGGGAGCAGGGAACAGGCAGTGTGGCCTCCGGAGCCCCCAATAAAAAAGCTGTTTCAGAGACCTCTGTGCTGTATATAGTTAACCATTTACTGGTCAATAATCCCTGGGAGCAGGGGACAGGCAGTGTGTTCCAGGAGCCCCCAATTAAAAAGCTGCTTCAGAGACCTCTGTGCTGTATATAGTTAACCATTTACTGCTCAATAATCCCTGGGAGCAGGGGATAGGCAGTGTGGCTCTGGGAGCCCCTAATTAAAAAGCTTTTTCAGAGGCCTCTGTGCCTGTATACAGTTAACCATTTACTGCTCAATAATCCCTGGGAGCAGGGTACAGGCAGTGTGGCGTTAGGAGCCCCCAATTAAAAAGCTGTTTCAGAGTCCTATGTGCTGTATATAGTTAACCATTTACTGCTCAATAATCCCTGGGAGCAGGGGACAGGCAGCGGGCCTCGGGTGCCGCCAATTAAAAAGCTGTTTCAGTGACCTCTGTTCCTGTTTATAGTTAACTACTTACTGCTCAATAATCCCGGGAGCAGGAGTCAGGCAGTGCGGCTCGGGAGCTCCCAATTAAAGAGCTGTTTAAGAGACCTCTGCGCCTGTATATAGTTAAGCATTTACTGCTCAATAATGCCTGGGAGCAGGGGACAGGCAGTGTGGCCTCGGGAGCCCCCAATTAAAAAGCTTTTTCAGAGGCATCTGTGCCTGTATACAGTTAACCATTTGCTTCTGAATAATCGCTGGGAGCTGGAGACAGGCAGTGTGGCCTCTGGAGCCCCCAATTAAAAAGTAGTTTCAGTGACCTCGGTGCTGTATATAGTTAACCATTTACTGCTCAATAATCCCTGGGAGCAGGGAACAGGCAGTGTGGCCTCGGGAGCCCCCAATTAAAAAGCTGTTTCAGAGACCTCTCTGCTGTATATAGTTAACCAATTACTGCTCAATAATCCCTGGGAGCAGGGGACAGACAGTGTGGCCTCGGGAGCTCACAATTAAAAAGCAGTTTCAGTGACATCTGTGCTGTATATAGTTACACGTTTACTGCTCAATAATCCCTGTGAGCAGGGGACAGGCAGTGTGGCCTTGGGGGCCCCCAATTAAAAAGCAGTTTCAGTAACATCGGTGCTGTATATAGTTAACCATTTACATCTCAATAATCCCTGGGAGCAGGGGACAGGCAGCGTGGCTCCGCGAGCCCCCAATTAAAAATGTGTTTCAGAGACCTCTGCGCCTGTATCTCGTTAACCATTTCTTCTCAATAATACCTGGGAGCAGGGGACAGGCAGATTGGCCTCGGGAGCCCCCAATTAAAAAGCTGTTTCAGAGAACTGTGTGCTGTATATAGTTAACCATTTACTGCTCAATAATCCCTGGGAGCAGGCAGCAGGCATTGTGGCCTTCGTAGCGAACAATTAAAATGCTGTGTCAGAGACCACTGCGCCTGTATATCGTTAACAATTTACTGCTCAATAATCCCTGGGAGCAGGGGACAGGCAGTGTGGCCTCGCAGCACCCAATGAAAAAGCTGTTTGAGAGACCTCTGTGCTGTATGCAGTTAACCATTTACTGCTCAACAATCACTGGGAGCAGGGGTCAGGCAGTGTGGCCTCGGGAGCCCACAAATAAAAAACTGTTTCAGAGACCTCTGTGCTGTATATAGTTAACCATTTACTTCTCAATAATCGCTGGGAGCAGGGGACAGGCAGTGTGGCTCTCGGAGTCCCTAATTAAAAAGCTGTTTCAGTGACCTCTGTGCAGTATACAGTTAACCATTTACTGCTCAATAATCCCTGGGAGCAGGAGACAGGCAGTGTGCCCTTGGGAGCACCCAATTAAAAAGCTGTTTCAGAGACCTCTGTGCCTGTATATAGTTAACCATTTACTGCTCCATAAACCCTTGGAGCAGGGGACAGGCAGTGTGGCCTTGGGAGCCCCCAATTAAAAAGCTGTTTCAGAGACCTCTGTGCTTTATAAAGTTATCCATTTACTGCTCACTAATCCCTGGGAGCAGGGGACAGACAGTGTGGCCTTGGGAGCCCCCAATTAAAAAGCTGCTTCAGAGGCCTCTGTGCTGTATATAGTTAACCATCTACTGCTCAATAATCCCTGGGAGCAGGGGACAGGCAGTGTGGCCTCGGGAGCCCCCAGTTAAATAGCTGTTTCAGATACTCTGTGCTGTATATAGTTAACCATTTACTGCTCAATAATTCCTGGGAGCAAGGGACAGGCAGTGTGGCTCCGGGAGCCCTCAATTAAAAAGCTGTTTCAGAGACCTCTGTGCCTGTATATAGTTAACCATTTACTTTTCAATAATCCCTGGGAGCAGGGACAGGCAGTGTGGCCTCGGGAGCCCCCAGTTAAAAAGCTGTTTCAGATACTCTGTGCTGTTTACTGTTAACCATTTACTGCTCAATGATCCCTGGGAGCAGGGGACAGGCAGTGCGGTCCAGGAGCCCCCAATTAAAAAGCTGTTTCAGAGACCTCTGTGCTGAATGTAGTTAACCATTTACTTCTCAATAATCCCTGGGAGCAGGGGACAGGCTGTGTGGCTCCAGGAGCCCGAACAAAGAGCGGTTTCAGAGACCTCTAAGCTGTATACAGTTAACCATTTACGGCTCAATAATCCAGGGACCAGGGGACAGGCTATTTGGCTCCGGGAGCCCCCAATTAAAAAGCTGTTTCAGAGTCCTCTGTGCTGTATATAGTTAACCATTTACTGCCTAATAACCCCTGGGAACAGGGGACAGGCAGTGTGGCCTCGGGGGCCCCCAATTAAAAAGCATTTTCAGTTACAACTGTGCTGTATATAGTTAGCCATTTACTGCTCTGTAATCCCAGGGAACAGGGGACAGGCAGTGTGGTCCTGGAGCACCCAATTAAATATCTGTTTCAGAGAGCTCTGCGCCTGTAACTCGTTAACCATTTACTTCTCAATAATCCCTGGGAGCAGGGGACAGGCAGTGTGGTCCGAGAGACCCCAATTAAAAAGATGTTTCAGAGACCTCTGTGCCTGTATACAGTTAACAATTTACTGCTCAATCATCCCTGGGAGCAGGGTACAGGCAGTGTGGCCTTGGCAGCACCCAATTAAAAAGCTGTTTCAGGGACCTCTGTGCTTGTACATATTTAACCATTTACTGCTCAATAATCCCTGGGAGCAGGGGACAGGCAGTGTGGCCTCGGGTGCCCCCAATTAAAAAGCTGTTTCAGTGACCTCTGTGCCTGTTTATAGTTAACTATTTACTGCTCAATAATCCCTGGGAGCAGGGAAAAGGCAGTGTGGTCGAGAGCTCCCAATTAAAAAGCTGTTTCAGAGACCTCTGTGCTGTATATGTTTAACCATTTACTACTCATTAATCCCTGTGAGCAGGGGACAGGCAGTGTGGCCTCGGGAGCCCCCAATTAAAAAGCTGCTTCAGATACTCTGTGCTGTATATAGTTAACCATTTACTGCTCAAAAATCCCTGGGAGCAAGGGTCAGGCAGTTTGGCTCCGGGAGCCCCCAATTAAAAAGTTGTTTCAGAGATCTCTGCGCCTGTATATAGTTAACTATTTACTGCCAAATAATCCCTGGGAGCAGGGACAAGCAGTGTGGCCTCGGGAGCCCCCAGTTAAAAAGCTGTTTCAGGTACTCAGTGCTGTATATAGTTAACCATTTACTGCTCAATAATCCCTGGGAGCAGGGGACAGGCAGTGCGGTCCGGGAGCCCCCAATTAAAAAGCTGTTTCAGAGACCTCTGTGCTGTATATGTTCAACCATTTACTGCTCAATAATCCCTGTGAGCAGGAGACAGGCAGTGTGGCCTCGGGAGCCCCCAGTTAAAAAGCTGCTTCAGAGGCTTCTGTGCTGTATATAGTTCACCATTTACTGCTCAATAATCCCTGGGAGCAGGGGACAGGCAGTGTGGCCTTGGGGGCCCCCAATTAAAAAGCTGTTTCACAGATCTCTGCGCCTGTATATAGTTAACTATTTACTGCTAAATAATCCCTGGGAGAAGGGACAAGCAGTGTGGCCTCGGGAGCCCCCAGTAAAAAGATGTTTCAGATACTCTGTGCTGTATATAGTTAACCATTTACTGCTCAATAATTCCTGGGAGCAGGGGACAGGCAGTGCGGTCCGGGAGCCCCCAATTAAAAGCTTTTTCAGAGACCTCTGCGCCTGTATATATTTAACCATTTACTGGTCGATAATCCCTGGGCGCAGGGTACAGGCAGTGTGGCCTCGGGAGCCCCCAATTAAAAAGCTGTTTCAGAGACCTCTTTGCTGTATGTAGTTAACCATTTACTTCTCAATAATCCCTGGGAGCAGGGGACAGGCTGTGTGGCTCCAGGAGCCCGAAAGAAAAGCGGTTTCAGAGACCTCTATGCTGTATCCAGTTAACCATTTACTGCTCAATAATCCCTGGGAGCAGGGGACAGGCAGTGTGGCCTCTGGAATCTCCAATTAAAAAGCTGTGTCAGAGACCTCGGTGCTGTATATAGTTAACCATTTATGTCTCAATAATCCTGGGGAGCAGGGGACAGGCAATGTGGCTCCGGGAGCCCCCAATTAAAAAGCTGTTTCAGAGACCTCTGTGCTGTATATAGTTAACCATTTACTGCTCAATAATCCGTGGGAGCAGGGGACAGGCAGTGTGGCCTCGGGAGCCCCCAATTAAAAAGCTGTTTCAGAGACCTCTGCGCCTGTATATAGTTAACCATTTACTGCTCAGTAATCCCTGGGAGCAGGGGACAGGCAGTGCGGCCTCGGGAGACCCCAATTAAAAAGCTGTTTCAGAGACCTCTGTGTCTGTATACAGTTAGCCATTTACTGCTCAATAATCCCTGGGAGCAGGGTACAGGCAGTGTGGCCTTGGGAGCACCCAATTAAAAAGCTGTTTCAGAGGCCTCTGTGCTGTATATAGTTAACCATTTACTGCTCAATAATCCCTGGGAGCAGAGGACAGGCAGCGTGGCCTCGGGTGCCCCCAATTAAAAAGCTGTTTCAGAGACCTCTGTGCCTGTTTATAGTTAACTATTTACTGCTCAATAATCCCGGGGAGCAGGAGTCAGTCAGTGTGGCTTCGGGAGCCCCCAATTAAAAAGCTGTTTCAGAGAACTCTGTGCTGTATAATGATAACCATTTACTGCTCAATAATCCCTGGGAGCAGGGGACAGGCAGTGTGTCCTCGGGAACCCCCAATTAAAAAGCTGTTTCAGTGACCTCTGTGCCTGTATACAGTTAACCATTTTCTTCTGAATAATCCCTGGGAGCAGGGGACAGGCAGTGTGGCCTTGGGAGCCCCCAATTAAAAAGCTGTTTCAGAGACCTCTGTGCCTGAACATAGTTAACCATTTACTGCTCAATAATCCCTGGGAGCAGGGGACAGGCAGTGTGGCCTCGGGAGCCCCCAATTAAAAATCTGTTTCAGACACCTCTGTGTGGTGGTATGTATTAGGGATATTCAGGTACCCTGTGATGTCGAGAGGCAATTGGTGGATAGACGTTGGGTCCGGAGTGGATCTGCCGCCTGCTGGCTCCACCCAGTAAGGCGGAGTATAAGAGCCCGTGTTCTCCCAGCTGCCGCATTCTGTAACTGTGCTGCTGGGGAACAAGCCTGCATAATAAAGCCATCGATCGACTCCTTCTCTTCTCGTCTCGTGAGTGATTGATTGTGCTACAATTTATTACGCAGACTTAAAGGACATGGAGCTCCGACTCACTCCAGAGTGTCTGCGATTCAGCCCCCACGCGGCAGACTCAGCGGGCACTTTTAAACACTGGCTAGTGTGTTTTCATGGATACCTCCGAACGGCCCCTGGCAGAGTTACAGAAGACCAGAAACTGCAGGTCCTGCCAGGGTGAGCCCGGAAATCTACACTCTCACAGAGGACGTGGACGATTTCCCGACGGCGATCGCCATGCTGATAGAAATCTATATTCGGCCCATCAACCAGGTCTATGCAGGCCACCAGCTCGCGACGAGACGGCAAATCCCCGGGAAATCGCTGGACGAATTCTACAGTGTGCTGTTAATACTGGGGAGAAACTGCAACTGCCCATTGGTTTCGGCTAACGAACACACAGAGCTGCTGGTCTGAGAACCAGCGATGGCTGGAGAGAGATGCACTAGGCCTCAAAGAGGCACGGGCCCTCGCGGCCTCGCTCGATGTGGCATCGCAGAACACCCGTGCCCCGAACGCGCGACAGCCCCTTGGGCACTGTGGACCCCCGGCGCGACCGAACCCCCGGGACACCCCGTCCCCCCGCAGGCCTGTGCTGCCAGAGCGGCAGATCACCCGGGGGTGCCCCGCTGCTAGTTTTGTGGGCAGTGGAAACACCCCCGACTGCGCTGCCCGGCCCGCTCAGTCCTCTGTAAAGGGTGCGGCAAAAAGGGGCACTTTGCAGCAGTGTGCCAGGCCCGGGGGGTCGCCGCAATCTCCAGGGGAGAACCCCAAACTCATTCCCCCCCCCCCCAGCGATCCGTGTGCGGCCAACCGGCGCCGCCATCTTGGGTCCCGGACTCCATGCAGGAGGGATGGGCGCCGCCATTTTGTACTCCTGCGACAACGTGCGATCCATGGGCAGCGCCACCTTGTCCAGCCCCGACCGTGTGCGACCCGTGGACGCCGCCATCTTGGCTGGCGGCTAAGGACCCCGGGATGGATGGCCCCACGGGGCCTGAAGAAAACGCCCCAATGCAGCAACTACGACTGGCTTCTGTGACCCTGGACCAGTCGCGGCCCCGAAGGCTCCAAACAGCAACAAGAACAGTATTTATAAACGGGTACGAGACACCCTGCCTGATCGACTCTGGGAGCACGGAGAGTTTTATACATCCCGATACGGTAAGGCGCTTTTCCCTTCCAATCCACCCGAGTAATCAAAAGAAAATTCTGGCAGCTGGATCCCATTCCGTACAGATCAAAGGGTTCTGCATCGCGAACCTCACGGTGCAGGGGTGGGTGTTCAAGAACTACCGGCTTTACGTCCTCCCCCACCTCTGCGCTGCCACACTCCTGGGGTTGGATTTTCAGTGCAACCTCCAGAGTTTAACATTTAAATTCGGCGGCCCTATACCCCCACTCACTATCTGCAGCCTCGCGACCCTCAAGGTCGATCCTCCTTCCCAGTTCGCAAACCTCACCCCGGATTGCAAACCCGTCGCCACTAGGAGCAGCCAGTACAGCGCCCAGGACCGAACATTTATCCGGTCAGAGGTCCAGTGGCTGCTGCGGGAAGGCATAATCCAGGCCAGCAATAGTCCCTGGAGAGCTCAGGTGGTAGTTGTAAAGACCGGGGAGAAGCAGAGGATGGTCGTAGACTATAGTCAAACCATCAATAGGTACACGCAGCTGGATGCGTACCCTCTCCCCCGCATATCCGACATGGTCAATCGGATTGCACAGCACCAGGTCTTTTCCACGGTGGACCTTAGGCCGCCTACCACCAGCTCCCCATCCGCCCGAGCAGCTGCAAATACACTGCTTTTGAAGCGGATGGGCGGCTCTATCACTTTTTAAGGGTTCCATTCGGCGTCACTAACGGGGTCTCGGTCTTCCAACGGGAAATGGACCGAATGGTTGACCGGGACGGTTTGCGGGGCACGTTCCCGTACCTCGACAACGTCACCATCTGCGGCCAGGACCAGCAGGACCACGACGCCAACCTCCGTAAATTCCTCCAGACCGCTAACGCCCTGAATCTCACATACAACAGGGAGAAATGCGTGTGTAGCACTGACTGTCTAGCCATCATTGGCTACGTAGTGCAAAATGGAGTGATAGGCCCAGACCCCGAACGCATGCGCCCCCTCATGGAGTTCCCCCTCCCTCACTGCTCCAAGGCCCTGAAACGCTGTCTGGGCTTTTTCTCTTATTACGCCCAGTGCGTCCCGAACTACACGGACAAAGCCCATCCGCTAATCCAGTCCACGGTCTTTCCCCTGTCGACAGAGGCCCGTCAGGCCTTCAGCTGCATCAAAGCGGATATCGCAAAGGCCACGATGCACGCCATCGACGAGTCTATCCCCTTCCAGGTCGAGAGCGACGCGTCCAACGTAGCTCTGGCGGCCACCCTCAACCAAGCGGGCAGACCCGTGGCCATTTTTTCATGCACCCTCCACGCTTCCGAAATCGGCCACTCCTCAGTGGAAAAGGAGGTCCAGGCCATAGTGGAAGCTCTGCGGCATTGGAGGCATTACCTGACCGGTAGGAGATTCACTCTCCTCACTGACCAATGGTCGGTTGCTTTGATGTTTAATAGTGCACAGCGGGGCAAGATAATTAACGACAAGATCTTTCGGTGGAGGATCGAACTCTCCACCTACAACTCTGAGATCTTGTATCGTCCCGGGAAGCTGAATGAGCCTTCCGATGCCCTATCCCGCGACACATGTGCCAACGCATAAGTGGACCATCTCCAAACCCTCCACGAGGACCTCTGCCACCCGGGGGTCACTCGGTTCTATCACTTCGTAAAGACCCGCAACCTGCCCGACTCCATCGAGGAGGTCCGGACAGCCACCAGGAACGGCCAAATCTGTGCAGAGCGCAAACCGCACTTCTACAGGCCAGAGAAAGAGCACATGATAGAGGCTTCCCGTCCCTTTGAGTGTCTCAGTCTGGACTTCAAAGGCCCCCTCCCCTCCAACGACCGCAACACGTACTTCCTGAGCGTGATTGACGAGTACTCCCAGTTCCCATTCGCCACTCCCTGTCCCGACATGACCGCGGCCACGGTCATTCGAGCCCTCGGCACCATCTTTACCCTGTTCGGTTTCCCCGCGGACATAGATAGCGATAGGTGGTCCTCCTTCATGAGCGACGAACTGCGTCAATTCCTGCTCAGCAAAGGCATCGCCTCGAGCAGGACGACCAGTTACAACCCCCGGGGGAACGGTCAGGTAGAGAGGGAGAACGGAACGGCCTGGAAGACCGTCCTGCTGGCCCTAAGGTCCAGAAGTCTCCCAGTTTCCCGATGGCAGGAAGTCCTCCGGGACGATCTCCACTCCATCCGGTCGCTGCTTTGTACAACAACGAATCAAACACCTCAGGAAGTCCTCCTTGTCTTCCCTAGGAAGTCCTCCTCCGGAACGTCACTTCCGACCTGGCTGGCAGCCCCGGGACCCATCCTGCTCCTTAAGCATGTGCGGACGCACAAATCGGACCCGTTGGTCGAGAGGGTTCATCTCCTCCACGCGGACCCTCAATACGCCTACGTGGCGTACCCCGATGGCCGACAGGACACTGTCTCCCTGTGGGACCTGGCACCCGCCGGAGCTCCACACAAATCCTGCCTCGCACCGGCGCACCCCACAGCCGACCCCTCCGGAGCTGCACACCACCCCCCCCCCCCAACGCCAGTCACCCCCTCTGGAGCTCCACCCCCCCCAATACCAATCACCCCTCCCTCCCACCGGCTCACCCCACAGCCTCCCCCTTCCCGGGTGGTTCGGTCCTTCCCCCGGTCCGAAGAGGGATATTGGAGCGGGGAGGCATTGCGACGTTCCCAGAGACGACGGGGCCCGAACCAGCGTCTGCATCACCACCGGGGCTAAGCCGATCGGTTAGGACGACCAGGGAACCCATTCGACTCATCGAATCAGTATAGTAAAGCAAGAAATCGGAGCATAACCGCTGTGTTAGCGGCATCCCAGGTACCAACTCTGTAAACACCGACCAACATACGGCCCACGACCCCGCCGGGTTCTTTTTGAACAAGGGGTGAATGTGGTGGTATGTGTTAGGGGTATTAAGGTACCCTGTGAGGCCGAAAGGCTATTGGTGGATAGACACTGGATCCCGATTGGATCAGCCGCCTGCTGGCTCCACCCAGTAATGCGGAGTATAAGAGCCCGGGTTCTCCCAGCAGCAGCATTCTGGAACTGTGCTACGGGTGGAACAAGTCAGCGTAATAAAGCCATCGTTCGACTCCTCATCTCCTCTCGTCTCGTGAGTGATTGATTGTGCTGCACTCTGTGACTGTATACAGTTAACCATTTACTGCTCAATAATCCCTGGGAGCAGGGGACAGGCAGTGTGGATCCGGGAGCCCCCAATTAAAAAGCTGTTTCAGAGACCTCTATGCTGTATATAGTTAACCATTTACTTTTTCTCAATAATCCCCTTTCGTGTGATACAAGGAGCCCCTGCAGTGTTGCCTCAAACCCCCGCAGTGTAACGGTCACCATTACTGAGACGGGTTTTTAAATTCCAGATGCAGAAACGGACAATGGAACTGTGACGTTAACAGCCCCTTACAGGACCACCCACAGCCTGGTGTCAGGCTCCAGGCCGTGCTGAAGGAGGCGACACCGTTCTGTAACCAGCTCCTTGTTATATCAGATTTGACAGGACCATCCACAGCCTGGTGTCAGACTCCAGGCCGTGCTGAAGGAGGCGACACCGTTCTGTAACCAGCTCCTTGTATCAGATTTGACAGGACCATCCACAGCCTGGTGTCAGGGTCCAGGCCGTGCTGAAGGATGCGACACCGTTCTGTAACCAGCTCCTTGTTATATCAGATTTGACAGGACCATCCACAGCCTGGTGTCAGGCTCCAGGCTGTGCTGAAGGAGTTGACACCGTTCTGTAACCAGCTCCTTGTTATATCAGATTTGACAGGACCACCCACAGCCTGGTGTCAGGCTCCAGGCCGTGCTGAAGGAGGTGACACCGTTCTGAAACCAGCTCCTTGTTATATCAGATTTGACAGGACCACCCACAGCCTGGTGTCAGGCTCCAGGCTGTGCTGAAGGAGGCGACACCGTTCTGTAACCAGCTCCTTGTTATATCAGATTTGACAGGACCATCCACAGCCTGGTGTTAGGCTCCAGGCCGTGCTGAAGGAGGTGACACCGTTCTGTAACCAGCTCCTTGTTATATCAGATTTGACAGGACCATCCACAGCCTGGTGTCAGGCTCCAGGCCGTGCTGAAGGAGGCAACACCGTTCTGAAACCAGCACCTTGTTATATCAGATTTGACAGGACCATCCACAGCCTGGTGTCAGGCTCCAGGGCGTGCTGAAGGAGGCGACACCGTTCTGTAACCAGCACGTTGTTGTATCAGATTTGACAGGACCACCCACAGCCTGGTGTCAGGCTCCAGGCCGTGCTGAAGGAGGCGACACCGTTCTGTAACCAGCTCCTTGTTGTATCAGATTTGACAGGACCATCCACAGCCTGGTGTCAGGCTCCAGGCCGTGGTGAAGGAGGTGACAGCGTTCTGTAACCAGCTCCTATTTATGTCAGATTTGACAGGACCATCCACAGCCTGGTGTCAGGCTCCAGGCTGTGCTGAAGGAGGCGACAACGTTCTGTAACCAGCTCCTTGTTATATCAGATTTGTCAGGACCATCCACAGCCTGGTGTCAGGCTCCAGGCCGTGATGAAGGAGGCGACACCGTTCTGTAAGCAGCTCCTTGTTATATCAGATTTGGCAGGACCATCCACAGCCTGGTGTCAGGCTCCAGGCCGTGCTGAAGGAGGCGGCAACGTTCTGTAACCAGCTCCTTGTTGTAGCAGATTTGACAGGACCATCCACAGCCTGGTGTCAGGCTGCAGGCCGTGCTGAAGGAGGCGACACCGTTCTGTAACCAGCTCCTTGTTATATCAGATTTGACAGGACCACCCACAGCCTGCTGTCAGGCTCCAGGCCGTGCTGAAGGAGGTGACACCGTTCTGTAACCAGCTCCTTGTTATATCAGATTTCACAGGACCATCCACAGCCTGGTGTCAGGCTCCAGGCCGTGCTGAAGGAGGTGACACCGTTCTGTAACCAGCTCCTTGTTATATCAGATTTCACAGGACCTTCCACAGCCTGGTGTCAGGCTCCAGGCCGTGCTGAAGGAGGCGACACCGTTCTGTAACCAGCACGTTGTTATATCAGATTTGACAGGACCATCCACAGCCTGGTGTCAGGCTCCAGGCCGTGCTGAAGGAGGCGGCAACGTTCTGTAACCAGCTCCTTGTTGTAGCAGATTTGACAGGACCATCCACAGCCTGGTGTCAGGCTGCAGGCCGTGCTGAAGGAGGCGACACCGTTCTGTAACCAGCTCCTTGTTATATCAGATTTGACAGGACCACCCACAGCCTGCTGTCAGGCTCCAGGCCGTGCTGAAGGAGGTGACACCGTTCTGTAACCAGCTCCTTGTTATATCAGATTTCACAGGACCTTCCACAGCCTGGTGTCAGGCTCCAGGCCGTGCTGAAGGAGGCGACACCGTTCTGTAACCAGCACGTTGTTATATCAGATTTGACAGGACCATCCACAGCCTGGTGTCAGGCTCCAGGCCGTGCTGAAGGAGGTGACACCGTTCTGTAACCAGCTCCTTGTTATATCAGATTTGACAGGACCACCCACAGCCTGCTGTCAGGCTCCAGGCCGTGCTGAAGGAGGTGACACCGTTCTGTAACCAGCTCCTTGTTATATCAGATTTCACAGGACCATCCACAGCCTGGTGTCAGGCTCCAGGCCGTGCTGAAGGAGGTGACACCGTTCTGTAACCAGCTCCTTGTTATATCAGATTTTACAGGACATCCACAGCCTGTTGTCAGGCTCCAGGGCGTGCTGAAGGAGGCGACAACGTTCTGTAACCAGCTCCTTGTTATATCAGATTTTACAGGACATCCACAGCCTGTTGTCAGGCTCCAGGGCGTGCTGAAGGAGGCGACACCGTTCTGTAACCAGCACGTTGTTATATCAGATTTGACAGGACCATCCACAGCCTGGTGTCAGGCTCCAGGCCGTGCTGAAGGAGGTGACACCGTTCTGTAACCAGCTCCTTGTTATATCAGATTTCACAGGACCATCCACAGCCTGGTGTCAGTCTCCAGGCCGTGCTGAAGGAGGCGACACCGTTCTGTCACCAGCTCCTTGTTATATCAGATTTGACAGGACCATCCACAGCCTGGTGTCAGGCTCCAGGCCGTGCTGAAGGAGGCGACACCGTTCTGTAACCAGCACCTTATTATATCAGATTTGACAGGACCATCCACAGCCTGGTGTCAGGCTCCAGGCCGTGCTGAAGGAGGTGACACCGTTCTGTAACCAGCTCCTTGTTATATCAGATTTGACAGGACCATCCACAGCCTGGTGTCAGGCTCCAGGCCGTGCTGAAGGAGGCGACACCGTTATGTAACCAGCACCTTGTTATATCAGTTTGACAGGACCATCCACAGCCTCATGTCAGGCTCCAGGCCGTGCTGAAGGAGGTGACACCGTTCTGTAACCAGCACCTTGTTATATCAGATTTGACAGGACCATCTACAGCCTGGTTTCAGGCTCCAGGCCCAGCTGAAGGAGGCGACACCGTTCTGTAACCAGCACCTTGTTATATCAGATTTGACAGGACCATCCACAGCCTGGTGTCAGGCTCCAGGCCGTGCTGAAGGAGGCGACACCTTTCTGTAACCAGCTCCTTTTTATATCAGATTTGACAGGACCATCCACAGCCTGGTGTCAGGCTCCAGGCCGTGCTGAAGTAGGCGACACCGTTCTGTAACCAGCACCTTGTTATATCAGATTTTACAGGATCATCCACAGCCTGATGTCAGGCTCCAGGGCGTGCTGAAGGACGCGACACCGTTCTGTAACCAGCACGTTGTTATATCAGATTTGACAGGACCATCCACAGCCTGGTGTCAGGCTCCAGGCCGTGCTGAAGGAGGTGACACCGTTCTGTAACCAGCTCCTTGTTATATCAGATTTCACAGGACCATCCACAGCCTGGTGTCAGTCTCCAGGCCGTGCTGAAGGAGGCGACACCGTTCTGTCACCAGCTCCTTGTTATATCAGATTTGACAGGACCATCCACAGCCTGGTGTCAGGCTCCAGGCCGTGCTGAAGGAGGCGACACCGTTCTGTAACCAGCACCTTATTATATCAGATTTGACAGGACCATCCACAGCCTGGTGTCAGGCTCCAGGCCGTGCTGAAGGAGGTGACACCGTTCTGTAACCAGCTCCTTGTTATATCAGATTTGACAGGACCATCCACAGCCTGGTGTCAGGCTCCAGGCCGTGCTGAAGGAGGCGACACCGTTATGTAACCAGCACCTTGTTATATCAGTTTGACAGGACCATCCACAGCCTCATGTCAGGCTCCAGGCCGTGCTGAAGGAGGTGACACCGTTCTGTAACCAGCACCTTGTTATATCAGATTTGACAGGACCATCTACAGCCTGGTTTCAGGCTCCAGGCCCAGCTGAAGGAGGCGACACCGTTCTGTAACCAGCACCTTGTTATATCAGATTTGACAGGACCATCCACAGCCTGGTGTCAGGCTCCAGGCCGTGCTGAAGGAGGCGACACCTTTCTGTAACCAGCTCCTTTTTATATCAGATTTGACAGGACCATCCACAGCCTGGTGTCAGGCTCCAGGCCGTGCTGAAGTAGGCGACACCGTTCTGTAACCAGCACCTTGTTATATCAGATTTTACAGGATCATCCACAGCCTGATGTCAGGCTCCAGGGCGTGCTGAAGGAGGCGACACCGTTCTGTAACCAGCACGTTGTTGTATCAGATTTGACAGGACCATCCACAGCCTGGTGTTAGGCTCCAGGCCGTGCTGAAGGAGGCGACACCGTTCTGTAACCAGCACCTTGTTATATCAGATTTGACAGGGCCATCCACAGACTGGTGTCAGGCTCCAGGCCGTGCTGAAGGAGGCGACACCGTTCTGTAACCAGCACCTTGTTGTATCAGATTTGACAGGACCATCCACAGCCTGGGGTCAGGCTCCAGGCCTTGCTGAAGGAGGTGACACCGTTCTGTAACCAGCTCCTTGTTATATCAGATTTGACAGGACCATCCACAGACTGGTGTCAGGCTCCAGGCCGTGCTGAAGGAGGCAACACCGTTCTGTAACCTGTTCCTTGTTATATCAGATTTGACAGGACCATCCACAGCCTGGTGCCAGGCCCCAGGCCATGCTGAAGGAGGCGACACCGTTCTGTAACCAGCTCCTTGTTATATCAGATTTGACAGGAGCATCCAGAGCCTGGTGTCAGTCTCCAGTGCGTGCTGAAGGAGGCGACACCGTTCTGAAACCAGCTCCTTGTTGTATCAGATTTGACAAGACCATCCACAGCCTGGTGTCAGGCTCCAGGCCGTGGTGAAGGAGGTGACAGCGTTCTGTAACCAGCTCCTATTTATGTCAGATTTGACAGGACCATCCACAGCCTGGTGTCAGGCTCCAGGCCGTGCTGAAGGAGGCGACACCGTTCTGTAACCAGCTCCTTGTTATATCAGATTTGACAGGACAATCCACAGCCTGGTGTCAGGCTCCAGGCCGTGATTAGGGAGGCGACACCGTTCTGTAACCAGCTCCTTGTTATATCAGATTTGACAGGACCATCCACAGCCTGGTCTCAGGCTCGAGGGCGTGCTGAAGGAGGCGACACCGTTCTTTAACCAGCTCCTTGTTCTATCAGATTTGACAGGACCATCCACAGCCTGGTGTCAGATTCCAGGCCGTGCTGGAGGAGGTGACTCCGTTCTGTAACCAGCTCCTTGTTATATCAGATTTGACAGGACCACCCACAGCCTGCTGTCAGGCTCCAGGCCGTGCTGAAGGAGGTGACACCGTTCTGTAACCAGCTCCTTGTTATATCAGATTTCACAGGACCATCCACAGCCTGGTGTCAGGCTCCAGGCCGTGCTGAAGGAGGTGACACCGTTCTGTAACCAGCTCCTTGTTATATCAGATTTTACAGGACATCCACAGCCTGTTGTCAGGCTCCAGGGCGTGCTGAAGGAGGCGACAACGTTCTGTAACCAGCTCCTTGTTATATCAGATTTTACAGGACATCCACAGCCTGTTGTCATGCTCCAGGGCGTGCTGAAGGAGGCGACACCGTTCTGTAACCAGCACGTTGTTATATCAGATTTGACAGGACCATCCACAGCCTGGTGTCAGGCTCCAGGCCGTGCTGAAGGAGGTGACACCGTTCTGTAACCAGCTCCTTGTTATATCAGATTTCACAGGACCATCCACAGCCTGGTGTCAGTCTCCAGGCCGTGCTGAAGGAGGCGACACCGTTCTGTCACCAGCTCCTTGTTATATCAGATTTGACAGGACCATCCACAGCCTGGTGTCAGGCTCCAGGCCGTGCTGAAGGAGGCGACACCGTTCTGTAACCAGCACCTTATTATATCAGATTTGACAGGACCATCCACAGCCTGGTGTCAGGCTCCAGGCCGTGCTGAAGGAGGTGACACCGTTCTGTAACCAGCTCCTTGTTATATCAGATTAGACAGGACCATCCACAGCCTGGTGTCAGGCTCCAGGCCGTGCTGAAGGAGGCGACACCGTTATGTAACCAGCACATTGTTATATCAGTTTGACAGGACCATCCACAGCCTCATGTCAGGCTCCAGGCCGTGCTGAAGGAGGTGACACCGTTCTGTAACCAGCACCTTGTTATATCAGATTTGACAGGACCATCTACAGCCTGGTTTCAGGCTCCAGGCCCAGCTGAAGGAGGCGACACCGTTCTGTAACCAGCACCTTGTTATATCAGATTTGACAGGACCATCCACAGCCTGGTGTCAGGCTCCAGGCCGTGCTGAAGGAGGCGACACCTTTCTGTAACCAGCTCCTTTTTATATCAGATTTGACAGGACCATCCACAGCCTGGTGTCAGGCTCCAGGCCGTGCTGAAGTAGGCGACACCGTTCTGTAACCAGCACCTTGTTATATCAGATTTTACAGGATCATCCACAGCCTGATGTCAGGCTCCAGGGCGTGCTGAAGGAGGCGACACCGTTCTGTAACCAGCACGTTGTTGTATCAGATTTGACAGGACCATCCACAGCCTGGTGTTAGGCTCCAGGCCGTGCTGAAGGAGGCGACACCGTTCTGTAACCAGCACCTTGTTATATCAGATTTGACAGGGCCATCCACAGCCTGGTGTCAGGCTCCAGGCCGTGCTGAAGGAGGCGACACCGTTCTGTAACCAGCACCTTGTTGTATCAGATTTGACAGGACCATCCACAGCCTGGGGTCAGGCTCCAGGCCGTGCTGAAGGAGGTGACACCGTTCTGTAACCAGCTCCTTGTTATATCAGATTTGACAGGACCATCCACAGACTGGTGTCAGGCTCCAGGCCGTGCTGAAGGAGGCAACACCGTTCTGTAACCTGTTCCTTGTTATATCAGATTTGACAGGACCATCCACAGCCTGGTGTCAGGCTCCAGGCCGTGGTGAAGGAGGTGACAGCGTTCTGTAACCAGCTCCTATTTATGTCAGATTTGACAGGACCATCCACAGCCTGGTGTCAGGCTCCAGGCCGTGCTGAAGGAGGCGACACCGTTCTGTAACCAGCTCCTTGTTATATCAGATTTGACAGGACAATCCACAGCCTGGTGTCAGGCTCCAGGCCGTGATTAGGGAGGCGACACCGTTCTGTAACCAGCTCCTTGTTATATCAGATTTGACAGGACCATCCACAGCCTGGTCTCAGGCTCGAGGGCGTGCTGAAGGAGGCGACACCGTTCTTTAACCAGCTCCTTGTTCTATCAGATTTGACAGGACCATCCACAGCCTGGTGTCAGTCTCCAGGCCGTGCTGAAGGAGGCGACACCGTTCTGTAACCAGCACCTTGTTATATCAGATTTGACAGGACCATCCACAGCCTGGTGTCAGGCTCCAGGCCGTGCTGAAGGAGGCGACACCTTTCTGTAACCAGCTCCTTTTTATATCAGATTTGACAGGACCATCCACAGCCTGGTGTCAGGCTCCAGGCCGTGCTGAAGGAGGCGACACCGTTCTGAAACCAGCACCTTGTTATATCAGATTTGACAGGACCATCCACAGCCTGGTGTCAGGCTCCAGGCCGTGCTGAAGTAGGCGACACCGTTCTGTAACCAGCACCTTGTTATATCAGATTTTACAGGACCATGCACAGCCTGGTGTCAGTCTCCAGTGCGTGCTGAAGGAGGCGACACCGTTCTGAAACCAGCTCCTTGTTGTATCAGATTTGACAAGACCATCCACAGCCTGGTGTCAGGCTCCAGGCCGTGATGAAGGAGGTGACAGCGTTCTGTAACCAGCTCCTATTTATGTCAGATTTGACAGGACCATCCACAGCCTGGTTTCAGGCTCCAGGCCGTGCTGAAGGAGGCGACACCGATCTGTAACCAGCTCCTTGTTATATCAGATTTGACAGGACAATCCACAGCCAGGTGTCAGGCTCCAGGCCGTGCTGAAGGAGGCGACAACGTTCTGTAACCAGCTCCTTGTTATATCAGATTTGACAGGACCATCCACAGCCTGGTGTCAGGCTCCAGGCCGTGATTAGGGAGGCGACACCGTTCTGTAACCAGCTCCTTGTTATATCAGATTTGACAGGACCATCCACAGTCTGGTCTCAGGCTCGAGGGCGTGCTGAAGGAGGCGACACCGTTCTGTAACCAGCTCCTTGTTCTATCAGATTTGACAGGACCATCCACAGCCTGGTGTCAGTCTCCAGGCCGTGCTGAAGGAGGTGACACCGTTCTGTAACCAGCACCTTGTTGTATCAGATTTGACAGGAACATCCACAGACTGGTGTCAGGCTCCAGGCCGTGCTGAAGGAGGTGACACCGTTCTGTAACCAGCACCTTGTTGTATCAGATTTGACAGGACCATCCATAGCCTGGTGTCAGGCTCCAGGCCGTGCTGAAGGAGATGACAGCGTTCTGTAACCAGCTCCTTGTTATATCAGATTTGACAGGACCATCCACAGCCTGGTGTCAGGCTCCAGGCCGTGCTGAAGGAGGTGACACCGTTCTGTAACCAGCTCCTTGTTGTAGCAGATTTGTCAGGACCATCCACAGCCTGCTGTCAGGCTCCAGGCCGTACTGAAGGAGGTGACACCGTTCTGTAACCAGCTCCTTGTTCTATCAGATTTGACAGGACCATCCACAGCCTGGTGTCAGTCTCCAGTGCGTGCTGAAGGAGGCGACACCGTTCTGAAACCAGCTCCTTGTTGTATCAGATTTGACAAGACCATCCACAGCCTGGTGTCAGGCTCCAGGCCGTGGTGAAGGAGGTGACAGCGTTCTGTAACCAGCTCCTATTTATGTCAGATTTGACAGGACCATCCACAGCCTGGTGTCAGGCTCCAGGCCGTGCTGAAGGAGGCGACACCGTTCTGTAACCAGCTCCTTGTTATATCAGATTTGACAGGACAATCCACAGCCTGGTGTCAGGCTCCAGGCCGTGATTAGGGAGGCGACACCGTTCTGTAACCAGCTCCTTGTTATATCAGATTTGACAGGACCATCCACAGCCTGGTCTCAGGCTCGAGGGCGTGCTGAAGGAGGCGACACCGTTCTTTAACCAGCTCCTTGTTCTATCAGATTTGACAGGACCATCCACAGCCTGGTGTCAGGCTCCAGGCCGTGCTGGAGGAGGTGACTCCGTTCTGTAACCAGCTCCTTGTTATATCAGATTTGACAGGACCACCCACAGCCTGCTGTCAGGCTCCAGGCCGTGCTGAAGGAGGTGACACCGTTCTGTAACCAGCTCCTTGTTATATCAGATTTCACAGGACCATCCACAGCCTGGTGTCAGGCTCCAGGCCGTGCTGAAGGAGGTGACACCGTTCTGTAACCAGCTCCTTGTTATATCAGATTTTACAGGACATCCACAGCCTGTTGTCAGGCTCCAGGGCGTGCTGAAGGAGGCGACAACGTTCTGTAACCAGCTCCTTGTTATATCAGATTTTACAGGACATCCACAGCCTGTTGTCATGCTCCAGGGCGTGCTGAAGGAGGCGACACCGTTCTGTAACCAGCACGTTGTTATATCAGATTTGACAGGACCATCCACAGCCTGGTGTCAGGCTCCAGGCCGTGCTGAAGGAGGTGACACCGTTCTGTAACCAGCTCCTTGTTATATCAGATTTCACAGGACCATCCACAGCCTGGTGTCAGTCTCCAGGCCGTGCTGAAGGAGGCGACACCGTTCTGTCACCAGCTCCTTGTTATATCAGATTTGACAGGACCATCCACAGCCTGGTGTCAGGCTCCAGGCCGTGCTGAAGGAGGCGACACGGTTCTGTAACCAGCACCTTATTATATCAGATTTGACAGGACCATCCACAGCCTGGAGTCAGGCTCCAGGCCGTGCTGAAGGAGGTGACACCGTTCTGTAACCAGCTCCTTGTTATATCAGATTAGACAGGACCATCCACAGCCTGGTGTCAGGCTCCAGGCCGTGCTGAAGGAGGCGACACCGTTATGTAACCAGCACATTGTTATATCAGTTTGACAGGACCATCCACAGCCTCATGTCAGGCTCCAGGCCGTGCTGAAGGAGGTGACACCGTTCTGTAACCAGCACCTTGTTATATCAGATTTGACAGGACCATCTACAGCCTGGTTTCAGGCTCCAGGCCCAGCTGAAGGAGGCGACACCGTTCTGTAACCAGCACCTTGTTATATCAGATTTGACAGGACCATCCACAGCCTGGTGTCAGGCTCCAGGCCGTGCTGAAGGAGGCGACACCTTTCTGTAACCAGCTCCTTTTTATATCAGATTTGACAGGACCATCCACAGCCTGGTGTCAGGCTCCAGGCCGTGCTGAAGTAGGCGACACCGTTCTGTAACCAGCACCTTGTTATATCAGATTTTACAGGATCATCCACAGCCTGATGTCAGGCTCCAGGGCGTGCTGAAGGAGGCGACACCGTTCTGTAACCAGCACGTTGTTGTATCAGATTTGACAGGACCATCCACAGCCTGGTGTTAGGCTCCAGGCCGTGCTGAAGGAGGCGACACCGTTCTGTAACCAGCACCTTGTTATATCAGATTTGACAGGGCCATCCACAGCCTGGTGTCAGGCTCCAGGCCGTGCTGAAGGAGGCGACACCGTTCTGTAACCAGCACCTTGTTGTATCAGATTTGACAGGACCATCCACAGCCTGGGGTCAGGCTCCAGGCCGTGCTGAAGGAGGTGACACTGTTCTGTAACCAGCTCCTTGTTATATCAGATTTGACAGGACCATCCACAGACTGGTGTCAGGCTCCAGGCCGTGCTGAAGGAGGCAACACCGTTCTGTAACCTGTTCCTTGTTATATCAGATTTGACAGGACCATCCACAGCCTGGTGTCAGGCTCCAGGCCGTGGTGAAGGAGGTGACAGCGTTCTGTAACCAGCTCCTATTTATGTCAGATTTGACAGGACCATCCACAGCCTGGTGTCAGGCTCCAGGCCGTGCTGAAGGAGGCGACACCGTTCTGTAACCAGCTCCTTGTTATATCAGATTTGACAGGACAATCCACAGCCTGGTGTCAGGCTCCAGGCCGTGATTAGGGAGGCGACACCGTTCTGTAACCAGCTCCTTGTTATATCAGATTTGACAGGACCATCCACAGCCTGGTCTCAGGCTCGAGGGCGTGCTGAAGGAGGCGACACCGTTCTTTAACCAGCTCCTTGTTCTATCAGATTTGACAGGACCATCCACAGCCTGGTGTCAGTCTCCAGGCCGTGCTGAAGGAGGCGACACCGTTCTGTAACCAGCACCTTGTTATATCAGATTTGACAGGACCATCCACAGCCTGGTGTCAGGCTCCAGGCCGTGCTGAAGGAGGCGACACCTTTCTGTAACCAGCTCCTTTTTATATCAGATTTGACAGGACCATCCACAGCCTGGTGTCAGGCTCCAGGCCGTGCTGAAGGAGGCGACACCGTTCTGAAACCAGCACCTTGTTATATCAGATTTGACAGGACCATCCACAGCCTGGTGTCAGGCTCCAGGCCGTGCTGAAGTAGGCGACACCGTTCTGTAACCAGCACCTTGTTATATCAGATTTTACAGGACCATGCACAGCCTGGTGTCAGTCTCCAGTGCGTGCTGAAGGAGGCGACACCGTTCTGAAACCAGCTCCTTGTTGTATCAGATTTGACAAGACCATCCACAGCCTGGTGTCAGGCTCCAGGCCGTGCTGAAGGAGGTGACAGCGTTCTGTAACCAGCTCCTATTTATGTCAGATTTGACAGGACCATCCACAGCCTGGTTTCAGGCTCCAGGCCGTGCTGAAGGAGGCGACACCGATCTGTAACCAGCTCCTTGTTATATCAGATTTGACAGGACAATCCACAGCCAGGTGTCAGGCTCCAGGCCGTGCTGAAGGAGGCGACAACGTTCTGTAACCAGCTCCTTGTTATATCAGATTTGACAGGACCATCCACAGCCTGGTGTCAGGCTCCAGGCCGTGATTAGGGAGGCGACACCGTTCTGTAACCAGCTCCTTGTTATATCAGATTTGACAGGACCATCCACAGTCTGGTCTCAGGCTCGAGGGCGTGCTGAAGGAGGCGACACCGTTCTGTAACCAGCTCCTTGTTCTATCAGATTTGACAGGACCATCCACAGCCTGGTGTCAGTCTCCAGGCCGTGCTGAAGGAGGTGACACCGTTCTGTAACCAGCACCTTGTTGTATCAGATTTGACAGGAACATCCACAGACTGGTGTCAGGCTCCAGGCCGTGCTGAAGGAGGTGACACCGTTCTGTAACCAGCACCTTGTTGTATCAGATTTGACAGGACCATCCATAGCCTGGTGTCAGGCTCCAGGCCGTGCTGAAGGAGATGACAGCGTTCTGTAACCAGCTCCTTGTTATATCAGATTTGACAGGACCATCCACAGCCTGGTGTCAGGCTCCAGGCCGTGCTGAAGGAGGTGACACCGTTCTGTAACCAGCTCCTTGTTGTAGCAGATTTGTCAGGACCATCCACAGCCTGCTGTCAGGCTCCAGGCCGTACTGAAGGAGGTGACACCGTTCTGTAACCAGCTCCTTGTTCTATCAGATTTGACAGGACCATCCACAGCCTGGTGTCAGGCTCCAGGCCGTGCTGAAGGAGGTGACACCGTTCTGTAACCAGCTCCTTTTTATATCAGATTTTACAGTACCATCCACAGTCTAGTGTCAGGCTCTAGGCCGTGCTGAAGGAGGTGACACCGTTCTGTAACCAGCACCTTGTTGTATCAGATTTGACAGGACCATCCACAGCCTGGTGTCAGGCTCCAGGCCGTGCTGAAGGAGGTGACACCGTTCTGTAACCAGCTCCTTGTTATACCAGATTTGACAGTACCACCCACAGCCTGGTGTCAGGCTCCAGGCCGTGCTGAAGGAGGTGACACCGTTCTGTAACCCGCTCCTTGTTATATCAGATTTCACAGGACCATCCACAGCCTGGTGTCAGGCTCCAGGCCGTGCTGAAGGAGTCGACACCGTTCTGTAACCAGCTCCTTGTTATATCAGATTTGACAGGACCATCCACAGCCTGGTGTCAGGCTCCAGGCCGTGCTGAAGGAGGCGACACCGTTCTGTAACCAGCACCTTATTATATCAGATTTGACAGGACCATCCACAGCCTGGTGTCAGGCTCCAGGCCGTGCTGAAGGAGGTGACACCGTTCTGTAACCAGCTCCTTGTTATATCAGATTTGACAGGACCATCCACAGCCTGGTGTCAGGCTCATAGGCCGTGCTGAAGGAGGCGACACCGTTATGTAACCAGCACCTTGTTATATCAGTTTGACAGGACCATCCACAGCCTGATGTCAGGCTCCAGGCCGTGCTGAAGGAGGTGACACCGTTCTGTAACCAGCACCTTGTTATATCAGATTTGACAGGACCATCCACAGCCTGGTGTCAGGCTGCAGGCCGTGCTGAAGGAGGCGACACCGTTCTGTAACCAGCTCCTTGTTATATCAGATTTGACAGGACCACCCACAGCCTGCTGTCAGGCTCCAGGCCGTGCTGAAGGAGGTGACACCGTTCTGTAACCAGCTCCTTGTTATATCAGATTTCACAGGACCTTCCACAGCCTGGTGTCAGGCTCCAGGCCGTGCTGAAGGAGGCGACACCGTTCTGTAACCAGCACGTTGTTATATCAGATTTGACAGGACCATCCACAGCCTGGTGTCAGGCTCCAGGCCGTGCTGAAGGAGGTGACACCGTTCTGTAACCAGCTCCTTGTTATATCAGATTTGACAGGACCACCCACAGCCTGCTGTCAGGCTCCAGGCCGTGCTGAAGGAGGTGACACCGTTCTGTAACCAGCTCCTTGTTATATCAGATTTCACAGGACCATCCACAGCCTGGTGTCAGGCTCCAGGCCGTGCTGAAGGAGGTGACACCGTTCTGTAACCAGCTCCTTGTTATATCAGATTTTACAGGACATCCACAGCCTGTTGTCAGGCTCCAGGGCGTGCTGAAGGAGGCGACAACGTTCTGTAACCAGCTCCTTGTTATATCAGATTTTACAGGACATCCACAGCCTGTTGTCAGGCTCCAGGGCGTGCTGAAGGAGGCGACACCGTTCTGTAACCAGCACGTTGTTATATCAGATTTGACAGGACCATCCACAGCCTGGTGTCAGGCTCCAGGCCGTGCTGAAGGAGGTGACACCGTTCTGTAACCAGCTCCTTGTTATATGAGATTTCACAGGACCATCCACAGCCTGGTGTCAGTCTCCAGGCCGTGCTGAAGGAGGCGACACCGTTCTGTCACCAGCTCCTTGTTATATCAGATTTGACAGGACCATCCACAGCCTGGTGTCAGGCTCCAGGCCGTGCTGAAGGAGGCGACACCGTTCTGTAACCAGCACCTTATTATATCAGATTTGACAGGACCATCCACAGCCTGGTGTCAGGCTCCAGGCCGTGCTGAAGGAGGTGACACCGTTCTGTAACCAGCTCCTTGTTATATCAGATTTGACAGGACCATCCACAGCCTGGTGTCAGGCTCCAGGCCGTGCTGAAGGAGGCGACACCGTTATGTAACCAGCACCTTGTTATATCAGTTTGACAGGACCATCCACAGCCTCATGTCAGGCTCCAGGCCGTGCTGAAGGAGGTGACACCGTTCTGTAACCAGCACCTTGTTATATCAGATTTGACAGGACCATCTACAGCCTGGTTTCAGGCTCCAGGCCCAGCTGAAGGAGGCGACACCGTTCTGTAACCAGCACCTTGTTATATCAGATTTGACAGGACCATCCACAGCCTGGTGTCAGGCTCCAGGCCGTGCTGAAGGAGGCGACACCTTTCTGTAACCAGCTCCTTTTTATATCAGATTTGACAGGACCATCCACAGCCTGGTGTCAGGCTCCAGGCCGTGCTGAAGTAAGCGACACCGTTCTGTAAGCAGCACCTTGTTATATCAGATTTTACAGGATCATCCACAGCCTGATGTCAGGCTCCAGGGCGTGCTGAAGGAGGCGACACCGTTCTGTAACCAGCACGTTGTTGTATCAGATTTGACAGGAACATCCACAGCCTGGTGTTAGGCTCCAGGCCGTGCTGAAGGAGGCGACACCGTTCTGTAACCAGCACCTTGTTATATCAGATTTGACAGGGCCATCCACAGCCTGGTGTCAGGCTCCAGGCCGTGCTGAAGGAGGCGACACCGTTCTGTAACCAGCACCTTGTTGTATCAGATTTGACAGGACCATCCACAGCCTGGGGTCAGGCTCCAGGCCGTGCTGAAGGAGGTGACACCGTTCTGTAACCAGCTCCTTGTTATATCAGATTTGACAGGACCATCCACAGACTGGTGTCAGGCTCCAGGCCGTGCTGAAGGAGGCAACACCGTTCTGTAACCTGTTCCTTGTTATATCAGATTTGACAGGACCATCCACAGCCTGGTGCCAGGCCCCAGGCCATGCTGAAGGAGGCGACACCGTTCTGTAACCAGCTCCTTGTTATATCAGATTTGACAGGAGCATCCACAGCCTGGTGTCAGTCTCCAGTGCGTGCTGAAGGAGGCGACACCGTTCTGAAACCAGCTCCTTGTTGTATCAGATTTGACAAGACCATCCACAGCCTGGTGTCAGGCTCCAGGCCGTGGTGAAGGAGGTGACAGCGTTCTGTAACCAGCTCCTATTTATGTCAGATTTGACAGGACCATCCACAGCCTGGTGTCAGGCTCCAGGCCGTGCTGAAGGAGGCGACACCGTTCTGTAACCAGCTCCTTGTTATATCAGATTTGACAGGACAATCCACAGCCTGGTGTCAGGCTCCAGGCCGTGATTAGGGAGGCGACACCGTTCTGTAACCAGCTCCTTGTTATATCAGATTTGACAGGACCATCCACAGCCTGGTCTCAGGCTCGAGGGCGTGCTGAAGGAGGCGACACCGTTCTTTAACCAGCTCCTTGTTCTATCAGATTTGACAGGACCATCCACAGCCTGGTGTCAGTCTCCAGGCCGTGCTGAAGGAGGCGACACCGTTCTGTAACCAGCACCTTGTTATATCAGATTTGACAGGACCATCCACAGCCTGGTGTCAGGCTCCAGGCCGTGCTGAAGGAGGCGACACCTTTCTGTAACCAGCTCCTTTTTATATCAGATTTGACAGGACCATCCACAGCCTGGTGTCAGGCTCCAGGCCGTGCTGAAGGAGGCGACACAGTTCTGAAACCAGCACCTTGTTATATCAGATTTGACAGGACCATCCACAGCCTGGTGTCAGGCTCCAGGCCGTGCTGAAGTAGGCGACACCGTTCTGTAACCAGCACCTTGTTATATCAGATTTTACAGGACCATCCACAGCCTGGTGTCAGTCTCCAGTGCGTGCTGAAGGAGGCGACACCGTTCTGAAACCAGCTCCTTGTTGTATCAGATTTGACAAGACCATCCACAGCCTGGTGTCAGGCTCCAGGCCGTGCTGAAGGAGGTGACAGCGTTCTGTAACCAGCTCCTATTTATGTCAGATTTGACAGGACCATCCACAGCCTGGTTTCAGGCTCCAGGCCGTGCTGAAGGAGGCGACACCGATCTGTAACCAGCTCCTTGTTATATCAGATTTGACAGGACAATCCACAGCCAGGTGTCAGGCTCCAGGCCGTGCTGAAGGAGGCGACAACGTTCTGTAACCAGCTCCTTGTTATATCAGATTTGACAGGACCATCCACAGCCTGGTGTCAGGCTCCAGGCCGTGATTAGGGAGGCGACACCGTTCTGTAACCAGCTCCTTGTTATATCAGATTTGACAGGACCATCCACAGCCTGGTCTCAGGCTCGAGGGCGTGCTGAAGGAGGCGACACCGTTCTGTAACCAGCTCCTTGTTCTATCAGATTTGACAGGACCATCCACAGCCTGGTGTCAGTCTCCAGGCCGTGCTGAAGGAGGTGACACCGTTCTGTAACCAGCACCTTGTTGTATCAGATTTGACAGGAACATCCACAGACTGGTGTCAGGCTCCAGGCCGTGCTGAAGGAGGTGACACCGTTCTGTAACCAGCACCTTGTTGTATCAGATTTGACAGGACCATCCATAGCCTGGTGTCAGGCTCCAGGCCGTGCTGAAGGAGATGACAGCGTTCTGTAACCAGCTCCTTGTTATATCAGATTTGACAGGACCATCCACAGCCTGGTGTCAGGCTCCAGGCCGTGCTGAAGGAGGTGACACCGTTCTGTAACCAGCTCCTTGTTGTAGCAGATTTGTCAGGACCATCCACAGCCTGCTGTCAGGCTCCAGGCCGTACTGAAGGAGGTGACACCGTTCTGTAACCAGCTCCTTGTTCTATCAGATTTGACAGGACCATCCACAGCCTGGTGTCAGGCTCCAGGCCGTGCTGAAGGAGGTGACACCGTTCTGTAACCAGCTCCTTTTTATATCAGATTTTACAGTACCATCCACAGTCTAGTGTCAGGCTCTAGGCCGTGCTGAAGGAGGTGACACCGTTCTGTAACCAGCACCTTGTTGTATCAGATTTGACAGGACCATCCACAGCCTGGTGTCAGGCTCCAGGCCGTGCTGAAGGAGGTGACACCGTTCTGTAACCAGCTCCTTGTTATACCAGATTTGACAGTACCACCCACAGCCTGGTGTCAGGCTCCAGGCCGTGCTGAAGGAGGTGACACCGTTCTGTAACCCGCTCCTTGTTATATCAGAATTCACAGGACCATCCACAGCCTGGTGTCAGGCTCCAGGCCGTGCTGAAGGAGGCGACACCGTTCTGTAACCAGCTCCTTGTTATATCAGATTTGACAGGACCATCCACAGCCTGGTGTCAGGCTCCAGGCCGTGCTGAAGGAGGCGACACCGTTCTGTAACCAGCACCTTATTATATCAGATTTGACAGGACCATCCACAGCCTGGTGTCAGGCTCCAGGCCGTGCTGAAGGAGGTGACACCGTTCTGTAACCAGCTCCTTGTTATATCAGATTTGACAGGACCATCCACAGCCTGGTGTCAGGCTCCAGGCCGTGCTGAAGGAGGCGACACCGTTATGTAACCAGCACCTTGTTATATCAGTTTGACAGGACCATCCACAGCCTGATGTCAGGCTCCAGGCCGTGCTGAAGGAGGTGACACCGTTCTGTAACCAGCACCTTGTTATATCAGATTTGACAGGACCATCTACAGCCTGGTTTCAGGCTCCAGGCCCAGCTGAAGGAGGCGACACCGTTCTGTAACCAGCACCTTGTTATATCAGATTTGACAGGACCATCCACAGCCTGGTGTCAGGCTCCAGGCCGTGCTGAAGGAGGCGACACCTTTCTGTAACCAGCTCCTTTTTATATCAGATTTGACAGGACCATCCACAGCCTGGTGTCAGGCTCCAGGCCGTGCTGAAGGAGGCGACACCTTTCTGTAACCAGCTCCTTTTTATATCAGATTTGACAGGACCATCCACAGCCTGGTGTCAGGCTCCAGGCCGTGCTGAAGGAGGCGACACCGTTCTGAAACCAGCACCTTGTTATATCAGATTGGACAGGACCATCCACAGCCTGGTGTCAGGCTCCAGGCCGTGCTGAAGTAGGCGACACCGTTCTGTAACCAGCACCTTGTTATATCAGATTTTACAGGACCATCCACAGCCTGATGTCAGGCTCCAGGGCGTGCTGAAGGAGGCGACACCGTTCTGTAACCAGCACCTTGTTGTATCAGATTTGACAGGACCATCCACAGCCTGGGGTCAGGCTCCAGGCCGTGCTGAAGGAGGTGACACCGTTCTGTAACCAGCTCCTTGTTATATCAGATTTGACAGGACCATCCACAGACAGGTGTCAGGCTCCAGGCCGTGCTGAAGGAGGCAACACCGTTCTGTAACCTGTTCCTTGTTATATCAGATTTCACAGGACCATCCACAGCCTGGTGCCAGGCCCCAGGCCATGCTGAAGGAGGCGACACCGTTCTGTAACCAGCTCCTTGTTATATCAGATTTGACAGGACCATCCACAGCCTGGTGTCAGTCTCCAGTGCGTGCTGAAGGAGGCGACACCGTACTGAAACCAGCTCCTTGTTGTATCAGATTTGACAAGACCACCCACAGCCTGGTGTCAGGCTCCAGGCCGTGGTGAAGGAGGTGACAGCGTTCTGTAACCAGCTCCTATTTATGTCAGATTTGACAGGACCATGCACAGCCTGGTGTCAGGCTCCAGGCCGTGCTGAAGGAGGCGACACCGTTCTGTAACCAGCTTCTTGTTATATCAGATTTGACAGGACAATCCACAGCCAGGTGTCAGGCTCCAGGCCGTGCTGAAGGAGGCGACAACGTTCTGTAACCAGCTCCTTGTTATATCAGATTTGACAGGACCATCCACAGCCTGGTGTCAGGCTCCAGGCCGTGATTAGGGAGGCGACACCGTTCTGTAACCAGCTCCTTGTTATATCAGATTTGACAGGACCATCCACAGCCTGGTGTCAGGCTCCAGGCCGTGCTGAAGGAGGCGACACCTTTCTGTAACCAGCTCCTTTTTATATCAGATTTGACAGGACCATCCACAGCCTGGTGTCAGGCTCCAGGCCGTGCTGAAGGAGGCGACACCGTTCTGAAACCAGCACCTTGTTATATCAGATTTGACAGGACCAACCACAGCCTGGTGTCAGGCTCCAGGCCGTGCTGAAGTAGGCGACACCGTTCTGTAACCAGCACCTTGTTATATCAGATTTTACAGGACCATCCACAGCCTGGTGTCAGTCCCCAGTGCGTGCTGAAGGAGGCGATACCGTTCTGAAACCAGCTCCTTGTTGTATCAGATTTGACAAGACCATCCACAGCCTGGTGTCAGGCTCCAGGCCGTGCTGAAGGAGGTGACAGCGTTCTGTAACCAGCTCCTATTTATGTCAGATTTGACAGGACCATCCACAGCCTGGTGTCAGGCTCCAGGCCGTGCTGAAGGAGGCGACACCGATCTGTAACCAGCTCCTTGTTATATCAGATTTGACAGGACAATCCACAGCCAGGTGTCAGGCTCCAGGCCGTGCTGAAGGAGGCGACAACGTTCTGTAACCAGCTCCTTGTTATATCAGATTTGACAGGACCATCCACAGCCTGGTGTCAGGCTCCAGGCCGTGATTAGGGAGGCGACACCGTTCTGTAACCAGCTCCTTGTTATATCAGATTTGACAGGACCATCCACAGCCTGGTCTCAGGCTCGAGGGCGTGCTGAAGGAGGCGACACCGTTCTGTAACCAGCTCCTTGTTCCATCAGATTTGACAGGACCATCCACAGCCTGGTGTCAGTCTCCAGGCCGTGCTGAAGGAGGTGACACCGTTCTGTAACCAGCACCTTGTTGTATCAGATTTGACAGGAACATCCACAGACTGGTGTCAGGCTCCAGGCCGTGCTGAAGGAGGTGACACCGTTCTGTAACCAGCACCTTGTTGTATCAGATTTGACAGGACCATCCATAGCCTGGTGTCAGGCTCCAGGCCGTGCTGAAGGAGATGACAGCGTTCTGTAACCAGCTCCTTGTTATATCAGATTTGACAGGACCATCCACAGCCTGGTGTCAGGCTCCAGGCCGTGCTGAAGGAGGTGACACCGTTCTGTAACCAGCTCCTTGTTCTACCAGATTTGACAGGACCATCCACAGCCTGGTGTCAGGCTCCAGGCCGTGCTGAAGGAGGTGACACCGGTCTGTAACCAGCTCCTTTTTATATCAGATTTTACAGAACCATCCACAGTCTGGTGTCAGGCTCTAGGCCGTGCTGAAGGAGGTGACACCGTTCTGTAACCAGCACCTTGTTGTATCAGATTTGACAGGACCATCCACAGCCTGGTGTCAGGCTCCAGGCCGTGCTGAAGGAGGTGACACCGTTCTGTAACCAGCTCCTTGTTATACCAGATTTGACAGTGCCACCCACAGCCTGATGTCAGGCTCCAGGCCGTGCTGAAGGAGGCGACACCGTTCTGTAACCAGCACCTTGTTATATCAGATTTGACAGGACCATCCACAGCCTGGTGTCAGGCTCCAGGCCGTGCTGAAGGAGGTGACACCTTTCTGTAACCATCTCCTTGTTGTTTCAGATTTGACAGGACCATCCACAGCCTGGTGTCAGGCTCCAGGCCGTGCTGAAGGAGGCGACACCTTTCTGTAACCAGCTCCTTGTTGTATCAGATTTGACAGGACCATCCACAGCCTGGTGTCAGGCTCCAGGCCGTGCTGAAGGAGGTGACACCATTCTGTAACCAGCTCCTTGTTATATCAGATTTGACAGGACCACCCACAGCCTGGTGTCAGGCTCCAGGCTTTGCTGAAGGAGGTGACACCGTTCTGTAACCAGCTCCTTGTTATATCAGATTTGACAGGACCATCCACAGCCTGGTGTCAGGCTCCAGGCCGTGCTGAAGGAGGCGACACCGTTCTGTAACCAGCTCCTTGTTATATCAGATTTGACAGGACCATCCACAGCCTGGTGTCATGCTCCAGACCGTGCTGAAGGAGGCGACACCGTTCTGTAACCAGCACCTTATTATATCAGATTTGACAGGACCATCCACAGCCTGGTGTCAGGCTCCAGGCCGTGCTGAAGGAGGTGACACCGTTCTGTAACCAGCACCTTGTTATATCAGTTTGAAAGGACCATCCACAGCCTGGTGTCAGGCTCCAGGCCGTGCTGAAGGAGGTGACACCGTTCTGTAACCAGCTCCGTTTTATATCAGATTTGACAGGACCATCCACAGCCTGGTGTCAGGCTCCAGGCCGTGCTGACGGAGGCGACACCGTTCTGTAAACAGCTCCTTGTTATATCAGATTTGACAGGACCATACACAGCCTGGTGTCAGGCTCCAGTCAGTGCTGAAGGAGGGGACACCGTTCTGTAACCAGCACCTTGTTATATCAGATTTGACAGGACCATCCACAGCCTGGTGTCAGGCTCCAGGCCGTGCTGAATGAGGTGACACCGTTCTGTAACCAGCACCTTGTTATATCAGTTTGAAAGGACCATCCACAGCCTGGTGTCAGGCTCCAGGCCGTGCTGAAGGAGGTGACACCGTTCTGTAACCAGCTCCGTTTTATATCAGATTTGACAGGACCATCCACAGCCTGGTGTCAGGCTCCAGGCCGTGCTGACGGAGGCGACACCGTTCTGTAACCAGCTCCTTGTTATATCAGATTTGACAGGACCATACACAGCCTGGTGTCAGGCTCCAGTCAGTGCTGAAGGAGGGGACACCGTTCTGTAACCAGCACCTTGTTATATCAGATTTGACAGGACAATCCACAGCCAGGTGTCAGGCTCCAGGCTGTGCTGAAGGAGGCGACAACGTTCTGTAACCAGCTCCTTGTTATATCAGATTTGACAGGACCATCCACAGCCTGGTGTCAGGCTCCAGGCCGTGATTAGGGAGGCGACACCGTTCTGTAACCAGCTCCTTGTTATATCAGATTTGACAGGACCATCCACAGCCTGGTCTCAGGCTCGAGGGCGTGCTGAAGGAGGCGACACCGTTCTGTAACCAGCTCCTTGTTCTATCAGATTTGACAGGACCATCCACAGCCTGGTGTCAGTCTCCAGGCCGTGCTGAAGGAGGTGACACCGTTCTGTAACCAGCACCTTGTTGTATCAGATTTGACAGGAACATCCACAGACTGGTGTCAGGCTCCAGGCCGTGCTGAAGGAGGTGACACCGTTCTGTAACCAGCACCTTGTTGTATCAGATTTGACAGGACCATCCATAGCCTGGTGTCAGGCTCCAGGCCGTGCTGAAGGAGATGACAGCGTTCTGTAACCAGCTCCTTGTTATATCAGATTTGACAGGACCATCCACAGCCTGGTGTCAGGCTCCAGGCCGTGCTGAAGGAGGTGACACCGTTCTGTAACCAGCTCCTTGTTGTAGCAGATTTGTCAGGACCATCCACAGCCTGCTGTCAGGCTCCAGGCCGTACTGAAGGAGGTGACACCGTTCTGTAACCAGCTCCTTGTTCTATCAGATTTGACAGGACCATCCACAGCCTGGTGTCAGGCTCCAGGCCGTGCTGAAGGAGGTGACACCGTTCTGTAACCAGCTCCTTTTTATATCAGATTTTACAGTACCATCCACAGTCTAGTGTCAGGCTCTAGGCCGTGCTGAAGGAGGTGACACCGTTCTGTAACCAGCACCTTGTTGTATCAGATTTGACAGGACCATCCACAGCCTGGTGTCAGGCTCCAGGCCGTGCTGAAGGAGGTGACACCGTTCTGTAACCAGCTCCTTGTTATACCAGATTTGACAGTACCACCCACAGCCTGGTGTCAGGCTCCAGGCCGTGCTGAAGGAGGTGACACCGTTCTGTAACCCGCTCCTTGTTATATCAGATTTCACAGGACCATCCACAGCCTGGTGTCAGGCTCCAGGCCGTGCTGAAGGAGGCGACACCGTTCTGTAACCAGCTCCTTGTTATATCAGATTTGACAGGACCATCCACAGCCTGGTGTCAGGCTCCAGGCCGTGCTGAAGGAGGCGACACCGTTCTGTAACCAGCACCTTATTATATCAGATTTGACAGGACCATCCACAGCCTGGTGTCAGGCTCCAGGCCGTGCTGAAGGAGGTGACACCGTTCTGTAACCAGCTCCTTGTTATATCAGATTTGACAGGACCATCCACAGCCTGGTGTCAGGCTCCAGGCCGTGCTGAAGGAGGCGACACCGTTATGTAACCAGCACCTTGTTATATCAGTTTGACAGGACCATCCACAGCCTGATGTCAGGCTCCAGGCCGTGCTGAAGGAGGTGACACCGTTCTGTAACCAGCACCTTGTTATATCAGATTTGACAGGACCATCTACAGCCTGGTTTCAGGCTCCAGGCCCAGCTGAAGGAGGCGACACCGTTCTGTAACCAGCACCTTGTTATATCAGATTTGACAGGACCATCCACAGCCTGGTGTCAGGCTCCAGGCCGTGCTGAAGGAGGCGACACCTTTCTGTAACCAGCTCCTTTTTATATCAGATTTGACAGGACCATCCACAGCCTGGTGTCAGGCTCCAGGCCGTGCTGAAGGAGGCGACACCTTTCTGTAACCAGCTCCTTTTTATATCAGATTTGACAGGACCATCCACAGCCTGGTGTCAGGCTCCAGGCCGTGCTGAAGGAGGCGACACCGTTCTGAAACCAGCACCTTGTTATATCAGATTGGACAGGACCATCCACAGCCTGGTGTCAGGCTCCAGGCCGTGCTGAAGTAGGCGACACCGTTCTGTAACCAGCACCTTGTTATATCAGATTTTACAGGACCATCCACAGCCTGATGTCAGGCTCCAGGGCGTGCTGAAGGAGGCGACACCGTTCTGTAACCAGCACCTTGTTGTATCAGATTTGACAGGACCATCCACAGCCTGGGGTCAGGCTCCAGGCCGTGCTGAAGGAGGTGACACCGTTCTGTAACCAGCTCCTTGTTATATCAGATTTGACAGGACCATCCACAGACTGGTGTCAGTCTCCAGTGCGTGCTGAAGGAGGCGACACCGTTCTGAAACCAGCTCCTTGTTGTATCAGATTTGACAAGACCACCCACAGCCTGGTGTCAGGCTCCAGGCCGTGGTGAAGGAGGTGACAGCGTTCTGTAACCAGCTCCTATTTATGTCAGATTTGACAGGACCATCCACAGCCTGGTGTCAGGCTCCAGGCCGTGCTGAAGGAGGCGACACCGTTCTGTAACCAGCTTCTTGTTATATCAGATTTGACAGGACAATCCACAGCCAGGTGTCAGGCTCCAGGCCGTGCTGAAGGAGGCGACAACGTTCTGTAACCAGCTCCTTGTTATATCAGATTTGACAGGACCATCCACAGCCTGGTGTCAGGCTCCAGGCCGTGATTAGGGAGGCGACACCGTTCTGTAACCAGCTCCTTGTTATATCAGATTTGACAGGACCATCCACAGCCTGGTGTCAGGCTCCAGGCCGTGCTGAAGGAGGCGACACCTTTCTGTAACCAGCTCCTTTTTATATCAGATTTGACAGGACCATCCACAGCCTGGTGTCAGGCTCCAGGCCGTGCTGAAGGAGGCGCCACCGTTCTGAAACCAGCACCTTGTTATATCAGATTTGACAGGACAATCCACAGCCAGGTGTCAGGCTCCAGGCCGTGCTGAAGGAGGCGACAACGTTCTGTAACCAGCTCCTTGTTATATCAGATTTGACAGGACCATCCACAGCCTGGTGTCAGGCTCCAGGCCGTGATTAGGGAGGCGACACCGTTCTGTAACCAGCTCCTTGTTATATCAGATTTGACAGGACCATCCACAGCCTGGTCTCAGGCTCGAGGGCGTGCTGAAGGAGGCGACACCGTTCTGTAACCAGCTCCTTGTTCCATCAGATTTGACAGGACCATCCACAGCCTGGTGTCAGTCTCCAGGCCGTGCTGAAGGAGGTGACACCGTTCTGTAACCAGCACCTTGTTGTATCAGATTTGACAGGAACATCCACAGACTGGTGTCAGGCTCCAGGCCGTGCTGAAGGAGGTGACACCGTTCTGTAACCAGCACCTTGTTGTATCAGATTTGACAGGACCATCCATAGCCTGGTGTCAGGCTCCAGGCCGTGCTGAAGGAGATGACAGCGTTCTGTAACCAGCTCCTTGTTATATCAGATTTGACAGGACCATCCACAGCCTGGTGTCAGGCTCCAGGCCGTGCTGAAGGAGGTGACACCGTTCTGTAACCAGCTCCTTGTTCTACCAGATTTGACAGGACCATCCACAGCCTGGTGTCAGGCTCCAGGCCGTGCTGAAGGAGGTGACACCGGTCTGTAACCAGCTCCTTTTTATATCAGATTTTACAGTACCATCCACAGTCTGGTGTCAGGCTCTAGGCCGTGCTGAAGGAGGTGACACCGTTCTGTAACCAGCACCTTGTTGTATCAGATTTGACAGGACCATCCACAGCCTGGTGTCAGGCTCCAGGCCGTGCTGAAGGAGGTGACACCGTTCTGTAACCAGCTCCTTGTTATACCAGATTTGACAGTACCACCCACAGCCTGATGTCAGGCTCCAGGCCGTGCTGAAGGAGGCGACACCGTTCTGTAACCAGCACCTTGTTATATCAGATTTGACAGGACCATCCACAGCCTGGTGTCAGGCTCCAGGCCGTGCTGAAGGAGGTGACACCTTTCTGTAACCATCTCCTTGTTGTTTCAGATTTGACAGGACCATCCACAGCCTGGTGTCAGGCTCCAGGCCGTGCTGAAGGAGGCGACACCTTTCTGTAACCAGCTCCTTGTTGTATCAGATTTGACAGGACCATCCACAGCCTGGTGTCAGGCTCCAGGCCGTGCTGAAGGAGGTGACACCATTCTGTAACCAGCTCCTTGTTATATCAGATTTGACAGGACCACCCACAGCCTGGTGTCAGGCTCCAGGCTTTGCTGAAGGAGGTGACACCGTTCTGTAACCAGCTCCTTGTTATATCAGATTTGACAGGACCATCCACAGCCTGGTGTCAGGCTCCAGGCCGTGCTGAAGGAGGCGACACCGTTCTGTAACCAGCTCCTTGTTATATCAGATTTGACAGGACCATCCACAGCCTGGTGTCATGCTCCAGGCCGTGCTGAAGGAGGCGACACCGTTCTGTAACCAGCACCTTATTATATCAGATTTGACAGGACCATCCACAGCCTGGTGTCAGGCTCCAGGCCGTGCTGAAGGAGGTGACACCGTTCTGTAACCAGCACCTTGTTATATCAGTTTGAAAGGACCATCCACAGCCTGGTGTCAGGCTCCAGGCCGTGCTGAAGGAGGTGACACCGTTCTGTAACCAGCTCCGTTTTATATCAGATTTGACAGGACCATCCACAGCCTGGTGTCAGGCTCCAGGCCGTGCTGACGGAGGCGACACCGTTCTGTAAACAGCTCCTTGTTATATCAGATTTGACAGGACCATACACAGCCTGGTGTCAGGCTCCAGTCAGTGCTGAAGGAGGGGACACCGTTCTGTAACCAGCACCTTGTTATATCAGATTTGACAGGACCATCCACAGCCTGGTGTCAGGCTCCAGGCCGTGCTGAATGAGGTGACACCGTTCTGTAACCAGCGCCTTGTTATATCAGTTTGAAAGGACCATCCACAGCCTGGTGTCAGGCTCCAGGCCGTGCTGAAGGAGGTGACACCGTTCTGTAACCAGCTCCGTTTTATATCAGATTTGACAGGACCATCCACAGCCTGGTCTCAGGCTCGAGGGCGTGCTGAAGGAGGCGACACCGTTCTGTAACCAGCTCCTTGTTCCATCAGATTTGACAGGACCATCCACAGCCTGGTGTCAGTCTCCAGGCCGTGCTGAAGGAGGTGACACCGTTCTGTAACCAGCACCTTGTTGTATCAGATTTGACAGGAACATCCACAGACTGGTGTCAGGCTCCAGGCCGTGCTGAAGGAGGTGACACCGTTCTGTAACCAGCACCTTGTTGTATCAGATTTGACAGGACCATCCACAGCCTGGTGTCAGGCTCCAGGCCGTGCTGAAGGAGGTGACACCGTTCTGTAACCAGCTCCTTGTTATACCAGATTTGACAGTACCACCCACAGCCTGATGTCAGGCTCCAGGCCGTGCTGAAGGAGGCGACACCGTTCTGTAACCAGCACCTTGTTATATCAGATTTGACAGGACCATCCACAGCCTGGTGTCAGGCTCCAGGCCGTGCTGAAGGAGGTGACACCTTTCTGTAACCATCTCCTTGTTGTTTCAGATTTGACAGGACCATCCACAGCCTGGTGTCAGGCTCCAGGCCGTGCTGAAGGAGGCGACACCTTTCTGTAACCAGCTCCTTGTTGTATCAGATTTGACAGGACCATCCACAGCCTGGTGTCAGGCTCCAGGCCGTGCTGAAGGAGGTGACACCATTCTGTAACCAGCTCCTTGTTATATCAGATTTGACAGGACCACCCACAGCCTGGTGTCAGGCTCCAGGCTTTGCTGAAGGAGGTGACACCGTTCTGTAACCAGCTCCTTGTTATATCAGATTTGACAGGACCATCCACAGCCTGGTGTCAGGCTCCAGGCCGTGCTGAAGGAGGCGACACCGTTCTGTAACCAGCTCCTTGTTATATCAGATTTGACAGGACCATCCACAGCCTGGTGTCATGCTCCAGGCCGTGCTGAAGGAGGCGACACCGTTCTGTGACCAGCACCTTATTATATCAGATTTGACAGGACCATCCACAGCCTGGTGTCAGGCTCCAGGCCGTGCTGAAGGAGGTGACACCGTTCTGTAACCAGCACCTTGTTATATCAGTTTGAAAGGACCATCCACAGCCTGGTGTCAGGCTCCAGGCCGTGCTGAAGGAGGTGACACCGTTCTGTAACCAGCTCCGTTTTATATCAGATTTGACAGGACCATCCACAGCCTGGTGTCAGGCTCCAGGCCGTGCTGACGGAGGCGACACCGTTCTGTAAACAGCTCCTTGTTATATCAGATTTGACAGGACCATACACAGCCTGGTGTCAGGCTCCAGTCAGTGCTGAAGGAGGGGACACCGTTCTGTAACCAGCACCTTGTTATATCAGATTTGACAGGACCATCCACAGCCTGGTGTCAGGCTCCAGGCCGTGCTGAATGAGGTGACACCGTTCTGTAACCAGCACCTTGTTAGATCAGTTTGAAAGGACCATCCACAGCCTGGTGTCAGGCTCCAGGCCGTGCTGAAGGAGGTGACACCGTTCTGTAACCAGCTCCGTTTTATATCAGATTTGACAGGACCATCCACAGCCTGGTGTCAGGCTCCAGGCCGTGCTGACGGAGGCGACACCGTTCTGTAACCAGCTCCTTGTTATATCAGATTTGACAGGACCATACACAGCCTGGTGTCAGGCTCCAGTCAGTGCTGAAGGAGGGGACACCGTTCTGTAACCAGCACCTTGTCATATCAGATTGGACAGGACCATCTACAGCCTGGTGTCAGGCTCCAGGCCGTGCTGAATGAGGTGACACCGTTCTGTAACCAGCATCTTGTTATATCAGTTTGACAGGACCATCCACAGCCTGATGTCAGGCTCCAGGCCGTGCTGAAGGAGGTGACACCGTTCTGTAACCAGCACCTTGTTATATCAGATTTGACAGGACCATCCGCAGCCTGGTGTCAGGCTCCAGGCCGTGCTGAAGGAGGCGACACCGTTCTGTAACCAGCACCTTATATCAGATTTGACAGGACCATCCACAGCCTGGTGTCAGGCTCCAGGCCGTGCTGAAGGAGGTGACACCGTTCTGTAAGCAGCACCTTGTTATATCAGTTTGACAGGACCATCCACAGCCTGGTGTCAGACTCCAGGCCGTGCTGAATGAGGTGACACCGTTCTGTAACCAGCTCCGTGTTATATCAGATTTGACAGAACCATCCACAGCCTGGTGTCAGGCTCCAGGCCGTGCTGAAGGAGGTGACACCGTTCTGTAACCAGCTCCTTGTTATATCAGATTTGACAGGACCATCCACAGCCTGGTATCAGGCTCCAGGCCGTGCTGAAGGAGGCGACACCGTTCTGTAACCAGCTCCTTGTTATATCAGATTTGACAGGACCATCCACAGCCTGGTGTCAGGCTCCAGTGAGTGCTGAAGGAGGCGACACCGTTCTGTAACCAGCACCTTGTTATATCAGATTTGACAGGACCATCCACAGCCTGGTGACAGGCTCCAGGCCGTGCTGAAGGAGGTGACACCGTTCTGTAAACAGCACCTTGTTATATCAGATTTTACAGGACCATCCACAGCCTGGTTTCAGGCTCCAGGCCCTGCTGAAGGAGGCGACACCGTTCTGTAACCAGCACCTTGTTATATCAGATTTGACAGGACCGTCCACAGCCTGGTTTCAGGCTCCAGGCAGCGCTGAAGGAGGCGACACCTTTCTGTAACCAGCTCCTTGTTGTATCAGATTTGACAGGACCATCCACAGCCTGGTGTCAGGCTCCAGGCCGTGCTGAAGGAGGCGACACCGTTCTGTAACCAGCTCCTTGTTGTAGCAGATTTGACAGGACCATCCACAGCCTGGTGTCAGGCTCCAGGCCGTACTGAAGGAGGTGACACCGTTCTGTAACCAGCTCCTTGTTGTATCAGATTTGACAGGACCATCCACAGCCTGGTGTCAGGCTCCAGGCCGTGCTGAAGGAGGTGACACCGTTCTGTAACCAGATCCTTGTTACATCTCATTTCACAGGACCATCCAAAGCCTGGTGTCAGGCTCCAGGCCGTGCTGAAGGAGGTGACACCTTTCGGTAACCAGCTCCTTGTTGTTTCAGATTTGACAGGACCATCCACAGCCTGGTGTCAGGCTCCAGGCCGTGCTGAAGGAGGCGACACCGTTCTGTAACCAGCTCCTTGTTGTAGCAGATTTGACAGGACCATCCACAGCATGGTGTCAGGCTCCAGGCCGTGCTGAAGGAGGTGACACCGTTCTGTAACCAGCACCTTGTTGTATCAGATTTGACAGTACCATCCACAGACTGGTGTCAGGCTCCAGGCCGTGCTGAAGGAGGTGACACCGTTCTGTAACCAGCACCTTGTTGTATCAGATTTGACAGGACCATCCATAGCCTGGTGTCAGGCTCCAGGCCGTGCTGAAGGAGATGACAGCGTTCTGTAACCAGCTCCTTGTTATATCAGATTTGACAGGACCATCCACAGCCTGGTGTCAGGCTCCAGGCCGTGCTGAAGGAGGTGACACCTTTCTGTAACCAGCTCCTTGTTGTAGCAGATTTGTCAGGACCATCCACAGCCTGCTGTCAGGCTCCAGGCCGTACTGAAGGAGGTGACACCGTTCTGTAACCAGCTCCTTGTTATATCAGATTTGACAGGACCATCCACAGCCTGGTGTCAGGCTCCAGTGAGTGCTGAAGGAGGCGACACCGTTCTGTAACCAGCACCTTGTTATATCAGATTTGACAGGACCATCCACAGCCTGGTGTCAGGCTCCAGGCCGTGCTGAAGGAGGTGACACTGTTCTGTAACCAGCACCTTGTTATATCAGATTTTACAGGACCATCCACAGCCTGGTTTCAGGCTCCAGGCCCTGCTGAAGGAGGCGACACCGTTCTGTAACCAGCACCTTGTCATATCAGATTTGACAGGACCATCCACAGCCTGGTTTCAGGCTCCAGGCCGCGCTGAAGGAGGCGACACCTTTCTGTAACCAGCTCCTTGTTGAATCAGATTTGACAGGACCATCCACAGCCTGGTGTCAGGCTCCAGGCCGTGCTGAAGGAGGCGACACCGTTCTGTAACCAGCTCCTTGTTGTAGCAGATTTCACAGGACCATCCACAGCCTGGTGTCAGGCTCCAGGCCGTACTGAAGGAGGTGACACCGTTCTGTAACCAGCTCCTTGTTGTATCAGATTTGACAGGACGATCCACAGCCTGGTGTCAGGCTCCAGGCCGTACTGAAGGAGGTGACACCGTTCTGTAACCAGCTCCTTGTTGTATCAGATTTGACAGGACCATCCACAGCCTGGTGTCAGGCTCCAGGCCGTACTGAAGGAGGTGACACCGTTCTGTAACCAGCTCCTTGTTGTATCAGATTTGACAGGACCATCCAAAGCCTGGTGTCAGGCTCCAGGCCGTGCTGAAGGAGGTGACAGCTTTCTGTAACCAGCTCCTTGTTGTTTCAGATTTGACAGGACCATCCACAGCCTGGTGTCAGGCTCCAGGCCGTGCTGAAGGAGGCGACATCGTTCTGTAACCAGCTCCTTGTTGTAGCAGATTTGACATGACCATCCACAGCATGGTGTCAGGCTACAGGCCGTGCTGAAGGAGGTGACACCGTTCTGTAACCAGCACCTTGTTGTATCAGATTTGACAGGACCATCCACAGCCTGCTGTCAGGCTCCAGACCGTGCTGAAGGAGGTGACACCGTTCTGTAACCAGATCCTTGTTACATCTCATTTGACAGGCCCATCCACAGCCTGGTGTCAGGCTCCAGGCCGTGCTGAAGGAGGTGACACCGTTCTGTAACCAGCTCCTTGTTATATCAGATTTGACAGGACCATCCAGAGTCTGGTGTCAGGCTCCAGGCCGTGCTGAAGGAGATGACAGCGTTCTGTAACCAGCTCCTTGTTCTATCAGATTTGACAGGACCATCCACAGCCTGGTGTCAGTCTCCAGGCCGTGCTGAAGGAGGTGACACCGTTCTGTAACCAGCACCTTGTTGTATCAGATTTGACAGAACCATCCACAGACTGGTGTCAGGTTCCAGGCCGTGCTGAAGGAAGTGACACCATTCTGTAACCAGCACCTTGTTGTATCAGATTTGACAGGACCATCCATAGCCTGGTGTCAGGCTCCAGGCCGTGCTGAAGGAGATGACAGCGTTCTGTAACCAGCTCCTTGTTATATCAGATTTGACAGGACCATCCACAGCCTGGTGTCAGGCTCCAGGCCGTGCTGAAGGAGGTGACACCGTTCTGTAACCAGCTCCTTGTTGTAGCAGATTTGTCAGGACCATCCACAGCCTGCTGTCAGGCTCCAGGCCGTACTGAAGGAGGTGACACCGTTCTGTAACCAGCTCCTTGTTCTATCAGATTTGACAGGACCATCCACAGCCTGGTGTCAGGCTCCAGGCCGTGCTGAAGGAGGTGACACCGTTCTGTAACCAGCTCCTTATTATATCAGATTTGACAGGACCATCCACAGCCTGGTGTCAGGCTCCAGGCCGTGCTGAAGGAGGTGACACCGTTCTGTAACCAGCTCCGTATTATATCAGATTTGACAGGACCATCCACAGACTGGTGTCAGGCTCCAGGCCGTGCTGACGGAGGCGACACCGTCCTGTAACCAGCTCCTTGTTATATCAGATTTGACAGGACCATCCACAGCCTGGTGTCAGGCTCCAGGCCGTGCTGAAGGAGGCGACACCGTTCTGAAACCAGCACCTTGTTATATCAGATTTGACAGGACAATCCACAGCCTGGTGTCAGGCTCCAGGCCGTGCTGAAGTAGGCGACACCGTTCTGTAACCAGCACCTTGTTATATCAGATTTTACAGGACCATCCACAGCCTGGTGTCAGTCTCCAGTGCGTGCTGAAGGAGGCGACACCGTTCTGAAACCAGCTCCTTGTTGTATCAGATTTGACAAGACCATCCACAGCCTGGTGTCAGGCTCCAGGCCGTGCTGAAGGAGGTGACAGCGTTCTGTAACCAGCTCCTATTTATGTCAGATTTGACAGGACCATCCACAGCCAGGTGTCAGGCTCCAGGCCGTGCTGAAGGAGGCGACAACGTTCTGTAACCAGCTCCTTGTTATATCAGATTTGACAGGACCATCCACAGCCTGGTGTCAGGCTCCAGGCCGTGATTAGGGAGGCGACACCGTTCTGTAACCAGCTCCTTGTTATATCAGATTTGACAGGACCATCCACAGCCTGGTCTCAGGCTCGAGGGCGTGCTGAAGGAGGCGACACCGTTCTGTAACCAGCTCCTTGTTCTATCAGATTTTACAGGACCATCCACAGCCTGGTGTCAGTCTCCAGGCCGTGCTGAAGGAGGTGACACCGATCTGTAACCAGCACCTTGTTGTATCAGATTTGACAGGAACATCCACAGACTGGTGTCAGGCTCCAGGCCGTGCTGAAGGAGGTGACACCGTTCTGTAACCAGCACCTTGTTGTATCAGATTTGACAGGACCATCCATAGCCTGGTGTCAGGCTCCAGGCCGTGCTGAAGGAGATGACAGCGTTCTGTAACCAGCTCCTTGTTATATCAGATTTGACAGGACCATCCACAGCCTGGTGTCAGGCTCCAGGCCGTGCTGAAGGAGGTGACACCGTTCTGTAACCAGCTCCTTGTTGTAGCAGATTTGTCAGGACCATCCACAGCCTGCTGTCAGGCTCCAGGCCGTACTGAAGGAGGTGACACCGTTCTGTAACCAGCTCCTTGTTCTATCAGATTTGACAGGACCATCCACAGCCTGGTGTCAGGCTCCAGGCCGTGCTGAAGGAGGTGACACCGTTCTGTAACCAGCTCCTTATTATATCAGATTTGACAGGACCATCCACAGCCTGGTGTCAGGCTCCAGGCCGTGCTGAAGGAGGTGACACCGTTCTGTAACCAGCTCCGTATTATATCAGATTTGACAGGACCATCCACAGACTGGTGTCAGGCTCCAGGCCGTGCTGACGGAGGCGACACCGTTCTGTAACCAGCACCTTGTTATATCACATTTGACAGGACCATCCACAGCCTGGTGTCAGGCTCCAGGCCGTGCTGAAGGAGGTGACACCTTTCTGTAACCATCTCCTTGTTGTTTCAGATTTGACAGGACCATCCACAGCCTGGTGTCAGGCTCCAGGGCGTGCTGAAGGAGGCGACACCTTTCTGTAACCAGCTCCTTGTTGTATCAGATTTGACAGGACCATCCACAGCCTGGTGTCAGGCTCCAGGCCGTGCTGAAGGAGGTGACACCGTTCTGTAACCAGCACCTTGTTATATCAGATTTGACAGGACCATCTACAGCCTGGTTTCAGGCTCCAGGCCGTGCTGAAGGAGGTGACACCGTTCTGTAACCAGCTCCGTTTTATATCAGATTTGACAGGACCATCCACAGCCTGGTGTCAGGCTCCAGGCCGTGCTGACGGAGGCGACACCGTTCTGTAACCAGCTCCTTGTTATATCAGATTTGACAGGACCATACACAGCCTGGTGTCAGGCTCCAGTCAGTGCTGAAGGAGGGGACACCGTTCTGTAACCAGCACCTTGTTATATCAGATTTGACAGGACCATCCACAGCCTGGTGTCAGGCTCCAGGCCGTGCTGAATGAGGTGACACCGTTCTGTAACCAGCACCTTGTTATATCAGTTTGAAAGGACCATCCACAGCCTGGTGTCAGGCTCCAGGCCGTGCTGAAGGAGGTGACACCGTTCTGTAACCAGCTCCGTTTTATATCAGATTTGACAGGACCATCCACAGCCTGGTGTCAGGCTCCAGGCCGTGCTGACGGAGGCGACACCGTTCAGTAACCAGCTCCTTGTTATATCAGATTTGACAGGACCATACACAGCCTGGTGTCAGGCTCCAGTCAGTGCTGAAGGAGGGGACACCGTTCTGTAACCAGCACCTTGTTATATCAGATTGGACAGGACCATCTACAGCCTGGTGTCAGGCTCCAGGCCGTGCTGAATGAGGTGACACCGTTCTGTAACCAGCATCTTGTTATATCAGTTTGACAGGACCATCCACAGCCTGATGTCAGGCTCCAGGCCGTGCTGAAGGAGGTGACACCGTTCTGTAACCAGCACCTTGTTATATGAGATTTGACAGGATCATCCGCAGCCTGGTGTCAGGCTCCAGGCCGTGCTGAAGGAGGCGACACCGTTCTGTAACCAGCACCTTATTATATCAGATTTGACAGGACCATCCACAGCCTGGTGTCAGGCTCCAGGCCGTGCTGAAGGAGGTGACACCGTTCTGTAAGCAGCACCTTGTTATATCAGTTTGACAGGACCATCCACAGCCTGGTGTCAGACTCCAGGCCGTGCTGAATGAGGTGACACCGTTCTGTAACCAGCTCCGTGTTATATCAGATTTGACAGAACCATCCACAGCCTGGTGTCAGGCTCCAGGCCGTGCTGAAGGAGGTGACACCGTTCTGTAACCAGCTCCTTGTTATATCAGATTTGACAGGACCATCCACAGCCTGGTGTCAGGCTCCAGGCCGTGCTGAAGGAGGCGACACCGTTCTGTAACCAGCTCCTTGTTATATCAGATTTGACAGGACCATCCACAGCCTGGTGTCAGGCTCCAGTGAGTGCTGAAGGAGGCGACACCGTTCTGTAACCAGCACCTTGTTATATCAGATTTGACAGGACCATCCACAGCCTGGTGACAGGCTCCAGGCCGTGCTTAAGGAGGTGACACCGTTCTGTAACCAGCACCTTGTTATATCAGATTTTACAGGACCATCCACAGCCTGGTTTCAGGCTCCAGGCCCTGCTGAAGGAGGCGACACCGTTCTGTAACCAGCACCTTGTTATATCAGATTTGACAGGACCGTCCACAGCCTGGTTTCAGGCTCCAGGCCGCGCTGAAGGAGGCGACACCTTTCTGTAACCAGCTCCTTGTTGTATCAGATTTGACAGGACCATCCACAGCCTGGTGTCAGGCTCCAGGCCGTGCTGAAGGAGGCGACACCGTTCTGTAACCAGCTCCTTGTTGTAGCATATTTGACAGGACCATCCACAGCCTGGTGTCAGGCTCCAGGCCGTACTGAAGGAGGTGACACCGTTCTGTAACCAGCTCCTTGTTGTATCAGATTTGACAGGACCATCCACAGCCTGGTGTCAGGCTCCAGGCCGTGCTGAAGGAGGTGACACCGTTCTGTAACCAGATCCTTGTTACATCTCATTTCACAGGACCATCCAAAGCCTGGTGTCAGGCTCCAGGCCGTGCTGAAGGAGGTGACACCTTTCGGTAACCAGCTCCTTGTTGTTTCAGATTTGACAGGACCATCCACAGCCTGGTGTCAGGCTCCAGGCCGTGCTGAAGGAGGCGACACCGTTCTGTAACCAGCTCCTTGTTGTAGCAGATTTGACAGGACCATCCACAGCATGGTGTCAGGCTCCAGGCCGTGCTGAAGGAGGTGACACCGTTCTGTAACCAGCACCTTGTTGTATCAGATTTGACAGTACCATCCACAGACTGGTGTCAGGCTCCAGGCCGTGCTGAAGGAGGTGACACCGTTCTGTAACCAGCACCTTGTTGTATCAGATTTGACAGGACCATCCATAGCCTGGTGTCAGGCTCCAGGCCGTGCTGAAGGAGATGACAGCGTTCTGTAACCAGCTCCTTGTTATATCAGATTTGACAGGACCATCCACAGCCTGGTGTCAGGCTCCAGGCCGTGCTGAAGGAGGTGACACCGTTCTGTAACCAGCTCCTTGTTATATCAGATTTGACAGGACCATCCACAGCCTGCTGTCAGGCTCCAGGCCGTACTGAAGGAGGTGACACCGTTCTGTAACCAGCTCCTTGTTCTATCAGATTTGACAGGACCATCCACAGCCTGGTGTCAGGCTCCAGGCCGTGCTGAAGGAGGCGACACCGTTCTGTAACCAGCACCTTGTTATATCAGATTTGACAGGACCATCCACAGCCTGGTGTCAGGCTCCAGGCCGTGCTGAAGGAGGTGACACCGTTCTGTAACCAGCAACTTGTTATATCAGATTTTACAGGACCATCCACAGCCTGGTTTCAGGCTCCAGGCCGTGCTGAAGGAGGTGACACCGTTCTGTAACCAGCACCTTGTTGTATCAGATTTGACAGGACCATCCACAGCCTGCTGTCAGGCTCCAGACCGTGCTGAAGGAGGTGACACCGTTCTGTAACCAGATCCTTGTTACATCTCATTTGACAGGCCCATCCACAGCCTGGTGTCAGGCTCCAGGCCGTGCTGAAGGAGGTGACACCGTTCTGTAACCAGCTCCTTGTTATATCAGATTTGACAGGACCATCCAGAGTCTGGTGTCAGGCTCCATGCCGTGCTGAAGGAGATGACAGCGTTCTGTAACCAGCTCCTTGTTCTATCAGATTTGACAGGACCATCCACAGCCTGGTGTCAGTCTCCAGGCCGTGCTGAAGGAGGTGACACCGTTCTGTAACCAGCACCTTGTTGTATCAGATTTGACAGAACCATCCACAGACTGGTGTCAGGCTCCAGGCCGTGCTGAAGGAGGTGACACCATTCTGTAACCAGCACCTTGTTGTATCAGATTTGACAGGACCATCCATAGCCTGGTGTCAGGCTCCAGGCCGTGCTGAAGGAGATGACAGCGTTCTGTAACCAGCTCCTTGTTATATCAGATTTGACAGGACCATCCACAGCCTGGTGTCAGGCTCCAGGCCGTGCTGAAGGAGGTGACACCGTTCTGTAACCAGCTCCTTGTTGTAGCAGATTTGACAGGACCATCCACAGCCTGCAGTCAGGCTCCAGGCCGTACTGAAGGAGGTGACACCGTTCTGTAACCAGCTCCTTGTTCTATCAGATTTGACAGGACCATCCACAGCCTCGTGTCAGGCTCCAGGCCGTGCTGAAGGAGGTGACACCGTTCTGTAACCAGCTCCTTTTTATATCAGATTTTACAGTACCATCCACAGTCTGGTGTCAGGCTCTAGGCCGTGCTGAAGGACGTGACACCGTTCTGTAACCAGCTCCTTGTTATATCAGATTTGACAGGACCATCCACAGCCTGGTGTCAGGCTCCAGGCCGTGCTGAAGGAGGCGACACCGTTCTGTAACCAGCACCTTGTTGTATCAGATTTGACAGGACCATCCACAGCCTGGTGTCAGGCTCCAGGCCGTGCTGAAGGAGGTGACACCGTTCTGTAACCAGCTCCTTGTTATACCAGATTTGACAGTATCACCCACAGCCTGGTGTCAGGCTCCAGGCCGTGCTGAAGGAGGCGACACCGTTCTGTAACCAGCACCTTGTTATATCAGATTTGACAGGACCATCCACAGCCTGGTGTCAGGCTCCAGGCCGTGCTGAATGAGGTGACACCGTTCTGTAACCAGCACCTTGTTATATCAGTTTGACAGGACCATCCACAGCCTGATGTCAGGCTCCAGGCCGTGCTGAAGGAGGTGACACCGTTCTGTAACCAGCACCTTGTTATATCAGATTTGACAGGACCATCCACAGCCTGGTTTCAGGCTCCAGGCCCTGCTGAAGGAGGCGACACCGTTCTGTATCCAGCACCTTGTTATATCAGATTTGACAGGACCATCCACAGCCTGATGTCAGGCTCCAGGCCCGGCTGAAAGAGGTGACGCCGTTCTGTAACCAGCACCTTGTTGTATCAGATTTGACAGGACCATCCACAGCCTGGTGTCAGGCTCCAGGCCGCGCTGAAGGAGGTGAAACCGTTCTGTAACCAGCTACTTGTTATATCAGATTTGACAGGACCATCCACAGACTGGTGTCAGGCTCCAGGCCGTGCTGAAGGAGGCGACACAGTTCTGTAACCAGCACCTTGTTATATCAGATTTGACAGGACCATCCACAGCCTGGTGTCAGGCTCCAGGCCGTGCTGAAGGAGGCGACACCGTTCTGTAACCAGCTCCTTGTTATATCAGATTTGACAGAACCACCCACAGCCTGGTGTCAGGCTCCAGGCTTTTCTGAAGGAGGTGACACCGTTCTGTAACCAGCTCCTTGTTATATCAGATTTGGCAGGACCATCCACAGCCTGGTGTCAGGCTCCAGGCCGTGCTGAAGGAGGCGACACCGTTCTGTAACCAGCTCCTTGTTATATCAGATTTGACAGGACCATCCACAGCCTGGTGTCATGCTCCAGGCCGTGCTGAAGGAGGCGACACCGTTCTGTAACCAGCTCCTTATTATATCAGATTTGACAGGACCATCCACAGCCTGGTGTCAGGCTCCAGGCCGTGCTGAAGGAGTTGACACCGTTCTGTAACCAGCACCTTGTTATATCAGTTTGAAAGGACCATCCACAGCCTCGTGTCAGGCTCCAAGCCGTGCTGAAGGAGGTGACACCGTTCTGTAACCAGCTCCGTATTATATCAGATTTGACAGGACCATCCACAGCCTGGTGTCAGGCTCCAGGCCGTGCTGACGGAGGCGACACCGTTCTGTAACCAGCTCCTTGTTGTCGCAGATTTGACAGGACCATCCACAGCATGGTGTCAGGCTCCAGGCTGTGCTGAAGGAGGTGACACCGTTCTGTAACCAGCACCTTGTTGTATCAGATTTGACAGTACCATCCACAGACTGGTGTCAGGCTCCAGGCCGTGCTGAAGGAGGTGACACCGTTCTGTAACCAGCACCTTGTTGTATCAGATTTGACAGGACCATCCATAGCCTGGTGTCAGGCTCCAGGCCGTGCTGGAGGAGATGACAGCGTTCTGTAACCAGCTCCTTGTTATATCAGATTTGACAGGACCATCCACAGCCTGGTGTCAGGCTCCAGGCCGTGCTGAAGGAGGTGACACCGTTCTGTAACCAGCTCCTTGTTGTAGCAGATTTGTCAGGACCATCCACAGCCTGCTGTCAGGTTCCAGGCCGTACTGAAGGAGGTGACACCGTTCTGTAACCAGCTCCTTGTTCTATCAGATTTGACAGGACCATCCACAGCCTGGTGTCAGGCTCCAGGCCGTGCTAAAGGAGATGACACCGTTCTGTAACCAGCTCCTTTTTATATCAGATTTTACAGTACCATCCACAGTCTGGTATCAGGCTCCAGGCCGTGCTGAAGGAGGCGACACCGTTCTGTAACCAGCTCCTTGTTATATCAGATTTGACAGGACCATCCACAGCCTGGTGTCAGGCTCCAGTGAGTGCTGAAGGAGGCGACACCGTTCTGTAACCAGCACCTTGTTATATCAGATTTGACAGGACCATCCACAGCCTGGTGTCAGGCTCCAGGCCGTGCTGAAGGAGGTGACACCGTTCTGTAACCAGCACCTTGTTATATCAGATTTTACAGGACCATCCACAGCCTGGTTTCAGGCTCCAGGCCCTGCTGAAGGAGGCGACACCGTTCTGTAACCAGCACCTTGTTATATCAGATTTGACAGGACCATCCACAGCCTGGTTTCAGGCTCCAGGCCGCGCTGAAGGAGGCGACACCTTTCTGTAACCAGCTCCTTGTTGAATCAGATTTGACAGGACCATCCACAGCCTGGTGTCAGGCTCCAGGCCGTGCTGAAGGAGGCGACACCGTTCTGTAACCAGCTCCTTGTTGTAGCAGATTTCACAGGACCATCCACAGCCTGGTGTCAGGCTCCAGGCCGTACTGAAGGAGGTGACACCGTTCTGTAACCAGCTCCTTGTTGTATCAGATTTGACAGGACCATCCACAGCCTGGTGTCAGGCTCCAGGCCGTACTGAAGGAGGTGACACCGTTCTGTAACCAGCTCCTTGTTGTAGCAGATTTGACAGGACCATCCACAGCATGGTGTCAGGCTACAGGCCGTGCTGAAGGAGGTGACACCGTTCTGTAACCAGCACCTTGTTGTATCAGATTTGACAGGACCATCCACAGCCTGCTGTCAGGCTCCAGACCGTGCTGAAGGAGGTGACACCGTTCTGTAACCAGATCCTTGTTACATCTCATTTGACAGGCCCATCCACAGCCTGGTGTCAGGCTCCAGGCCGTGCTGAAGGAGGTGACACCGTTCTGTAACCAGCTCCTTGTTATATCAGATTTGACAGGACCATCCAGAGTCTGGTGTCAGGCTCCAGGCCGTGCTGAAGGAGATGACAGCGTTCTGTAACCAGCTCCTTCTTCTATCAGATTTGACAGGACAATCCACAGCCTGGTGTCAGTCTCCAGGCCGTGCTGAAGGAGGTGACACCGTTCTGTAACCAGCACCTTGTTGTATCAGATTTGACAGAACCATCCACAGACTGGTGTCAGGCTCCAGGCCGTGCTGAAGGAGGTGACACCATTCTGTAACCAGCACCTTGTTGTATCAGATTTGACAGGACCATCCATAGCCTGGTGTCAGGCTCCAGGCCGTGCTGAAGGAGATGACAGCGTTCTGTAACCAGCTCCTTGTTATATCAGATTTGACAGGACCATCCACAGCCTGGTGTCAGGCTCCAGGCCGTGCTGAAGGAGGTGACACCGTTCTGTAACCAGCTCCATGTTGTAGCAGATTTGTCAGGACCATCCACAGCCTGCTGTCAGGCTCCAGGACGTACTGAAGGAGGTGACACCGTTCTGTAACCAGCTCCTTGTTCTATCAGATTTGACAGGACCATCCACAGCCTGGTGTCAGGCTCCAGGCCGTGCAAAAGGAGCTGACACCGTTCTGTAACCAGCTCCTTTTTATATCAGATTTTACAGTACCATCCACAGTCTGGTGTCAGGCTCCAGGCCGTGCTGAAGGAGGCGACACCGTTCTGTAACCAGCTCCTTGTTATATCAGATTTGACAGGACCATCCACAGCCTGGTGTCAGGCTCCAGTGAGTGCTGAAGGAGGCGACACCGTTCTGTAACCAGCACCTTGTTATATCAGATTTGACAGGACCATCCACAGCCTGGTGTCAGGCTCCAGGCCGTGCTGAAGGAGGTGACACCGTTCTGTAACCAGCACCTTGTTATATCAGATTTTACAGGACCATCCACAGCCTGGTTTCAGGCTCCAGGCCCTGCTGAAGGAGGCGACACCGTTCTGTAACCAGCACCTTGTTATATCAGATTTGACAGGACCATCCACAGCCTGGTTTCAGGCTCCAGGCCGCGCTGAAGGAGGCGACACCTTTCTGTAACCAGCTCCTTGTTGAATCAGATTTGACAGGACCATCCACAGCCTGGTGTCAGGCTCCAGGCCGTGCTGAAGGAGGCGACACCGTTCTGTAACCAGCGCCTTGTTGTAGCAGATTTCACAGGACCATCCACAGCCTGGTGTCAGGCTCCAGGCCGTACTGAAGGAGGTGACACCGTTCTGTAACCAGCTCCTTGTTGTATCAGATTTGACAGGACCATCCACAGCCTGGTGTCAGGCTCCAGGCCGTACTGAAGGAGGTGACACCGTTCTGTAACCAGCTCCTTGTTGTATCAGATTTGACAGGACCATCCACAGCCTGGTGTCAGGCTCCAGGCCGTACTGAAGGAGGTGACACCGTTCTGTAACCAGCTCCTTGTTGTATCAGATTTGACAGGACCATCCAAAGCCTGGTGTCAGGCTCCAGGCCGTGCTGAAGGAGGTGACAGCTTTCTGTAACCAGCTCCTTGTTGTTTCAGATTTGACAGGACCATCCACAGCCTGGTGTCAGGCTCCAGGCCGTGCTGAAGGAGGCGACATCGTTCTGTAACCAGCTCCTTGTTGTAGCAGATTTGACATGACCATCCACAGCATGGTGTCAGGCTACAGGCCGTGCTGAAGGAGGTGACACCGTTCTGTAACCAGCACCTTGTTGTATCAGATTTGACAGGACCATCCACCGCCTGCTGTCAGGCTCCAGACCGTGCTGAAGGAGGTGACACCGTTCTGTAACCAGATCCTTGTTACATCTCTTTTGACAGGCCCATCCACAGCCTGGTGTCAGGCTCCAGGCCGTGCTGAAGGAGGTGACACCGTTCTGTAACCAGCTCCTTGTTATATCAGATTTGACAGGACCATCCAGAGTCTGTTGTCAGGCTCCATGCCGTGCTGAAGGAGATGACAGCGTTCTGTAACCAGCTCCTTGTTCTATAAGATTTGACAGGACCATCCACAGCCTGGTGTCAGTCTCCAGGCCGTGCTGAAGGAGGTGACACCGTTCTGTAACCAGCACCTTGTTGTATCAGATTTGACAGAACCATCCACAGACTGGTGTCAGGCTCCAGGCCGTGCTGAAGGAGGTGACACCATTCTGTAACCAGCACCTTGTTGTATCAGATTTGACAGGACCATCCATAGCCTGGTGTCAGGCTCCAGGCCGTGCTGAAGGAGATGACAGCGTTCTGTAACCAGCTCCTTGTTATATCAGATTTGACAGGACCATCCACAGCCTGGTGTCAGGCTCCAGGCCGTGCTGAAGGAGGTGACACCGTTCTGTAACCAGCTCCTTATTGTAGCAGATTTGTCAGGACCATCCACAGCCTGCTGTCAGGCTCCAGGCCGTACTGAAGGAGGTGACACCGTTCTGTAACCAGCTCCTTGTTCTATCAGATTTGACAGGACCATCCACAGCCTGGTGTCAGGCTCCAGGCCGTGCTGAAGGAGGTGACACCGTTCTGTAACCAGCTCCTTTTTATATCAGATTTTACAGTAGCATCCACAGTCTGGTGTCAGGCTCCAGGCCGTGCTGAAGGAGGTGACACCGTTCTGTAACCAGCACCTTGTTATATCAGATTTGACAGGACCATCCACAGCCTGGTTTCAGGCTCCAGGCCCTGCTGAAGGAGGCGACACCGTTCTGTATCCAGCACCTTGTTATATCAGATTTGACAGGACCATCCACAGCCTGGTGTCAGGCTCCAGGCCGGGCTGAAAGAGGTGACGCCGTTCTGTAACCAGCACCTTGTTGTATCAGATTTGACAGGACCATCCACAGCCTGGTGTCAGGCTCCAGGCCGCGCTGAAGGAGGTGACACCGTTCTGTAACCAGCACCTTGTTATATCAGATTTGACAGGACCATCCACAGACTGGTGTCAGGCTCCAGGCCGTGCTGAAGGAGGCGACACAGTTCTGTAACCAGCACCTTGTTATATCAGATTTGACAGGACCATCCACAGCCTGGTGTCAGGCTCCAGGCCGTGCTGAAGGAGGCGACACCGTTCTGGAACCAGCTCCTTGTTATATCAGATTTGACAGGACCACCCACAGCCTGGTGTCAGGCTCCAGGCTTTTCTGAAGGAGGTGACACCGTTCTGTAACCAGCTCCTTGTTATATCAGATTTGGCAGGACCATCCACAGCCTGGTGTCAGGCTCCAGGCCGTGCTGAAGGAGGCGACACCGTTCTGTAACCAGCTCCTTGTTATATCAGATTTGACAGGACCATCCACAGCCTGGTGTCATGCTCCAGGCCGTGCTGAAGGAGGCGACACCGTTCTGTAACCAGCTCCTTATTATATCAGATTTGACAGGACCATCCACAGCCTGGTGTCAGGCTCCAGGCCGAGCTGAAGGAGGTGACACCGTTCTGTAACCAGCTCCGTATTATATCAGATTTGACAGGACCATCCACAGCCTGGTGTCAGGCTCCAGGCCGTGCTGAAGGAGGCGACACCGTTCTGTAACCAGCGCCATGTTGTAGCAGATTTCACAGGACCATCCACAGCCTGGTGTCAGGCTCCAGGCCGTACTGAAGGAGGTGACACCGTTCTGTAACCAGCTCCTTGTTGTATCAGATTTGACAGGACCATCCACAGCCTGGTGTCAGGCTCCAGGCCGTACTGAAGGAGGTGACACCGTTCTGTAACCAGCTCCTTGTTGTATCAGATTTGACAGGACCATCCACAGCCTGGTGTCAGGCTCCAGGCCGTACTGAAGGAGGTGACACCGTTCTGTAACCAGCTCCTTGTTGTATCAGATTTGACAGGACCATCCAAAGCCTGGTGTCAGGCTCCAGGCCGTGCTGAAGGAGGTGACAGCTTTCTGTAACCAGCTCCTTGTTGTTTCAGATTTGACAGGACCATCCACAGCCTGGTGTCAGGCTCCAGGCCGTGCTGAAGGAGGCGACATCGTTCTGTAACCAGCTCCTTGTTGTAGCAGATTTGACATGACCATCCACAGCATGGTGTCAGGCTACAGGCCGTGCTGAAGGAGGTGACACCGTTCTGTAACCAGCACCTTGTTGTATCAGATTTGACAGGACCATCCACCGCCTGCTGTCAGGCTCCAGACCGTGCTGAAGGAGGTGACACCGTTCTGTAACCAGATCCTTGTTACATCTCTTTTGACAGGCCCATCCACAGCCTGGTGTCAGGCTCCAGGCCGTGCTGAAGGAGGTGACACCGTTCTGTAACCAGCTCCTTGTTATATCAGATTTGACAGGACCATCCAGAGTCTGGTGTCAGGCTCCAGGCCGTGCTGAAGGAGATGACAGCGTTCTGTAACCAGCTCCTTGTTCTATCAGATTTGACAGGACCATCCACAGCCTGGTGTCAGTCTCCAGGCCGTGCTGAAGGAGGTGACACCGTTCTGTAACCAGCACCTTGTTGTATCAGATTTGACAGAACCATCCACAGACTGGTGTCAGGCTCCAGGCCGTGCTGAAGGAGGTGACACCATTCTGTAACCAGCACCTTGTTGTATCAGATTTGACAGGACCATCCATAGCCTGGTGTCAGGCTCCAGGCCGTGCTGAAGGAGATGACAGCGTTCTGTAACCAGCTCCTTGTTATATCAGATTTGACAGGACCATCCACAGCCTGGTGTCAGGCTCCAGGCCGTGCTGAAGGAGGTGACACCGTTCTGTAACCAGCTCCTTATTGTAGCAGATTTGTCAGGACCATCCACAGCCTGCTGTCAGGCTCCAGGCCGTACTGAAGGAGGTGACACCGTTCTGTAACCAGCTCCTTGTTCTATCAGATTTGACAGGACCATCCACAGCCTGGTGTCAGGCTCCAGGCCGTGCTGAAGGAGGTGACACCGTTCTGTAACCAGCTCCTTTTTATATCAGATTTTACAGTAGCATCCACAGTCTGGTGTCAGGCTCCAGGCCGTGCTGAAGGAGGTGACACCGTTCTGTAACCAGCACCTTGTTATATCAGATTTGACAGGACCATCCACAGCCTGGTTTCAGGCTCCAGGCCCTGCTGAAGGAGGCGACACCGTTCTGTATCCAGCACCTTGTTATATCAGATTTGACAGGACCATCCACAGCCTGGTGTCAGGCTCCAGGCCGGGCTGAAAGAGGTGACGCCGTTCTGTAACCAGCACCTTGTTGTATCAGATTTGACAGGACCATCCACAGCCTGGTGTCAGGCTCCAGGCCGCGCTGAAGGAGGTGACACCGTTCTGTAACCAGCACCTTGTTATATCAGATTTGACAGGACCATCCACAGACTGGTGTCAGGCTCCAGGCCGTGCTGAAGGAGGCGACACAGTTCTGTAACCAGCACCTTGTTATATCAGATTTGACAGGACCATCCACAGCCTGGTGTCAGGCTCCAGGCCGTGCTGAAGGAGGCGACACCGTTCTGGAACCAGCTCCTTGTTATATCAGATTTGACAGGACCACCCACAGCCTGGTGTCAGGCTCCAGGCTTTTCTGAAGGAGGTGACACCGTTCTGTAACCAGCTCCTTGTTATATCAGATTTGGCAGGACCATCCACAGCCTGGTGTCAGGCTCCAGGCCGTGCTGAAGGAGGCGACACCGTTCTGTAACCAGCTCCTTATTATATCAGATTTGACAGGACCATCCACAGCCTGGTGTCAGGCTCCAGGCCGAGCTGAAGGAGGTGACACCGTTCTGTAACCAGCTCCGTATTATATCAGATTTGACAGGACCATCCACAGCCTGGTGTCAGGCTCCAGGCCGTGCTGACGGAGGCGACACCGTTCTGTAACCAGCTCCTTGTTATATCAGATTTGACAGGACCATCCACAGCCTGGTGTCAGGCTCCAGGCCGTGCTGAAGGAGGCGACACCGTTCTGAAACCAGCACCTTGTTATATCAGATTTGACAGGACAATCCACAGCCTGGTGTCAGGCTCCAGGCCGTGCTGAAGGAGGCGACACCGTTCTGTAACCAGCACCTTGTTATATCAGATTTTACAGGACCATCCACAGCCTGGTGTCAGTCTCCAGTGCGTGCTGAAGGAGGCGACACCGTTCTGAAACCAGCTCCTTGTTGTATCAGATTTGACAAGACCATCCACAGCCTGGTGTCAGGCTCCAGGCCGTGCTGAAGGAGGTGACAGCGTTCTGTAACCAGCTCCTATTTATGTCAGATTTGACAGGACCATCCACAGCCTGGTGTCAGGCTCCAGGCCGTGCTGAAGGAGGCGACACCAATCTGTAACCAGCTCCTTGTTATATCAGATTTGACAGGACAATCCACAGCCAGGTGTCAGGCTCCAGGCCGTGCTGAAGGAGGCGACAACGTTCTGTAACCAGCTCCTTGTTATATCAGATTTGACAGGACCAGCCACAGCCTGGTGTCAGGCTCCAGGCCGTGATTAGGGAGGCGACACCGTTCTGTAACCAGCTCCTTGTTATATCAGATTTGACAGGACCATCCACAGCCTGGTCTCAGGCTCGAGGGCGTGCTGAAGGAGGCGACACCGTTCTGTAACCAGCTCCTTGTTCTATCAGATTTGACAGGACCATCCACAGCCTGGTGTCAGGCTCCAGTGAGTGCTGAAGGAGGTGACACCGTTCTGTAACCAGCACCTTGTTGTATCAGATTTGACAGGAACATCCACAGACTGGTGTCAGGCTCCAGGCCGTGCTGAAGGAGGTGACACCGTTCTGTAACCAGCTCCTTGTTATACCAGATTTGACAGTACCACCCACAGCCTGGTGTCAGGCTCCAGGCCGTGCTGAAGGAGGCGACACCGTTCTGTAACCAGCACCTTGTTATATCAGATTTGACAGGACCATCCACAGCCTGGTGTCAGGCTCCAGGCCGTGCTGAAGGAGGTGACACCTTTCTGTAACCATCTCCTAGTTGTTTCAGATTTGACAGGACCATCCACAGCCTGGTGTCAGGCTCCAGGCCGTGCTGAAGGAGGCGACACCTTTCTGTAACCAGCTCCTTGTTGTATCAGATTTGACAGGACCATCCACAGCCTGGTGTCAGGCTCCAGGCCGTGCTGAAAGAGGTGACACCATTCTGTAACCAGCTCCTTGTTATATCAGATTTGACAGGACCACCCACAGCCTGGTGTCAGGCTCCAGGCTTTGCTGAAGGAGGTGACACCGTTCTGTAACCAGCTCCTTGTTATATCAGATTTGACAGGACCATCCACAGCCTGGTGTCAGGCTCCAGGCCGTGCTGAAGGAGGCGACACCGTTCTGTAACCAGCACCTTATTATATCAGATTTGACAGGACCATCCACAGCCTGGTGTCAGGCTCCAGGCCGTGCTGAAGGAGGTGACACCGTTCTGTAACCAGCACCTTGTTATATCAGTTTGAAAAGACCATCCACAGCCTGGTGTCAGGCTCCAGGCCGTGCTGAAGGAGGTGACACCGTTCTGTAACCAGCTCCGTTTTATATCAGATTTGACAGGACCATCCACAGCCTGGTGTCAGGCTCCAGGCCGTGCTGACGGAGGCGACACCGTTCTGTAACCAGCTCCTTGTTATATCAGATTTGACAGGACCATACACAGCCTGGTGTCAGGCTCCAGTCAGTGCTGAAGGAGGGGACACCGTTCTGTAACCAGCACCTTGTTATATCAGATTTGACAGGACCATCCACAGCCTGGTGTCAGGCTCCAGGCCGTGCTGAATGAGGTGACACCGTTCTGTAACCAGCACCTTGTTATATCAGTTTGAAAGGACCATCCACAGCCTGGTGTCAGGCTCCAGGCCGTGCTGACGGAGATGACACCGTTCTGTAACCAGCTCCGTTTTATATCAGATTTGACAGGACCATCCACAGCCTGGTGTCAGGCTCCAGGCCGTGCTGACGGAGGCGACACCGTTTTGTAACCAGCTCCTTGTTATATCAGATTTGACAGGACCATACACAGCCTGGTGTCAGGCTCCAGTCAGTGCTGAAGGAGGGGACACCGTTCTGTAACCAGCACCTTGTTATATCAGATTGGACAGGACCATCTACAGCCTGGTGTCAGGCTCCAGGCCGTGCTGAATGAGGTGACACCGTTCTGTAACCAGCATCTTGTCATATCAGTTTGACAGGACCATCCACAGCCTGGTGCCAGGCTCCAGGCCGTGCTGAAGGAGGCGACACCGTTCTGTAACCAGCACCTTATTATATCAGATTTGACAGGACCATCCACAGCCTGGTGTCAGGCTCCAGGCCGTGCTGAAGGAGGTGACACCGTTCTGTAAGCAGCACCTTGTTATATCAGTTTGACAGGACCATCCACAGCCTGGTGTCAGACTCCAGGCCGTGCTGAATGAGGTGACACCGTTCTGTAACCAGCTCCGTGTTACATCAGATTTGACAGAACCATCCACAGCCTGGTGTCAGGCTCCAGGCCGTGCTGAAGGAGGTGACACCGTTCTGTAACCAGCTCCTTGTTATATCAGATTTGACAGGACCATCCACAGCCTGGTGTCAGGCTCCAGGCCGTGCTGAAGGAGGCGACACCGTTCTGTAACCAGCTCCTTGTTATATCAGATTTGACAGGACCATCCACAGCCTGGTGTCAGGCTCCAGTGAGTGCTGAAGGAGGCGACACCGTTCTGTAACCAGCACCTTGTTATATCAGATTTGACAGGACCATCCACAGCCTGGTGACAGGCTCCAGGCCGTGCTGAAGGAGGTGACACCGTTCTGTAACCAGCACCTTGTTATATCAGATTTTACAGGACCATCCACAGCCTGGTTTCAGGCTACAGGCCCTGCTGAAGGAGGCGACACCGTTCTGTAACCAGCACCTTGTTATATCAGATTTGACAGGACCGTCCACAGCCTGGTTTCAGGCTCCAGGCCGCGCTGAAGGAGGCGACACCTTTCTGTAACCAGCTCCTTGTTGTATCAGATTTGACAGGACCATCCACAGCCTGGTGTCAGGCTCCAGGCCGTGCTGAAGGAGGCGACACCGTTCTGTAACCAGCTCCTTGTTGTAGCAGATTTGACAGGACCATCCACAGCCTGGTGTCAGGCTCCAGGCCGTACTGAAGGAGGTGACACCGTTCTGTAACCAGCTCCTTGTTGTATCAGATTTGACAGGACCATCCACAGCCTGGTGTCAGGCTCCAGGCCGTGCTGAAGGAGGTGACACCGTTCTGTAACCAGCACCTAGTTGTATCAGATTTGACAGGACCATCCACCGCCTGCTGTCAGGCTCCAGACCGTGCTGAAGGAGGTGACACCGTTCTGTAACCAGCTCCTTGTTGTAGCAGATTTGTCAGGACCATCCACAGCCTGCTGTCAGGCTCCAGGCCGTACTGAAGGAGGTGACACCGTTCTGTAACCAGCTCCTTGTTCTATCAGATTTGACAGGACCATCCACAGCCTGGTGTCAGGCTCCAGGCCGTGCTGAAGGAGGTGACACCGTTCTGTAACCAGCTCCTTTTTATATCAGATTTTACAGTAGCATCCACAGTCTGGTGTCAGGCTCCAGGCCGTGCTGAAGGAGGTGACACCGTTCTGTAACCAGCACCTTGTTATATCAGATTTGACAGGACCATCCACAGCCTGGTTTCAGGCTCCAGGCCCTGCTGAAGGAGGCGACACCGTTCTGTATCCAGCACCTTGTTATATAAGATTTGACAGGACAATCCACAGCCTGGTGTCAGGCTCCAGGCCGTGCTGAAGTAGGCGACACCGTTCTGTAACCAGCACCTTGTTATATCAGATTTTACAGGACCATCCACAGCCTGGTGTCAGTCTCCAGTGCGTGCTGAAGGAGGCGACACCGTTCTGAAACCAGCTCCTTGTTGTATCAGATTTGACAGGACCATCCACAGCCAGGTGTCAGGCTCCAGGCCGTGCTGAAGGAGGCGACAACGTTCTGTAACCAGCTCCTTGTTATATCAGATTTGACAGGACCATCCACAGCCTGGTGTCAGGCTCCAGGCCGTGATTAGGGAGGCGACACCGTTCTGTAACCAGCTCCTTGTTATATCAGATTTGACAGGACCATCCACAGCCTGGTCTCAGGCTCGAGGGCGTGCTGAAGGAGGCGACACCGTTCTGTAACCAGCTCCTTGTTCTATCAGATTTGACAGGACCATCCACAGCCTGGTGTCAGTCTCCAGGCCGTGCTGAAGGAGGTGACACCGTTCTGTAACCAGCACCTTGTTGTATCAGATTTGACAGGAACATCCACAGACTGGTGTCAGGCTCCAGGCCGTGCTGAAGGAGGTGACACCGTTCTGTAACCAGCACCTTGTTGTATCAGATTTGACAGGACCATCCATAGCCTGGTGTCAGGCTCCAGGCCGTGCTGAAGGAGATGACAGCGTTCTGTAACCAGCTCCTTGTTATATCAGATTTGACAGGACCATCCACAGCCTGGTGTCAGGCTCCAGGCCGTGCTGAAGGAGGTGACACCGTTCTGTAACCAGCTCCTTGTTGTAGCAGATTTGTCAGGACCATCCACAGCCTGCTGTCAGGCTCCAGGCCGTACTGAAGGAGGTGACACCGTTCTGTAACCAGCTCCTTGTTCTATCAGATTTGACAGGACCATCCACAGCCTGGTGTCAGGCTCCAGGCCGTGCTGAAGGAGGTGACACCGTTCTGTAACCAGCTCCTTTTTATATCAGATTTTACAGTACCATCCACAGTCTGGTGTCAGGCTCCAGGCCGTGCTGAAGGAGGTGACACCGTTCTGTAACCAGCTCCTTGTTATACCAGATTTGACAGTACCACCCACAGCCTGGTGTCAGGCTCCAGGCCGTGCTGAAGGAGGCGACACCGTTCTGTAACCAGCACCTTGTTATATCAGATTTGACAGGACCATCCACAGCCTGGTGTCAGGCTCCAGGCCGTGCTGAAGGAGGTGACACCTTTCTGTAACCGTCTCCTTGTTGTTTCAGATTTGACAGGACCATCCACAGCCTGGTGTCAGGCTCCAGGCCGTGCTGAAGGAGGCGACACCTTTCTGTAACCAGCTCCTTGTTTGTATCAGATTTGACAGGACCATCCACAGCCTGGTGTCAGGCTCCAGGCCGTGCTGAAGGAGGTGACACCATTCTGTAACCAGCTCCTTGTTATATCAGATTTGACAGGACCACCCACAGCCTGGTGTCAGGCTCCAGGCTTTGCTGAAGGAGGTGACACCGTTCTGTAACCAGCTCCTTGTTATATCAGATTTGACAGGACCATCCACAGCCTGGTGTCAGGCTCCAGGCCGTGCTGAAGGAGGCGACACCGTTCTGTAACCAGCTCCTTGTTATATCAGATTTGACAGGACCATCCACAGCCTGGTGTCATGCTCCAGGCCGTGCTGAAGGAGGCGACACCGTTCTGTAACCAGCACCTTATTATATCAGATTTGACAGGATCATCCACAGCCTGGTGTCAGGCTCCAGGCCGTGCTGAAGGAGGTGACACCGTTCTGTAACCAGCACCTTGTTATATCAGTTTGAAAGGACCATCCACAGCCTGGTGTCAGGCTCCAGGCCGTGCTGAAGGAGGTGACACCGTTCTGTAACCAGCTCCGTTTTATATCAGATTTGACAGGACCATCCACAGCCTGGTGTCAGGCTCCAGGCCGTGCTGACGGAGGCGACAGCGTTCTGTAACCAGCTCCTTGTTATATCAGATTTGACAGGACCATACACAGCCTGGTGTCAGGCTCCAGTCAGTGCTGAAGGAGGGGACACCGTTCTGTAACCAGCACCTTGTTATATCAGATTTGACAGGACCATCCACAGCCTAGTGTCAGGCTCCAGGCCGTGCTGAATGAGGTGACACCGTTCTGTAACCAGCACCTTGTTATATCAGTTTGAAAGGACCATCCACAGCCTGGTGTCAGGCTCCAGGCCGTGCTGAAGGAGGTGACACCGTTCTGTAACCAGCTCCGTTTTATATCAGATTTGACAGGACCATCCACAGCCTGGTGTCAGGCTCCAGGCCGTGCTGACGGAGGCGACACCGTTCTGTAACCAGCTCCTTGTTATATCAGATTTGACAGGACCATACACAGCCTGGTGTCAGGCTCCAGTCAGTGCTGAAGGAGGGGACACCGTTCTGTAACCAGCACCTTGTTATATCAGATTGGACAGGACCATCTACAGCCTGGTGTCAGGCTCCAGGCCGTGCTGAATGAGGTGACACCGTTCTGTAACCAGCATCTTGTTATATCAGTTTGACAGGACCATCCACAGCCTGGTGCCAGGCTCCAGGCCGTGCTGAAGGAGGCGACACCGTTCTGTAACCAGCACCTTATTATATCAGATTTGACAGGACCATCCACAGCCTGGTGTCAGGCTCCAGGCCGTGCTGAAGGAGGTGACACCGTTCTGTAAGCAGCACCTTGTTATATCAGTTTGACAGGACCATCCACAGCCTGGTGTCAGACTCCAGGCCGTGCTGAATGAGGTGACACCGTTCTGTAACCAGCTCCGTGTTACATCAGATTTGACAGAACCATCCACAGCCTGGTGTCAGGCTCCAGGCCGTGCTGAAGGAGGTGACACCGTTCTGTAACCAGCTCCTTGTTATATCAGATTTGACAGGACCATCCACAGCCTGGTGTCAGGCTCCAGGCCGTGCTGAAGGAGGCGACACCGTTCTGTAACCAGCTCCTTGTTATATCAGATTTGACAGGACCATCCACAGCCTGGTGTCAGGCTCCAGTGAGTGCTGAAGGAGGCGACACCGTTCTGTAACCAGCACCTTGTTATATCAGATTTGAAAGGACCATCCACAGCCTGGTGACAGGCTCCAGGCCGTGCTGAAGGAGGTGACACCGTTCTGTAACCAGCACCTTGTTATATCAGATTTTACAGGACCATCCACAGCCTGGTTTCAGGCTCCAGGCCCTGCTGAAGGAGGCGACACCGTTCTGTAACCAGCCCCTTGTTATATCAGATTTGACAGGACCGTCCACAGCCTGGTTTCAGGCTCCAGGCCGCGCTGAAGGAGGCGACACCTTTCTGTAACCAGCTCCTTGTTGTATCAGATTTGACAGGACAATCCACAGCCTAGTGTCAGGCTCCAGGCCGTGCTGAAGGAGGCGACACCGTTCTGTAACCAGCTCCTTGTTGTAGCAGATTTGACAGGACCATCCACAGCCTGGTGTCAGGCTCCAGGCCGTACTGAAGGAGGTGACACCGTTCTGTAACCAGCTCCTTGTTGTATCAGATTTGACAGGACCATCCACAGCCTGGTGTCAGGCTGCAGGCCGTGCTGAAGGAGGTGACACCGTTCTGTAACCAGCACCTTGTTGTATCAGATTTGACAGGACCATCCACCGCCTGCTGTCAGGCTCCAGACCGTGCTGAAGGAGGTGACACCGTTCTGTAACCAGCTCCTTGTTGTAGCAGATTTGTCAGGACCATCCACAGCCTGCTGTCAGGCTCCAGGCCGTACTGAAGGAGGTGACACCGTTCTGTAACCAGCTCCTTGTTCTATCAGATTTGACAGGACCATCCACAGCCTGGTGTCAGGCTCCAGGCCGTGCTGAAGGAGGTGACACCGTTCTGTAACCAGCTCCTTTTTATATCAGATTTTACAGTAGCATCCACAGTCTGGTGTCAGGCTCCAGGCCGTGCTGAAGGAGGTGACACCGTTCTGTAACCAGCACCTTGTTATATCAGATTTGACAGGACCATCCACAGCCTGGTTTCAGGCTCCAGGCCCTGCTGAAGGAGGCGACACCGTTCTGTATCCAGCACCTTGTTATATAAGATTTGACAGGACAATCCACAGCCTGGTGTCAGGCTCCAGGCCGTGCTGAAGTAGGCGACACCGTTCTGTAACCAGCACCTTGTTATATCAGATTTTACAGGACCATCCACAGCCTGGTGTCAGTCTCCAGTGCGTGCTGAAGGAGGCGACACCGTTCTGAAACCAGCTCCTTGTTGTATCAGATTTGACAAGAACATCCACAGCCTGGTGTCAGGCTCCAGGCCGTGCTGAAGGAGGTGACAGCGTTCTGTAACCAGCTCCTATTTATGTCAGATTTGACAGGACCATCCACAGCCTGGTGTCAGGCTCCAGGCCGTGCTGAAGGAGGCGACACCGATCTGTAACCAGCTCCTTGTTATATCAGATTTGACAGGACAATCCACAGCCAGGTGTCAGGCTCCAGGCCGTGCTGAAGGAGGCGACAACGTTCTGTAACCAGCTCCTTGTTATATCAGATTTGACAGGACCATCCACAGCCTGGTGTCAGGCTCCAGGCCGTGATTAGGGAGGCGACACCGTTCTGTAACCAGCTCCTTGTTATATCAGATTTGACAGGACCATCCACAGCCTGGTCTCAGGCTCGAGGGCGTGCTGAAGGAGGCGACACCGTTCTGTAACCAGCTCCTTGTTCTATCAGATTTGACAGGACCATCAACAGCCTGGTGTCAGTCTCCAGGCCGTGCTGAAGGAGGTGACACCGTTCTGTAACCAGCACCTTGTTGTATCAGATTTGACAGGAACATCCACAGACTGGTGTCAGGCTCCAGGCCGTGCTGAATGAGGTGACACCGTTCTGTAACCAGCTCCGTGTTACATCAGATTTGACAGAACCATCCACAGCCTGGTGTCAGGCTCCAGGCCGTGCTGAAGGAGGTGACACCGTTCTGTAACCAGCTCCTTGTTATATCAGATTTGACAGGACCATCCACAGCCTGGTGTCAGGCTCCAGGCCGTGATTAGGGAGGCGACACCGTTCTGTAACCAGCTCCTTGTTATATCTGATTTGACAGGACCATCCACAGCCTGGTCTCAGGCTCGAGGGCGTGCTGAAGGAGGCGACACCGTTCTGTAACCAGCTCCTTGTTCTATCAGATTTGACAGGACCATCAACAGCCTGGTGTCAGTCTCCAGGCCGTGCTGAAGGAGGTGACACCGTTCTGTAACCAGCACCTTGTTGTATCAGATTTGACAGGAACATCCACAGACTGGTGTCAGGCTCCAGGCCGTGCTGAATGAGGTGACACCGTTCTGTAACCAGCTCCGTGTTACATCAGATTTGACAGAACCATCCACAGCCTGGTGTCAGGCTCCAGGCCGTGCTGAAGGAGGTGACACCGTTCTGTAACCAGCTCCTTGTTATATCAGATTTGACAGGACCATCCACAGCCTGGTGTCAGGCTCCAGGCCGTGCTGAAGGAGGCGACACCGTTCTGTAACCAGCTCCTTGTTATATCAGATTTGACAGGACCATCCACAGCCTGGTGTCAGGCTCCAGTGAGTGCTGAAGGAGGCGACACCGTTCTGTAACCAGCACCTTGTTATATCAGATTTGACAGGACCATCCACAGCCTGGTGACAGGCTCCAGGCCGTGCTGAAGGAGGTGACACCGTTCTGTAACCAGCACCTTGTTATATCAGATTTTACAGGACCATCCACAGCCTGGTTTCAGGCTCCAGGCCCTGCTGAAGGAGGCGACACCGTTCTGTAACCAGCACCTTGTTATATCAGATTTGACAGGACCGTCCACAGCCTGGTTTCAGGCTCCAGGCCGCGCTGAAGGAGGCGACACCTTTCTGTAACCAGCTCCTTGTTGTATCAGATTTGACAGGACAATCCACAGCCTAGTGTCAGGCTCCAGGCCGTGCTGAAGGAGGCGACACCGTTCTGTAACCAGCTCCTTGTTGTAGCAGATTTGACAGGACCATCCACAGCCTGGTGTCAGGCTCCAGGCCGTACTGAAGGAGGTGACACCGTTCTGTAACCAGCTCCTTGTTGTATCAGATTTGACAGGACCATCCACAGCCTGGTGTCAGGCTCCAGGCCGTGCTGAAGGAGGTGACACCGTTCTGTAACCAGCACCTTGTTGTATCAGATTTGACAGGACCATCCACCGCCTGCTGTCAGGCTCCAGACCGTGCTGAAGGAGGTGACACCGTTCTGTAACCAGCTCCTTGTTGTAGCAGATTTGTCAGGACCATCCACAGCCTGCTGTCAGGCTCCAGGCCGTACTGAAGGAGGTGACACCGTTCTGTAACCAGCTCCTTTTTCTATCAGATTTGACAGGACCATCCACAGCCTGGTGTCAGGCTCCAGGCCGTGCTGAAGGAGGTGACACCGTTCTGTAACCAGCTCCTTATTATATCAGATTTTACAGTACCATCCACAGTCTGGTGTCAGGCTCCAGGCCGTGCTGAAGGAGGTGACACCGTTCTGTAACCAGCTCCTTGTTATACCAGATTTGACAGTACCACCCACAGCCTGGTGTCAGGCTCCAGGCCGTGCTGAAGGAGGCGACACCGTTCTGTAACCAGCACCTTGTTATATCAGATTTGACAGGACCATCCACAGCCTGGTGTCAGGCTCCAGGCCGTGCTGAAGGAGGTGACACCTTTCTGTAACCATCTCCTTGTTGTTTCAGATTTGACAGTACCATCCACAGCCTGGTGTCAGGCTCCAGGCCGTGCTGAAGGAGGCGACACCTTTCTGTAACCAGCTCCTTGTTGTATCAGATTTGACAGGACCATCCACAGCCTGGTGTCAGGCTCCAGGCCGTGCTGAAGGAGGCGACACCGTTCTGTAACCAGCTCCTTGTTATATCATATTTGACAGGACCATCCACAGCCTGGTGTCATGCTCCAGGCCGTGCTGAAGGAGGCGACACCGTTCTGTAACCAGCACCTTATTATATCACATTTGACAGGACCATCCACAGCCTGGTGTCAGGCTCCAGGCCGTGCTGAAGGAGGTGACACCGTTCTGTAACCAGCACCTTGTTATATCAGTTTGAAAGGACCATCCACAGCCTGGTGTCAGGCTCCAGGCCGTGCTGAAGGAGGTGACACCGTTCTGTAACCAGCTCCGTTTTATATCAGATTTGACAGGACCATCCACAGCCTGGTGTCAGGCTCCAGGCCGTGCTGACGGAGGCGACACCGTTCTGTAACCAGCTCCTTGTTATATCAGATTTGACAGGACCATACACAGCCTGGTGTCAGGCTCCAGTCAGTGCTGAAGGAGGGGACACCGTTCTGTAACCAGCACCTTGTTATATCAGATTTGACAGGACCATCCACAGCCTGGTGTCAGGCTCCAGGCCGTGCTGAATGAGGTGACACCGTTCTGTAACCAGCACCTTGTTATATCAGTTTGAAAGGACCATCCACAGCCTGCTGTCAGGCTCCAGGCCGTACTGAAGGAGGTGACACCGTTCTGTAACCAGCTCCTTTTTCTATCAGATTTGACAGGACCATCCACAGCCTGGTGTCAGGCTCCAGGCCGTGCTGAAGGAGGTGACACCGTTCTGTAACCAGCTCCTTTTTATATCAGATTTTACAGTACCATCCACAGTCTGGTGTCAGGCTCCAGGCCGTGCTGAAGGAGGTGACACCGTTCTGTAACCAGCTCCTTGTTATACCAGATTTGACAGTACCACCCACAGCCTGGTGTCAGGCTCCAGGCCGTGCTGAAGGAGGCGACACCGTTCTGTAACCAGCACCTTGTTATATCAGATTTGACAGGACCATCCACAGCCTGGTGTCAGGCTCCAGGCCGTGCTGAAGGAGGTGACACCTTTCTGTAACCATCTCCTTGTTGTTTCAGATTTGACAGGACCATCCACAGCCTGGTGTCAGGCTCCAGGCCGTGCTGAAGGAGGCGACACCTTTCTGTAACCAGCTCCTTGTTGTATCAGATTTGACAGGACCATCCACAGCCTGGTGTCAGGCTCCAGGCCGTGCTGAAGGAGGCGACACCGTTCTGTAACCAGCTCCTTGTTATATCATATTTGACAGGACCATCCACAGCCTGGTGTCATGCTCCAGGCCGTGCTGAAGGAGGCGACACCGTTCTGTAACCAGCACCTTATTATATCACATTTGACAGGACCATCCACAGCCTGGTGTCAGGCTCCAGGCCGTGCTGAAGGAGGTGACACCGTTCTGTAACCAGCACCTTGTTATATCAGTTTGAAAGGACCATCCACAGCCTGGTGTCAGGCTCCAGGCCGTGCTGAAGGAGGTGACACCGTTCTGTAACCAGCTCCGTTTTATATCAGATTTGACAGGACCATCCACAGCCTGGTGTCAGGCTCCAGGCCGTGCTGACGGAGGCGACACCGTTCTGTAACCAGCTCCTTGTTATATCAGATTTGACAGGACCATACACAGCCTGGTGTCAGGCTCCAGTCAGTGCTGAAGGAGGGGACACCGTTCTGTAACCAGCACCTTGTTATATCAGATTTGACAGGACCATCCACAGCCTGGTGTCAGGCTCCAGGCCGTGCTGAATGAGGTGACACCGTTCTGTAACCAGCACCTTGTTATATCAGTTTCAAAGGACCATCCACAGCCTGGTGTCAGGCTCCAGGCCGTGCTGAAGGAGGTGACACCGTTCTGTAACCAGCTCCGTTTTATATCAGATTTGACAGGACCATCCACAGCCTGGTGTCAGGCTCCAGGCCGTGCTGACGGAGGCGACACCGTTCTGTAACCAGCTCCTTGTTATATCAGATTTGACAGGACCATACACAGCCTGGTGTCAGGCTCCAGTCAGTGCTGAAGGAGGGGACACCGTTCTGTAACCAGCACCTTGTTCTCTCAGATTGGACAGGACCATCTACAGCCTGGTGTCAGGCTCCAGGCCGTGCTGAATGAGGTGACACCGTTCTGTAACCAGCATCTTGTTATATCAGGTTGACAGGACCATCCACAGCCTGGTGCCAGGCTCCAGGCCGTGCTGAAGGAGGCGACACCGTTCTGTAACCAGCACCTTATTATATCAGATTTGACATGACCATCCACAGCCTGGTGTCAGGCTCCAGGCCGTGCTGAAGGAGGTGACACCGTTCTGTAAGCAGCACCTTGTTATATCAGTTTGACAGGACCATCCACAGCCTGGTGTCAGACTCCAGGCCGTGCTGAATGAGGTGACACCGTTCTGTAACCAGCTCCGTGTTACATCAGATTTGACAGAACCATCCACAGCCTGGTGTCAGGCTCCAGGCCGTGCTGAAGGAGGTGACACCGTTCTGTAACCAGCTCCTTGTTATATCAGATTTGACAGGACCATCCACAGCCTGGTGTCAGGCTCCAGGCCGTGCTGAAGGAGGCGACACCGTTCTGTAACCAGCTCCTTGTTATATCAGATTTGACAGGACCATCCACAGCCTGGTGTCAGGCTCCAGTGAGTGCTGAAGGAGGCGACACCGTTCTGTAACCAGCACCTTGTTATATCAGATTTGACAGGACCATCCACAGCCTGGTGACAGGCTCCAGGCCGTGCTGAAGGAGGTGACACCGTTCTGTAACCAGCACCTTGTTATATCAGATTTTACAGGACCATCCACAGCCTGGTTTCAGGCTCCAGGCCCTGCTGAAGGAGGCGACACCGTTCTGTAACCAGCACCTTGTTATATCAGATTTGACAGGACCGTCCACAGCCTGGTTTCAGGCTCCAGGCCGCGCTGAAGGAGGCGACACCTTTCTGTAACCAGCTCCTTGTTGTATCAGATTTGACAGGACCATCCACAGCCTGGTGTCAGGCTCCAGTCCGTGCTGAAGGAGGCGACACCGTTCTGTAACCAGCTCCTTGTTGTAGCAGATTTGACAGGACCATCCACAGCCTGGTGTCAGGCTCCAGGCCGTACTGAAGGAGGTGACACCGTTCTGTAACCAGCTCCTTGTTGTATAAGATTTGACAGGACCATCCACAGCCTGGTGTCAGGCTCCAGGCCGTGCTGAAGGAGGTGACACCGTCTGTAACCAGATCCTTGTTACATCTCATTTCACAGGACCATCCACAGACTGGTGTCAGGCTCCAGGCCGTGCTGAAGGAGGTGACACCGTTCTGTAACCAGCACCTTGTTGTATCAGATTTGACAGGACCATCCATAGCCTGGTGTCAGGGTCCAGGCCGTGCTGAAGGAGATGACAGCGTTCTGTAACCAGCTCCTTGTTATATCAGATTTGACAGGACCATCCACAGCCTGGTGTCAGGCTCCAGGCCGTGCTGAAGGAGGTGACACCGTTCTGTAACCAGCTCCTTGTTGTAGCAGATTTGTCAGGACCATCCACAGCCTGCTGTCAGGCTCCAGACCGTACTGAAGGAGGTGACACCGTTCTGTAACCAGCTCCTTGTTCTATCAGATTTGACAGGACCATCCACAGCCAGGTGTCAGGCTCCAGGCCGTGCTAAAGGAGGTGACACCGTTCTGTAACCAGCTCCTTTTTATATCAGATTTTACAGTACCATCCACAGTCTGGTGTCAGGCTCCTGGCCGTGCTGAAGGAGGCGACACCGTCCTGCAACCAGCTCCTTGTTATATCAGATTTGACAGGACCATCCACAGCCTGGTGTCAGGCTCCAGTGAGTGCTGAAGGAGGCGACACCGTTCTGTAACCAGCACCTTGTTATATCAGATTTGACAGGACCATCCACAGCCTGGTGTCAGGCTCCAGGCCGTGCTGAAGGAGGTGACACCGTTCTGTAACCAGCACCTTGTTATATCAGATTTTACAGGACCATCCACAGCCTGGTTTCAGGCTCCAGGCCCTGCTGAAGGAGGCGACACCGTTCTGTAACCAGCACCTTGTTATATCAGATTTGACAGGACCATCCACAGCCTGGTTTCAGGCTCCAGGCCGCGCTGAAGGAGGCGACACCTTTCTGTAACCAGCTCCTTGTTGTATCAGATTTGACAGGACCATCCACAGCCTGGTGTCAGGCTCCAGGCCGTGCTGAAGGAGGCGACACCGTTCTGTAACCAGCTCCTTGTTGTAGCAGATTTCACAGGACCATCCACAGCCTGGTGTCAGGCTCCAGGCCGTACTGAAGGAGGTGACACCGTTCTGTAACCAGCTCCTTGTTGTATCAGATTTGACAGGACCATCCACAGCCTGGTGTCAGGCTCCAGGCCGTACTGAAGGAGGTGACACCGTTCTGTAACCAGCTCCTTGTTGTATCAGATTTGACAGGACCATCCACAGCCTGGTGTCAGGCTCCAGGCCGTACTGAAGGAGGTGACACCGTTCTGTAACCAGCTCCTTGTTGTATCAGATTTCACAGGACCATCCAAAGCCTGGTGTCAGGCTCCAGGCCGTGCTGAAGGAGGTGACAGCTTTCTGTAACCAGCTCCTTGTTGTTTCAGATTTGACAGGACCATCCACAGCCTGGTGTCAGGCTCCAGGCCGTGCTGAAGGAGGCGACATCGTTCTGTAAGCAGCTCCTTGTTGTAGCAGATTTGACATGACCATCCACAGCATGGTGTCAGGCTACAGGCCGTGCTGAAGGAGGTGACATCGTTCTGTAACCAGCACCTTGTTGTATCAGATTTGACAGGACCATCCACAGCCTGCTGTCAGGCTCCAGACCGTGCTGAAGGAGGTGACACCGTTCTGTAACCAGATCCTTTTTATATCAGATTTTACAGTACCATCCACAGTCTGGTGTCAGGCTCCAGGCCGTGCTGAAGGAGGCGACACCGTCCTGCAACCAGCTCCTTGTTATATCAGATTTGACAGGACCATCCACAGCCTGGTGTCAGGCTCCAGTGAGTGCTGAAGGAGGCGACACCGTTCTGTAACCAGCACCTTGTTATATCAGATTTGACAGGACCATCCACAGCCTGGTGTCAGGCTCCAGGCCGTGCTGAAGGAGGTGACACCGTTCTGTAACCAGCACCTTGTTATATCAGATTTTACAGGACCATCCACAGCCTGGTTTCAGGCTCCAGGCCCTGCTGAAGGAGGCGACACCGTTCTGTAACCAGCACCTTGTTATATCAGATTTGACAGGACCATCCACAGCCTGGTTTCAGGCTCCAGGCCGCGCTGAAGGAGGCGACACCTTTCTGTAACCAGCTCCTTGTTGTATCAGATTTGACAGGACCATCCACAGCCTGGTGTCAGGCTCCAGGCCGTGCTGAAGGAGGCGACACCGTTCTGTAACCAGCTCCTTGTTGTAGCAGATTTCACAGGACCATCCACAGCCTGGTGTCAGGCTCCAGGCCGTACTGAAGGAGGTGACACCGTTCTGTAACCAGCTCCTTGTTGTATCAGATTTGACAGGACCATCCACAGCCTGGTGTCAGGCTCCAGGCCGTACTGAAGGAGGTGACACCGTTCTGTAACCAGCTCCTTGTTGTATCAGATTTGACAGGACCATCCACAGCCTGGTGTCAGGCTCCAGGCCGTACTGAAGGAGGTGACACCGTTCTGTAACCAGCTCCTTGTTGTATCAGATTTCACAGGACCATCCAAAGCCTGGTGTCAGGCTCCAGGCCGTGCTGAAGGAGGTGACAGCTTTCTGTAACCAGCTCCTTGTTGTTTCAGATTTGACAGGACCATCCACAGCCTGGTGTCAGGCTCCAGGCCGTGCTGAAGGAGGCGACATCGTTCTGTAAGCAGCTCCTTGTTGTAGCAGATTTGACATGACCATCCACAGCATGGTGTCAGGCTACAGGCCGTGCTGAAGGAGGTGACACCGTTCTGTAACCAGCACCTTGTTGTATCAGATTTGACAGGACCATCCACAGCCTGGTGTCAGGCTCCAGGCCGTGCTGAATGAGGTGACACCGTTCTGTAACCAGCACCTTGTTATATCAGTTTGAAAGGACCATCCACAGCCTGGTGTCAGGCTCCAGGCTTTGCTGAAGGAGGTGACACCGTTCTGTAACCAGCTCCTTGTTATATCAGATTTGACAGGACCATCCACAGCCTGGTGTCAGGCTCCAGGCCGTGCTGAAGGAGGCGACACCGTTCTGTAACCAGCTCCTTGTTATATCAGATTTGACAGGACCATCCACAGCCTGGTGTCAGGCTCCAGTCAGTGCTGAAGGAGGCGACACCGTTCTGTAACCAGCTCCTTGTTCTATCAGATTTGACAGGACCATCAACAGCCTGGTGTCAGTCTCCAGGCCGTGCTGAAGGAGGTGACACCGTTCTGTAACCAGCACCTTGTTGTATCAGATTTGACAGGAACATCCACAGACTGGTGTCAGGCTCCAGGCCGTGCTGAATGAGGTGACACCGTTCTGTAACCAGCTCCGTGTTACATCAGATTTGACAGAACCATCCACAGCCTGGTGTCAGGCTCCAGGCCGTGCTGAAGGAGGTGACACCGTTCTGTAACCAGCACCTTGTTATATCAGATTTGACAGGACCATCCACAGCCTGGTGTCAGGCTCCAGGCCGTGCTGAAGGAGGTGACACCTTTCTGTAACCATCTCCTTGTTGTTTCAGATTTGACAGGACCATCCGCAGCCTGGTTTCAGGCTCCAGGCCCTGCTGAAGGAGGCGACACCGTTCTGTAACCAGCACCTTGTTATATCAGATTTGACAGGACCATCCACAGCCTCGTGTCAGGCTCCAGGCCGTACTGAAGGAGGCGACACCGTTCTGTAACCAGCTCCTTGTTGTAGCAGATTTGACAGGACCACCCACAGCCTGGTGTCAGGCTCCTGGCCGTGCTGAAGGAGGCGAAACCTTTCTGTAACCAGCTCCTTGTTATATCAAATTTGACAGGACCATCCACAGCCTCGTGTCAGGCCCCAGGCCGTGCTGAAGGAGGCGACACCGTTCTGTAACCAGCTCCTTGTTGTAGCAGATTTGACAGGACCACCCACAGCCTGGTGTCAGGCTCCAGGCCGTGCTGAAGGAGGTGACACCGTTCTGTAACCAGATCCTTGTTACATCACATTTGACAGGACCATCCACAGCCTGGTGTCAGGCTCCAGGCCGTGCTGAAGGAGGTGACACCGTTCTGTAACCAGCTCCTTGTTGTATCAGATTTGACAGGGCCATCCACAGCCTGGTGTCAGGCTCCAGGCTGTCCTGAAGGAGGCGTCACAGTTCTGTAACCAGCTCCTTGTTCTATCAGATTTGACAGGTCCATCCACAGCCTGGTGTCAGGCTCCAGGCCGTGCTGAAGGAGGTTACACCGTTCTGTAACCAGCACCTTGTTGTATCAGATTTGACAGGACCATCCACAGACTGGTGTCATGCTCCAGGCCGTGCTGAAGGAGGCGAAACCTTTCTGTAACCAGCTCCTTGTTTTATCAGATTTGACAGGACCATCCACAGCCTAGTGTCAGGCCCCAGGCCGTGCTGAAGGAGGCGACACCGTTCTGTAACCAGCTCCCTGTTGTAGCAGATTTGACAGGACCACCCACAGCCTGGTGTCAGGCTCCAGGCCGTGCTGAAGGAGGTGACACCGTTCTGTAATCAGATCCTTGTTACATCACATTTGACAGGACCATCCACAGCCTGGTGTCAGGCTCCAGGCCGTGCTGAAGGAGGTGACACCGTTCTGTAACCAGCTCCTTGTTGTATCAGATTTGACAGGACCATCCACAGTCTGGTGTCAGGCTCCAGGCTGTGCTGAAGGAGGCGACACCGTTCTGTAACCAGCTCCTTTTTCTATCAGATTTGACAGGACCATCCACAGCCTGGTGTCAGGCTCCAGGCCGTGCTGAAGGAGGTGACACCGTTCTGTAACCAGCACCTTGTTGTATCAGATTTGACAGGACCATCCACAGACTGGTGTCAGGCTCCAGGCCGTGCTGAAGGAGGTGACACCGTTCTGTAACCAGCACCTTGTTGTATCAGATTTGACAGGACCATCCTCAGCCTGGTGTCAGTCTCCAGGCCGTGCTGAAGGAGGTGACAGCGTTCTGTAACAAGCTCCTTGTTATATCAGATTTGACAGGACCATCCACAGCCTGGTGTCAGGCTCCAGGCCGTGCTGAAGGAGGTGACACCGTTCTGTAACCAGCTCCTTGTTGTAGCAGATTTGTCTGGACCATCCACAGCCTGGTGTCAGGCTCCGGGCCGTACTGAAGGAGGTGACACCGTTCTGTAACCTGCTCCTTGTTCTATCAGATTTGACAGGACCATCCACAGACTGGTGTCAGGCTCCAGGCCGTGATGAAGGATGTGCACCGTTCTGTAACCAGCTCCTTGTTATATCAGATTTTACAGTGCCATTCACAGTCTGGTGTCAGGCTCCAGGCCGTGCTGAAGGAGGTGACACCGTTCTGTAACCAGCACCTTGTTGTATCAGATTTGACAGGACCACCCACAGCCTGGTGTCAGGCTCCAGGCCGTGCTGAATGAGGTGACACCGTTCTGTAACCAGCATCTTGTTATATCAGTTTGACAGGACCATCCACAGCCTGATGTCAGGGTCCAGGCCGTGCTGAAGGAGGTGACACCGTTCTGTAACCAGCATCTTGTTATATGAGATTTGACAGGACCAACCACAGCCTGGTTTCAGGCTCCAGGCCCTGCAGAAGGAGGCGACACCGTTCTGTAACCAGCACCTTTTTATATCAGATTTGACAGGACCATCCACAGCCTGGTGTCAGGCTCCAGGCCGTGCTGAAGGAGGTGACACCGTTCTGTAACCAGCACCTTGTTGTATCAGATTTGTCAGGACCATCCACAGCCTGGTGTCAGGCTCCAGGCCGTTCTGAAGGAGGTGACCCCGTTCTGTAACCAGCTCCTTGTTCTATCAGATTTGACAGGACCATCCACAGCCTGGTGTCAGGCTCCAGGCCGTGCTGAAGGAGTTGCACCGTTCTGTAACCAGCTCCTTGTTATATCAGATCTTACAGTACCATTCACATTCTGGTGTCAGGCTCCAGGCCGTGCTGAAGGAGGTGACACCGTTCTGTAACCAGCACCTTGTTGTATCAGATTTGACAGGACCATCCACAGCCTGGTGTCAGGCTCCAGGCCGTGCTGAATGAGGTGACACCGTTCTGTAACCAGCATCTTGTTATATCAGTTTGACAGGACCATCCACAGCCTGATGTCAGGGTCCAGGCCGTGCTGAAGGAGGTGACACCGTTCTGTAACCAGCACCTTGTTATATCAGATTTGACAGGACCATCCACAGCCTGGTTTCAGGCTCCAGTCCCCGCTGAAGGAGGCGACACCGTTCTGTAACCAGCACCTTTTTATATCAGATTTGACAGGACCATCCACAGCCTGGTCTCAGGCTCCAGGCCGTGCTGAAGGAGGCGACACCTTTCTGTAACCAGCTCCTTGTTGTAACAGATTTGACAGGACCATCCACAGCCTGGTGTCAGGCTCCAGGCCGTGCTGAAGGAGGTGACACCGTTCTGTAACCAGCACCTTGTTGTATCAGATTTGACAGGACCATCCACAGACTGGTGTCAGGCTCCAGGCCGTGCTGAAGGAGGTGACACCGTTCTGTAACCAGCACCTTGTTGTATCAGATTTGACAGGACCATCCTCAGCCTGGTGTCAGTCTCCAGGCCGTGCTGAAGGAGGTGACAGCGTTCTGTAACAAGCTCCTTGTTATATCAGATTTGACAGGACCATCCACAGCCTGGTGTCAGGCTCCAGGCCGTGCTGAAGGAGGTGACACCGTTCTGTAACCAGCTCCTTGTTGTAGCAGATTTGTCTGGACCATCCACAGCCTGGTGTCAGGCTCCGGGCCGTACTGAAGGAGGTGACACCGTTCTGTAACCTGCTCCTTGTTCTATCAGATTTGACAGGACCATCCACAGACTGGTGTCAGGCTCCAGGCCGTGATGAAGGATGTGCACCGTTCTGTAACCAGCTCCTTGTTATATCAGATTTTACAGTGCCATTCACAGTCTGGTGTCAGGCTCCAGGCCGTGCTGAAGGAGGTGACACCGTTCTGTAACCAGCACCTTGTTGTATCAGATTTGACAGGACCACCCACAGCCTGGTGTCAGGCTCCAGGCCGTGCTGAATGAGGTGACACCGTTCTGTAACCAGCATCTTGTTATATCAGTTTGACAGGACCATCCACAGCCTGATGTCAGGGTCCAGGCCGTGCTGAAGGAGGTGACACCGTTCTGTAACCAGCATCTTGTTATATGAGATTTGACAGGACCAACCACAGCCTGGTTTCAGGCTCCAGGCCCTGCAGAAGGAGGCGACACCGTTCTGTAACCAGCACCTTTTTATATCAGATTTGACAGGACCATCCACAGCCTGGTGTCAGGCTCCAGGCCGTGCTGAAGGAGGTGACACCGTTCTGTAACCAGCACCTTGTTGTATCAGATTTGTCAGGACCATCCACAGCCTGGTGTCAGGCTCCAGGCCGTTCTGAAGGAGGTGACCCCGTTCTGTAACCAGCTCCTTGTTCTATCAGATTTGACAGGACCATCCACAGCCTGGTGTCAGGCTCCAGGCCGTGCTGAAGGAGTTGCACCGTTCTGTAACCAGCTCCTTGTTATATCAGATCTTACAGTACCATTCACATTCTGGTGTCAGGCTCCAGGCCGTGCTGAAGGAGGTGACACCGTTCTGTAACCAGCACCTTGTTGTATCAGATTTGACAGGACCATCCACAGCCTGGTGTCAGGCTCCAGGCCGTGCTGAATGAGGTGACACCGTTCTGTAACCAGCATCTTGTTATATCAGTTTGACAGGACCATCCACAGCCTGATGTCAGGGTCCAGGCCGTGCTGAAGGAGGTGACACCGTTCTGTAACCAGCACCTTGTTATATCAGATTTGACAGGACCATCCACAGCCTGGTTTCAGGCTCCAGTCCCCGCTGAAGGAGGCGACACCGTTCTGTAACCAGCACCTTTTTATATCAGATTTGACAGGACCATCCACAGCCTGGTCTCAGGCTCCAGGCCGTGCTGAAGGAGGCGACACCTTTCTGTAACCAGCTCCTTGTTGTAACAGATTTGACAGGACCATCCACAGCCTGGTGTCAGGCCCCAGGCCGTGCTGAAGGAGGTGACACCATTCTGTAACCAGCACCTTGTTGTATCAGATTTGACAGGACCATCCACAGCCTGGTGTCAGGCTCCAGGCCGTGCTGAAGGAGGTGACAGCGTTCTGTAACCAGCTCCTTGTTATATCAGATTTGACAGGACCATCCACAGCCTGGTGTCAGGCTCCAGGCCGTGCTGAAGGAGGTGACACCGTTCTGTAACCAGCTCCTTGTTGTAGCAGATTTGTCAGGACCATCCACAGCCTGGTGTCAGGCTCCAGGCCGTGCTGAAGGAGGCGACACCGTTCTGTAACCAGCTCCTTGTTATATCAGATTTGACAGGACCATCCACAGACTGGTGTCAGGCTCCAGGCCGTGCTGAAGGAGGCGACACCATTCTGTAACCAGCTCCTTGTTATATCTGATTTGACAGGACCATCCACAGCCTGGTGTCAGGCTCCAGGCCGTGCTGAAGGAGGCGACACCGTTCTGTAACCAGCACCTTGTTATATCAGATTTGACAGGACAATCCACAGCCTGGTGTCAGGCTCGAGGTCGTGCTGAAGGAGGCGACTCCGTTCTGTAACCAGCTCCTTGTTATATCAGATTTGACAGGACCATCCACAGCCTGGTGTCAGGTTCCAGGCCGTGCTGAAGGAGGCGACACCGTTCTGTAACCAGCACCTTGTTATATCAGTTTGACAGGACCATCCACAGCCTGGTGTCAGGCTCCAGGCCGTGCTGAAGGAGGTGTCACCGTTCTGTAACAAGCACCTTGTTATATCAGATTTGACAGGCCCATCCACAGCCTGGTGTCAGGCTCCAGACCGTGCTGAAGGAGGTGACACCGTCCTGTAAACAGCTTCTTATTATATCAGACTTGATAGGACCATCCACAGCCTGGTGTCAGGCTCCAGGCCGTGCTGAAGGAGGTGACACCGTTCTGTAACCAGCTCCTTGTTATATCAGACTTGACAGGACCATCCACAGCCTGGTGTCAGGCTCCAGGCCGTGCTGAAGTAGGCGACACCGTTCTGTAACCAGCTCCTTGTTATATCAGATTTGACAGGACCATCCACAGCCTGGTGTCAGGCTCCAGGCCGTACTGAAGGAGGCGACACCCTTCTGTAACCAGGTCCTTGTTATATAAGATTGGACAATACCATCCACAGCCTGGTGTCAGGCTCCAGGCCGTGCTGAAGGAGGCGACACCGTTCTGTAACCAGCTCTTGTTATATCAGATTTGACAGGCCCATCCACAGCCTGGTGTCAGGGTCCAGGCCGTGCTGAAGGAGGCGACACCGTTCTGTAACCAGTTCCTTGTTATATCAGATTTGACAGGACCATCCACAGCCTGGTGTCAGGCTCCAGGCCATGCTGAAGAAGGCAACACCGTTCTGTAACCAGCTCCTTGTTGTATCAGTTTTGACAGGACCATCCACAGCCTGGTGTCTGGCTCCAGGCCGTACTGAAGGAGGCGACACCATTCTGTAACCAGCTCCTTGTTATATCTGATTTGACAGGACCATCCACAGCCTGGTGTCAGGCTCCAGGCCGTGCTGAAGGAGGCGACACCGTTCTGTAACCAGCTCCTTGTTATATCAGATTTGACAGGCCCATCCACAGCCTGGTGTCAGGCTCCAGGCCGTGCTGAAGGAGGCGACACCGTTCTGTAACCAGTTCCATGTTATATCAGATTTGACAGGATAATCCACAGCCTGGTGTCAGGCTCCAGGCCGTGCTGAAGGAGGCGACACCGTTCTGTAACCAGCTCCTTGTTATATCAGATTTGACAGGACCATCCACAGCCTGGTATCAGACTCCAGGCCGTGCTGAAGGAGGCGACACCGTTCTGTAACCAGCACCTTGTTATATCAGATTTGTCAGAACCATCCACAGCCTGTTGTCAGGCTCCAGGCACCTGCTGAAGGAGGCGACACCGTTCTGTAACCAGCACCTTGTTGTATCAGATTTGACAGGACCATCCACAGCCTGGTGTCAGGCTCCAGGCCGTGCTGAAGGAGGTGACAGCGTTCTGTAACCAGCTCCTTGTTATATCAGATTTGACAGGACCTTCCACAGCCTGGTGTCAGGCTCCAGGCCGTGCTGAAGGAGGTGACACCGTTCTGTAACCAGCTCCTTGTTGTAGCTGATTTGTCAGGACCATCCACAGCCTGGTGTCAGGCTCCAGGCCGTGCTGAAGGAGGCGACACCTTTCTGTAACCAGCTCCTTGTTGTATCAGATTTGACAGGACCATCCACAGCCTGGTGTCAGGCTCCAGGCCATGCTGAAGGAGGTGACACCGTTCTGTAACCAGCTCCTTGTTGTATCAGATTTGACAGGACTATCCACAGTCTGGTGTCAGGCTCCAGGCTGTGCTGAAGGATGCGACACCGTTCTGTAACCAGCTCCTTGTTCTATCAGATTTGACAGGACCATCCACAGCCTGGTGTCAGGCTCCAGGCCGTGCTGAAGGAAGTGATACCGTTCTGTAACCAGCACCTTGTTGTATCAGATTTGACAGGACCATCCACAGACTGGTGTCAGGCTCCAGGCCGTGCTGAAGGAGGCGACACCGTTCTGTAACCAGCTACTTGTTATATCAGATTTGACAGGCCCATCCACAGCCTGGTGTCAGGCTCCAGGCCGTGCTGAAGGAGGCGACACCCTTCTGTAACCAGCTCCTTGATATTTCAGATTTGACAGGCCCATCCACAGCCTGGTGTCAGGCTCCAGGCCGTGCTGAAGGAGGCGACACCGTTCTGTAACCAGCTCCATGTTATATCAGATTTGACAGGACAATCCACAGCCTGGTGTCAGGCTCCAGGCCGTGCTGAAGGAGGCGACACCGTTCTGTAACCAGCACCTTGTTATATCAGATTTGTCAGAACCATCCACAGCCTGGTGTCAGGCTCCAGGCCCTGCTGAAGGAGGCGACACCGTTCTGTAACCAGCTCCTTGTTATATCAGATTTGACAGGACCATCCACAGCCTGGTGTCAGACTCCAGGCCGTGCTGAAGGAGGCGACACCGTTCTGTAACCAGCTCCTTGTTATATCAGATTTGACAGGACCATCCACAGCCTGGTGTCAGGCTCCAGGCCGTGCTGAAGGAAGTGACACCGTTCTGTAACCAGCTCTTTGTTATATCAGATTTGACAGGGCCATCCACAGCCTGGTGTCAGGCTCCAGGCCGTGCTGAAGGAGGCGACACCCTTCTGTAACCAGGTCCTTGTTATATAAGATTGGACAGGACCATCCACAGCCTGGTGTCAGGCTCCAGGCCGTGCTGAAGGAGGCGACACCGTTCTGTAACCAGCTCTTGTTATATCAGATTTGACAGGCCCATCCACAGCCTGGTGTCAGGGTCCAGGCCGTGCTGAAGGAGGCGACACCGTTCTGTAACCAGTTCCTTGTTATATCAGATTTGACAGGACCATCCACAGCCTGGTGTCAGGCTCCAGGCCATGCTGAAGAAGGCAACACCGTTCTGTAACCAGCTCCTTGTTGTATCAGTTTTGACAGGACCATCCACAGCCTGGTGTCTGGCTCCAGGCCGTACTGAAGGAGGCGACACCATTCTGTAACCAGCTCCTTGTTATATCTGATTTGACAGGACCATCCACAGCCTGGTGTCAGGCTCCAGGCCGTGCTGAAGGAGGCGACACCGTTCTGTAACCAGCTCCTTGTTATATCAGATTTGACAGGCCCATCCACAGCCTGGTGTCAGGCTCCAGGCCGTGCTGAAGGAGGCGACACCGTTCTGTAACCAGTTCCATGTTATATCAGATTTGACAGGATAATCCACAGCCTGGTGTCAGGCTCCAGGCCGTGCTGAAGGAGGCGACACCGTTCTGTAACCAGCTCCTTGTTATATCAGATTTGACAGGACCATCCACAGCCTGGTATCAGACTCCAGGCCGTGCTGAAGGAGGCGACACCGTTCTGTAACCAGCACCTTGTTATATCAGATTTGTCAGAACCATCCACAGCCTGTTGTCAGGCTCCAGGCACCTGCTGAAGGAGGCGACACCGTTCTGTAACCAGCACCTTGTTGTATCAGATTTGACAGGACCATCCACAGCCTGGTGTCAGGCTCCAGGCCGTGCTGAAGGAGGTGACAGCGTTCTGTAACCAGCTCCTTGTTATATCAGATTTGACAGGACCTTCCACAGCCTGGTGTCAGGCTCCAGGCCGTGCTGAAGGAGGTGACACCGTTCTGTAACCAGCTCCTTGTTGTAGCTGATTTGTCAGGACCATCCACAGCCTGGTGTCAGGCTCCAGGCCGTGCTGAAGGAGGCGACACCTTTCTGTAACCAGCTCCTTGTTGTATCAGATTTGACAGGACCATCCACAGCCTGGTGTCAGGCTCCAGGCCATGCTGAAGGAGGTGACACCGTTCTGTAACCAGCTCCTTGTTGTATCAGATTTGACAGGACTATCCACAGTCTGGTGTCAGGCTCCAGGCTGTGCTGAAGGATGCGACACCGTTCTGTAACCAGCTCCTTGTTCTATCAGATTTGACAGGACCATCCACAGCCTGGTGTCAGGCTCCAGGCCGTGCTGAAGGAAGTGATACCGTTCTGTAACCAGCACCTTGTTGTATCAGATTTGACAGGACCATCCACAGACTGGTGTCAGGCTCCAGGCCGTGCTGAAGGAGGCGACACCGTTCTGTAACCAGCTACTTGTTATATCAGATTTGACAGGCCCATCCACAGCCTGGTGTCAGGCTCCAGGCCGTGCTGAAGGAGGCGACACCCTTCTGTAACCAGGTCCTTGATATATCAGATTTGACAGGCCCATCCACAGCCTGGTGTCAGGCTCCAGGCCGTGCTGAAGGAGGCGACACCGTTCTGTAACCAGCTCCATGTTATATCAGATTTGACAGGACAATCCACAGCCTGGTGTCAGGCTCCAGGCCGTGCTGAAGGAGGCGACACCGTTCTGTAACCAGCACCTTGTTATATCAGATTTGTCAGAACCATCCACAGCCTGGTGTCAGGCTCCAGGCCCTGCTGAAGGAGGCGACACCGTTCTGTAACCAGCTCCTTGTTATATCAGATTTGACAGGACCATCCACAGCCTGGTGTCAGACTCCAGGCCGTGCTGAAGGAGGCGACACCGTTCTGTAACCAGCTCCTTGTTATATCAGATTTGACAGGACCATCCACAGCCTGGTGTCAGGCTCCAGGCCGTGCTGAAGGAAGTGACACCGTTCTGTAACCAGCTCTTTGTTATATCAGATTTGACAGGGCCATCCACAGCCTGGTGTCAGGCTCCAGGCCGTGCTGAAGGAGGCGACACCGTTCTGTAACCAGCTCCTTGTTATATCAGATTTGACAGGACCACCCACAGCCTGGTGTCAGGCTCCAGGCCGTGCTGAAGGAGGCGACACCGTTCTGTAACCAGCACCTTGTTATATCAGATTTGTCAGAACCATCCACAGCCTGGTGTCAGGCTCCAGGACCTGCTGAAGGAGGCGACACCGTTCTGTAACCAGCTCCTTGTTATATCAGATTTGACAGTACCATCCACAGCCTGGTGTCAGGCTCCAGGCCGTGCTGAAGCGGGTGACACCGTTCTGTAACCAGCACCTTGTTATATCAGATTTGACAGGACCATCCACAGCCTGGTGTCAGGCTCCAGGCCGTGCTGAAGGAGATGACACCGTTCTGTAACCAACTCCTTGTTATATCAGATTTGACAGGCCCATCCACCACCTGGTGACAGGCTCCAGGCTGTGCTGAAGGAGACGGCACCGTTCTGTAACCAGCTCCTTGTTATATCAGATTTGCCCCACACTCTGCTCCTGTACTCTCTTGAGTGGTGAAGAATGAATGGTGATCAGCCTCCGATATTAACCAGAGAGCGAGTGGAGCCACTGGATCGGGAATGACCTCAGTGACTGGAATCGATGTTGATATTTATAGCTAAAGGCACAGAGCTTCAAGGTAAGGAAGTGTTATTACCACTATTCCAGATGTTGGTCAGACTACACCTGGAGTATTGCACAGTTCTGGCACTTGATTTGAGGAAAGATGTGGGGGTTTTAGAGGCAGTTCAGAGGAGGTTGACTAGACTGACCTCAGAGATGAGGGCTTTGTCTTATCAAGAGAGTTGTTAAGAAGGAGTAGAGATCCAATTGTGGTTTATAAGATAATAAAAGGTCTGGGTGAAGTGCAAGTGGAGCGGATGCTTCCTCTTGTGGGGCGTTCTAGAACGAGAGGTCAGAATCTCTGGATAACAGGCAGCAAATGGGAAGCAGAGCTGAGGAGAAACTACTTCTCCCAATGGGATGTGAACCTGTGGAATTCGCTATCCAGAGTGCGGGGCATGCTGGGACAGTGAGTAAATTTAAGGAGCAGTTAGATAGATTTTGAATTGGGAATGGATTGAGAATTTTGGACAATGGGCAGGGTGGCGGCGTTAAGCCGAGGATGAGATCAGCCAAGACCGAATGACGGAGCAGACGCGAGGGGCCAAATAGCCTCATTCTGCTCCTGGACCTGAAAACTTACAAACTTCTGAACTGAAGAACGTGGATTCAATCTTTCCAAGATGCAAATGACCAGAGCAATAATACACTTAAAGTGGTTTATACAATAAATAACTGGACAGGGAGACTTACCAGGGACACCGACAACAGCCAGGAGGGGATAGTAACCCGCTTGAATTATCATCAGTGCGCCGTAGATCCGCAATGGTAAATACTGGTAAGACATATAGTAAATAGCCCAGGATAAACTCCTGTCCATTGCTGTAACGTTCCTGTGGATAGTTCCCAGATTCTGATCCATTGCTGTCACGTTCCTGTGGGTAGTTCCCAGATTCTGATCCATTGCTGTAACGTTCCTGTGGGTAGTTCCCAGACTCTGCTCCCTCCTCTCGGCCTCTCTGGAGCCGCTGATCTCTGGCAGTGTTGGAATTGGCGCTCCCGCTGACTGTTTGGGATAACACAGTGAAAGGAATCGCTTATTAATAGCAGAGACAAACCCTCCAGTGACACGGTTAGATCCATAGAGACTGACATTAATCACAGTCACTAAACAAACAGGCTCCATTAACCCCTTTCAATCCAATACTTTTTCTATCACAATGAAATAGAAGATTAGCCGGGTCTGGATTGGCTGTGTGACAGTGACTGAGGGATGGAGTGTGGAAGTAGTGGACACACTGAGCCTGATACTCAATCCTCATTGATATCTGAGTGGTTCCAGGGGACTGGGGCATTTTCACTGTCCCATCCTGTTTATAAAAGGAGAGAGAGGGATAAACCCTGGAGTGACAGAGCAGTCAGTATAATGTTAGTCACCAGGACATTTCTCGGGGTCAGACTGGGCAACAGGAATATTGCTCCTTCGCGAGGAAATGGTGTTATGTGACCAGAAACACGGCGATATTCGTGGGAAATCACATCGCATGTTGTTATTGCAGTTATATTTCAAAATGACTGGAGGATTAATGAGGGAACTGATATGAATTTATGTACTGGGACATGTTGTGATCAAATGTCATTTATTAGAGTTGTTCTCGAGTCCCAAAGCCGTGGATTAAAGGGTCTGTGACAGTGAGAATGTGATATTGGCTAAGAAACAGAAAGCAGAGAGAAGCGGTGAATGATAGTTATTCAGACAGGAGGGGAGGAGACACTGATGTTCACTCGCGATCCACATGAGGACAATTGCTCTTCAAGATACAATTCACTGCGATAGGCTTCAATGGAAAGAATTTCAACATTCACAAATGACAGACACTCAGCAATGACACAGTGAGCAGGGTCGCAGCAATCTTCAGCAGCATGTTCCCAGATCTGTGAAAGGGATGGTCACGGGGAAAGTAAATTTAAATCACTGTCGTGTGGGTGATGCATTAGGGAGGAGGGCAGAGGACAGGAAATATAAACTAAACGGGGCAAGTTTAAAAAGAGTACAGGAAGGGAGCGGGTACATGCCCACACTTTGCACTGGAAGGTCATGGTGATAAGATTGGAAAAACCTCAGAAGATATTTACCTTGATCAATAGAGGCGGAGACTCCGAAAAGAAGGATGTTAGGATCATAGAGTCATCGAGGTCCAGAGGACAGAAAGGTCATTCGGCCCATCTGGACTGGGCAGGTCAAAAACAACCACCTGAGTATTTGAATCCCACTTTCTAACACTTTGCCAATAGCCTATAGAGTTATAACCAGGTTTATAGACAGGACCATAGCTGAGGAATTGCTTCTTGATCTGCCGCTAAATATACAAAAGGATGTGAGGATCTTGGAGACAAAACAAAGGGTATTTAATGGAGTGTTGTCAGGGATGGAGGATTTCAGTTGAATATGGGGATTAGTGAACTGGAATTGTAATCTGTACATCAATTTAAGGTAAAGAGCAATTTCACAGAGGACTCCAAATTAGGAAGGGGTTTAGAGAGAGTGAGAAGAAAGGGTTCCACTGGAGTGTGTGTGTGGGCTGGCCGGCAGTGGCCTGGAGTGTGTGTGTGGGCATGCCGGCAGTGCCCTGGAGTGTGTGTGTGGGCTGGCCTGGAATGTGTGTGGGCTGGCCGTGAGTGGCCTGGCCTGGAGTGTGTGTGTGGGCTGGCCGGGAGTGGCCTGGAGTGTGTGTGTGGGCTGGCCGGGAGTGGCGTGGAGTATTGTGTGGGCTGGCCGGGAGTGGCCTGGAGTGTGTGTGTGGGCTGGCCTGGAGTGGACTGGAGTCTGTGTGTGGGCTGGCCTGGAGTGGCCTGGAGTGTGTGTGTGGGCTGGCCGGGAGTGGCCTGGAGTGTGTGTGTGGGCTGGCCGGGAGTGGCCTGGAGTGTGTGTGTGGGCAGGCCTGGAGTGGCCTGGAGTGTGAGTGTGGGCTGGCCGGGAGTGGCCTTGCCTGGTGTGTGTGTGGGATGGCCGGGAGTGGGCTGGCCTGGAGTCTGTGTGGGCTGGCCGGGCCTGGCCTGGAGTGTGTGCGTGGGCTGGCCGGGAGTAGCCTGGAGTGTGTGCGTGGGCTGGCCGGGAGTGGCCTGGAGTGCGTGTGTGGGATGGCCGGGAGTGGCCTGGAGTATTGGGTGGGCTGGCCGGGAGTGGCCGGGCGTGTCTGTGTGGCCTGGCCGGGAGTGGCCTGGAGAGTGTGTGTGGGCTGGCCGGGAGTGGCCTGGCGTGCCTGTGTGGCCTGGCCGGGAGTGGCCTGGAGAGTGTGTGTGGGCTGGCCTGGAGTGGCCTGGCCTGAAGTGTGTGTGTGGGTTGGCCGGGAGTGGACTGGAGTGTGTGCGTGGGCTGGCCGGGCGTAGCCTGGAGTGTGTGTGTGGGCTGGCCTGGAGTGGCCTGGAGTGTCTGTGTGGCCTGGCCGGGAGTGGCCTGGCCTGAAGTGTGTGTGTGGGCTGGCCGGGAGTAACCTGGAGTGTGTGTGTGGACTGGCCGGGAGTGACCTGGAGTGTGTGTGTGGGCTGGCCGGGAGTGGCCTGGAGTGTGTGTGTGGGCTGGCCGGGAGTGGCCAGGAGTGTGTGTGTGGGCTGTCCGGGAGTGGCCTGGAGTGTGTGTGTGGGCTGGCTGGGAGTGACCTGGAGTGTGTGTGTGGGCTGGCAGGGAGTGGCCTGGAGTGTGTGTGTTGGGTGGCCGGGAGGGGCCTGAAGTGTGTGTGTGGGCTGGCCGGGAGTGACCTGGAGTGTGTGTGTGGGCTGGCCGGGAGTGGCCTGGAGTGCGTGTGTCCCCGGGCGGTTATTCTTTATTTACAGTGGTCCCTGGGTGGTTTATCTTTATTTACCGTGGTCCCTGGGTGGTTTATCTTTATTTACATTGGTCTCTGGGTGGTTTATCTTTATTAACAGTGGTCTCTGGGTGGTTTATCTTTATTTACAGTGGTTCCTGGGTGGTTTATCTTTATTTACAGTGGTCCCTGGGCTGTTTATCTTTATTTACAGTGGTCTCTGGGTGGTTTATCTTTATATACAGTGGTCCCTGGGTGGTTTATCTTTATTTTCAGTGGTCCCTGGGTGGTTTATCTTTATTTACAGTGGTCCCTGGGTGGTTTATCTTTATTTACAGTGGTCCCTGGGTGGTTTATCTTTATTTACAGTGGTCCCTGGGTGGTTGATCTTTATTTACAGTGGTTCCTGTGTGGTTTATCTTTATTTACAGTGGTCCCTGGGTGGTTTATCTTTATTTACAGTGGTTCCTGGGTGGTTTATCTTTATTTACACTGGTCCCTGGGTGGTTTATCTTTATTTACAGTGGTCCCCGGGTGGTTTATCTTTATTCACAGTGGTCCCTGGGTGGTTTATCTTTATTTACAGTGGTCCCTGGGTGTTTTATCTTTATTTACAGTGGTCCTTGGGTGGTTTATCTTTATTTACACTGGTCCCTGGGTGGCTTACCTTTATTTACAGTGGTCCCTGGGTGGTTTATCTTTATTTACAGTGGTCCCTGGGTGGTTTATCTTTATTTACAGTGGTCCCCGGGTGGTTTATCTTTATTTACAGTGGTCCCTGGGTGGTTTATCTTTATTTACAATGGTCCCTGTGTGGTTTATCTTTATTTACAGTGGTCCCTGGGTGGTTTATCTTTATTTACAGTGGTCCCGGGGTGGCTTATCTTTATTTACAGAGGTCCCTGGGTGATTTATCTTTATTTACAGTGGTCCCTGGGTGGTTTATCTTTATTTACAGAGGTCCCCGGTTGGTTTATCTTTATTTACAGTGGTCCCTGGGCTGATTGTCTTTATTTACAGTTGTCCCTGGGTGGTTTATCTTTATTTACAGTGGTACCTGGGCAGTTTACCTTCATTTACAGTGGGCCCTGGGTGGTGTATCTTTATTTACACTGGTCCCTGGGTGGTTTATCTTTATTTACAGTGGCCCCTGGGTGGTTTATCTTTATTTACAGTGGTCCTTGGGTGGTTTATCTTTATTAACAGTGTTTCCCGGGTGGTTGATCTTTATTTACAGTGGTCCCGGGTGGATGTCTTTATTTACAGTGGCCCTTGGGTGGTTTATCTTTATTTACACTGGTCCCTCGGTGGTTTATCTTTATTTACAGTGGTCCCTGGGTGGTTTATCTTTATTTGCAGTGGTCCCTGGGTGGTTTATCTTTATTTACAGTGGTCCCCGTGTGGTTTATCTTTATTTACAGTGGTTCCCGGGTGGTTTATCTTTATTTACAGTGGTCCCGGGTGGTTTATCTTTATTTACAGTGTTCCCTGGGCTGTTTATCTTTATTTACAGTGGTCCCTGGGTGGTTTGTCTTTATTTACAGTGGTTCCCTGGTGGTTTATCTTTATTGACAGTGGTCTCTGGTTGGTTTATCTTTATTTACAATTGTCCCTGGGTGGTTTATCTTTATTTACAGTGGTCTCTGGGTGGTTTATCTTTATTTACAGTGGTTCCCTGGTGGTTTATCTTTATTTACAGTGGTCCCTGGGTGGTTTACCTCTATTTACCGTGGTCTCTGGGTGGTTTATCTTTATTTACAGTGGCCCCTGAGTGGTTTATCTTTATTTACAGTGGTCCCCGTGTGGTTTATCTTTATTACAGTGGTCCCTGGGTGGTTTATATTTATTTACAGTGGTCCCTGGGTGGTTTATCTTTATTTACAGTTGTCCCCGTGTTTTTTATCTTTATTTACAGTGGTCCCCGGGTGGTTTATCTTTATTTACAGTGGTCCCTGGGTGGTTTATCTTTATTTACAGTGGTCCCTGGGTGGTTTATCTTTATTTACAGTGGTCACTGGGTGGTTTATCTTTATTTACACTGGTTCCCGGGTGGTTTATCTTTATTTACAGTAGTCCCTGGGTGGTTTATCTTTATTTACAGTGGTCCCTGGGTGGTTTATCTTTATTTACACTGGTCCCTGGGTGGTTTATCTTTATTTACAGTGGTCCCTGGGTGGTTTATCTTTATTTACACTGGTCCCTGGGTGGTTTATCTTTATTTACAGTCGTCCCTGGGTGGTTTATCTTTATTTACAGTGGTCCCTGGGTGGTTTATCTTTATTTACAGTGGTCCTTGGGTGGTTTATCTTTATTAACAGTGTTTCCCGGGTGGTTTATCTTTATTTACAGTGGTCCCGGGTGGATGTCTTTATTTACAGTGGCCCCTGGGTGGTTTATCTTTATTTACACTGGTCCCTGGGTGGTTTATCTTTATTTACAGTGGTCCCTGGGTGGTTTATCTTTATTTGCAGTGGTCCCTGGGTGGTTTATCTTTATTTACAGTGGTCCCTGGGTGGTTTATCTTTATTTACAGTGGTTCCCGTGTGGTTTATCTTTATTTACAGTGGTCCCGGGTGGTTTATCTTTATTTACAGTGTTCCCTGGGCTGTTTATCTTTATTTACAGTGGTCCCTGGGTGGTTTGTCTTTATTTACAGTGGTTCCCTGGTGGTTTATCTTTATTGACAGTGGTCTCTGGTTGGTTTATCTTTATTTACAATTGTCCCTGGGTGGTTTATCTTTATTTACAGTGGTCTCTGGGTGGTTTATCTTTATTTACAGTGGTTCCCTGGTGGTTTATCTTTATTTACAGTGGTCCCTGGGTGGTTTACCTCTATTTACAGTGGTCTCTGGGTGGTTTATCTTTATTTACAGTGGCCCCTGAGTGGTTTATCTTTATTTACTGTGGCCCCCATGTGGTTTGTCTTTATTTACAGTGGTCACTGGGTGGTTTATATTTATTTTCAGTGGTCCCTGGGTGGTTTATCTTTATTTACAGTTGTCCCCGTGTTTTTATCTTTATTTACAGTGGTCCCCGGGTGGTTTATCTTTATTTACAGTGGTCCCTGGGTGGTTTATCTTTATTTACAGTGGTCCCTGGGTGGTTTATCTTTATTTACAGTGGTCACTGGGTGGTTTATCTTTATTTACAGTGGTCCCCGGGTGGTTTATCTTTATTTACAGTGGTCCCTGGGTGGTTTATCTTTATTTACAGTGGTCCCTGGGTGGTTTATCTTTATTTACACTGGTCCCTGGGTGGTTTATCTTTATTTACAGTCGTCCCTGGGTGGTTTATCTTTATTTACAGTGGTCCCTGGGTGGTTTATCTTTATTTACAGTGGTCCCTGGGTGGTTGATCTTTATTTACAGTGGTTCCTGGGTGGTTTATCGTTATATACAGTGGTCCCTGGGTGGTTTATCTTTATTTACAGTGGTTCCTGGGTGGTTTATCTTTATTTACACTGGTCCCTGTGTGGTTTATCTTTATTTACAGTGGTCCCCGGGTGGTTTATCTTTATTCACAGTGGTCCCTGGGTGGTTTATCTTTATTTACAGTGGTCCCTGGGTGGTTTACCTTTATTTACAGTGGTCCCTGGGTGGTTTATCTTTATTTACAGTGGTCCCTGGGTTGTTTATCTTTATTTACAGTGGTCCCCGGGTGGTTTATCTTTATTTACAGTGGTCCCTGGGTGTTTTATCTTTATTTACAATGGTCCCTGTGTGGTTTATCTTTATTTACAGTGGTCCCTGGGTGGTTTATCTTTATTTACAGTGGTCCCGGGGTGGTTTATCTTTATTTACACTGGTCCCTGAGTGGTTTTTCTTTATTTACTGTGGTCCCCGGTTGGTTTATCTTTATTTACAGTGGTCCCTGGGTGATTTATCTTTATTTACAGTGGTCCCTGGGTGGTTTATCTTTATTTACAGAGGTCCCCGGTTGGTTTATCTTTATTTACAGTGGTCCCTGGGCTGTTTATCTTTATTTACAGTGGTCCCTGGGTGGTTTATCTTTATTTACAGTGGTCCCTGGGCGGTTTACCTTTATTTACAGTGGTCCCTGGGTGGTGTATCTTTATTTACACTGGTCCCTGGGTGGTTTATCTTTATTTACAGTGGCCCCTGGGTGGTTTATCTTTATTTACAGTGGTCCTTGGGTGGTTTATCTTTATTAACAGTGTTTCCCGGGTGGTTTATCTTTATTTACAGTGGTCCCGGGTGGATGTCTTTATTTACAGTGTTCCCTGGGCTGTTTATCTTTATTTACAGTGGTCCCTGGGTGGTTTATCTTTATTTTCAGTGGTTCCCTGGTGGTTTATCTTTATTGACAGTGGTCTCTGGTTGGTTTATCTTTATTTACAATTGTCCCTGGGTGGTTTATCTTTATTTACAGTGGTCTCTGGGTGGTTTATCTTTATTTACAGTGGTTCCCTGGTTTATCTTTATTTACAGTGGTCCCTGGGTGGTTTCCCTTTATTTACAGATGTCTCTGGGTGGTTTATCTTTATTTACAGTGGCCCCTGAGTGGTTTATCTTTATTTACAGTGGTCCCTGGGTGGTTTATCTTCATTTACAGTGGTCCCTGTGTGGTTTATATTTATTTACAGTGGTCCCTGGGTGGTTTAACTTTATTTACAGTGGTCCCCGTGTTTTTATATTTATTTACAGTGGTCCCCGGGTGGTTTATCTTTATTTACAGTGGTCCCTGGGTGGTTTATCTTTATTTACAGTGGTCCCTGGGTGGTTTATCTTTATTTACAGTGGTCACTGGGTGGTTTATCTTTATTTACAGTGCTCCCCGGGTGGTTTATCTTTATTTACAGTGGTCCCTGGGTGGTTTATCTTTATTTACAGTGGTCCCTGGGTGTTTTATATTTATTTACAGTGGTCCCTGGGTGGTTTATCTTTATTTACAGTGGTCCCCGGGTGGTTTATCTTTATTTACAGTGGTCCCTGGGTGGTTTATCTTTATTTACAGTGGTCCCTGGGTGGTTTATCTTTATTTACACTGGTCCCTGGGTGGTTTATCTTTATTTACAGTGGTCCCTGGGTGGTTTATCTTTATTTACAGTGGTCACTGGGTGGTTTATCTTTATTTACAGTGGTCCCTGGGTGATTTATCTTTATTTACAGTGGTCCCTGGGTGGTTTATCTTTATTTACAGAGGTCCCCGGTTGGTTTATCTTTATTTACAGTGGTCCCTGGGCTGTTTATCTTTATTTACAGTGGTCCCTGGGTGGTTTATCTTTATTTACAGTGGTCCCTGGGCGGTTTACCTTTATTTACAGTGGTCCCTGGGTGGTGTATCTTTATTTACACTGGTCCCTGGGTGGTTTATCTTTATTTACAGTGGCCCCTGGGTGGTTTATCTTTATTTACAGTGGTCCTTGGGTGGTTTATCTTTATTAACAGTGTTTCCCGGGTGGTTTATCTTTATTTACAGTGGTCCCGGGTGGATGTCTTTATTTACAGTGTTCCCTGGGCTGTTTATCTTTATTTACAGTGGTCCCTGGGTGGTTTATCTTTATTTTCAGTGGTTCCCTGGTGGTTTATCTTTATTGACAGTGGTCTCTGGTTGGTTTATCTTTATTTACAATTGTCCCTGGGTGGTTTATCTTTATTTACAGTGGTCTCTGGGTGGTTTATCTTTATTTACAGTGGTTCCCTGGTTTATCTTTATTTACAGTGGTCCCTGGGTGGTTTCCCTTTATTTACAGATGTCTCTGGGTGGTTTATCTTTATTTACAGTGGCCCCTGAGTGGTTTATCTTTATTTACAGTGGTCCCTGGGTGGTTTATCTTCATTTACAGTGGTCCCTGTGTGGTTTATATTTATTTACAGTGGTCCCTGGGTGGTTTAACTTTATTTACAGTGGTCCCCGTGTTTTTATATTTATTTACAGTGGTCCCCGGGTGGTTTATCTTTATTTACAGTGGTCCCTGGGTGGTTTATCTTTATTTACAGTGGTCCCTGGGTGGTTTATCTTTATTTACAGTGGTCACTGGGTGGTTTATCTTTATTTACAGTGCTCCCCGGGTGGTTTATCTTTATTTACAGTGGTCCCTGGGTGGTTTATCTTTATTTACAGTGGTCCCTGGGTGTTTTATATTTATTTACAGTGGTCCCTGGGTGGTTTATCTTTATTTACAGTGGTCCCCGGGTGGTTTATCTTTATTTACAGTGGTCCCTGGGTGGTTTATCTTTATTTACAGTGGTCCCTGGGTGGTTTATCTTTATTTACACTGGTCCCTGGGTGGTTTATCTTTATTTACAGTGGTCCCTGGGTGGTTTATCTTTATTTACAGTGGTCACTGGGTGGTTTATCTTTATTTACGGTGATCTCTGGGTGGTTTATCTTTATTTCCATGGACCCTGTGTGGTTTATCTTTATTTACAGTGGTCCCTGGGTGGTTTATCTTTATTTACAGTGGTTCCCGGGTGGTTTATCTTTATTTACAGTGGTCCCTGGGTGGTTTATCTTTATTTACACTGGTCCCTGGGTGGTTTATCTTTATTTACAGTGGTCCCTGGGTTGTTTATCTTGATTTACAGAGGTCCCCGGTTGGTTTATCTGTATTTACAGTGGTCCCTGGGCTGTTTATCTTTACTTACAGTGCTGCCTGAGTGGTTTATCTTTATTTACACTGGCCCCTAGGTGGTTTATCTTTATTTACAGTGGTCCCTGGGTGGTTTATCTTTATTTACAGTGGTCTCTGGGTGGTTTATCTTTATTAACAGTGGTCTCTGGGTGGTTTATCTTTATTTACAGTGGTCCCTGGGCTGTTTATCTTTATTTAGAGTGGTCTCTGGGTGGTTTATCTTTATATACAGTGGTCCCTGGGTGGTTTATCTTTATTTTCAGTGGTCCCTGGGTGGTTTATCTTTATTTACAGTGGTCCCTGTGTGGTTTATCTTTATTTACAGTGGTCCCTGGGTGGTTTATCTTTATTTACAGTGGTCCCCGGGTGGTTTATCTTTATTTACAGTGGTCCCTGGGTGGTTTTTCTTCATTTACTGTGGTTCCCGGGTGGTTTATCTTTATTTACAGTGGTCCCCGGTTGGTTTAACTTTATTTACAGTGGTCCCTGGGTGGTTTATCTTTATTTACAGTGGTCCCTGGGTGGTTTATCTTTATTTACAGAGGTCCCCGGCTGGTTTATCTTTATTTACAGTGGTCCCTGGGCTGTTTATCTTTATTTACAGTGGTCCCTGTGTGGTTTATCTTTATTTACACTGTTCCCTGGGTGGTTTATCTTTATTTACAGTGGTCCCTGGGTGGTTTATCTTTATTTACAGTGGTCCCTGGGTGGTTTATCTTTATTTACAGTGGTTCCCGGGTGGTTTATCTTTATTTACAGTGGTCCCTGGGTGGTTTATCTTTATTTACAGTTGTCCCTGGGTGGTTCATCTTTATTTACAGTGGTCCCTGGGTGGTTTATCTTTATTTACAGTGGTCCCTGGGTGGTTTATCTTTATTTACAGTGGTCCCTGGCTGGTTTAACTTGATTTACAGTGGTCCCTGGGTGGTTTATCTTTATTTACAGTGGTTCCCGGGTGGTTTATCTTTATTTACAGTGGTCCCGTGTGGTTTATCTTTATTTACAGTGTTCCCTGGGCTGTTTATCTTTATTTACAGTGGTCCCTGGGTGGTTTATCTTTATTTACAATTGTCCCTGTGTGGTTTATCTTTATTTACAGTGGTCCCTGGGTGGTTTATCTTTATTTACAGTGGTCCCTGGGTGGTTTATCTTTATTTACAGTGGTCCCTGGGTGGTTTTTCTTTATTTACTGTGGTTCCCGGGTGGTTTATCTTTATTTACAGTGGTCCCCGGTTGGTTTATCTTTATTTACAGTGGTCCCTGGGTGGTTTATCTTTATTTACAGTGGTCCCTGGGTGGTTTATCTTTATTTACAGAGGTCCCCAGTTGGTTTATCTTTATTTACAGTGGCCCCTGGGCTGTTTATCTTTATTACAGTGGTCCCTGGGTGGTTTATCTTTATTTACACTGGTCCCTGGGTGGTTTATCTTTATTTACAGTGGTCCCTGGGTAGTTGATCTTTATTTACAGTGGTCCCTGGGTGGTTTATCTTTATTTACAGTGTTTCCCGGGTGGTTTATCTTTATTTACAGTGGTCCCTGGTGGTTTATCTTTATTTACAGTGGTCCCTGGGTGGTTTATCTTTATTTACACTGGTCCCTGGGTGGTTTATCTTTATTTGCAGTGGTCCCTGGGTGGTTTATCTTAATTTACAGTGGTCCCTGGGTGGTTTATCTTTATTTACAGTGGTCCCTGTGTGGTTTATGTTTATTTACAGTGGTCCCTGGGTGGTTTATCTTTATTTACAGTGGGTCCCGGGTGGTTTATCTTTATTTACAGTGGTCCCGGGTGGTTTATCTTTATTTACAGTGTTCCCTGGGCTGTTTATCTTTATTTACAGTGGTCCCTGGGTGGTTTATCTTTATTTACAGTGGTTCCCTGGTGGTTTATCTTTATTGACAGTGGTCTCTGGTTTGTTTATCTTTATTTACAATGGTCCCTGGGTGGTTTATCTTTATTTACAGTGGTCTGTGGGTGGTTTATCTTTATTTACAGTGGTCTCTGGGTGGTTTATCTTTATTTACAGTGGTCCCTGGTGGTTTATCTTTATTTGCAGTGATCCCTGGGTGGTTTACCTTTAATTACAGTGGTCTCTGGGTGGTTTATCATTATTTACAGTGGCCCCTGATTGGTTTATCTCTATTTACAGTGGTCCCCGTGTGGTTTATCTTTATTTACAGTGGTCCCTGGGTGGTTTATATTTATTTACAGTGGTCCCTGGGTGGTTTATCTTTATTTACAGTGGTCCCCGTGTTTTATCTTAATTTACAGTGGTCCCCGGGTGGTTTATCTTTATTTACAGTGGTCCCTGGGTGGTTTATCTTTATTTACAGTGGTCCCTGGGTGGTTTATCTTTCTTTACAGTGGTCCCTGGGTGGTTTATCTTTATTTAGAGTGGTCCCCGGGTGGTTTATCTATATTTACAGTGGTCCCTGGGTGGTTTATCTTTATTTACAGTGGTCCCTGGGTGCTTTATCTTTATTTACACTAGTCCCTGGGTGGTTTATCTTTATATACAGTGGTCCCTGGGTTTTTTATCTTTATTTACAGTGGTCCCTGGGTGGTTTATCTTTATTTACAGTGGTTCCCTGGTGGATTATCTTTATTTACAGTGGTCCCTGGGTGGTTTACCTTTATTTACAGTGGTCTCTGGGTGGTTTATCTTTATTTACAGTGGCCCCTGAGTGGTTTATTTTATTTACAGTGGTCCCCGTGTGGTTTATCTTTATTTACAGTGGTCCCTGAGTGGTTTATGTTTATTTACAGTGGTCCCTGGGTGATTTATCTTTATTTACAGTGGTCGCCGGGTGGTTTTTAGCTTTATTTACAGTGGTCCCCGGGTGGTTTATCTTTATTTACAGTGGTCCCTGGGTGGTTTATCTTTATTTACAGTGGTCCCTGGGTGGTTTATCTTTCTTTACAGTGGTCCCTGGGTGATTTATCTTTATTTACAGTGGTCCCCGGGTGGTTTATCTATATTTACAGTGGTCCCTGGGTGGTTTATCTTTATTTACAGTGGTCCCTGGGTGGTTTATCTTTATTTACACTGGTCCCTGGGTGGTTTATCTTTATTTACAGTGGTCCCTGGGTGGTTTATCTTTATTTACAGTGGTCCCTGGGTGGCTTATCTTTATTTACAGTGGTTCCCTGGTGGATTATCTTTATTGACAGTGGTCCCTGGGTGGTTTACCTTTATTTACAGTGATCTCTTGGTGGTTTATCTTTATTTACAGTGGCCCCTGAGTGGTTTATTTTATTTACAGTGGTCCCCGTGTGGTTTATCTTTATTTACAGTGGTCCCTGAGTGGTTTATATTTATTTACAGTGGTCCCTGGGTGGTTTGTCTTTATTTACAGTGGTCCCCGGGTGGTTTATCTTTATTTACAGTGGTCCCTGGGTGGTTTATCTTTATTAACAGTGGTCTCTGGGTGGTTTATCTTTATTTACAGTGGCCCCTGAGTGGTTTATTTTATTTACAGAGGTCCCCGGCTGGTTTATCTTTATTTACAGTGGTCCCTGGGCTGTTTATCTTTATTTACAGTGGTCCCTGGGTGGATTATCTTTATTTACAGTGGTCCCTGGGTGGTTTATCTTTATTTACAGTGGTCTCTGGGTGGTTTACCTTTATTAACAGTGGTCTCTGGGTGGTTTATCTTCATTTACAGTGGTTCCTGGGTGGTTTATCTTTATTTACAGTGGTCCCTGGGCTGTTTATCTTTATTTACAGTGGTCTCTGGTTGGTTTATCTTTATATACAGTGGTCCCTGGGTGGTTTATCTTTATTTTCAGTGGTCCCTGGGTGATTTATCTTTATTTACAGTGGTCCCTGGGTGGTTTATCTTTATTTACAGTGGTCCCTGGGTGGTTTATCTTTATTTACAGTGGTCCCTGGGTGGTTGATCTTTATTTACAGTGGTTCCTGGGTGGTTTATCTTTATTTACAGTGGTCCCTGGGTGGTTTATCTTTATTTACAGTGGTTCCTGGGTGGTTTATCGTTATTTACACTGGTCCCTGGGTGGTTTATCTTTATTTACAGTGGTCCCCGGGTGGTTTCTCTTTATTCACAGTGGTCCCTGGGTGGTTTATCTTTATTTACAGTGGTCCCTGGGTGGTTTACCTTTATTTACAGTGGTGCCTGGGTGGTTTATCTTTATTTACAGTGGTCCCTGGGTGGTTTATCTTTATTTACAGTGGTCCCCGGTTGGGTTATCTTTATTTACAGTGGTCCCTGGGTGGTTTATCTTTATTTACAGTGGTCCCCGGGTGGGTTATCTTTATTTACAGTGGTCCCTGGGTGGTTTATCTTTATTTACAGTGGTCCCTGGGTGGTTTATCTTTATTTACAGTGGTCCCCGGGTGGGTTATCTTTATTTACAGTGGTCCCTGGGTGGTTTATCTTTATTTACAGTGGTCCCTGGGTGGTTTTTCTTTATTTACTGTGGTCCCCGGTTGGTTTATCTTTATTTACAGTGGTCCCTGGGTGATTTATCTTTATTTACAGTGGTCCCTTGGTGGTTTATCTTTATTTACAGAGGTCCCCGGTTGGTTTATCTTTATTTACAGTGGTCCCTGGGCTGTTTATCTTTATTTACAGTGGTCCCTGGGTGGTTTATCTTTATTTACAGTGGTCCCTGGGCGGTTTACCTTTATTTACAGTGGTCCCTGGGTGGTGTATCTTTATTTACACTGGTCCCTGGGTAGTTTATCTTTATTTACAGTGGCCCCTGGGTGGTTTATCTTTATTTACAGTGGTCCTTGGGTGGTTTATCTTTATTAACAGTGTTTCCCGGATGGTTTATCTTTATTTACAGTGGTCCAGGGTGGTTTATGTATATTTACACTGGTCCCTGGGTGGTTTATCTTTATTTACAGTGGTCCCTGGGTGGTTTATGTATATTTACACTGGTCCCTGGGTGGTTTATCTTTATTTACAGTGGTCCCTGGGTGGTTTATCTTTATTTACAGTGGTCCCTGGGTGGTTTATCTTTATTTGCAGTGGTCCCTGAGTGGTTTATCTTTATTTACAGTGGTCCCTGGGTGGTTTATCTTTATTTACAGTGGTTCCCGGGTGGTTTATCTTTATTTACAGTGGTCCCTGGGTGGTTTTTCTTCATTTACTGTGGTTCCCGGGTGGTTTATCTTTATTTACAGTGGTCCCCGGTTGGTTTAACTTTATTTACAGTGGTCCCTGGGTGGTTTATCTTTATTTACAGTGGTCCCTGGGTGGTTTATCTTTATTTACAGAGGTCCCCGGCTGGTTTATCTTTATTTACAGTGGTCCCTGGGCTGTTTATCTTTATTTACAGTGGTCCCTGTGTGGTTTATCTTTATTTACACTGTTCCCTGGGTGGTTTATCTTTATTTACAGTGGTCCCTGGGTGGTTTATCTTTATTTACAGTGGTCCCTGGGTGGTTTATCTTTATTTACAGTGGTTCCCGGGTGGTTTATCTTTATTTACAGTGGTCCCTGGGTGGTTTATCTTTATTTACAGTTGTCCCTGGGTGGTTCATCTTTATTTACAGTGGTCCCTGGGTGGTTTATCTTTATTTACAGTGGTCCCTGGGTGGTTTATCTTTATTTACAGTGGTCCCTGGCTGGTTTAACTTGATTTACAGTGGTCCCTGGGTGGTTTATCTTTATTTACAGTGGTTCCCGGGTGGTTTATCTTTATTTACAGTGGTCCCGTGTGGTTTATCTTTATTTACAGTGTTCCCTGGGCTGTTTATCTTTATTTACAGTGGTCCCTGGGTGGTTTATCTTTATTGACAATTGTCCCTGTGTGGTTTATCTTTATTTACAGTGGTCCCTGGGTGGTTTATCTTTATTTACAGTGGTCCCTGGGTGGTTTATCTTTATTTACAGTGGTCCCTGGGTGGTTTTTCTTTATTTACTGTGGTTCCCGGGTGGTTTATCTTTATTTACAGTGGTCCCCGGTTGGTTTATCTTTATTTACAGTGGTCCCTGGGTGGTTTATCTTTATTTACAGTGGTCCCTGGGTGGTTTATCTTTATTTACAGAGGTCCCCAGTTGGTTTATCTTTATTTACAGTGGCCCCTGGGCTGTTTATCTTTATTACAGTGGTCCCTGGGTGGTTTATCTTTATTTACACTGGTCCCTGGGTGGTTTATCTTTATTTACAGTGGTCCCTGGGTAGTTGATCTTTATTTACAGTGGTCCCTGGGTGGTTTATCTTTATTTACAGTGTTTCCCGGGTGGTTTATCTTTATTTACAGTGGTCCCTGGTGGTTTATCTTTATTTACAGTGGTCCCTGGGTGGTTTATCTTTATTTACACTGGTCCCTGGGTGGTTTATCTTTATTTGCAGTGGTCCCTGGGTGGTTTATCTTAATTTACAGTGGTCCCTGGGTGGTTTATCTTTATTTACAGTGGTCCCTGTGTGGTTTATGTTTATTTACAGTGGTCCCTGGGTGGTTTATCTTTATTTACAGTGGGTCCCGGGTGGTTTATCTTTATTTACAGTGGTCCCGGGTGGTTTATCTTTATTTACAGTGTTCCCTGGGCTGTTTATCTTTATTTACAGTGGTCCCTGGGTGGTTTATCTTTATTTACAGTGGTTCCCTGGTGGTTTATCTTTATTGACAGTGGTCTCTGGTTGGTTTATCTTTATTTACAATGGTCCCTGGGTGGTTTATCTTTATTTACAGTGGTCTGTGGGTGGTTTATCTTTATTTACAGTGGTCTCTGGGTGGTTTATCTTTATTTACAGTGGTCCCTGGTGGTTTATCTTTATTTGCAGTGATCCCTGGGTGGTTTACCTTTAATTACAGTGGTCTCTGGGTGGTTTATCTTTATTTACAGTGGCCCCTGATTGGTTTATCTCTATTTACAGTGGTCCCCGTGTGGTTTATCTTTATTTACAGTGGTCCCTGGGTGGTTTATATTTATTTACAGTGGTCCCTGGGTGGTTTATCTTTATTTACAGTGGTCCCCGTGTTTTATCTTAATTTACAGTGGTCCCCGGGTGGTTTATCTTTATTTACAGTGGTCCCTGGGTGGTTTATCTTTATTTACAGTGGTCCCTGGGTTGTTTATCTTTCTTTACAGTGGTCCCTGGGTGGTTTATCTTTATTTAGAGTGGTCCCCGGGTGGTTTATCTATATTTACAGTGGTCCCTGGGTGGTTTATCTTTATTTACAGTGGTCCCTGGGTGCTTTATCTTTATTTACACTAGTCCCTGGGTGGTTTATCTTTATATACAGTGGTCCCTGGATTTTTTATCTTTATTTACAGTGGTCCCTGGGTGGTTTATCTTTATTTACAGTGGTTCCCTGGTGGATTATCTTTATTTACAGTGGTCCCTGGGTGGTTTACCTTTATTTACAGTGGTCTCTGGGTGGTTTATCTTTATTTACAGTGGCCCCTGAGTGGTTTATTTTATTTACAGTGGTCCCTGGGTGGTTTATCTTTATTTACACTGGTCCCTGGGTGGTTTAACTTTATTTACAGTGGTCCCTGGGTAGTTGATCTTTATTTACAGTGGTCCCTGGGTGGTTTATCTTTATTTACAGTGTTTCCCGGGTGGTTTATCTTTATTTACAGTGGTCCCTGGTGGTTTATCTTTATTTACAGTGGTCCCTGGGTGGTTTATCTTTATTTACACTGGTCCCTGGGTGGTTTATCTTTATTTGCAGTGGTCCCTGGGTGGTTTATCTTAATTTACAGTGGTCCCTGGGTGGTTTATCTTTATTTACAGTGGTCCCTGTGTGGTTTATGTTTATTTACAGTGGTCCCTGGGTGGTTTATCTTTATTTACAGTGGGTCCCGGGTGGTTTATCTTTATTTACAGTGGTCCCGGGTGGTTTATCTTTATTTACAGTGTTCCCTGGGCTGTTTATCTTTATTTACAGTGGTCCCTGGGTGGTTTATCTTTATTTACAGTGGTTCCCTGGTGGTTTATCTTTATTGACAGTGGTCTCTGGTTGGTTTATCTTTATTTACAATGGTCCCTGGGTGGTTTATCTTTATTTACAGTGGTCTGTGGGTGGTTTATCTTTATTTACAGTGGTCTCTGGGTGGTTTATCTTTATTTACAGTGGTCCCTGGTGGTTTATCTTTATTTGCAGTGATCCCTGGGTGGTTTACCTTTAATTACAGTGGTCTCTGGGTGGTTTATCTTTATTTACAGTGGCCCCTGATTGGTTTATCTCTATTTACAGTGGTCCCCGTGTGGTTTATCTTTATTTACAGTGGTCCCTGGGTGGTTTATATTTATTTACAGTGGTCCCTGGGTGGTTTATCTTTATTTACAGTGGTCCCCGTGTTTTATCTTAATTTACAGTGGTCCCCGGGTGGTTTATCTTTATTTACAGTGGTCCCTGGGTGGTTTATCTTTATTTACAGTGGTCCCTGGGTTGTTTATCTTTCTTTACAGTGGTCCCTGGGTGGTTTATCTTTATTTAGAGTGGTCCCCGGGTGGTTTATCTATATTTACAGTGGTCCCTGGGTGGTTTATCTTTATTTACAGTGGTCCCTGGGTGCTTTATCTTTATTTACACTAGTCCCTGGGTGGTTTATCTTTATATACAGTGGTCCCTGGATTTTTTATCTTTATTTACAGTGGTCCCTGGGTGGTTTATCTTTATTTACAGTGGTTCCCTGGTGGATTATCTTTATTTACAGTGGTCCCTGGGTGGTTTACCTTTATTTACAGTGGTCTCTGGGTGGTTTATCTTTATTTACAGTGGCCCCTGAGTGGTTTATTTTATTTACAGTGGTCCCCGTGTGGTTTATCTTTATTTACAGTGGTCCCTGAGTGGTTTATGTTTATTTACAGTGGTCCCTGGGTGATTTATCTTTATTTACAGTGGTCGCCGGGTGGTTTTTAGCTTTATTTACAGTGGTCCCCGGGTGGTTTATCTTTATTTACAGTGGTCCCTGGGTGGTTTATCTTTATTTACAGTGGTCCCTGGGTGGTTTATCTTTCTTTACAGTGGTCCCTGGGTGATTTATCTTTATTTACAGTGGTCCCCGGGTGGTTTATCTATATTTACAGTGGTCCCTGGGTGGTTTATCTTTATTTACAGTGGTCCCTGGGTGGTTTATCTTTATTTACACTGGTCCCTGGGTGGTTTATCTTTATTTACAGTGGTCCCTGGGTGGTTTATCTTTATTTACAGTGGTCCCTGGGTGGCTTATCTTTATTTACAGTGGTTCCCTGGTGGATTATCTTTATTGACAGTGGTCCCTGGGTGGTTTACCTTTATTTACAGTGATCTCTTGGTGGTTTATCTTTATTTACAGTGGCCCCTGAGTGGTTTATTTTATTTACAGTGGTCCCCGTGTGGTTTATCTTTATTTACAGTGGTCCCTGAGTGGTTTATATTTATTTACAGTGGTCCCTGGGTGGTTTGTCTTTATTTACAGTGGTCCCCGGGTGGTTTATCTTTATTTACAGTGGTCCCTGGGTGGTTTATCTTTATTAACAGTGGTCTCTGGGTGGTTTATCTTTATTTACAGTGGCCCCTGAGTGGTTTATTTTATTTACAGAGGTCCCCGGCTGGTTTATCTTTATTTACAGTGGTCCCTGGGCTGTTTATCTTTATTTACAGTGGTCCCTGGGTGGATTATCTTTATTTACAGTGGTCCCTGGGTGGTTTATCTTTATTTACAGTGGTCTCTGGGTGGTTTACCTTTATTAACAGTGGTCTCTGGGTGGTTTATCTTCATTTACAGTGGTTCCTGGGTGGTTTATCTTTATTTACAGTGGTCCCTGGGCTGTTTATCTTTATTTACAGTGGTCTCTGGTTGGTTTATCTTTATATACAGTGGTCCCTGGGTGGTTTATCTTTATTTTCAGTGGTCCCTGGGTGATTTATCTTTATTTACAGTGGTCCCTGGGTGGTTTATCTTTATTTACAGTGGTCCCTGGGTGGTTTATCTTTATTTACAGTGGTCCCTGGGTGGTTGATCTTTATTTACAGTGGTTCCTGGGTGGTTTATCTTTATTTACAGTGGTCCCTGGGTGGTTTTTCTTTATTTACAGTGGTTCCTGGGTGGTTTATCTTTATTTACACTGGTCCCTGGGTGGTTTATCTTTATTTACAGTGGTCCCCGGGTGGTTTCTCTTTATTCACAGTGGTCCCTGGGTGGTTTATCTTTATTTACAGTGGTCCCTGGGTGGTTTACCTTTATTTACAGTGGTGCCTGGGTGGTTTATCTTTATTTACAGTGGTCCCTGGGTGGTTTATCTTTATTTACAGTGGTCCCCGGTTGGGTTATCTTTATTTACAGTGGTCCCTGGGTGGTTTATCTTTATTTACAGTGGTCCCCGGGTGGGTTATCTTTATTTACAGTGGTCCCTGGGTGGTTTATCTTTATTTACAGTGGTCCCTGGGTGGTTTATCTTTATTTACAGTGGTCCCCGGGTGGGTTATCTTTATTTACAGTGGTCCCTGGGTGGTTTATCTTTATTTACAGTGGTCCCTGGGTGGTTTAACTTTATTTACTGTGGTCCCCGGTTGGTTTATCTTTATTTACAGTGGTCCCTGGGTGATTTATCTTTATTTACAGTGGTCCCTTGGTGGTTTATCTTTATTTACAGAGGTCCCCGGTTGGTTTATCTTTATTTACAGTGGTCCCTGGGCTGTTTATCTTCATTTACAGTGGTCCCTGGGTGGTTTATCTTTATTTACAGTGGTCCCTGGGCGGTTTACCTTTATTTACAGTGGTCCCTGGGTGGTGTATCTTTATTTACACTGGTCCCTGGGTAGTTTATCTTTATTTACAGTGGCCCCTGGGTGGTTTATCTTTATTTACAGTGGTCCTTGGGTGGTTTATCTTTATTAACAGTGTTTCCCGGATGGTTTATCTTTATTTACAGTGGTCCAGGGTGGTTTATGTATATTTACACTGGTCCCTGGGTGGTTTATCTTTATTTACAGTGGTCCCTGGGTGGTTTATGTATATTTACACTGGTCCCTGGGTGGTTTATCTTTATTTACAGTGGTCCCTGGGTGGTTTATCTTTATTTACAGTGGTCCCTGGGTGGTTTATCTTTATTTGCAGTGGTCCCTGGGTGGTTTATCTTTATTTACAGTGGTCCCTGGGTGGTTTATCTTTATTTACAGTGGTTCCCGGGTGGTTTATCTTTATTTACAGTGGTCCCGGGTGGTTTATCTTTATTTACAGTGTTCCCTGGGCTGTTTTTCTTTATTTACAGTGGTCCCTGTGTGGTTTATCTTTATTTACAGTGGTTCCCTGGTGGTTTATCTTTATTGACAGTGGTCTCTGGTTGGTTTATCTTTATTTACAATTGTCCCTGGGTGGTTTATCTTTATTTACAGTGGTCTCTGGGTGGTTTATCTTTATTTACAGTGGTTCCCTGGTGGTTTATCTTTATTTACAGTGGTCCCTGGGTGGTTTACCTTTATTTACAGTGGTCTCTGGGTGGTTTATCTTTATTTACAGTGGCCCCTGAGTGGTTTATCTTTATTTACAGTGGTCCCCGTGTGGTTTATCTTTATTTACAGTGGTCCCTGGGTGGTTTATATTTATTTACAGTGGTCCCTGGGTGGTTTATCTTTATTTACAGTGGTCCCCGTGTTTTGATCTTTATTTACAGTGGGCCCCGGGTGGTTTATCTTTATTTACAGTGGTCCCTGGGTGGTTTATCTTTATTTACAGTGGTCCCTGGGTGGTTTATCTTTATTTACAGTGGTCACTGGGTGGTTTATCTTTATTTACAGTGGTCCCCGGGTGGTTTATCTTTATTTACAGTGGTCCCTGGGTGGTTTATCTTTATTTACAGTGGTCCCTGGGTGGTTTATCTTTATTTACACTGGTCCCTGGGTGGTTTATCTTTATTTACAGTGGTCCCTGGGTGGTTTATCTTTATTTACAGTGGTCCCTGGGTGGTTTATCTTTATTTACAGTGGTTCCCTGGTGGATTATCTTTATTTACAGTGGACCCTGGGTGGTTTACCTTTATTTACAGTGGTCTCTGGGTGGTTTATCTTAATTTACAATGGCCCCTGAGTGGTTTATCTTTATTTACAGTGGTCCCCGTGTGGTTTATCTTTATTTACAGTGGTCCCTGGGTGGTATATATTTATTTACAGTGGTCCCTGAGTGGTTTATCTTTATTTACAGTGGTCCCCGGGTGGTTTATCTTTATTTACAGTGGTCCCTGGGTGGTTTATCTTTATTTACAGTGGTCCCTGGGTGGTTTATCTTTATTTACACTGGTCCCTGGGTGGTTTATCTTTATTTACAGTGGTCCCTGGGTGGTTTATCTTTATTTACAGTGGTCACTGGGTGGTTTATCTTTATTTACAGTGATCTCTGGGTGGTTTATCTTTATTTACAGTGGACCCTGGGTGGTTTATCTTTATTTACAGTGGTCCCTGGGTGGTTTATCTTTATTTACAGTGGTTCCCGGGTGGTTTATCTTTATTTACAGTGGTCCCTGGGTGGTTTATCTTTATTTACACTGGTCCCTGGGTGGTTTATCTTTATTTCCAGTGGTCCCTGGGTGGTTTATCTTTATTTACAGTGGTTCCCTGGTGGATTATCTTTATTTACAGTGGTCCCCGTGTGGTTTATCTTTATTTACAGTGGTCCCTGAGTGGTTTATCTTTATTTACAGTGGTCCCTGGGTTGTTTATCTTTATTAACAGTGGTCTCTGGGTGGTTTATCTTTATTTACAGTGGCCCCTGAGTGGTTTATTTTATTTACAGAGGTCCCCGGCTGGTTTATCTTTATTTACAGTGGTCCCTGGGCTGTTTATCTTTATTTACAGTGGTCCCTGGGTGGATTATCTTTATTTACAGTGGTCCCTGGGTGGTTTATCTTTATTTACAGTGGTCTCTGGGTGGTTTATCTTTATTAACAGTGGTCTCTGGGTGGTTTATCTTCATTTACAGTGGTTCCTGGGTGGTTTATCTTTATTTACAGTGGTCCCTGGGCTGTTTATCTTTATTTACAGTGGTCTCTGGGTGGTTTATCTTTATATACAGTGGTCCCTGGTTGGTTTATCTTTATTTTCAGTGGTCCCTGGGCGGTTTATCTTTATTTACAGTGGTCCCTGGGTGGTTTAACTTTATTTACAGTGGTCCCTGGGTGGTTTATCTTTATTTACAGTGGTCCCTGGGTGGTTGATCTTCATTTACAGTGGTTCCTGGGTGGTTTATCTTTATTTACAGTGGTCCCTGGGCTGTTTATCTTTATTTACAGTGGTCTCTGGGTGGTTTATCTTTATATACAGTGGTCCCTGGTTGGTTTATCTTTATTTTCAGTGGTCCCTGGGCGGTTTATCTTTATTTACAGGGGTCCCTGGGTGGTTTATCTTTATTTACAGTGGTCCCTGGGTGGTTTATCTTTATTTACAGTGGTCCCTGGGTGGTTGATCTTTATTTACAGTGGTTCCTGGGTGGTTTAACTTTATTTACAGTGGTCCCTGGGTGGTTTATCTTTATTTACAGTGGTTCCTGGGTGGTTTATCTTTATTTACACTGGTCCCTGGGTGGTTTATCTTTATTTACAGTGGTCCCCGGGTGGTTTATCTTTATTCATAGTGGTCCCTGGGTGGTTTATCTTTATTTACAGTGGTCCCTGGGTGGTTTACCTTTATTTACAGTGGTCCCTGGGTGGTTTATCTTTATTTACAGTGGTCTCTGGGTGGTTTATCTTTATTTACAGTGGTCTCTGGGTGGTTTATCTTTATTTACAGTGGTCCCTGGGTGTTTTATATTTATTTACAGTGGTCCCTGGGTGGTTTATCTTTATTTACAGTGGTCCCCGGGTGGTTTATCTTTATTTACAGTGGTCCCTGGGTGGTTTATCTTTATTTACAGTGGTCCCCGAGTGGTTGACCTTTATTTACAGTGGTCCCTGGGTGGTTTATCTTTATTTACAATGGTCCCTGTGTGGTTTATCTTTATTTACAGTGGTCCCTGGGTGGTTTATCTTTATTTACAGTGGTCCCGGGGTGGTTTATCTTTATTTACAGTGGTCCCTGGGTGGTTTTTCTGTATTTACTGTGGTCCCCGGTTGGTTTATCTTTATTTACAGTGGTCCCTGGGTGATTTACCTTTATTTACAGTGGTCCCTGGGTGGTTTATCTTTATTTACAGAGGTCCCCGGTTGGTTTATCTTTATTTACAGTGGTGCCTGGGCTGTTTACCTTTATTTACAGTGGCCCCTGGGTGGTTTATCTTTATTTACAGTGGTCCTTGGGTGTTTTATCTTTATTAACAGTGTTTCCCGGGTGGTTTATCTTTATTTACAGTGGTCCCGGGTGGATGTCATTATTTACAGTGGTCCCTGGGTGGTTTATCTATATTTACACTGGTGCCTGGGTGGTTTATCTTTATTTACCGTGGTCCCTGGGTGGTTTATCTTTATTTACAGTGGTCCCTGGGTGGTTTATCTTTATTTGCAGTGGTCCCTGGGTGGTTTATCTTTATTTACAGTGGTCCCTGGGTGGTTTATCTTTATTTACAGTGGTTCCCGGGTGGTTTATCTTTATTTACAGTGGTCCCGGGTGGTTTATCTTTATTTACAATGTTCCCTGGGCTGTTTTTCTTTATTTACAGTGGTCCCTGTGTGGTTTATGTTTATTTACAGTGGTTCCCTGGTGGTTTATCTTTATTGACAGTGGTCTCTGGTTGGTTTATCTTTATTTACAATTGTCCCTGGGTGGTTTGTCTTTATTTACAGTGGTCTCTGGGTGGTTTATCTTTATTTACAGTGGTTCCCTGGTGGTTTATCTTTATTTACAGAGGTCCCTGGGTGGTTTACCTTTATTTACAGTGGTCTCTGGGTGGTTTATCTTTATTTACAGTGGCCCCTGAGTGGTTTATCTTTATTTTCAGTGGTCCCCGTGTGGTTTATCTTTATTTACAGTGGTCCCTGGGTGGTTTATATTTATTTACAGTGGTCCCTGGGTGGTTTATCTTTATTTACAGTGGTCCCCGTGTTTTTATCTTTATTTACAGTGGGCCCCGGGTGGTTTATCTTTATTTACAGTGGTCCCTGGGTGGTTTATCTTTATTTACAGTGGTCCCTGAGTGGTTTATCTTTATTTACAGTGGTCACTGGGTTGTTTATCTTTATTTACAGTGGTTCCCGGGTGGTTTATCTTTATTTACAGTGGTCCCTGGGTGGTTTATCTTTATTTACAGTGGTCCCTGGGTGGTTTATCTTTATTTACAGTGGTTCCTGGGTGGTTTATCTTTATTTACAGTGGTCCCTGGGTGGTTTATCTTTATTTACAGTGGTCCCTGGGTGGGTTATCTTTATTTACAGTGGTTCCCTGGTGGATTATCTTTATTTACAGTGGACCCTGGGTGGTTTACCTTTATTTACAGTGGTCTCTGGGTGGTTTATCTTTGTTTACAGTGGCCCCTGAGTGGTTTATCTTTATTTACAGTGGTCCCCGTGTGGTTTATCTTTATTTACAGTGGTCCCTGGGTGGTTTATATTTATTTACAGTGGTCCCTGAGTGGTTTATCTTTATTTACAGTGGTCCCCGGGTGGTTTATCTTTATTTACAGTGATCCCTGGGTGGTTTATCTTTATTTACAGTGGTCCCTGGGTGGTTTATCTTTATTTACACTGGTCCCTGGGTGGTTTATCTTTATTTACAGTGGTCCCTGGGTGGTTTATCTTTATTTACAGTGGTCACTGGGTGGTTTATCTTTATTTACAGTGATCTCTGGGTGGTTTATCTTTATTTACAGTGGACCCTGGGTGGTTTATCTTTATTTACAGTGGTCCCTGGGTGGTTTATCTTTATTTACAGTGGTTCCCGGATGGTTTATCTTGATTTACAGTGGTCCCTGGGTGGTTTATCTTTATTTACACTGGTCCCTGGGTGGTTTATCTTTATTTACATTGGTCCCTGGGTTGTTTATCTTGATTTACAGAGGTCCCCGGTTGGTTTATCTTTATTTACAGTGGTCCCTGGGCTGTTTATCTTTATTTACAGTGCTCCCTGGGTGGTTTATCTTTATTTACACTGGTCCCTAGGTGGATTATCTTTATTTACAGTGGTCCCTGGGTGGTTTATCTTTATTTACAGTGGTCGCTGGGTGGTTTCTCTTTATTAACAGTGGTCTCTGGGTGGTTTATCTTTATTTGCAGTGGTCCCTGGGCTGTTTATCTTTATTTAGAGTGGTCTCTGGGTGGTTTATCTTTATTTACAGTGGTTCCCTGGTGGATTATCTTTATTTACAGTGGTCCCCGTGTGGTTTATCTTTATTTACAGTGGTCCCTGCGTGGTTTATATTTATTTACAGTGGTCCCTGGGTGGTTTGACTTTATTTACAGTGGTCCCCGGGTGGTTTATCTTTATTTACAGTGGTCCCTGGGTTGTTTATCTTTATTAACAGTGGTCTCTGGGTGGTTTATCTTTATTTACAGTGGCCCCTGAGTGGTTTATTTTATTTACAGAGGTCCCCGGCTGGTTTATCTTTATTTACAGTGGTCCCTGGGCTGTTTATCTTTATTTACAGTGGTCCCTGGGTGGATTATCTTTATTTACAGTGGTCCCTGGGTGGTTTATATTTATTTACAGTGGTCCCTGGGTGGTTTATCTTTATTTACAGTGGTCCCCGTGTTTTTATCTTTATTTACAGTGGGCTCCGGGTGGTTTATCTTTATTTACAGTGGTCCCTGGGTGGTTTATCTTTATTTACAGTGGTCCCTGGGTGGTTTATCTTTATTTACAGTGGTCACTGGGTTGTTTATCTTTATTTACAGTGGTCCCCGGGTGGTTTATCTTTATTTACAGTGGTCCCTGGGTGGTTTATCTTTATTTACAGTGGTCCCTGTGTGGTTTATCTTTATTTACAGTGGTCCCTGGGTGGTTTATCTTTATTTACAGTGGTCCCTGGGTGGTTTATCTTTATTTACAGTGGTCCCTGGGTGGGTTATCTTTATTTACAGTGGTTCCCTGGTGGATTATCTTTATTTACAGTGGACCCTGGGTGGTTTACCTTTATTTACAGTGGTCTCTGGGTGGTTTATCTTTGTTTACAGTGGCCCCTGAGTGGTTTATCTTTATTTACAGTGGTCCCCGTGTGGTTTATCTTTATTTACAGTGGTCCCTGGGTGGTTTATATTTATTAACAGTGGTCCCTGAGTGGTTTATCTTTATTTACAGTGGTCCCCGGGTGGTTTATCTTTATTTACAGTGGTCCCTGGGTGGTTTATCTTTATTTACAGTGGTCCCAGGGTGGTTTATCTTTATTTACACTGGTCCCTGGGTGGTTTATCTTTATTTACAGTGGTCCCTGGGTGGTTTATCTTTATTTACAGTGGTCACTGGGTGGTTTATCTTTATTTACAGTGATCTCTGGGTGGTTTATCTTTATTTACAGTGGACCCTGGGTTGTTTATCTTTATTTACAGTGTTCCCGGCGTGGTTTATCTTTATTTACAGTGGTTCCCGGATGGTTTATCTTGATTTACAGTGGTCCCTGGGTGGTTTATCTTTATTTACACTGGTCCCTGGGTGGTTTATCTTTATTTACATTGGTCCCTGGGTTGTTTATCTTGATTTACAGAGGTCCCCGGTTGGTTTATCTTTATTTACAGTGGTCCCTGGGCTGTTTATCTTTATTTAGAGTGCTCCCTGGGTGGTTTATCTTTATTTACACTGGTCCCTAGGTGGATTATCTTTATTTACAGTGGTCCCTGGGTGGTTTATCTTTATTTACAGTGGTCGCTGGGTGGTTTATCTTTATTAACAGTGGTCTCTGGGTGGTTTATCTTTATTTGCAGTGGTCCCTGGGCTGTTTATCTTTATTTAGAGTGGTCTCTGGGTGGTTTATCTTTATTTACAGTGGTTCCCTGGTGGATTATCTTTATTTACAGTGGTCCCCGTGTGGTTTATCTTTATTTACAGTGGTCCCTGCGTGGTTTATATTTATTTACAGTGGTCCCTGGGTGGTTTGACTTTATTTACAGTGGTCCCCGGGTGGTTTATCTTTATTTACAGTGGTCCCTGGGTTGTTTATCTTTATTAACAGTGGTCTCTGGGTGGTTTATCTTTATTTACAGTGGCCCCTGAGTGGTTTATTTTATTTACAGAGGTCCCCGGCTGGTTTATCTTTATTTACAGTGGTCCCTGGGCTGTTTATCTTTATTTACAGTGGTCCCTGGGTGGATTATCTTTATTTACAGTGGTCCCTGGGTGGTTTATCTTTATTTACAGTGGTTTCTGGGAGGTTTATCTTTATTAACAGTGGTCTCTGGGTGGTTTATCTTCATTTACAGTGGTTCCTGGGTGGTTTATCTTTATTTACAGTGGTCCCTGGGCTGTTTATCTTTATTTACAGTGTTCTCTGGGTGGTTTATCTTTATATACAGTGGTCCCTGGGTGGTTTATCTTTATTTTCAGTGGTCCCTGGGTGGTTTATCTTAATTTACAGTGGTACCTGGGTGGTTTATCTTTATTTACAGTGGTCCCTGGGTGGTTTATCTTTATTTACAGTGGTCCCTGGGTGGTTGATCTTTATTTACAGTGGTTCCTGGGTGGTTTAACTTTATTTACAGTGGTCCCTGGGTGGTTTATCTTTATTTACAGTGGTTCCTGGGTGGTTTATCTTTATTTACACTGGTCCCTGGGTGGTTTATCTTTATTTACAGTGGTCCCCGGGTGGTTTATCTTTATTCATAGTGGTCCCTGGGTGGTTTATCTTTATTTACAGTGGTCCCTTGTTGGTTTACCTTTATTTACAGTGGTCCCTGGGTGGTTTATCTTTATTTACAGTGGTCTCTGGGTGGTTGATCTTTATTTACAGTGGTCTCTGGGTGGTTTATCTTTATTTACAGTGGTCCCTGGGTGTTTTATATTTATTTACAGTGGTCCCTGGGTGGTTTATCTTTATTTACAATGGTCCCTGTGTGGTTTATCTTTATTTACAGTGGTCCCTGGGTGGTTTATCTTTATTTACAGTGGTCCCGGGGTGGTTTATCTTTATTTACAGTGGTCCCTGGGTGGTTTTTCTGTATTTACTGTGGTCCCCGGTTGGTTTATCTTTATTTACAGTGGTCCCTGGGTGATTTACCTTTATTTACAGTGGTCCCTGGGTGGTTTATCTTTATTTACAGAGGTCCCCGGTTGGTTTATCTTTATTTACAGTGGTGCCTGGGCTGTTTACCTTTATTTACAGTGGCCCCTGGGTGGTTTATCTTTATTTACAGTGGTCCTTGGGTGTTTTATCTTTATTAACAGTGTTTCCCGGGTGGTTTATCTTTATTTACAGTGGTCCCGGGTGGATGTCATTATTTACAGTGGTCCCTGGGTGGTTTATCTATATTTACACTGGTGCCTGGGTGGTTTATCTTTATTTACCGTGGTCCCTGGGTGGTTTATCTTTATTTACAGTGGTCCCTGGGTGGTTTATCTTTATTTGCAGTGGTCCCTGGGTGGTTTATCTTTATTTACAGTGGTCCCTGGGTGGTTTATCTTTATTTACAGTGGTTCCCGGGTGGTTTATCTTTATTTACAGTGGTCCCGGGTGGTTTATCTTTATTTACAATGTTCCCTGGGCTGTTTTTCTTTATTTACAGTGGTCCCTGTGTGGTTTATGTTTATTTACAGTGGTTCCCTGGTGGTTTATCTTTATTGACAGTGGTCTCTGGTTGGTTTATCTTTATTTACAATTGTCCCTGGGTGGTTTGTCTTTATTTACAGTGGTCTCTGGGTGGTTTATCTTTATTTACAGTGGTTCCCTGGTGGTTTATCTTTATTTACAGAGGTCCCTGGGTGGTTTACCTTTATTTACAGTGGTCTCTGGGTGGTTTATCTTTATTTACAGTGGCCCCTGAGTGGTTTATCTTTATTTTCAGTGGTCCCCGTGTGGTTTATCTTTATTTACAGTGGTCCCTGGGTGGTTTATATTTATTTACAGTGGTCCCTGGGTGGTTTATCTTTATTTACAGTGGTCCCCGTGTTTTTATCTTTATTTACAGTGGTCCCTGGGTTGTTTATCTTGATTTACAGAGGTCCCCGGTTGGTTTATCTTTATTTACAGTGGTCCCTGGGCTGTTTATCTTTATTTACAGTGCTCCCTGGGTGGTTTATCTTTATTTACACTGGTCCCTAGGTGGATTATCTTTATTTACAGTGGTCCCTGGGTGGTTTATCTTTATTTACAGTGGTCGCTGGGTGGTTTCTCTTTATTAACAGTGGTCTCTGGGTGGTTTATCTTTATTTGCAGTGGTCCCTGGGCTGTTTATCTTTATTTAGAGTGGTCTCTGGGTGGTTTATCTTTATTTACAGTGGTTCCCTGGTGGATTATCTTTATTTACAGTGGTCCCCGTGTGGTTTATCTTTATTTACAGTGGTCCCTGCGTGGTTTATATTTATTTACAGTGGTCCCTGGGTGGTTTGACTTTATTTACAGTGGTCCCCGGGTGGTTTATCTTTATTTACAGTGGTCCCTGGGTTGTTTATCTTTATTAACAGTGGTCTCTGGGTGGTTTATCTTTATTTACAGTGGCCCCTGAGTGGTTTATTTTATTTACAGAGGTCCCCGGCTGGTTTATCTTTATTTACAGTGGTCCCTGGGCTGTTTATCTTTATTTACAGTGGTCCCTGGGTGGATTATCTTTATTTACAGTGGTCCCTGGGTGGTTTATATTTATTTACAGTGGTCCCTGGGTGGTTTATCTTTATTTACAGTGGTCTCTGGGTGGTTTATCTTTATTTACAGTGGTCTCTGGGTGGTTTATCTTTATTTACAGTGGTCCCTGGGTGTTTTATATTTATTTACAGTGGTCCCTGGGTGGTTTATCTTTATTTACAATGGTCCCTGTGTGGTTTATCTTTATTTACAGTGGTCCCTGGGTGGTTTATCTTTATTTACAGTGGTCCCGGGGTGGTTTATCTTTATTTACAGTGGTCCCTGGGTGGTTTTTCTGTATTTACTGTGGTCCCCGGTTGGTTTATCTTTATTTACAGTGGTCCCTGGGTGATTTACCTTTATTTACAGTGGTCCCTGGGTGGTTTATCTTTATTTACAGAGGTCCCCGGTTGGTTTATCTTTATTTACAGTGGTGCCTGGGCTGTTTACCTTTATTTACAGTGGCCCCTGGGTGGTTTATCTTTATTTACAGTGGTCCTTGGGTGTTTTATCTTTATTAACAGTGTTTCCCGGGTGGTTTATCTTTATTTACAGTGGTCCCGGGTGGATGTCATTATTTACAGTGGTCCCTGGGTGGTTTATCTATATTTACACTGGTGCCTGGGTGGTTTATCTTTATTTACCGTGGTCCCTGGGTGGTTTATCTTTATTTACAGTGGTCCCTGGGTGGTTTATCTTTATTTGCAGTGGTCCCTGGGTGGTTTATCTTTATTTACAGTGGTCCCTGGGTGGTTTATCTTTATTTACAGTGGTTCCCGGGTGGTTTATCTTTATTTACAGTGGTCCCGGGTGGTTTATCTTTATTTACAATGTTCCCTGGGCTGTTTTTCTTTATTTACAGTGGTCCCTGTGTGGTTTATGTTTATTTACAGTGGTTCCCTGGTGGTTTATCTTTATTGACAGTGGTCTCTGGTTGGTTTATCTTTATTTACAATTGTCCCTGGGTGGTTTGTCTTTATTTACAGTGGTCTCTGGGTGGTTTATCTTTATTTACAGTGGTTCCCTGGTGGTTTATCTTTATTTACAGAGGTCCCTGGGTGGTTTACCTTTATTTACAGTGGTCTCTGGGTGGTTTATCTTTATTTACAGTGGCCCCTGAGTGGTTTATCTTTATTTTCAGTGGTCCCCGTGTGGTTTATCTTTATTTACAGTGGTCCCTGGGTGGTTTATATTTATTTACAGTGGTCCCTGGGTGGTTTATCTTTATTTACAGTGGTCCCCGTGTTTTTATCTTTATTTACAGTGGTCCCTGGGTTGTTTATCTTGATTTACAGAGGTCCCCGGTTGGTTTATCTTTATTTACAGTGGTCCCTGGGCTGTTTATCTTTATTTACAGTGCTCCCTGGGTGGTTTATCTTTATTTACACTGGTCCCTAGGTGGATTATCTTTATTTACAGTCGTCCCTGGGTGGTTTATCTTTATTTACAGTGGTCGCTGGGTGGTTTCTCTTTATTAACAGTGGTCTCTGGGTGGTTTATCTTTATTTGCAGTGGTCCCTGGGCTGTTTATCTTTATTTAGAGTGGTCTCTGGGTGGTTTATCTTTATTTACAGTGGTTCCCTGGTGGATTATCTTTATTTACAGTGGTCCCCGTGTGGTTTATCTTTATTTACAGTGGTCCCTGCGTGGTTTATATTTATTTACAGTGGTCCCTGGGTGGTTTGACTTTATTTACAGTGGTCCCCGGGTGGTTTATCTTTATTTACAGTGGTCCCTGGGTTGTTTATCTTTATTAACAGTGGTCTCTGGGTGGTTTATCTTTATTTACAGTGGCCCCTGAGTGGTTTATTTTATTTACAGAGGTCCCCGGCTGGTTTATCTTTATTTACAGTGGTCCCTGGGCTGTTTATCTTTATTTACAGTGGTCCCTGGGTGGATTATCTTTATTTACAGTGGTCCCTGGGTGGTTTATATTTATTTACAGTGGTCCCTGGGTGGTTTATCTTTATTTACAGTGGTCCCCGTGTTTTTATCTTTATTTACAGTGGGCCCCGGGTGGTTTATCTTTATTTACAGTGGTCCCTGGGTGGTTTATCTTTATTTACAGTGGTCCCTGGGTGGTTTATCTTTATTTACAGTGGTCACTGGGTTGTTTATCTTTATTTACAGTGGTCCCCGGGTGGTTTATCTTTATTTACAGTGGTCCCTGGGTGGTTTATCTTTATTTACAGTGGTCCCTGTGTGGTTTATCTTTATTTACAGTGGTCCCTGGGTGGTTTATCTTTATTTACAGTGGTCCCTGGGTGGTTTATCTTTATTTACAGTGGTCCCTGGGTGGGTTATCTTTATTTACAGTGGTTCCCTGGTGGATTATCTTTATTTACAGTGGACCCTGGGTGGTTTACCTTTATTTACAGTGGTCTCTGGGTGGTTTATCTTTGTTTACAGTGGCCCCTGAGTGGTTTATCTTTATTTACAGTGGTCCCCGTGTGGTTTATCTTTATTTACAGTGGTCCCTGGGTGGTTTATATTTATTAACAGTGGTCCCTGAGTGGTTTATCTTTATTTACAGTGGTCCCCGGGTGGTTTATCTTTATTTACAGTGGTCCCTGGGTGGTTTATCTTTATTTACAGTGGTCCCAGGGTGGTTTATCTTTATTTACACTGGTCCCTGGGTGGTTTATCTTTATTTACAGTGGTCCCTGGGTGGTTTATCTTTATTTACAGTGGTCACTGGGTGGTTTATCTTTATTTACAGTGATCTCTGGGTGGTTTATCTTTATTTACAGTGGACCCTGGGTTGTTTATCTTTATTTACAGTGTTCCCGGCGTGGTTTATCTTTATTTACAGTGGTTCCCGGATGGTTTATCTTGATTTACAGTGGTCCCTGGGTGGTTTATCTTTATTTACACTGGTCCCTGGGTGGTTTATCTTTATTTACATTGGTCCCTGGGTTGTTTATCTTGATTTACAGAGGTCCCCGGTTGGTTTATCTTTATTTACAGTGGTCCCTGGGCTGTTTATCTTTATTTAGAGTGCTCCCTGGGTGGTTTATCTTTATTTACACTGGTCCCTAGGTGGATTATCTTTATTTACAGTGGTCCCTGGGTGGTTTATCTTTATTTACAGTGGTCGCTGGGTGGTTTATCTTTATTAACAGTGGTCTCTGGGTGGTTTATCTTTATTTGCAGTGGTCCCTGGGCTGTTTATCTTTATTTAGAGTGGTCTCTGGGTGGTTTATCTTTATTTACAGTGGTTCCCTGGTGGATTATCTTTATTTACAGTGGTCCCCGTGTGGTTTATCTTTATTTACAGTGGTCCCTGCGTGGTTTATATTTATTTACAGTGGTCCCTGGGTGGTTTGACTTTATTTACAGTGGTCCCCGGGTGGTTTATCTTTATTTACAGTGGTCCCTGGGTTGTTTATCTTTATTAACAGTGGTCTCTGGGTGGTTTATCTTTATTTACAGTGGCCCCTGAGTGGTTTATTTTATTTACAGAGGTCCCCGGCTGGTTTATCTTTATTTACAGTGGTCCCTGGGCTGTTTATCTTTATTTACAGTGGTCCCTGGGTGGATTATCTTTATTTACAGTGGTCCCAGGGTGGTTTATCTTTATTTACAGTGGTTTCTGGGAGGTTTATCTTTATTAACAGTGGTCTCTGGGTGGTTTATCTTCATTTACAGTGGTTCCTGGGTGGTTTATCTTTATTTACAGTGGTCCCTGGGCTGTTTATCTTTATTTACAGTGGTCTCTGGGTGGTTTATCTTTATATACAGTGGTCCCTGGGTGGTTTATCTTTATTTTCAGTGGTCCCTGGGTGGTTTATCTTAATTTACAGTGGTACCTGGGTGGTTTATCTTTATTTACAGTGGTCCCTGGGTGGTTTATCTTTATTTACAGTGGTCCCTGGGTGGTTGATCTTTATTTACAGTGGTTCCTGGGTGGTTTAACTTTATTTACAGTGGTCCCTGGGTGGTTTATCTTTATTTACAGTGGTTCCTGGGTGGTTTATCTTTATTTACACTGGTCCCTGGGTGGTTTATCTTTATTTACAGTGGTCCCCGGGTGGTTTATCTTTATTCATAGTGGTCCCTGGGTGGTTTATCTTTATTTACAGTGGTCCCTTGTTGGTTTACCTTTATTTACAGTGGTCCCTGGGTGGTTTATCTTTATTTACAGTGGTCTCTGGGTGGTTTATCTTTATTTACAGTGGTCTCTGGGTGGTTTATCTTTATTTACAGTGGTCCCTGGGTGTTTTATATTTATTTACAGTGGTCCCTGGGTGGTTTATCTTTATTTACAATGGTCCCTGTGTGGTTTATCTTTATTTACAGTGGTCCCTGGGTGGTTTATCTTTATTTACAGTGGTCCCGGGGTGGTTTATCTTTATTTACAGTGGTCCCTGGGTGGTTTTTCTGTATTTACTGTGGTCCCCGGTTGGTTTATCTTTATTTACAGTGGTCCCTGGGTGATTTACCTTTATTTACAGTGGTCCCTGGGTGGTTTATCTTTATTTACAGAGGTCCCCGGTTGGTTTATCTTTATTTACAGTGGTGCCTGGGCTGTTTACCTTTATTTACAGTGGCCCCTGGGTGGTTTATCTTTATTTACAGTGGTCCTTGGGTGTTTTATCTTTATTAACAGTGTTTCCCGGGTGGTTTATCTTTATTTACAGTTTTCCCGGGTGGATGTCATTATTTACAGTGGTCCCTGGGTGGTTTATCTATATTTACACTGGTGCCTGGGTGGTTTATCTTTATTTACCGTGGTCCCTGGGTGGTTTAACTTTATTTACAGTGGTCCCTGGGTGGTTTATCTTTATTTGCAGTGGTCCCTGGGTGGTTTATCTTTATTTACAGTGGTCCCTGGGTTGTTTATCTTTATTAATAGTGGTCTCTGGGTGGTTTATCTTTATTTACAGTGGCCCCTGAGTGGTTTATTTTATTTACAGAGGTCCCCGGCTGGTTTATCTTTATTTACAGTGGTCCCTGGGCTGTTTATCTTTATTTACAGTGGTCCCTGGGTGGATTATCTTTATTTACAGTGGTCCCTGGGTGGTTTATCTTTATTTACAGTGGTTTCTGGGAGGTTTATCTTTATTAACAGTGGTCTCTGGGTGGTTTATCTTCATTTACAGTGGTTCCTGGGTGGTTTATCTTTATTTACAGTGGTCCCTGGGCTGTTTATCTTTATTTACAGTGGTCTCTGGGTGGTTTATCTTTATATACAGTGGTCCCTGGGTGGTTTATCTTTATTTTCAGTGGTCCCTGGGTGGTTTATCTTAATTTACAGTGGTACCTGGGTGGTTTATCTTTATTTACAGTGGTCCCTGGGTGGTTTATCTTTATTTACAGTGGTCCCTGGGTGGTTGATCTTTATTTACAGTGGTTCCTGGGTGGTTTAACTTTATTTACAGTGGTCCCTGGGTGGTTTATCTTTATTTACAGTGGTTCCTGGGTGGTTTATCTTTATTTACACTGGTCCCTGGGTGGTTTATCTTTATTTACAGTGGTCCCCGGGTGGTTTATCTTTATTCATAGTGGTCCCTGGGTGGTTTATCTTTATTTACAGTGGTCCCTTGTTGGTTTACCTTTATTTACAGTGGTCCCTGGGTGGTTTATCTTTATTTACAGTGGTCTCTGGGTGGTTTATCTTTATTTACAGTGGTCTCTGGGTGGTTTATCTTTATTTACAGTGGTCCCTGGGTGTTTTATATTTATTTACAGTGGTCCCTGGGTGGTTTATCTTTATTTACAGTGGTCCCCGGGTGGTTTATCTTTATTTACAGTGGTCCCTGGGTGGTTTATCTTTATTTACAGTGGTCCCCGGGTGGTTGACCTTTATTTACAGTGGTCCCTGGGTGGTTTATCTTTATTTACAATGGTCCCTGTGTGGTTTATCTTTATTTACAGTGGTCCCTGGGTGGTTTATCTTTATTTACAGTGGTCCCGGGGTGGTTTATCTTTATTTACAGTGGTCCCTGGGTGGTTTTTCTGTATTTACTGTGGTCCCCGGTTGGTTTATCTTTATTTACAGTGGTCCCTGGGTGATTTATCTTTATTTACAGTGGTCCCTGGGTGGTTTATCTTTATTTCAGAGGTCCCCGGTTGGTTTATCTTTATTTACAGTGGTCCCTGGGTGATTTATCTTTATTTACAGTGGTCCCTGGGTGGTTTATCTTTATTTACAGAGGTCCCCGGTTGGTTTATCTTTATTTACAGTGGTCCCTGGGCTGTTTATCTTTATTTACAGTGGTCCCTGGGTGGTTTATCTTTATTTACAGTGGTCCCTGTGCGGTTTACCTTTATTTACAGTGGCCCCTGGGTGGTTTATCTTTATTTACAGTGGTCCTTGGGTGTTTTATCTTTATTAACAGTGTTTCCCGGGTGGTTTATCTTTATTTACAGTGGTCCCGGGTGGATGTCTTTATTTACAGTGGTCCCTGGGTGGTTTATCTATATTTACACTGGTCCCTGGGTGGTTTATCTTTATTTACCGTGGTCCCTGGGTGGTTTATCTTTATTTACAGTGGTCCCTGGGTGGTTTATCTTTATTGCAGTGGTCCCTGGGTGGTTTATCTTTATTTACAGTGGTCCCTGGGTGGTTTATCTTTATTTACAGTGGTTCCCGGGTGGTTTATCTTTATTTACAGTGGTCCCGGGTGGTTTATCTTTATTTACAGTGTTCCCTGGGCTGTTTTTCTTTATTTACAGTGGTCCCTGTGTGGTTTATGTTTATTTACAGTGGTTCCCTGGTGGTTTATCTTTATTGACAGTGGTCTCTGGTTGGTTTATCTTTATTTACAATTGTCCCTGGGTGGTTTGTCTTTATTTACAGTGGTCTCTGGGTGGTTTATCTTTATTTACAGTGGTTCCCTGGTGGTTTATCTTTATTTACAGAGGTCCCTGGGTGGTTTACCTTTATTTACAGTGGTCTCTGGGTGGTTTATCTTTATTTACAGTGGCCCCTGAGTGGTTTATCTTTATTTACAGTGGTCCCCGTGTGGTTTATCTTTATTTACAGTGGTCCCTGGGTGGTTTATATTTATTTACAGTGGTCCCTGGGTGGTTTATCTTTATTTACAGTGGTCCCCGTGTTTTTATCTTTATTTACAGTGGGCCCCGGGTGGTTTATCTTTATTTACAGTGGTCCCTGGGTGGTTTATCTTTATTTACAGTGGTCCCTGGGTGGTTTATCTTTATTTACAGTGGTCACTGGGTTGTTTATCTTTATTTACAGTGGTCCCCGGGTGGTTTATCTTTATTTACAGTGGTCCCTGGGTGGTTTATCTTTATTTACAGTGGTCCCTGGGTGGTTTATCTTTATTTACAGTGGTCCCTGTGTGGTTTATATTTATTTACAGTGGTCCCTGAGTGGTTTATCTTTATTTACAGTGGTCCCCGGGTGGTTTATCTTTCTTTACAGTGGTCCCTGGGTGGTTTATCTTTATTTACAGTGGTCCCTGGGTGGTTTATCTTTATTTACAGTGGTCCCTGGGTGGTTTATCTTTATTTACAGTGGTCCCTGGGTGGTTTATCTTTATTTACAGTGGTCCCTGTGTGGTTTATCTTTATTTACAGTGGTTCCCTGGTGGATTATCTTTATTTACAGTGGACCCTGGGTGGTTTACCTTTATTTACAGTGGTCTCTGGGTGGTTTATCTTTGTTTACAGTGGCCCCTGAGTGGTTTATCTTTATTTACAGTGGTCCCCGTGTGGTTTATCTTTATTTACAGTGGTCCCTGGGTGGTTTATATTTATTTACAGTGGTCCCTGAGTGGTTTATCTTTATTTACAGTGGTCCCCGGGTGGTTTATCTTTATTTACAGTGGTCCCTGGGTGGTTTATCTTTATTTACAGTGGTCCCTGGGTGGTTTATCTTTATTTACACTGGTCCCTGGGTGGTTTATCTTTATTTACAGTGGTCCCTGGGTGGTTTATCTTTATTTACAGTGGTCACTGGGTGGTTTATCTTTATTTACAGTGATCTCTGGGTGGTTTATCTTTATTTACAGTGGACCCTGTGTGGTTTATCTTTATTTACAGTGGTCCCTGGGTGGTTTATCTTTATTTACAGTGGTTCCCGGGTGGTTTATCTTTATTTACAGTGGTCCCTGGGTGGTTTATCTTTATTTACACTGGTCCCTGGGTGGTTTATCTTTATTTACAGTGGTCCCTGGGTTGTTTATCTTGATTTACAGAGGTCCCCGGTTGGTTTATCTTTATTTACAGTGGTCCCTGGGCTGTTTATCTTTATTTACAGTGCTCCCTGGGTGGTTTATCTTTATTTACACTGGTCCCTAGGTGGATTATCTTTATTTACAGTGGTCCCTGGGTGGTTTATCTTTATTTACAGTGGTCTCTGGGTGGTTTATCTTTATTAACAGTGGTCTCTGGGTGGTTTATCTTTATTTGCAGTGGTCCCTGGGCTGTTTATCTTTATTTAGAGTGGTCTCTGGGTGGTTTATCTTTATATACAGTGGTCCCTGGGTGGTTTATCTTTATTTTCAGTGGTCCCTGGGTGGTTTATCTTTATTTACAGTGGTCCCTGGGTGGTTTGTCTTTATTTACAGTGGTTCCTGGGTGGTTTATCTTTATTTACAGTGGTCCCCGGTTGGTTTGTCTTTATTTACAGTGGTCCCTGGGTGGTTTTTCTTCATTTACTGTGGTTCCCGGGTGGTTTATCTTTATTTACAGTGGTCCCCGGTTGGTTTATCTTTATTTACAGTGGTCCCTGGGTGGTTTGTCTTTATGTACAGTGGTCCCTGGGTGGTTTATCTTTATTTACAGAGGTCCCCGGCTGGTTTATCTTTATTTACAGTGGTCCCTGTGTGGTTTATCTTTATTTACACTGGTCCCTGGGTGGTTTATCTTTATTTACAGTGGTCCCTAGGTGGTTTATCTTTATTTACAGTGGTCCCTGGGTGGTTTATCTTTATTTACAGTGGTTCCCGGGTGGTTTATCTTTATTTACAGTGGTCCCGGGTGGTTTATCTTTATTTAAAGTGGTCCCTGGGTGGTTTATCTTAATTTACAGTGGTCACTGGGTGGTTTATCTTTATTTACAGTGATCCCTGGGTGGTTTATCTTTATTTACAGTGGTCCCTGGGTGGTTTATCTTTATTTACAGTGGTCCCTGGCTTGTTTAACTTGATTTACAGTGGTCCCTGGGTGGTTTATCTTTATTTACAGTGGTTCCCGGGTGCTTTATCTTTATTTACAGTGGTCCCGGGTGGTTTATCTTTATTTACAGTGTTCCCTGGGCTGTTTATCTTTATTTACAGTGGTCCCTGGGTGGTTTATCTTTATTTAGAATTGTCCCTGTGTGGTTTATCTTTATTTACAGTGGTCCCTGGGTGGTTTATCTTTATTTACAGTGGTCCCTGGGTGGTTTATCTTTATTTACAGTGGTCCCTGGGTGGTTTTTCTTTATTTACTGTGGTTCCCGGATGGTTTATCTTTATTTACAGTGGTCCCCGGTTGGTTTATCTTTATTTACAGTGGTCCCTGCGTGGTTTATCTTTATTTACAGTGGTCCCTGGGTGGTTTATCTTTATTTACAGAGGTCCCCAGTTGGTTTATCTTTATTTACAGTGGCCCCTGGGCTGTTTATCTTTATTACAGTGGTCCCTGGGTGGTTTATCTTTATTTACACTGGTCCCTGGGTGGTTTATCTTTATTTACAGTGGTCCCTGGGTAGTTGATCTTTATTTACAGTGGTCCCTGGGTGGTTTATCTTTATTTACAGTGTTTCCCGGCTGGTTTATCTTTATTTACAGTGGTCCCGGGTGGTTTATCTTTATTTACAGAGGTCCCTGGGTGGTTTATCTTCATTTACACTGGTCCCTGGGTGGTTTATCGTTATTTACAGTGGTCCCTGGGTGGTTTATCTTTATTTACAGTGGTCCCTGGGTGGTTTATCTTTATTAACAGTGGTCTCTGGGTGGTTTATCTTTATTTGCAGTGGTCCCTGGGCTGTTTATCTTTATTTAGAGTGGTCTCTGGGTGGTTTATCTTTATATACAGTGGTCCCTGGGTGGTTTATCTTTATTTTCAGTGGTCCCTGGGTGGTTTATCTTTATTTACAGTGGTCCCTGGGTGGTTTGTCTTTATTTACAGTGGTCCCTGGGTGGGTTATCTTTATTTACAGTGGTCCCCGGGTGGTTTATCTTTATTTACAGTGGTCCCTGGGTGGTTTTTCTTCATTTACTGTGGTTCCCGGGTGGTTTATCTTTATTTACAGTGGTCCCCGGTTGGTTTATCTTTATTTACAGTGGTCCCTGGGTGGTTTGTCTTTATGTACAGTGGTCCCTGGGTGGTTTATCTTTATTTACAGAGGTCCCCGGCTGGTTTATCTTTATTTACAGTGGTCCCTGTGCTGTTTATCTTTATTTACAGTGGTCCCTGTGTGGTTTATCTTTATTTACACTGGTCCCTGGGTGGTTTATCTTTATTTACAGTGGTCCCCGGGTGGATTATCTTTATTTACAGTGGTCCCTGAGTGGTTTATCTTTATTTACAGTGGTCCCCGGGTGGTTTTCTCTTTATTTACAGTGGTCCACAGGTGGATTATCTTTATTTACAGTGGTCCCGGGTGGTTTATCTTTATTTACAGTGCTCTCTGGGTGGTTTATCTTTATTTACAGTGGTTCCCGGGAGGTTTATCTTTATTTACAGTGGTCCCTGGGTGGTTTATCTTTATTTACAGTGGTCTCTGGGTGGTTTATCTTTATTTACAGTGGTCCCAGGGTGGTTTATCTTTATTTACAATGGTCCCTGGGTGGTTTATCTTTATTTACATAGGTCCCTGGGTGGTTTATCTTTTTTTACAGTGGACCCCGGGTGGTTTATCTTTATTTACAGTGGTCCCTGGGTGGTTTATCTTTATCTACAGTGGGCCCAGGGTGGTTAATCTTTATTTACAGTGGTCCCCGGGTGGTTTATCTTTATTTACAGTGGTCCCTGGGTGGTTTATCTTTATTTACAGTGGTCCCCGGGTGGTTGACCTTTATTTACAGTGGTCCCTGGGTGTTTTATCTTTATTTACAATGGTCCCTGTGTGGTTTATCTTTATTTACAGTGGTCCCTGGGTGGTTTATCTTTGTTTACAGTGGTCCCGGGGTGGTTTATCTTTATTTACAGTGGTCCCTGGGTGGTTTTTCTGTATTTACTGTGGTCCCCGGTTGGTTTATCTTTATTTACAGTGGTCCCTGAGTGATTTATCTTTATTTACAGTGGTCCCTGGGTGGTTTATCTTTATTTACAGAGGTCCCCGGTTGGTTTATCTTTATTTACAGTGGTCCCTGGGCTGTTTATCTTTATTTACAGTGGTCCCTGGGTGGTTTATCTTTATTTACAGTGGTCCCTGGGCGGTTTACCTTTATTTACAGTGGCCCCTGGGTGGTTTATCTTTATTTACAGTGGTCCTTGGGTGTTTTATGTTTATTAACAGTGTTTCCCGGGTGGTTTATCTTTATTTACAGTGGTCCCGGGTGGATGTCTTTATTTACAGTGGTCCCTGGGTGGTTTATCTATATTTACACTGGTCCCTGGGTGGTTTATCTTTATTTACCGTGGTCCCTGGGTGGTTTATCTTTATTTACAGTGGTCCCTGGGTGGTTTATCTTTATTTGCAGTGGTCCCTGGGTGGTTTATCTTTATTTACAGTGGTCCCTGGGTGGTTTATCTTTATTTACAGTGGTTCCCGGGTGGTTTATCTTTATTTACAGTGGTCCCGGGTGGTTTATCTTTATTTACAGTGTTCCCTGGGCTGTTTTTCTTTATTTACAGTGGTCCCTGTGTGGTTTATGTTTATTTACAGTGGTTCCCTGGTGGTTTATCTTTATTGACAGTGGTCTCTGGTTGGTTTATCTTTATTTACAATTGTCCCTGGGTGGTTTGTCTTTATTTACAGTGGTCTCTGGGTGGTTTATCTTTATTTACAGTGGTTCCCTGGTGGTTTTTCTTTATTTACAGAGGTCCCTGGGTGGTTTACCTTTATTTACAGTGGTCTCTGGGTGGTTTATCTTTATTTACAGTGGCCCCTGAGTGGTTTATCTTTATTTACAGTGGTCCCCGTGTGGTTTATCTTTATTTACAGTGGTCCCTGGGTGGTTTATATTTATTTACAGTGGTCCCTGGGTGGTTTATCTTTATTTACAGTGGTCCCCGTGTTTTTATCTTTATTTACAGTGGGCCCCGGGTGGTTTATCTTTATTTACAGTGGTCCCTGGGTGGTTTATCTTTATTTACAGTGGTCCCTGGGTGGTTTATCTTTATTTACAGTGGTCACTGGGTTGTTTATCTTTATTTACAGTGGCCCCCGGGTGGTTTATCTTTATTTACAGTGGTCCCTGGGTGGTTTATCTTTATTTACAGTGGTCCCTGGGTGGTTTATCTTTATTTACAGTGGTCCCTGGGTGGTTTATCTTTATTTACAGTGGTCCCTGGGTGGTTTATCTTTATTTACAGTGGTCCCTGGGTGGTTTATCTTTATTTACAGTGGTTCCCTGGTGGATTATCTTTATTTACAGTGGACCCTTGGTGGTTTACCTTTATTTACAGTGGTCTCTGGGTGGTTTATCTTTGTTTACAGTGGCCCCTGAGTGGTTTATCTTTATTTACAGTGGTCCCCGTGTGGTTTATCTTTATTTACAGTGGTCCCTGGGTGGTTTATATTTATTTACAGTGGTCCCTGAGTGGTTTATCTTTATTTACAGTGGTCCCCGGGTGGTTTATCTTTATTTACAGTGGTCTCTGGGTGGTTTATCTTTATTAACAGTGGTCTCTGGGTGGTTTATCTTTATTTGCAGTGGTCCCTGGGCTGTTTATCTTTATTTAGAGTGGTCTCTGGGTGGTTTATCTTTATATACAGTGGTCCCTGGGTGGTTTATCTTTATTTTCAGTGGTCCCTGGGTGGTTTATCTTTATTTACAGTGGTCCCTGGGTGGTTTGTCTTTATTTACAGTGGTCCCTGGGTGGTTTATCTTTATTTACAGTGGTCCCCGGGTGGTTTATCTTTATTTACAGTGGTCCCTGGGTGGTTTTTCTTCATTTACTGTGGTTCCCGGGTGGTTTATCTTTATTTACAGTGGTCCCCGGTTGGTTTATCTTTATTTACAGTGGTCCCTGGGTGGTTTGTCTTTATGTACAGTGGTCCCTGGGTGGTTTATCTTTATTTACAGAGGTCCCCGGCTGGTTTATCTTTATTTACAGTGGTCCCTGGGCTGTTTATCTTTATTTACAGTGGTCCCTGTGTGGTTTATCTTTATTTACACTGGTCCCTGGGTGGTTTATCTTTATTTACAGTGGTCCCTGGGTGGTTTATCTTTATTTACAGTGGTCCCTGGGTGGTTTATCTTTATTTACAGTGGTTCCCGGGTGGTTTATCTTTATTTACAGTGGTCCTGGGTGGTTTATCTTTATTTAAAGTGGTCCCTGGGTGGTTTATCTTTATTTACAGTGGTCACTGGGTGGTTTATCTTTATTTACAGTGATCCCTGGGTGGTTTATCTTTATTTACAGTGGTCCCTGGGTGGTTTATCTTTATTTACAGTGGTCCCTGGCTTGTTTAACTTGATTTACAGTGGTCCCTGGGTGGTTTATCTTTATTTACAGTGGTTCCCGTGTGCTTTATCTTTATTTACAGTGGTCCCGGGTGGTTTATCTTTATTTACAGTGTTCCCTGGGCTGTTTATCTTTATTTACAGTGGTCCCTGGGTGGTTTATCTTTATTTAGAATTGTCCCTGTGTGGTTTATCTTTATTTACAGTGGTCCCTGGGTGGTTTATCTTTATTTACAGTGGTCCCTGGGTGGTTTATCTTTATTTACAGTGGTCCCTGGGTGGTTTTTCTTTATTTACTGTGGTTCCCGGGTGGTTTGTCTTTATTTACAGTGGTCCCCGGTTGGTTTATCTTTATTTACAGTGGTCCCTGCGTGGTTTATCTTTATTTACAGTGGTCCCTGGGTGGTTTATCTTTATTTACAGAGGTCCCCAGTTGGTTTATCTTTATTTACAGTGGCCCCTGGGCTGTTTATCTTTATTACAGTGGTCCCTGGGTGGTTTATCTTTATTTACACTGGTCCCTGGGTGGTTTATCTTTATTTACAGTGGTCCCTGGGTAGTTGATCTTTATTTACAGTGGTCCCTGGGTGGTTTATCTTTATTTACAGTGTTTCCCGGCTGGTTTATCTTTATTTACAGTGGTCCCGGGTGGTTTATCTTTATTTACAGTGGTCCCTGGGTGGTTTATCTTCATTTACACTGGTCCCTGGGTGGTTTATCGTTATTTACAGTGGTCCCTGGGTGGTTTATCTTTATTTACAGTGGTCACTGGGTGGTTTATCTTTATTTACAGTGGTCTCTGGGTGGTTTATCTTTATTAACAGTGGTCTCTGGGTGGTTTATCTTTATTTGCAGTGGTCCCTGGGCTGTTTATCTTTATTTAGAGTGGTCTCTGGGTAGTTTATCTTTATATACATTGGTCCCTGGGTGGTTTATCTTTATTTTCAGTGGTCCCTGGGTGGTTTATCTTTATTTACAGTGGTCCCTGGGTGGTTTGTCTTTATTTACAGTGGTCCCTGGGTGGTTTATCTTTATTTACAGTGGTCCCCGGGTGGTTTATCTTTATTTACAGTGGTCCCTGGGTGGTTTTTCTTCATTTACTGTGGTTCCCGGGTGGTTTATCTTTATTTACAGAGGTCCCTGGGTGGTTTATCTTCATTTACACTGGTCCCTGGGTGGTTTATCGTTATTTACAGTGGTCCCTGGGTGGTTTATCTTTATTTACAGTGGTCCCTGGGTGGTTTATCTTTATTAACAGTGGTCTCTGGGTGGTTTATCTTTATTTGCAGTGGTCCCTGGGCTGTTTATCTTTATTTAGAGTGGTCTCTGGGTGGTTTATCTTTATATACAGTGGTCCCTGGGTGGTTTATCTTTATTTTCAGTGGTCCCTGGGTGGTTTATCTTTATTTACAGTGGTCCCTGGGTGGTTTGTCTTTATTTACAGTGGTCCCTGGGTGGGTTATCTTTATTTACAGTGGTCCCCGGGTGGTTTATCTTTATTTACAGTGGTCCCTGGGTGGTTTTTCTTCATTTACTGTGGTTCCCGGGTGGTTTATCTTTATTTACAGTGGTCCCCGGTTGGTTTATCTTTATTTACAGTGGTCCCTGGGTGGTTTGTCTTTATGTACAGTGGTCCCTGGGTGGTTTATATTTATTTACAGAGGTCCCCGGCTGGTTTATCTTTATTTACAGTGGTCCCTGGGCTGTTTATCTTTATTTACAGTGGTCCTTGTGTGGTTTATCTTTATTTACACTGGTCCCTGGGTGGTTTATCTTTATTTACAGTGGTCCCCGGGTGGATTATCTTTATTTACAGTGGTCCCTGAGTGGTTTATCTTTATTTACAGTGGTCCCCGGGTGGTTTTCTCTTTATTTACAGTGGTCCCCAGGTGGATTATCTTTATTTACAGTGGTCCCGGGTGGTTTATCTTTATTTACAGTGCTCTCTGGGTGGTTTATCTTTATTTACAGTGGTTCCCGGGAGGTTTATCTTTATTTACAGTGGTCCCTGGGTGGTTTATCTTTATTTACAGTGGTCTCTGGGTGGTTTATCTTTATTTACAGTGGTCCCAGGGTGGTTTATCTTTATTTACAATGGTCCCTGGGTGGTTTATCTTTATTTACATAGGTCCCTGGGTGGTTTATCTTTTTTTACAGTGGACCCCGGGTGGTTTATCTTTATTTACAGTGGTCCCTGGGTGGTTTATCTTTATCTACAGTGGGCCCTGGGTGGTTAATCTTTATTTACAGTGGTCCCCGGGTGGTTTATCTTTATTTACAGTGGTCCCTGGGTGGTTTATCTTTATTTACAGTGGTCCCCGGGTGGTTGACCTTTATTTACAGTGGTCCCTGGGTGTTTTATCTTTATTTACAATGGTCCCTGTGTGGTTTATCTTTATTTACAGTGGTCCCTGGGTGGTTTATCTTTGTTTACAGTGGTCCCGGGGTGGTTTATCTTTATTTACAGTGGTCCCTGGCTGGTTTTTCTGTATTTACTGTGGTCCCCGGTTGGTTTATCTTTATTTACAGTGGTCCCTGGGTGATTTATCTTTATTTACAGTGGTCCCTGGGTGGTTTATCTTTATTTACAGAGGTCCCCGGTTGGTTTATCTTTATTTACAGTGGTCCCTGGGCTGTTTATCTTTATTTACAGTGGTCCCTGGGTGGTTTATCTTTATTTACAGTGGTCCCTGGGCGGTTTACCTTTATTTACAGTGGCCCCTGGGTGGTTTATCTTTATTTACAGTGGTCCTTGGGTGTTTTATGTTTATTAACAGTGTTTCCCGGGTGGTTTATCTTTATTTACAGTGGTCCCGGGTGGATGTCTTTATTTACAGTGGTCCCTGGGTGGTTTATCTATATTTACACTGGTCCCTGGGTGGTTTATCTTTATTTACCGTGGTCCCTGGGTGGTTTATCTTTATTTACAGTGGTCCCTGGGTGGTTTATCTTTATTTGCAGTGGTCCCTGGGTGGTTTATCTTTATTTACAGTGGTCCCTGGGTGGTTTATCTTTATTTACAGTGGTTCCCGGGTGGTTTATCTTTATTTACAGTGGTCCCGGGTGGTTTATCTTTATTTACAGTGTTCCCTGGGCTGTTTTTCTTTATTTACAGTGGTCCCTGTGTGGTTTATGTTTATTTACAGTGGTTCCCTGGTGGTTTATCTTTATTGACAGTGGTCTCTGGTTGGTTTATCTTTATTTACAATTGTCCCTGGGTGGTTTGTCTTTATTTACAGTGGTCTCTGGGTGGTTTATCTTTATTTACAGTGGTTCCCTGGTGGTTTTTCTTTATTTACAGAGGTCCCTGGGTGGTTTACCTTTATTTACAGTGGTCTCTGGGTGGTTTATCTTTATTTACAGTGGCCCCTGAGTGGTTTATCTTTATTTACAGTGGTCCCCGTGTGGTTTATCTTTATTTACAGTGGTCCCTGGGTGGTTTATATTTATTTACAGTGGTCCCTGGGTTGTTTATCTTTATTTACAGTGGTCCCCGTGTTTTTATCTTTATTTACAGTGGGCCCCGGGTGGTTTATCTTTATTTACAGTGGTCCCTGGGTGGTTTATCTTTATTTACAGTGGTCCCTGGGTGGTTTATCTTTATTTACTGTGGTCACTGGGTTGTTTATCTTTATTTACAGTGGCCCCCGGGTGGTTTATCTTTATTTACAGTGGTCCCTGGGTGGTTTATCTTTATTTACAGTGGTCCCTGGGTGGTTTATCTTTATTTACAGTGGTCCCTGGGTGGTTTATCTTTATTTACAGTGGTCCCTGGGTGGTTTATCTTTATTTACAGTGGTCCCTGGGTGGTTTATCTTTATTTACAGTGGTTCCCTGGTGGATTATCTTTATTTACAGTGGACCCTTGGTGGTTTACCTTTATTTACAGTGGTCTCTGGGTGGTTTATCTTTGTTTACAGTGGCCCCTGAGTGGTTTATCTTTATTTACAGTGGTCCCCGTGTGGTTTATCTTTATTTACAGTGGTCCCTGGGTGGTTCATATTTATTTACAGTGGTCCCTGAGTGGTTTATCTTTATTTACAGTGGTCCCCGGGTGGTTTATCTTTATTTACAGTGGTCCCTGGGTGGTTTATCTTTATTTACAGTGGTCCCTGGGTGGTTTATCTTTATTTACACTGGTCCCTGGGTGGTTTATCTTTATTTACAGTGGTCCCTGAGTGGTTTATCTTTATTTACAGTGGTCACTGGGTGGTTTATCTTTATTTACAGTGATCTCTGGGTGTTTTATCTTTATTTACAGTGCACCCTGGGTGGTTTATCTTTATTTACAGTGGTCCCTGGGTGGTTTATCTTTATTTACAGTGGTTCCCGGGTGGTTTATCTTTATTTACAGTGGTCCCTGGGTGGTTTATCTTTATTTACACTGGTCCCTGGGTGGTTTATCTTTATTTACAGTGGTCCCTGGGTTGTTTATCTTGATTTACAGAGGTCCCCGGTTGGTTTATCTTTATTTACAGTGGTCCCTGGGCTGTTTATCTTTATTTACAGTGGTCCCTGGGTGGTTTATCTTTATTTACACTGGTCCCTAGGTGGATTATCTTTATTTACAGTGGTCCCTGGGTGGTTTATCTTTATTTACAGTGGTCTCTGGGTGGTTTATCTTTATTAACAGTGGTCTCTGGGTGGTTTATCTTTATTTGCAGTGGTCCCTGGGCTGTTTATCTTTATTTAGAGTGGTCTCTGGGTGGTTTATCTTTATATACAGTGGTCCCTGGGTGGTTTATCTTTATTTTCAGTGGTCCCTGGGTGGTTTATCTTTATTTACAGTGGTCCCTGGGTGGTTTGTCTTTATTTACAGTGGTCCCTGGGTGGTTTATCTTTATTTACAGTGGTCCCCGGGTGGTTTATCTTTATTTACAGTGGTCCCTGGGTGGTTTTTCTTCATTTACTGTGGTTCCCGGGTGGTTTATCTTTATTTACAGTGGTCCCCGGTTGGTTTATCTTTATTTACAGTGGTCCCTGGGTGGTTTGTCTTTATGTACAGTGGTCCCTGGGTGGTTTATCTTTATTTACAGAGGTCCCCGGCTGGTTTATCTTTATTTACAGTGGTCCCTGGGCTGTTTATCTTTATTTACAGTGGTCCCTGTGTGGTTTATCTTTATTTACACTGGTCCCTGGGTGGTTTATCTTTATTTACAGTGGTCCCTGGGTGGTTTATCTTTATTTACAGTGGTCCCTGGGTGGTTTATCTTTATTTACAGTGGTTCCCGGGTGGTTTATCTTTATTTACAGTGGTCCTGGGTGGTTTATCTTTATTTAAAGTGGTCCCTGGGTGGTTTATCTTTATTTACAGTGGTCACTGGGTGGTTTATCTTTATTTACAGTGATCCCTGGGTGGTTTATCTTTATTTACAGTGGTCCCTGGGTGGTTTATCTTTATTTACAGTGGTCCCTGGCTTGTTTAACTTGATTTACAGTGGTCCCTGGGTGGTTTATCTTTATTTACAGTGGTTCCCGGGTGATTTATCTTTATTTACAGTGGTCCCGGGTGGTTTATCTTTATTTACAGTGTTCCCTGGGCTGTTTATCTTTATTTACAGTGGTCCCTGGGTGGTTTATCTTTATTTAGAATTGTCCCTGTGTGGTTTATCTTTATTTACAGTGGTCCCTGGGTGGTTTATCTTTATTTACAGTGGTCCCTGGGTGGTTTATCTTTATTTACAGTGGTCCCTGGGTGGTTTTTCTTTATTTACTGTGGTTCCCGGGTGGTTTATCTTTATTTACAGTGGTCCCCGGTTGGTTTATCTTTATTTACAGTGGTCCCTGCGTGGTTTATCTTTATTTACAGTGGTCCCTGGGTGGTTTATCTTTATTTACAGAGGTCCCCAGTTGGTTTATCTTTATTTACAGTGGCCCCTGGGCTGTTTATCTTTATTACAGTGGTCCCTGGGTGGTTTATCTTTATTTACACTGGACCCTGGGTGGTTTATCTTTATTTACAGTGGTCCCTGGGTAGTTGATCTTTATTTACAGTGGTCCCTGGGTGGTTTATCTTTATTTACAGTGTTTCCCGGCTGGTTTATCTTTATTTACAGTGGTCCCGGGTGGTTTATCTTTATTTACAGTGGTCCCTGGGTGGTTTATCTTCATTTACACTGGTCCCTGGGTGGTTTATCGTTATTTACAGTGGTCCCTGGGTGGTTTATCTTTATTTACAGTGGTCACTGGGTGGTTTATCTTTATTTACAGTGGTCTCTGGGTGGTTTATCTTTATTAACAGTGGTCTCTGGGTGGTTTATCTTTATTTACAGTGGTCTCTGGGTAGTTTATCTTTATATACATTGGTCCCTGGGTGGTTTATCTTTATTTTCAGTGGTCCCTGGGTGGTTTATCTTTATTTACAGTGGTCCCTGGGTGGTTTGTCTTTATTTACAGTGGTCCCTGGGTGGTTTATCTTTATTTACAGTGGTCCCCGGGTGGTTTATCTTTATTTACAGTGGTCCCTGGGTGGTTTTTCTTCATTTACTGTGGTTCCCGGGTGGTTTATCTTTATTTACAGTGGTCCCCGGTTGGTTTATCTTTATTTACAGTGTTCCCTGGGTGGTTTGTCTTTATGTACAGTGGTCCCTGGGTGGTTTATCTTTATTTACAGAGGTCCCCGGCTGGTTTATCTTTATTTACAGTGGTCCCTGGGCTGTTTATCTTTATTTACAGTGGTCCCTGTGTGGTTTATCTTTATTTACACTGGTCCCTGGGTGGTTTATCTTTATTTACAGTGGTCCCTGGATGGTTTATCTTTATTTACAGTGGTCTCTGGGTGGTTTATCTTTATTTACAGTGGTTCCCGGGTGGTTTATCTTTATTTACAGTGGTCCCGGCTGTTTTATCTTTATTTAAAGTGGTCCCTGGGTGGTTTATCTTTATTTACAGTGGTCCCTGGGTGGTTTATCTTTATTTACAGTGATCCCTGGGTGGTTTATCTTTATTTACAGTGGTCCCTGGGTGGTTTATCTTTATTTACAGTGGTCCCTGGCTTGTTTAACTTGATTTACAGTTGTCCCTGGGTGGTTTATCGTTATTTACAGTGGTTCCCGGGTGCTTTATCTTTATTTACAGTGGTCCCGGGTGGTTTATCTTTATTTACAGTGTTCCCTGGGCTGTTTATCTTTATTTACAGTGGTCCCTGGGTGGTTTATCTTTATTTAGAATTGTCCCTGTGTGGTTTATCTTTATTTACAGTGGTCCCTGGGTGGTTTATCTTTATTTACAGTGGTCCCTGGGTGGTTTATCTTTATTTACAGTGGCCCCTGGGTGGTTTTTCTTTATTTACTGTGGTTCCCGGGTGGTTTATCTTTATTTACAGTGGTCCCCGGTTGGTTTATCTTTATTTACAGTGGTCCCTGGGTGGTTTATCTTTATTTACAGTGGTCCCTGGGTGGTTTATCTTTATTTACAGAGGTCCCCAGTTGGTTTATCTTTATTTACAGTGGCCCCTGGGCTGTTTATCTTTATTACAGTGGTCCCTGGGTGGTTTATCTTTATTTACACTGGTCCCTGGGTGGTTTATCTTTATTTACAGTGGTCCCTGGGTAGTTGATCTTTATTTACAGTGGTCCCTGGGTGGTTTATCTTTATTTACAGTGTTTCCCGGCTGGTTTATCTTTATTTACAGTGGTCCCGGGTGGTTTATCTTTATTTACAGTGGTCCCTGGGTGGTTTATCTTCATTTACACTGGTCCCTGGGTGGTTTATCGTTATTTACAGTGGTCCCTGGGTGGTTTATCTTTATTTACAGTGGTCCCTGGGTGGTTTATCTTTATTTACAGTGGTCCCTGGGTGGTTTATCTTTATTTACAGTGGTCCCTGGGTGTTTTATCTTTATTTACAGTGGTTCCCGGGTGGTTTATGTTTATTTACAGTGGTCCCGGGTGGTTTATCTTCATTTACAGTGTTCCCTGGGCTGTTTATCTTAATTTACAGTGGTTCCCTGGTGGTTTATCTTTATTGACAGTGGTCTCTGGTTGGTTTATCTTTATTTACAATGGTCCCTGGGTGGTTTATCTTTATCTACAGTGGTCTCTGGGTGGTTAATCTTTATTTACAGTGGTTCCCTGGTGGTTTATCTTTATTTACAGTGATCCCTGGGTGGTTTACCTTTAATTACAGTGGTCTCTGGGTGGTTTATCTTTATTTACAGTGGCCCCTGATTGGTTTATCTTTATTTACAGTGGTCCCCGTGTGGTTTATCTTTATTTACAGTGGTCCCTGGGTGGTTTATATTCATTTACAGTGGTCCCTGGGTGGTTTATCTTTATTTACAGTGGTCCCCGTGTTTTTATCTTTATTTACAGTGGTCCCCGGGTGGTTTATCTTTATTTACAGTGGTCCCTGGGTGGTTTATCTTTATTTACAGTGGTCCCTGGGTGGTTTATCTTTCTTTACAGTGGTCCCTGGGTGGTTTATCTTTATTTACAGTGGTCCCCGGGTGGTTTATCTATATTTACAGTGGTCCCTGGGTGGTTTATCTTTATTTACAGTGGTCCCTGGGTGGTTTATCTTTATTTACACTAGTCCCTGGGTGGTTTATCTTTATTTACAGTGGTCCCTGGGTGGTTTATCTTTATTTACAGTGGTCCCTGGGTGGTTTATCTTTATTTACAGTGGTTCCCTGGTGGATTATCTTTATTTACAGTGGTCCCTGGGTGGTTTACCTTTATTTACAGTGGTCTCTGGGTGGTTTATCTTTATTTACAGTGGCCCCTGAGTGGTTTATTTTATTTACAGTGGTCCCCGTGTGGTTTATCTTTATTTACAGTGGTCCCTGAGTGGTTTAAATTTATTTACAGTGGTCCCTGGGTGGTTTATCATTATTTACAGTGTTCCCCGGGTGGTTTATCTTTATTTACAGTGGTCCCTGGGTGGTTTATCTTTATTTACAGTGGTCCCTGGGTGGTTTATCTTTATTTACACTGGGCCCTGGGTGGTTTCTCTTTATTTACAGTGATCTCTGGGTGGTTTATCTTTATTTACAGTGGACCCTGTGTGGTTTATCTTTATTTACAGTGGTCCCTGGGTGGTTTATCTTTATTTACAGTGGTTCCCAGGTGGTTTATCTTTATCTACAGTGGTCCCTGTGTGGTTTATCTTTATTTACACTGGTCCCTGGGTGTTTTATCTTTATTTACAGTGGTCCCTGGGTGGTTTATCTTGATTTACAGAGGTCCCCGGTTGGTTTATCTTTATTTACAGTGGTCAATGGGCTGTTTATCTTCATTTACAGTGATCCCTGGGTGGTTTATCTTTATTTACAGAGGTCCCCGTTTGGTTTATCTTTATTTACAGTGGTCCCTGGGCTGTTTATCTTTATTTACAGTGCTCCCTGAGTGGTTTATCTTTATTTACACTGCTCCCTGGGTGGTTTATCTTTATTTACAGTGGTCCCTGGGTGGTTTATCTTTATTTACAGTGGTCTCTGGGTGGTTTATCTTTATTAACAGTGGTCTCTGGGTGGTTTATCTTTATTTACAGTGGTCCCTGGGCTGTTTATCTTTATTTAGAGTGGTCTCTGGGTGGTTTATCTTTATATACAGTGGTCCCTGGGTGGTTTATCTTTATTTCCAGTGGTCCCTGGGTGGTTTATCTTTATTTACAGTGGTCCGTGGGTGGTTTATCTTTATTTAAAGTGGTCCCTGGGTGGTTTATCTTTATTTACAGTGGTCCCCGGGTGGTTTATCTTTATTTACAGTGGTCCCTGGGTGATTTTTCTTTATTTACTGTGGTTCCCGGGTGGTTTATCTTTATTTAAAGTGGTCCCCGGTTGGTTTATCTTTATTTACAGTGGTCCCTGGGTGGTTTATCTTTATTTACAGTGGTCCCTGGGTGGTTTATCTTTATTTACAGAGGCCCCCGGTTGGTTTATCTTTATTTACAGTGGTCCCTGGGCTGTTTATCTTTATTTACAGTGGTCCCTGGGTGGTTTATCTTTATTTACACTGGTCCCTGGGTGGTTTATCTTTATTTACAGTGGTCCCTGGGTGGTTTATCTTTATTTACAGTGGTCCCTGGGTGGTTTATCTTTATTTTCAGTGGTCCCTGTGTGGTTTATCTTTATTTACAGTGGTCCCTGGGTGGTTTATCTTTATTTACAGTGGTCCCTGGGTGGTTTATCTTTATTTACAGTGGTTCCCGGGTGGTTTATCTTTATTTACAGTGGTCCCGGGTAGTTTATCTTTATTTACAGTGTTCCCTGAGCTGTTTATCTTTATTTACAGTGGTCCCTGGGTTCTTTATCTTTATTTACAGTGGTTCCCGGGTGGTTTATCTTTATTTACAGTGGTCCCGGGTAGTTTATCTTTATTTACAGTGGTTCCCTGGTGGTTTATCTTTATTGACAGTGGTCTCTGGTTGGTTTAACTTTATTTACAATGGTCCCTGGGTGGTTTATCTTTATTTACAGTGGTCTCTGGGTGGTTTATCTTTATTTACAGTGGTACCCTGATGGTTTATCTTTATTTACAGTGGTCCCTGGGTGGTTTATCTTTATTTACAGTGGTCCCTGGGTGGTTTACCTTTATTTACAGTGGTCTCTGGGTGGTTTATCTTTATTTACAGTGGCCCCTGAGTGGTTTATCTTTATTTACAGTGGTCCTGGGTGGTTTATCTTTATTTACAGTGGTCTCTGGGTGGTTTATCTTTATTTACAGTGGCCCCCGTGTGGTTTATCTTTATTTACAGTGGTCCTGGGTGGTTTATCTTTATTTACAGTGGTTCCCTGGTGGTTTATCTTTATTGACAGTGGTCTCTGGTTGGTTTATCTTTATTTACAATGGTCCCTGGGTGGTTTATCTTTATTTACAGTGGTCTCTGGGTGGTTTATCTTTATTTACAGTGGTTCCCTGATGGTTTATCTTTATTTACAGTGATCCCTGGGTGGTTTACCTTTAATTACAGTGGTCTCTGGGTGGTTTATCTTTATTTACAGTGGCCCCTGATTGGTTTATCTTTATTTACAGTGGTCCCCGTGTGGTTTATCTTTATTTACAGTGGTCCCTGTGTGGTTTATATTTATTTACAGTGGTCCCTGGGTGGTTTATCTTTATTTACAGTGGTCCCCGTGTTTTTATCTTTATTTACAGTGGTCCCCGGGTGGTTTATCTTTATTTACAGTGGTCCCTGGGTGGTTTATCTTTATTTACAGTGGTCCCTGGGTGGTTTATCTTTCTTTACAGTGGTCCCTGGGTGGTTTATCTTTATTTACAGTGGTCCCCGGGTGGTTTATCTATATTTACAGTGGTCCCTGGGTGGTTTATCTTTATTTACAGTGGTCCCTGGGTGGTTTATCTTTATTTACACTGGTCCCTGGGTGGTTTATCTTTATTTACAGTGGTCCCTGGGTGGTTTATCTTTATTTACAGTGGTCCCTGGGTGGTTTATCTTTATTTACAGTGGTTCCCTGGTGGATTATCTTTATTTACAGTGGTCCCTGGGTGGGTTACCTTTATTTGCAGTGGTCTCTGGGTGGTTTATCTTTATTTACAGTGGCCCCTGAGTGGTTTATTTTATTTACAGTGGTCCCCGTGTGGTTTATCTTTATTTACAGTGGTCCCTGAGTGGTTTATATTTATTTACAGTGTTCCCTGGGTGGTTTATCTTTATTTACAGTGGTCCCCCGGTGGTTTATCTTTATTTACAGTGGTCCCTGGGTGGTTTATCTTTATTTACAGTGGTCCCTGGGTGGTTTATCTTTATTTACACTGGTCCCTGGGTGGTTTATCTTTATTTACAGTGGTCCCTGGGTGGTCTATCTTTATTGACAGTGGTCACTGGGTGGTTTATCTTTATTTACAGTGATCTCTGGGTGGTTTATCTTTATTTACAGTGGACCCTGGGTGGTTTATCTTTATTTACAGTGGTCCCTGGGTGGTTTATCTTTATTTACAGTGGTTCCCAGGTGGTTTGTCTTTATTTACAGTGGTCCCTGGGTGGTTTATCTTTACTTACACTGGTCCCTGGGTGTTTTATCTTTATTTACAGTGGTCCCTGGGTGGTTTATCTTGATTTACAGAGGTCCCCGGTTGGTTTATCTTTATTTACAGTGGTCAATGGGCTGTTTATCTTGATTTACAGTGATCCCTGGGTGGTTTATCTTTATTTACAGAGGTCCCCGTTTGGTTTATCTTTATTTACAGTGGTCCCTGGGCTGTTTATCTTTATTTACAGTGCTCCCTGGGTGGTTTATCTTTATTTACACTGCTCCCTGGGTGGTTTATCTTTATTTACAGTGGTCCCTGGGTGGTTTATCTTTATTTACAGTGGTCTCTGGGTGGTTTATCTTTATTAACAGTGGTCTCTGTGTGGTTTATCTTTATTTACAGTGGTCCCTGGGCTGTTTATCTTTATTTAGAGTGGTCTCTGGGTGGTTTATCTTTAATACAGTGGTCCCTGGGTGGTTTATCTTTATTTTCAGTGGTCCCTGGGTGGTTTATCTTTATTTACAGTGGTCCCTGGGTGGTTTATCTTTATTTACAGTGGTCCCTGGGTGGTTTATCTTTATTTACAGTGGTCCCCGGGTGGTTTATCTTTATTTACAGTGGTCCCTGGGTGGTTTTTCTTTAATTACTGTGGTTCCCGGGTGGTTTATCTTTATTTACAGTGGTCCCCGGTTGGTTTATCTTTATTTACAGTGGTCCCTGGGTGGTTTATCTTTATTTACAGTGGTCCCTGGTGGTTTATCTTTATTTACAGAGGTCCCCGGTTGCTTTATCTTTATTTACAGTGGTCCCTGGGCTGTTTATCTTTATTTACAGTGGTCCCTGGGTGGTTTATCTTTATTTACACTGGTCCCTGGGTTGTTTATCTTTATTTACAGTGGTCCCTGGGTGGTTTATCTTTATTTACAGTGGTCCCTGGTTGGTTTATCTTTATTAACAGTGGGTCCCGGGTGGTTTATCTTTATTTACAGTGGTCCCGGGTGGTTTATCTTTATTTACAGTAGTCCCTGGGTATTTTATCTTTATTTACACTGGCCCCTGGGTGGTTTATCTTTATTTACAGTGGTCCATGGGTGGTTTATCTTTATTTTCAGAGGTCCCTGTGTGGTTTATCTTTATTTACAGTGGTCCCTGGGTGGTTTATCTTTATTTACAGTGGTCTCTGGGTGGTTTATCTTTATTTACAGTGGTTCCCGGGTGGTTTATCTTTATTTACAGTGGTCCCGGGTAGTTTATCTTTATTTACAGTGTTCCCTGGGCTGTTTATCTTTATTTACAGTGGTCCCTGGGTCGTTTATCGTTATTTACAGTGGTTCCCGGGTGGTTTATCTTTATTTACAGTGGTCCCGGGTAGTTTATCTTTATTTACAGTGGTTCCCTGGTGGTTTACCTTTATTGACAGTGGTCTCTGGTTGGTTTAACTTTATTTACAATGGTCCCTGGGTGGTTTATATTTATTTACAGTGGTCTCTGGGTGGTTTATCTTTATTTACAGTGGTACCCTGGTGGTTTATCTTTATTTACAGTGGTCCCTGGGTGGTTTATCTTTATTTACAGTTGTCCCTGGGTGGTTTACCTTTATTTACAGTGGTCTCTGGGTGGTTTATCTTTATTTACAGTGGCCCCTGAGTGGTTTATCTTTATTTATAGTGGTCCCCGTGTGGTTTATCTTTATATACAGTGGTCCCTGGGTGGTTTATCTTTATTTACACTGGTCCCTGGGTGGTTTATCTTTATTTACACTGGTCCCTGGGTGGTTTTTCTTTATTTACAGTGGTCCCTGGGTGGTTTATCTTTATTTACAGTGGTCCCTGTGTGATTTATCTTTATTTACAGTGGTTCCCTGGTGGTTTATCTTTATTTACAGTGGTCCCTGGGTGGTTTACCTTTATTTACAGTGGTCTCTGGGTGGTTTATCTTTATTTACAGTGGCCCCTGAGTGGTTTATCTTTATTTACAGTGGTCCCCGTGTGGTTTATCTTTATTTACAGTGGTCCCTGGGTGGTTTATATTTATTAACAGTGGTCCCTGGGTGGTTTATCTTGATTTACAGTGGTCCCCGGGTGGTTTATCTTTATTTACAGTGGTCCCTGAGTGGTTTATCTTTATTTACAGTTGTCCCTGGGTGGTTTATCTTTATTTACACTGGTCCCTGGGTAGTTTATCTTTATTTACAGTGGTCCCTGGGTGGTTTATCTTTATTTACAGTGGTCCCTGGGTGGATAATCTTGATTTACAGATGTCCCCGGTTGGTTTATCTTTATTTACAGTGGTCCCTGGGCTGTTTATCTTTATTTACAGTGGTCCCTGGGTGGTTTATCTTTATTTACAGAGGTCCCCGGTTGGTTTATCATTATTTACAGTGGTCCCTGGGCTGTTTATCTTGATTTACAATGGTCCTGCGTGGTTTATCTTTATTTACACTGGTCCCTGGGTGGTTTATCTTTATTTACAGTGGTCCCTGGGTGGTTTATCTTTATTTACAGTGGTCCCTGGGTGGTTTATCTTTATTTACAGTGGTTCCCGGTTGGTTTATCTTTATTTACAGTGGTCCCGGGTGGTTTATCTTTATTTACAGTGTTCCCTGGGCTGTTTATCTTTATTTACACTGGTCCCTGGGTGGTTTATCTTTATTTACACTGGTTCCTGGGTGGTTTATCTTTATTTACAGTGGTCCCTGGGTGGTTTATCTTTATTTACAGTGGTTCCCGGGTGGTTTATCTTTATTTACAGTGGTCCCGGGTGGTTTATCTTTATTTACAGTGTTCCCTGGGATGTTTTTCTTTATTTACAGTGGTCCCTGGGTGGTTTATCTTTATTTACAGTGGTCTCTGGGTGGTTTATCTTTATTTACAGAGGTCCCTGGTGGTTTATCTTTATTTACAGTGGTCCCTGGTGGTTTATCTTTATTGACAGTGGTCTCTGGTTGGTTTATCTTTATTTACAATGGTCCCTGTGTGGTTTATCTTTATTTACAGTGGTCTCTGGGTGGTTTATCTTTATTTACAGTGGTTCCCTGGTGGTTTATCTTTATTTACAGTGGTCCCTGCGTGGATTACCTTTATTTACAGTGGTCTCTGGGTGGTTTATCTTTATTTACAGTGGCCCCTGAGTGGTTTATCTTTATTTACAGTGGTCCCCGGGTGGTTTATCTTTATTTACAGTGGTCCCTGGGTGGTTTATATTTATTTACAGTGGTCCCTGGGTGGTTTATCTTTATTTACAGTGGTCCCCGGGTGGTTTATCTTTATTTACAGTGGTCCCTGGGTGGTTTATCTTTATTTACAATTGTCCCTGGGTGGTTTATCTTTATTTACACTGGTCCCTGAGTGGTTTATCTTTATTTACAGTGGTCCCTGGGTGGTTTATCTTTATTTACAGTGGTCCCTGGGTGGTTTATCTTTATTTACAGTGGTCCCCGGGTGGTTTATCTTTATTTACAGTGGTCCCTGGGTGGTTTTTCTTTATTTACTGTGGTTCGCGGGTGGTTTATCTTTATTTACAGTGGTCCCCGGTTGGTTTATCTTTATTTACAGTGGTCCCTGGGTGGTTTATCTTTATTTACAGTGGTCCCTGGGTGGTTTATCTTTATTTACAGAGGTCCCCGGTTGGTTTATCTTTATTTACAGTGGTCCCTGGGCTGTTTATCTTTATTTACAGTGGTCCCTGGGTGGTTTATCTTTATTTACACTGGTCCCTGGGTTGTTTATCTTTATTTACAGTGGTCCCTGTGTGGTTTATCTTTATTTACAGTGGTCCCTGGGTGGTTTATCTTTATTTACAGTGGGTCCCGGGTGGTTTATCTTTATTTACAGTGGTCCCGGGTGGTTTATCTTTATTTACAGTAGTCCCTGGGTGGTTTATCTTTATTTACACTGGTCCCTGGGTGGTTTATCTTTATTTACAGTGGTCCCTGGGTGGTTTTTCTTTATTTTCAGAGGTCCCTGTGTGGTTTATCTTTATTTACAGTGGTCCCTGGGTGGTTTATCTTTATTTACAGTGGTCTCTGGGTGGTTTATCTTTATTTACAGTGGTCCCTGGGTGGTTTATCGTTATTTACAGTGGTTCCCGGGTGGTTTCTCTTTATTTACAGTGTTCCCGGGTAGTTTATCTTTATTTACAGTGGTTCCCTGGTGGTTTACCTTTATTGACAGTGGTCTCTGGTTGGTTTAACTTTATTTACAATGGTCCCTGGGTGGTTTATCTTTATTTACAGTGGTCTCTGGGTGGTTTATCTTTATTTACAGTGGTACCCTGGTGGTTTATCTTTATTTACAGTGGTCCCTGGGTGGTTTATCTTTATTTACAGTTGTCCCTGGGTGGTTTACCTTTATTTACAGTGGTCTCTGGGTGGTTTATCTTTATTTACAGTGGCCCCTGAGTGGTTTATCTTTATTTACAGTGGTCCCCGTGTGGTTTATCTTTATTTACAGTGGTCCCTGGGTGGTTTATCTTTATTTACAGTGGTCCCTGTGTGATTTATCTTTATTTACAGTGGTTCCCTGGTGGTTTATCTTTATTTACAGTGGTCCCTGGGTGGTTTACCTTTATTTACAGTGGTCTCTGGGTGGTTTATCTTTATTTACAGTGGCCCCTGAGTGGTTTATCTTTATTTACAGTGGTCCCCGTGTGGTTTAACTTTATTCACAGTGGTCCCTGTGTGGTTTATATTTATTTACAGTGGTCCCTGGGTGGTTTATCTTGATTTACAGTGGTCCCCGGGTGGTTTATCTTTATTTACAGTGGTCCCTGAGTGGTTTATCTTTATTTACAGTTGTCCCTGGGTGGTTTATCTTTATTTACACTGGTCCCTGGGTGGTTTATCTTTATTTACAGTGGTCCCTGGGTGGTTTATCTTTATTTACAGTGGTCACTGGGTGGTTTATCTTTATTTACAGTGATCTCTGGGTGGTGTATCTTTACTTACAGTGGACCCTGGGTGATTTATCTTTATTTACAGTGGTCCCTGGGTGGTTTATCTTTATTTACAGTGGTTCCAGAGTGGTTTATCTTTATTTACAGTGGTCCCTGGGTGGTTTATCTTAATTTACACTGGTCCCTGGATGGTTTATCTCTATTTACAGTGGTCCCTGCGTGGATAATCTTGATTTACAGATGTCCCCGGTTGGTTTATCTTTATTTACAGTGGTCCCTGGGCTGTTTATCTTTATTTACAGTGGTCCCTGGGTGGTTTATCTTTATTTACAGAGGTCCCCGGTTGGTTTATCATTATTTACAGTGGTCCCTGGGCTGTTTATCTTGATTTACAATGGTCCCTGCGTGGTTTATCTTTATTTACACTGGTCCCTGGGTGGTTTATCTTTATTTACAGTGGTCCCTGGGTGGTTTATCTTTATTTACAGTGGTCCCTGGGTGGTTTATCTTTATTTACAGTGGTTCCCGGGTGGTTTATCTTTATTTACAGTGGTCCCGGGTGGTTTATCTTTATTTACAGTGGTCCCTGGGCTGTTTATCTTTATTTACACTGGTCCCTGGGTGGTTTATCTTTATTTACACTGGTTCCTGGGTGGTTTATCTTTATTTACAGTGGTCCCTGGGTGGTTTATCTTTATTTACAGTGGTTCCCGGGTGGTTTATCTTTATTTACAGTGGTCCCGGGTGCTTTATCTTTATTTACAGTGTTCCCTGGAATGTTTATCTTTATTTACAGTGGTCCCTGGGTGGTTTATCTTTATTTACAGTGGTCTCTGGGTGGTTTATCTTTATTTACAGAGGTCCCTGGTGGTTTATCTTTATTTACAGTGGTCCCTGGTGGTTTATCTTTATTGACAGTGGTCTCTGGTTGGTTTATCTTTATTTACAATGGTCCCTGTGTGGTTTATCTTTATTTACAGTGGTCTCTGGGTGGTTTGTCTTTATTTACAGTGGTTCCCTGGTGGTTTATCTTTATTTATAGTGGTCCCTGCGTGGATTACCTTTATTTACAGTGGTCACTGGGTGGTTTATCTTTATTTACAGTGGCCCCTGAGTGGTTTATCTTTATTTACAGTGGTCCCCGAGTGGTTTATCTTTATTTACAGTGGTCCCTGGGTGGTTTATATTTATTTACAGTGGTCCCTGGGTGGTTTATCTTTATTTACAGTGGTCCCCGGGTGGTTTATCTTTATTTACAGTGGTCCCTGGGTGGTTTATCTTTATTTACAGTGGTCCCTGGGTGGTTTATCTTTATTTACACTGGTCCCTGAGTGGTTTATCTTTATTTACAGTGGTCCCTGGGTGGTTTATCTTTATTTACAATGGTCCCTGGGTGGTTTATCTTTATTTACAGTGGTTCCCTGGTGGTTTATCTTTATTTACAGTGGTCCCTGGGTGGTTTACCTTTATTTACAGTGGTCTCTGGGCTGGGTGGTTTATCTTTATTTACAGTGGCCCCTGAGTGGTTTATCTTTATTTACAGTGGTCCCCGTGTGGTTTATCTTTATTTACAATGGTCCCTGGGTGGTTTATATTTATTTACAGTGGTCCCTGGGCGGTTTATCTTTATTTACAGTGGTCCGCGGGTGGTTTATCTTTATTTACAGTGGTCGCTGGGTGGTTTATCTTTATTTACACTGGTCCCTGGGTGGTTTATCTTTATTTACAGTGGTCCCTGGGTGGTTTATATTTATTTACAGTGTTCACTGGGTGGTTTATCTTTATTTACAGTGGTCCCTGGGTGGTTTATCTTTATTTACAGTGGTTCCCTGGTGGTTTATCTTTATTTACAGTGGTCCCTGGGTGGTTTACCTTTATTTACAGTGGTCCCTGGGTGGTTTATCTTTATTTACAGTCGCCCCTGAGTTGTTTATCTTTATTTACAGTGGTCCCTGGGTGGTTTATCTTTATTTACACTGGTCCCTGAGTGGTTTATCTTTATTTACAGTGGTCCCTGGGTGGTTTATCTTTATTTACAGTGGTCCCTGGGTGGTTTATCTTTATTTACAGTGGTTCCCTGGTGGTTTATCTTTATATACAGTGGTCCCTGGGTGGTTTACCTTCATTTACAGTGGTCTCTGGGTGGTTTATCTTTATTTACAGTGGCCCATGAGTGGTTTATATTTATTTACAGTGGTCCCCGTGTGGTTTATCTTTATTTACAGTGGTCCCTGGGTGGTTTATATTTATTTACAGTGGTCCCTGGGTGGTTTATCTTTATTTACACTGGTCCCGGAGTGGTTTATCTTTATTTACAGTGGTCCCTGGGTGGTTTATCTTTATTTACAGTGGTCCCTGGGTGGTTTATCTTTATTTACAGTGGTTCCCTGGTGGTTTATCTTTATTTACAGTGGACGCTGGGTGGTTTACCTTTATTTACAGTGGTCTCTGGGTGGTTTATCTTTATTTACAGTGGCCCCTGCGTGGTTTATCTTTATTTACAGTGGTCCCCGTGTGGTTTATCTTTATTTACAATGGTCCCTGGGTGGTTTATATTTATTTACAGTGGTCCCTGGGTGGTTTATCTTTATTTACAGTGGACCCCGGGTGGTTTATCTTTATTTACAGTGGTCCCTGGGTGGTTTATCTTTATTTACACAGGTCCCTGGGTGGTTTATCTTTATTTACAGTGGTCCCTGGGTGGTTTATATTTATTTACAGTGTTCACTGGGTGGTTTACCTTTATTTACAGTGGTCCCTGGGTGGTTTATCTTTATTTACAGTGGTTCCCTGGTGGTTTATCTTTATTTACAGTGGTCCCTGGGTGGTTTACCTTTATTTACAGTGGTCCCTGGGTGGTTTATCTTTATTTACAGTGGCCCCTGAGTGGTTTATCTTTATTTACAGTGGTCCCTGGGTGGTTTATCTTTATTTACACTGGTCCCTGAGTGGTTTATCTTTATTTACAGTGGTCCCTGAGTGGTTTATCTTTATTTACAGAGGTCCCTGGGTGGTTTATCTTTATTTACAGTGGTTCCCTGGTGGTTTATCTTTATTTACAGTGGTCCCTGGATGGTTTACCTTTATTTACAGTGGTCTCTGGGTGGTTTATCTTTATTTACAGTGGCCCATGAGTGGTTTATCTTTATTTACAGTGGTCCCCGTGTGGTTTATCTTTATTTACAGTGGTCCCTAGGTGGTTTATATTTATTTACAGTGGTCCCTGTGTGATTTATCTTTATTTACAGTGGTTCCCTGGTGGTTTATCTTTATTTACAGTGGTCCCTGGGTGGTTTACCTTTATTTACAGTGGTCTCTGGGTGGTTTATCTTTATTTACAGTGGCCCCTGAGTGGTTTATCTTTATTTACAGTGGTCCCCGTGTGGTTTATCTTTATTTACAGTGGTCCCTGGGTGGTTTATACTTATTTACAGTGGACCCTGGGTGGTTTATCTTGATGTACAGTGGTCCCCGGGTGGTTTATCTTTATTTACAGTGGTCCCTGAGTGGTTTATCTTTATTTACAGTTGTCCCTGGGTGGTTTATCTTTATTTACACTGGTCCCTGGGTGGTTTATCTTTATTTACAGTGGTCCCTGGGTGGTTTATCTTTATTTACAGTGGTCACTGGGTGGTTTATCTTTATTTACAGTGATCTCTGGGTGGTGTATCTTTACTTACAGTGGGCCCTGGGTGGTTTATCTTTATTTACAGTGGTCCCTGGGTGGTTTATCTTTATTTACAGTGGACCCCGGGTGGTTTATCTTTATTTACAGTGGTCCCTGGGTGGTTTATCTTTATTTCCACAGGTCCCTGGGTGGTTTATCTTTATTTACAGTGGTCCCTGGGTGGTTTATATTTATTTACAGTGTTCACTGGGTGGTTTACCTTTATTTACAGTGGTCCCTGGGTGGTTTATCTTTATTTACAGTGGTTCCCTGGTGGTTTATCTTTATTTACAGTGGTCCCTGGGTGGTTTACCTTTATTTACAGTGGTCCCTGGGTGGTTTATCTTTATTTACAGTGGCCCCTGTGTGGTTTATCTTTATTTACAGTGGTCCCTGGGTGGTTTATCTTTATTTACACTGGTCCCTGAGTGGTTTATCTTTATTTACAGTGGTCCCTGGGTGGTTTATCTTTATTTACAGAGGTCCCTGGGTGGTTTATCTTTATTTACAGTGGTTCCCTGGTGGTTTATCTTTATTTACAGTGGTCCCTGGGTGGTTTACCTTTATTTACAGTGGTCTCTGGGTGGTTTATCTTTATTTACAGTGGCCCATGAGTGGTTTATCTTTATTTACAGTGGTCCCCGTGTGGTTTATCTTTATTTACAGTGGTCCCTAGGTGGTTTATATTTATTTACAGTGGTCCCTGTGTGATTTATCTTTATTTACAGTGGTTCCCTGGTGGTTTATCTTTATTTACAGTGGTCCCTGCATGGTTTACCTTTATTTACAGTGGTCTCTGGGTGGTTTATCTTTATTTACAGTGGCCCCTGAGTGGTTTATCTTTATTTACAGTGGTCCCCGTGTGGTTTATCTTTATTTACAGTGGTCCCTGGGTGGTTTATACTTATTTACAGTGGTCCCTGGGTGGTTTATCTTGATGTACAGTGGTCCCAGGGTGGTTTATCTTTATTTACAGTGGTCCCTGAGTGGTTTATCTTTATTTACAGTTGTCCCTGGGTGGTTTATCTTTATTTACACTGGTCCCTGGGTGGTTTATCTTTATTTACAGTGGTCCCTGGGTGGTTTATCTTTATTTACAGTGGTCACTGGGTGGTTTATCTTTATTTACAGTGATCTCTGGGTGGTGTATCTTTACTTACAGTGGGCCCTGGGTGGTTTATCTTTATTTACAGTGGTCCCTGGGTGGTTTATCTTTATTTACAGTGGTTCCAGAGTGGCTTATCTTTATTTACAGTGGTCCCTGGGTGGTTTATCTTTATTTACACTGGTCCCTGGGTGGTTTATCTTTATTTACAGTGGTCCCTGGGTGGATAATCTTGATTTACAGAGGTCCCCGGTTGGTTTCTCTTTATTTACAGTGGTCCCTGGGCTGTTTATCTTTATTTACAGTGGTCCCTGGGTGGTTTATCTTTATTTACAGAGGTCCCCGGTTGGTTTATCTTTATTTACAGTGGTCCCTGGGCTGTTTATCTTGATTTACAATGGTCCCTGCGTGGTTTATCTTTATTTACACTGGTCCCTGGGTGGTTTATCTTTATTTACAGTGGTCCCTGGGTGGTTTATCTTTATTTACAGTGGTCCCTGGGTGGTTTATCTTTATTTACAGTGGTTCCTGGGTGGTTTATCTTTATTTACAGTGGTCCCGGGTGGTTTATCTTTATTTACAGTGTTCCCTGGGCTGTTTATCTTTATTTACAGTGGTCCCTGGGTGGTTTATCTTTATTTACACTGGTTCCTGGGTGGTTTATCTTTATTTACAGTGGTCCCTGGGTGGTTTATCTTTATTTACAGTGGTTCCCGGGTGGTTTATCTTTATTTACAGTGGTCCCGGGTGGTTTATCTTTATTTACAGTGTTCCCTGGGATGTTTATCTTTATTTACAGTGGTCCCTGGGTGGTTTATTTTTATTTACAGTGGTCTCTGGGTGGTTTATCTTTATTTACAGAGGTCCCTGGTGGTTTATCTTTATTTACAGTGGTCCCTGGTGGTTTATCTTTATTGACAGTGGTCTCTGGTTGGTTTATCTTTATTTACAATGGTCCCTGTGTGGTTTATCTTTATTTACAGTGGTCTCTGGGTGGTTTATCTTTATTTACAGTGGTTCCCTGGTGGTTTATCTTTATTTACAGTGGTCCCTGCGTGGATTACCTTTATTTACAGTGGTCTCTGGGTGGTTTATCTTTATTTACAGTGGCCCCTGAGTGGTTTATCTTTATTTACAGTGGTCCCCGGGTGGTTTATCTTTATTTACAGTGGTCCCTGGGTGGTTTATATTTATTTACAGTGGTCCCTGGGTGGTTTATCTTTATTTACAGTGGTCCCCGGGTGGTTTATCTTTATTTACAGTGGTCCCTGGGTGGTTTATCTTCATTTACAGTGGTCCCTGGGTGGTTTATCTTTATTTACACTGGCCCCTGAGTGGTTTGTCTTTATTTACAGTGGTCCCTGGGTGGTTTATCTTTATTTACAGTGGTCCCTGGGTGGTTTATCTTTATTTACAGTGGTTCCCTGGTGGTTTATCTTTATTTACAGTGGTCCCTGGGTGGTTTACCTTTATTTACAGTGGTCCCTGGGTGGTTTATCTTTATTTACAGTGGCCCCTGAGTGGTTTATCTTTATTTACAGTGGTCCCCGTGTGGTTTATCTTTATTTACAATGGTCCCTGGGTGGTTTATATTTATTTACAGTGGTCCCTGGGTGGTTTATCTTTATTTACAGTGGTCCCCGGGTGGTTTATCTTTATTTACAGTGGTCCCTGGGTGGTTTATCTTTATTTACACTGGTCCCTGGGTGGTTTATCTTTATTTACAGTGGTCCCTGGGTGGTTTATATTTATTTACAGTGTTCACTGGGTGGTTTATCTTTATTTACAGTGGTCCCTGGGTGGTTTATCTTTATTTACAGTGGTTCCCTGGTTGTTTATCTTTATTTACAGTGGTCCCTGGGTGATTTACCTTTATTTACAGTGGTCCCTGGGTGGTTTATCTTTATTTACAGTGGCCCCTGAGTGGTTTATCTTTATTTACAGTGGTCCCTGGGTGGTTTATCTTTATTTACACTGGTCCCTGAGTGGTTTATCTTTATTTACAGTGGTCCCTGGGTGGTTTATCTTTATTTACAGTGGTCCCTGGGTGGTTTATCTTGATTTACAGTGGTTCCCTGGTGGTTTATCTTTATTTACAGTGGTCCCTGGGTGGTTTACCTTCATTTACAGTGGTCTCTGGGTGGTTTATCTTTATTTACAGTGGCCCATGAGTGGTTTATATTTATTTACAGTGGTCCCCGTGTGGTTTATCTTTATTTACAGTGGTCCCTGGGTGGTTTATATTTATTTACAGTGGTCCCTGGGTGGTTTATCTTTATTTACACTGGTCCCTGAGTTGTTTATCTTTATTTACAGTGGTCCCTGGGTGGTTTATCTTTATTTACAGTGGTCCCTGGGTGGTTTATCTTTATTTACAGTGGTTCCCTGGTGGTTTATCTTTATTTACAGTGGACGCTGGGTGGCTTACCTTTATTTACAGTGGTCTCTGGGTGGTTAATCTTTATTGACAGTGGCCCCTGAGTGGTTTATCTTTATTTACAGTGGTCCCCGTGTGGTTTATCTTTATTTACAATGGTCCCTGGGTGGTTTATATTTATTTACAGTGGTCCCTGGGTGGTTTATCTTTATTTACAGTGGTCCCCGGGTGGTTTATCTTTATTTACAGTGGTCCCTGGGTGGTTTATCTTTATTTACACTGGTCCCTGGGTGGTTTATCTTTATTTACAGTGGTCCCTGGGTGGTTTATATTTATTTACAGTGTTCACTGGGTGGTTTACCTTTATTTACAGTGGTCCCTGGGTGGTTTATCTTTATTTACAGTGGTTCCCTGGTGGTTTATCTTTATTTACAGTGGTCCCTGGGTGGTTTACCTTTATTTACAGTGGTCCCTGGGTGGTTTATCTTTATTTACAGTGGCCCCTGAGTGGTTTATCTTTATTTACAGTGGTCCCTGGGTGGGTTATCTTTATTTACACTGGTCCCTGAGTGGTTTATCTTTATTTACAGTGGTCCCTGGGTGGTTTATCTTTATTTACAGAGGTCCCTGGGTGGTTTATCTTTATTTACAGTGGTTCCCTGGTGGTTTATCTTTATTTACAGTGGTCCCTGGGTGGTTTACCTTTATTTACAGTGGTCTCTGGGTGGTTTATCTTTATTTACAGTGGCCCATGAGTGGTTTATCTTTATTTACAGTGGTCCCCGTGTGGTTTATCTTTATTTACAGTGGTCCCTGGGTGGTTTATATTTATTTACAGTGGTCCCTGGGTGGTTTATCTTTATTTACAGTGGTCCCCGGGTGGTTTATATTTATTTACAGTGGTCCCTGGGTGGTTTATCTTTATTTACACTGGTCCCTGGGTGGTTTATCTTTGTTTACAGTGATCCCTAGGTGGTTTATATTTATTTACAGTGGTCACTGGGTGGTTTATCTTTATTTACAGTGATCTCTGGGTGGTTTATCTTTATTTACAGTGGACCCTGGGTGGCTTATCTTTATTTACAGTGGTCCCTGGGTGGTTTATCTTTATTTACAGTGGTTCCCGGGTGGTTTATCTTTATTTACAATGGTCCCTGGGTGGTTTGTCTTTATTTACACTGGTCCCTGGGTGGTTTATCTTTATTTACAGTGGTTCCCTGGTGGTTTATCTTTATTTACAATGGTCCCTGAGTGGTTTATCTTTATTTACAGTGGTCTCTGTGTGGTTTTTCTTTATTTACAGTGGTCCCTGGTTGGTTTATCTTTATTTACAGTGGTCCCTGTGTGATTTATCGTTATTTACAGTGGTTCCCTGTTGGTTTATCTTTATTTACAGTGATCCCTGGGTGGTTTACCTTTATTTACAGTGGTCTCTGGGTGGTTTTTCTTTATTTACAGTGGCCCCTGAGTGGTTTATCTTTATTTACAGTGGTCCCCGTGTTGTTTATCTTTATTTACAGTGGTCCCTGGGTGGTTTATATTTATTTACAGTGGTCCCTGGGTGGTTTATCTTTATTTACAGTGGTCCCCAGGTGGTTTATCTTTATTTACAGTGGTCCCTGAGTGGTTTATCTTTATTTACAGTGGTCCCTGGGTGGTTTATCTTTATTTACACTGGTCCCTGGGTGGTTTATCTATATTTACAGTGGTCCCTGGGTGGATTATCTTTATTTACAGTGTTCACTGGGTGGTTTATCTTTATTTACAGTGATCTCTGGGTGGTGTATCTTTATTTACAGTGGACTCTGGGTGGTTTATCTTTATTTACAGTGGTTCCCGGGTGGTTTATCTTTATTTACAGTGGTCCCTGGGTGGTTTATCTTTATTTACACTGGTCCCTGGGTTGTTTATCTTTATAAACAGTGGTCCCTGGGTGGTTTATCTTGATTTACAGAGGTCCCCGGTTGGTTTATCTTTATTTACAGTGGTTCCCGGGTGGTTTATCTTTATTTACAGTGGTCCCTGGGTGGTTTGTCTTTATTTACACTGGTCCCTGGGTGGTTTATCTTTATTTACAGTGGTTCCCTGGTGGTTTATCTTTATTTACAATGGTCCCTGGGTGGTTAATCTTTATTTACAGTGGTCTCTGGGTGGTTTTTCTTTATTTACAGTGGTCCCTGGGTGGTTTATCTTTATTTACAGTGGTCCCTGTGTGGTTTATCTTTATTTACAGTGGTTCCCTGGTGGTTTATCTTTATTTACTGTGATCCCTGGGTGGTTTACCTTTATTTACAGTGGTCTCTGGGTGGTTTATCTTTATTTACAGTGGCCCCTGAGTGGTTTATCTTTATTTACAGTGGTCCCCGTGTTGTTTATCTTTATTTACAGTGGTCCCTGGGTGGTTTATATTTATTTACAGTGGTCCCTGGGTGGTTTATCTTTATTTACAGTGGTCCCCGGGTGGTTTATCTTTATTTACAGTGGTCCCTGAGTGGTTTATCTTTATTTACAGTGGTCCCTGGGTGGTTTATCTTTATTTACACTGGTCCCTGGGTGGTTTATCTATATTTACAGTGGTCTCTGGGTGGATTATCTTTATTTACAGTTTTCACTGGGTGGTTTATCTTTATTTACAGTGATCTCTGGGTGGTGTATCTTTATTTACAGTGGACTCTGGGTGGTTTATCTTTATTTACAGTGGTTCCCGGGTGGTTTACCTTTATTTACAGTGGTCCCTGGGTGGTTTATCTTTATTTACACTGGTCCCTGGGTTGTTTATCTTTATATACAGTGGTCCCTGGGTGGTTTATCTTGATTTACAGAGGTCCCCGGTTGGTTTATCTTTATTTACAGTGGTCCCTGGGCTGTTTATCTTTATTTACAGTGGTCCCTGGGTGGTTTATCTTTATTTACAGAGGTCCCCGGTTGGTTTATCTTTATTTACAGTGGTCCCTGGGCTGTTTATCTTTATTTACAGTGGTCCCTGGGTGGTTTATCTTTATTTACACTGGTCCCTCGGTGGTTTATCTTTATTTACAGTTGTCCCTGGGTGGTTTATCTTTATTTACAGTGGTCCCTAGGTGGTTTATCTTTATTTACAGTGGTCCCTGAGTGGTTTATCTTTATTTACAGTGGTTCCCGGGTGGTTTATCTTTATTTACAGTGGTCCCGGGTGGTTTATCTTTATTTACAGTGTTCCCTGGGCTGTTTATCTTTATTTACAGTGGTCCCTGGGTGGTTTATCTTTATTTACACTGGTTCCTGGGTGGTTTATCTTTATTTACAGTGGTCCCTGGGTGGTTTATCTTTATTTACAGTGGTCCCTGGGTGGTTTATCTTTATTTACAGTGGTCCCTGGCTGGTTTATCTTTATTTACAGTGTTTCCCGGGTGGTTTATCTTTATTTACAGTGGTCCCGGGTGGTTTATCTTTATTTACAGTGTTCCCTGGGCTGTTTATCTTTATTTACAGTGGTCCCTGGGTGGTTTATCTTTATTTACAGTGGTCTCTGTGTGGTTTATCTTTATTTACAGTGGTCCCTGGTGGTTTATCTTTATTGACTGTGGTCTCTGGTTGGTTTATCTTTATTTACAATTGTCCCTGTGTGGTTTATCTTTATTTACAGTGGTCTCTGGGTGGTTTATCTTTATTTACAGTGGTTCCCTGGTGGTTTATCTTTATTTACAGTGGTCCCTGGGTGGTTTACCTTTATTTACAGTGGTCTCTGGGTGGTTTATCTTTATTTACAGTGGCCCCTGAGTGGTTCATCTTTATTTACAGTATTCCCCGGGTGGTTTATCTTTATTTACAGTGGACCCTGGGTGGTTTATATTTATTTACAGTGGTCCCTGGGTGGTTTATCTTTATTTACAGTGGTCCCCGGGTGGTTTATCTTTATTTACAGTGGTCCCTGGGTGGTTTATCTTTATTTACAGTGGTCCCTGGGTGTTTTATCTTTATTTACACTGGTCCCTGAGTGGTTTATCTTTATTTACAGTGGTCCCTGGGTGGTTTATCTTTATTTACAGTGGTCCCTGGGTGGTTTATCTTTATTTACAGTGGTTCCCTGGTGGTTTATCTTTATTTACAGTGGTCCCTGGGTGGTTTACCTTTATTTACAGTGGTCTCTGGGTGGTTTATCTTTATTTACAGTGGCCCCTGAGTTGTTTATCTTTATTTACAGTGGTCCCCGTGTGGTTTATCTTTATTTGCAGTGGTCCCTGGGTGGTTTATATTTATTTACAGTGGTCGCTGGGTGGTTTATCTTTATTTACAGTGGTCCGCGGGTGGTTTATCTTTATTTACAGAGGTCCCTGGGTGGTTTATCTTTATTTACACTGGTCCCTGGGTGGTTTATCTTTATTTACAGTGGACCCTGGGTGGTTTATCTTTATTTACAGTGGTCAGTGGGTGGTTTATCTTTATTTACAGTGATCTCTGGGTGGTTTATCTTAATTTACAGTGGACCCTGGGTGGCTTATATTTATTTACAGTGGTCCCTGGGTGGTTTATCTTTATTTACAGTGGTTCCCGGGTGGTTTATCTTTATTTACAGTGGTCCCTGGGTGGTTTGTCTTTATTTACACTGGTCCGTGGGAGGTTTATCTTTATTTACAGTGGTCCTGGGTGGTTTATCTTAATTTACAGTGGTACCCTGGGTAGTTTATCTTTATTTACAGTGGTCCCTGGGTGGTTTATCTTTATTTACAGTGGTCCCTGGCTGGTTTATCTTTATTTTCAGTGGTCCCTAGGTGGTTTATCTTTATTTACAGTGGTCCCTGGGTGGTTTCTCTTTATTTACTGTGGTTCCCGGGTGGTTTATCTTTATTTACAGTGGTCGCCGGTTGGTTTATCTCTTTTTCAGTGGTCCCTGGGTGGTTTATCTTTATTTACAGTGGTCCATGGACTGTTTATCTTTATTTATAGTGGTCCCTAGGTGGTTTATCTTTATATGCACTGGTCCCTGGGTGGTTTATCTTTATTTACAGTGGTCCCTGGGTGGTTTATCTTTATTTACAGTGGTCCCTGGGTGGTTTATCTTTATTTCCAGTGGTCCCTGGGTGGTTTATCTTTATTTACAGTGGTCCCTGGGTGGTTTATCTTTATTTACAGTGGTTGCCGGGTAGTTTATCTTTATTTACAGTGGTCCTGGGTAGTTTATCTTTATTTACAGTGTTCCCTGGGCTGTTTATCTTTATTTACAGTGGTCCCTGGGTATTTTATCTTTATTTACAGTGGTTCCCTGGTGGTTTATCTTTATTGACAGTGGTCTCTGGTTGGTTTATCTTTATTTACAATGGTCCCTGGGTGGTTTATCTTTATTTACAGTGGTTCCCTGGTGGTTTATCTTTATTTACAGTGGTCCCTGGGTGGTTTACCTTGATTTACAGTGGTTCCCGGGTGGTTTATCTTTATTTACAGTGGTCCCGGGTGGTTTATCTTTATTTACAGTGTTCCCTGGGCTGTTTATCTTTATTTACAGTGGTCCCTGGGTGGTTTATCTTTATTTACACTGGTTCCTGGGTGGTTTATCTTTATTTACAGTGGTCCCTGGGTGGTTTATCTTTATTTACAGTGGTCCCTGGGTGGTTATCTTTATTTACAGTGATCCCTGGGTGGTTTATCTTTATTTACAGTGGTTCCCGGGTGGTTTATCTTTATTTACAGTGGTCCCGGGTGGTTTATCTTTATTTACAGTGTTCCCTGGGCTGTTTATCTTTATTTACAGTGGTCCCTGGGTGGTTTATCTTTATTTACAGTGGTCTCTGTGTGGTTTATCTTTATTTACAGTGGTCCCTGGTGGTTTATCTTTATTGACAGTGGTCTCTGGTTGGTTTATCTTTCTTTACAATGGTCCCTGTGTGGTTTATCTTTATTTACAGTGGTCTCTGGGTGTTTTATCTTTATTTACAGTGGTTCCCTGGTGGTTTATCTTTATTTACAGTGGTCCCTGGGTGGTTTACCTTTATTTACAGTGGTCTCTGGGTGGTTTATCTTTATTTACAGTGGCCCCTGAGTGGTTCATCTTTATTTACAGTATTCCCCGGGTGGTTTATCTTTATTTACAGTGGTCCCTGGGTGGTTTATATTTATTTACAGTGGTCCCTGGGTGGTTTATCTTTATTTACAGTGGTCCCCGGGTGGTTTATCTTTATTTACAGTGGTCCCTGGGTGGTTTATCTTTATTTACAGTGGTCCCTGGGTGGTTTATCTTTATTTACACTGGTCCCTGAGTGGTTTATCTTTATTTACAGTGGTCCCTGGGTGGTTTATCTTTATTTACAGTGGTCCCTGGGTGGTTTATCTTTATTTACAGTGGTTCCCTGGTGATTTATCTTTATTTACAGTGGTCCCTGGGTGGTTTACCTTTATTTACAGTGGTCTCTGGGTGGTTTATCTTTATTTACAGTGGCCCCTGAGTGGTTTATCTTTATTTACAGTGGTCCCCGTGTGGTTTATCTTTATTTACAGAGTTCCCTGGGTGGTTTATATTTATTTACAGTGGTCCCTGGGTGGTTTATCTTTATTTACAGTGGTCCGCGGGTGGTTTATCTTTATTTACAGTGGTCCCTGGGTGGTTTATCTTTATTTACACTGGTCCCTGGGTGGTTTATCTTTATTTTCAGTGGTCCCTGGGTGGTTTATCTTTATTTACAGTGGTCACTGGGTGGTTTATCTTTATTTACAGTGATCTCTGGGTGGTTTATCTTTATTTACAGTGGACCCTGGGTGGCTTATCTTTATTTACAGTGGTCCCTGGGTGGTTTATCTTTATTTACAGTGGTTCCCGGGTGGTTTATCTTTATTTACAGTGGGCCCTGGGTGGTTTGTCTTTATTTACACTGGTCCGTGGGAGGTTTATCTTTATTTAGAGTGGTCCTGGGTGGTTTATCTTTATTTACAGTGGTCCCTGGGTGGTTTATCTTTATTTACACTGGTCCCCGGGTGGTTTATCTTAATTTACAGTGGTACCCTGGGCAGTTTATCTTTATTTACAGTGGTCCCTGGGTGGTTTATCTTTATTTACAGTGGTCCCTGGCTGGTTTATCTTTATTTTCAGTGGTCCCTGGGTGGTTTATCTTTATTTACAGTGGTCCCTGGGTGGTTTATCTTTATTTACTGTGGTCGCCGGTTGGTTTATCTTTATTTACAGTGTTCACTGGGTGGTTTATCTTTATTTACAGTGATCTCTGGGTGGTGTATCTTTATTTACAGTGGACTCTGGGTGGTTTATCTTTATTTACAGTGGTTCCCGGGTGGTTTATCTTTATTTACAGTGGTCCCTGGGTGGTTTATTTTTATTTACACTGGTCCCTGGGTTGTTTATCTTTATATACAGTGGTCCCTGGGTGGTTTATCTTGATTTACAGAGGTCCCCGGTTGGTTTATCTTTATTTACAGTGGTCCCTGGGCTGTTTATCTTTATTTACAGTGGTCCCTGGGTGGTTTATCTTTATTTACAGAGGTCCCCGGTTGGTTTATCTTTATTTACAGTGGTCCCTGGGCTGTTTATCTTTATTTACAGTGGTCCCTGTGTGGTTTATCTTTATTTACACTGGTCCCTCGGTGGTTTATCTTTATTTACAGTTGTCCCTGGGTGGTTTATCTTTATTTACAGTGGTCCCTAGGTGCTTTATCTTTATTTACAGTGGTCCCTGGGTGGTTTATCTTTATTTACAGTGGTTCCCGGGAGGTTTATCTTTATTTACAGTGGTCCCGGGTGGTTTATCTTTATTTACAGTGTTCCCTGGGCTGTTTATCTTTATTTACAGTGGTCCCTGGGTGGTTTATCTTTATTTACACTGGTTCCTGGGTGGTTTATCTTTATTTACAGTGGTCCCTGGGTGGTTTATCTTTATTTACAGTGGCCCCTGAGTGGTTCATCTTTATTTACAGTATTCCCCGGATGGTTTATCTTTATTTACAGTGGACCCTGGGTGGTTTATATTTATTTACAGTGGTCCCTGGGTGGTTTATCTTTATTTACAGTGGTCCCCGGGTGGTTTATCTTTATTTACAGTGGTCCCTGGGTGGTTTATCTTTATTTACAGTGGTCCCTGGGTGTTTTATCTTTATTTACACTGGTCCCTGAGTGGTTTATCTTTATTTACAGTGGTCCCTGGGTGGTTTATCTTTATTTACAGTGGTCCCTGGGTGGTTTATCTTTATTTACAGTGGTTCCCTGGTGGTTTATCTTTATTTACAGTTGTCCCTGGGTGGTTTACCTTTATTTACAGTGGTCTCTGGGTGGTTTATCTTTATTTACAGTGGCCCCTGAGTTGTTTATCTTTATTTACAGTGGTCCCCGTGTGGTTTATCTTTATTTGCAGTGGTCCCTGGGTGGTTTATATTTATTTACAGTGGTCGCTGGGTGGTTTATCTTTATTTACAGTGGTCCGCGGGTGGTTTATCTTTATTTACAGAGGTCCCTGGGTGGTTTATCTTTATTTACACTGGTCCCTGGGTGGTTTATCTTTATTTACAGTGGACCCTGGGTGGTTTATCTTTATTTACAGTGGTCACTGGGTGGTTTATCTTTATTTACAGTGATCTCTGGGTGGTTTATCTTAATTTACAGTGGACCCTGGGTGGCTTATATTTATTTACAGTGGTCCCTGGGTGGTTTATCTTTATTTACAGTGGTTCCCGGGTGGTTTATCTTTATTTACAGTGGTCCCTGGGTGGTTTGTCTTTATTTACACTGGTCCGTGGGAGGTTCATCTTTATTTACAGTGGTCCTGGGTGGTTTATCTTAATTTACAGTGGTACCCTGGGTAGTTTATCTTTATTTACAGTGGTCCCTGGGTGGTTTATCTTTATTTACAGTGGTCCCTGGCTGGTTTATCTTTATTTTCAGTGGTCCCTAGGTGGTTTATCTTTATTTACAGTGGTCCCTGGGTGGTTTCTCTTTATTTACTGTGGTTCCCGGGTGGTTTATCTTTATTTACAGTGGTCGCCGGTTGGTTTATCTTTTTTTCAGTGGTCCCTGGGTGGTTTATCTTTATTTACAGTGGTCCATGGACTGTTTATCTTTATTTATAGTGGTCCCTAGGTGGTTTATCTTTATATGCACTGGTCCCTGGGTGGTTTATCTTTATTTACAGTGGTCCCTGGGTGGTTTATCTTTATTTACAGTGGTCCCTGGGTGGTTTATCTTTATTTCCAGTGGTCCCTGGGTGGTTTATCTTTATTTACAGTGGTCCCTGGGTGGTTTATGTTTATTTACAGTGGTTGCCGGGTAGTTTATCTTTATTTACAGTGGTCCTGGGTAGTTTATCTTTATTTACAGTGTTCCCTGGTCTGTTTATCTTTATTTACAGTGGTCCCTGGGTATTTTATCTTTATTTACAGTGGTTCCCTGGTGGTTTATCTTTATTGACAGTGGTCTCTGGTTGGTTTATCTTTATTTACAATGGTCCCTGGGTGGTTTATCTTTATTTACAGTGGTTCCCTGGTGGTTTATCTTTATTTACAGTGGTCCCTGGGTGGTTTACCTTGATTTACAGTGGTTCCCGGGTGGTTTATCTTTATTTACAGTGGTCCCGGGTGGTTTATCTTTATTTACAGTGTTCCCTGGGCTGTTTATCTTTATTTACAGTGGTCCCTGGGTGGTTTATCTTTATTTACACTGGTTCCTGGGTGGTTTATCTTTATTTACAGTGGTCCCTGGGTGGTTTATCTTTATTTACAGTGGTCCCTGGGTGGTTTATCTTTATTTACAGTGATCCCTGGGTGGTTTATCTTTATTTACAGTGGTCCCCGGGTGGTTTATCTTTATTTACAGTGGTCCCGGGTGGTTTATCTTTATTTACAGTGTTCCCTGGGCTGTTTATCTTTATTTACAGTGGTCCCTGGGTGGTTTATCTTTATTTACAGTGGTCTCTGTGTGGTTTATCTTTATTTACAGTGGTCCCTGGTGGTTTATCTTTATTGACAGTGGTCTCTGGTTGGTTTATCTTTCTTTACAATGGTCCCTGTGTGGTTTATCTTTATTTACAGTGGTCTCTGGGTGTTTTATCTTTATTTACAGTGGTTCCCTGGTGGTTTATCTTTATTTACAGTGGTCCCTGGGTGGTTTACCTTTATTTACAGTGGTCTCTGGGTGGTTTATCTTTATTTACAGTGGCCCCTGAGTGGTTCATCTTTATTTACAGTATTCCCCGGGTGGTTTATCTTTATTTACAGTGGTCCCTGGGTGGTTTATATTTATTTACAGTGGTCCCTGGGTGGTTTATCTTTATTTACAGTGGTCCCCGGGTGGTTTATCTTTATTTACAGTGGTCCCTGGGTGGTTTATCTTTATTTACAGTGGTCCCTGGGTGGTTTATCTTTATTTACACTGGTCCCTGAGTGGTTTATCTTTATTTACAGTGGTCCCTGGGTGGTTTATCTTTATTTACAGTGGTCCCTGGGTGGTTTATCTTTATTTACAGTGGTTCCCTGGTGATTTATCTTTATTTACAGTGGTCCCTGGGTGGTTTACCTTTATTTACAGTGGTCTCTGGGTGGTTTATCTTTATTTACAGTGGCCCCTGAGTGGTTTATCTTTATTTACAGTGGTCCCCGTGTGGTTTATCTTTATTTACAGAGTTCCCTGGGTGGTTTATATTTATTTACAGTGGTCCCTGGGTGGTTTATCTTTATTTACAGTGGTCCGCGGGTGGTTTATCTTTATTTACAGTGGTCCCTGGGTGGTTTATCTTTATTTACACTGGTCCCTGGGTGGTTTATCTTTATTTTCAGTGGTCCCTGGGTGGTTTATCTTTATTTACAGTGGTCACTGGGTGGTTTATCTTTATTTACAGTGATCTCTGGGTGGTTTATCTTTATTTACAGTGGACCCTGGGTGGCTTATCTTTATTTACAGTGGTCCCTGGGTGGTTTATCTTTATTTACAGTGGTTCCCGGGTGGTTTATCTTTATTTACAGTGGGCCCTGGGTGGTTTGTCTTTATTTACACTGGTCCGTGGGAGGTTTATCTTTATTTAGAGTGGTCCTGGGTGGTTTATCTTTATTTACAGTGGTCCCTGGGTGGTTTATCTTTATTTACACTGGTCCCCGGGTGGTTTATCTTAATTTACAGTGGTACCCTGGGCAGTTTAACTTTATTTACAGTGGTCCCTGGGTGGTTTATCTTTATTTACAGTGGTCCCTGGCTGGTTTATCTTTATTTTCAGTGGTCCCTGGGTGGTTTATCTTTATTTACAGTTGTCCCTGGGTGGTTTATCTTTATTTACTGTGGTCGCCGGTTGGTTTATCTTTATTTACAGTGTTCACTGGGTGGTTTATCTTTATTTACAGTGATCTCTGGGTGGTGTATCTTTATTTACAGTGGACTCTGGGTGGTTTATCTTTATTTACAGTGGTTCCCGGGTGGTTTATCTTTATTTACAGTGGTCCCTGGGTGGTTTATTTTTATTTACACTGGTCTCTGGGTGGTTTATCTTTATTTACAGTGGCCCCTGAGTGGTTCATCTTTATTTACAGTATTCCCCGGGTGGTTTATCTTTATTTACAGTGGTCCCTGGGTGGTTTATATTTATTTACAGTGGTCCCTGGGTGGATTATCTTTATTTACAGTGGTCCCCGGGTGGTTTATCTTTATTTACAGTGGTCCCTGGGTGGTTTATCTTTATTTACAGTGGTCCCTGGGTGGTTTATCTTTATTTACACTGGTCCCTGAGTGGTTTATCTTTATTTACAGTGGTCCCTGGGTGGTTTATCTTTATTTACAGTGGTCCCTGGGTGGTTTATCTTTATTTACAGTGGTTCCCTGGTGATTTATCTTTATTTACAGTGGTCCCTGGGTGGTTTACCTTTATTTACAGTGGTCTCTGGGTGGTTTATCTTTATTTACAGTGGCCCCTGAGTGGTTTATCTTTATTTACAGTGGTCCCCGTGTGGTTTATCTTTATTTACAGAGTTCCCTGGGTGGTTTATATTTATTTACAGTGGTCCCTGGGTGGTTTATCTTTATTTACAGTGGTCCGCGGGTGGTTTATCTTTATTTACAGTGGTCCCTGGGTGGTTTATCTTTATTTACACTGGTCCCTGGGTGGTTTATCTTTATTTTCAGTGGTCCCTGGGTGGTTTATCTTTATTTACAGTGGTCACTGGGTGGTTTATCTTTATTTACAGTGATCTCTGGGTGGTTTATCTTTATTTACAGTGGACCCTGGGTGGCTTATCTTAATTTACAGTGGTCCCTGGGTGGTTTATCTTTATTTACAGTGGTTCCCGGGTGGTTTATCTTTATTTACAGTGGGCCCTGGGTGGTTTGTCTTTATTTACACTGGTCCGTGGGAGGTTTATCTTTATTTAGAGTGGTCCTGGGTGGTTTATCTTTATTTACAGTGGTCCCTGGGTGGTTTATCTTTATTTACACTGGTCCCCGGGTGGTTTATCTTAATTTACAGTGGTACCCTGGGCAGTTTATCTTTATTTACAGTGGTCCCTGGGTGGTTTATCTTTATTTACAGTGGTCCCTGGCTGGTTTATCTTTATTTTCAGTGGTCCCTGGGTGGTTTATCTTTATTTACAGTGGTCCCTGGGTGGTTTATCTTTATTTACTGTGGTCGCCGGTTGGTTTATCTTTATTTACAGTGTTCACTGGGTGGTTTATCTTTATTTACAGTGATCTCTGGGTGGTGTATCTTTATTTACAGTGGACTCTGGGTGGTTTATCTTTATTTACAGTGGTTCCCGGGTGGTTTATCTTTATTTACAGTGGTCCCTGGGTGGTTTATTTTTATTTACACTGGTCCCTGGGTTGTTTATCTTTATATACAGTGGTCCCTGGGTGGTTTATCTTGATTTACAGAGGTCCCCGGTTGGTTTATCTTTATTTACAGTGGTCCCTGGGCTGTTTATCTTTATTTACAGTGGTCCCTGGGTGGTTTATCTTTATTTACAGAGGTCCCCGGTTGGTTTATCTTTATTTACAGTGGTCCCTGGGCTGTTTATCTTTATTTACAGTGGTCCCTGTGTGGTTTATCTTTATTTACACTGGTCCCTCGGTGGTTTATCTTTATTTACAGTTGTCCCTGGGTGGTTTATCTTTATTTACAGTGGTCCCTAGGTGCTTTATCTTTATTTACAGTGGTCCCTGGGTGGTTTATCTTTATTTACAGTGGTTCCCGGGAGGTTTATCTTTATTTACAGTGGTCCCGGGTGGTTTATCTTTATTTACAGTGTTCCCTGGGCTGTTTATCTTTATTTACAGTGGTCCCTGGGTGGTTTATCTTTATTTACACTGGTTCCTGGGTGGTTTATCTTTATTTACAGTGGTCCCTGGGTGGTTTATCTTTATTTATAGTGGTCCCTGGGTGGTTTATCTTTATTTACAGTGGTCCCTGGCTGGTTTATCTTTATTTACAGTGTTTCCCGGGTGGTTTATCTTTATTTACAGTGGTCCGGGGTGGTTTATCTTTATTTACAGTGTTCCCTGGGCTGTTTATCTTTATTTACAGTGGTCCCTGAGTGGTTTATCTTTATTTACAGTGGTCTCTGTGTGGTTTATCTTTATTTACAGTGGTCCCTGGTGGTTTATCTTTATTGACAGTGGTCTCTGGTTGGTTTTCTTTATTTACAATGGTCCCTGTGTGGTTTATCTTTATTTACAGTGGTCTCTCGGTGGTTTATCTTTATTTACAGTGGTTCCCTGGTGGTTTATCTTTATTTACAGTGGTCCCTGGGTGGTTTACCTTTATTTACAGTGGTCTCTGGGTGGTTTATCTTTATTTACAGTGGCCCCTGAGTGGTTCATCTTCATTTACAGTATTCCCCGGGTGGTTTATCTTTATTTACAGTGGTCCCTGGGTGGTTTATATTTATTTACAGTGGTCCCTGGGTGGTTTATCTTTATTTACAGTGGTCCCCGGGTGGTTTATCTTTATTTACAGTGGTCCCTGGGTGGTTTATCTTTATTTACAGTGGTCCCTGGGTGTTTTATCTTTATTTACACTGGTCCCTGAGTGGTTTATCTTTATTTACAGTGGTCCCTGGGTGGTTTATCTTTATTTACAGTGGTCCCTGGGTGGTTTATCTTTATTTACAGTGGTTCCCTGGTGGTTTATCTTTATTTACAGTGGTCCCTGGGTGGTTTACCTTTATTTACAGTGGTCTCTGGGTGGTTTATCTTTATTTACAGTGGCCCCTGAGTTGTTTATCTTTATTTACAGTGGTCCCCGTGTGGTTTATCTTTATTTACAGTGGTCCCTGGGTGGTTTATATTTATTTACAGTGGTCCCGGGGTGGTTTATCTTTATTTACAGTGGTCCGCGGGTGGTTTATCTTTATTTACAGTGGTCCCTGGGTGGCTTATCTTTATTTACAGTGGTCCCTGGGTGGTTGATCTTTATTTACAGTGGTTCCCGGGTGGTTTATCTTTATTTACAGTGGTCCCTGGGTGGTTTGTCTTTATTTACACTGGTCCGTGGGAGGTTTATCTTTATTTACAGTGGTCCTGGGTGGTTTATCTTAATTTACAGTGGTACCCTGGGTAGTTTATCTTTATTTACAGTGGTCCCTGGGTGGTTCATCTTTATTTACAGTGGTCCCTGGCTGGTTTATCTTTATTTTCAGTGGTCCCTGGGTGGTTTATCTTTATTTACAGTGGTCCCTGGGTGGTTTCTCTTTATTTACTGTGGTTCCCGGGTGGTTTATCTTTATTTACAGTGTTCGCCGGTTGGTTTATCTTTTTTTCAGTGGTCCCTGGGTGGTTTATCTTTATTTACAGTGGTCCCTGGGCTGTTTATCTTTATTTACAGTGGTCCCTAGGTGGTTTATCTTTATATGCACTGGTCCCTGGGTGGTTTATCTTTATTTACAGTGGTCCCTGGGTGGTTTATCTTTATTTACAGTGGTCCCTGGGTGGTTTATCTTTATTTCCAGTGGTCCCTGGGTGGTTTATCTTTATTTACAGTGGTCCCTGGGTGGTTTATCTTTATTTACAGTGGTTGCCGGGTGGTTTATCTTTATTTACAGTGGTCCTGGGTGGTTTATCTTTAGTTACAGTGTTCCCTGGGCTGTTTATCTTTATTTACAGTGGTCCCTGGGTGGTTTATCTTTATTTACAGTGGTTCCCTGGTGGTTTATCTTTATTGACAGTGGTCTCTGGTTGGTTTATCTTTATTTACGATGGTCCCTGGGTGGTTTATCTTTATTTACAGTGGTTCCCTGGTGGTTTATCTTTATTTACAGTGGTCCCTGGGTGGTTTACCTTGATTTACAGTGGTTCCCGGGTGGTTTATCTTTATTTACAATGGTCCCGGGTGGGTTATCTTTATTTACAGTGTTCCCTGGGCTGTTTATCTTTATTTACAGTGGTCCCTGGGTGGTTTATCTTTATTTACACTGGTTCCTGGGTGGTTTATCTTTATTTACAGTGGTCCCTGGGTGGTTTATCTTTATTTACAGTGGTCCCTGGGTGGTTTATCTTTATTTACAGTGGTCCCTGGGTGGTTTATCTTTATTTACAGTGGTTCCCGGGTGGTTTATCTTTATTTACAGTGGTCCCGGGTGGTTTATCTTTATTTACAGTGTTCCCTGGGCTGTTTATCTTAATTTACAGTGGTCCCTGGGTGGTTTATCTTTATTTACAGTGGTCTCTGTGTGGTTTATCTTTATTTACAGTGGTCCCTGGTGGTTTATCTTTATTGACAGTGGTCTCTGGTTGGTTTATCTTTATTTACAATGGTCCCTGTGTGGTTTATCTTTATTTACAGTGGTCTCTGGGTGGTTTATCTTTATTTACAGTGGTTCCCTGGTGGTTTATCTTTATTTACAGTGGTCCCTGGGTGGTTTACCTTTATTTACAGTGGTCTCTGGGAGGTTTATCTTTATTTACAGTGGCCCCTGAGTGGTTCATCTTTATTTACAGTATTCCCCGGGTGGTTTATCTTAATTTACAGTGGTCCCTGGGTGGTTTATATTTATTTACAGTGGTCCCTGGGTGGTTTATCTTTATTTACAGTGGTCCCCGGGTGGTTTATCTTTATTTACAGTGGTCCCTGGGTGGTTTATCTTTATTTACAGTGGTCCCTGGGTGGTTTATCTTTATTTACACTGGTCCCTGAGTGGTTTATCTTTATTTACAGTGGTCCCTGGGTGGTTTATCTTTATTTACAGTGGTCCCTGGGTGGTTTATCTTTATTTACAGTGGTTCCCTGGTGATTTATCTTTATTTACAGTGGTCCCTGGGTGGTTTACCTTTATTTACAGTGGTCTCTGGGTGGTTTATCTTTATTGACAGTGGCCCCTGAGTGGTTTATCTTTATTTACAGTGGTCCCCGTGTGGTTTAACTTTATTTACAGAGGTCCCTGGGTGGTGTATATTTATTTACAGTGGTCCCTGGGTGGTTTGTCTTTATTTACAGTGGTCCGCGGGTGGTTTATCTTTATTTACAGTGGTCCCTGCGTGGTTTATCTTTATTTACACTGGTCCCTGGGTGGTTTATCTTTATTTACAGTGGTCCCTGGGTGGTTTGTCTTTATTTACACTGTTCCGTGGGAGGTTTATCTTTATTTCGAGTGGTCCTGGGTGGTTTATCTTTATTTTCAGTGGTCCCTGGGTGGTTTATCTTTATTTACAGTGGTCCCTGGGTTGTTTATCTTTATTTACTGTGGTTCCCGGGTGGTTTATCTTTAATTACAGTGGTCGCCGGTTGGTTTATCTTTTTTTCAGTGGTCCCTGGGTGGTTTATCTTCATTTACAGTGGTCCCTGGGCTGTTTATCTTTATTTACAGTGGTCCCTAGGTGGTTTATCTTTATATGCACTGGACCCTGGGTGGTTTATCTTTATTTACAGAGGTCCCTGGGTGGTTTATCTTTATTTACAGTGGTCCCTGGGTGGATTATCTTTATTTACAGTGGTCCCTGGGTGGTTTATCTTTATTTACAGTGGTCGCTGGGTGGTTTATCTTTATTTACAGTGGTTGCCGGGTGGTTTATCTTTATTTACAGTGGTCCCTGGTGGTTTATCTTTATTTACAGTGTTCCCTGGGCTGTTTATCTTTATTTACAGCGGTCCCTGGGTGGTTTATCTTTATTTACAGTGGTTCCCTGATGGTTTATCTTTATTGACAGTGGTCTCTGGTTGGTTTATCTTTATTTACAATGGTCCCTGGGTGGTTTATCTTTATTTACAGTGGTTCCCTGGTGGTTTATCTTTATTTACAGTGGTCCCTGGGTGGTTTACCTTGATTTACAGTGGTCTCTGGGTGGTTTATCTTTATTTACAGTGGCCGCTGAGTGGTTTATCTTTATTTACAGTGGTCCCCGTGTGGTTTATCTTTATTTACAGTGGTCCCTGGGTGGTTTATATTTATTTACAGTGGTCCCTGGGTGGTTTATCTTTATTTACAGTGGTCCCCGGGTGGTTTATCTTTACTTACAGTGGTCCCTGGGTGGTTTATCTTTATTCACAGTGTTCCCTGGGTGGTTTATCTTTATTTACAATTCCCTGGGTGGTTTATCTTTATTTACAGTTGCCCCTGGGTGGTTTATCTTTATTTACATTGGTCACTGGGTGGTTTATCTTTATTTACAGTGATCTCTGGGTGTTTTATCTTTATTTACAGTGGACCCTGGGTGGTTTATCTTTATTTACAGTGGTCCCTGGGTGGTTTATCTTTATTTACAGTGGTTGCCGGGTGGTTTATCTTTATTTACAGTGGTCCTGGGTGGTTTATCTTTAGTTACAGTGTTCCCTGGGCTGTTTATCTTTATTTACAGTGGTCCCTGGGTGGTTTATCTTTATTTCCAGTGGTCCCTGGGTGGTTTATCTTTATTTACAGTGGTCCCTGGGTGGTTTATCTTTATTTACAGTGGTTGCCGGGTGGTTTATCTTTATTTACAGTGGTCCTGGGTGGTTTATCTTTAGTTACAGTGTTCCCTGGGCTGTTTATCTTTATTTACAGTGGTCCCTGGGTGGTTTATCTTTATTTACAGTGGTTCCCTGGTGGTTTATCTTTATTGACAGTGGTCTCTGGTTGGTTTATCTTTATTTACAATGGTCCCTGGGTGGTTTATCTTTATTTACAGTGGTTCCCTGGTGGTTTATCTTTATTTACAGTGGTCCCTGGGTGGTTTACCTTGATTTACAGTGGTTCCCGGGTGGTTTATCTTTATTTACAGTGGGCCCCGGGTGGTTTATCTTTATTTACAGTGGTCCCTGGGTGGTTTATCTTTATTTACAGTGGTCCCTGGCTGGTTTATCTTTATTTACAGTGGTTCCCGGGTGGTTTATCTTTATTTACAGTGGTCCCGGGTGGTTTATCTTTATTTACAGTGTTCCCTGGGCTGTTTATCTTTATTTACAGTGGTCCCTGGGTGGTTTATCTTTATTTACAGTGGTCTCTGTGTGGTTTATCTTTATTTACAGTGGTCCCTGGTGGTTTATCTTTATTGACAGTGGTCTCTGGTTGGTTTATCTTTATTTACAATGGTCCCTGTGTGGTTTATCTTTACTTACAGTGGTCTCTGGGTGGTTTATCTTTATTTACAGTGGTTCCCTGGTGGTTTATCTTTATTTACAGTGGTCCCTGGGTGGTTTACCTTTATTTACAGTGGTCTCTGGGAGGTTTATCTTTATTTACAGTGGCCCCTGAGTGGTTTATCTTTACTTACAGTGGTCTCTGGGTGGTTTATCTTTATTTACAGTGGTTCCCTGGTGGTTTATCTTTATTTACAGTATTCCCCGGGTGGTTTATCTTTATTTACAGTGGTCCCTGGGTGGTTTATATTTATTTACAGTGGTCCCTGGGTGGTTTATCTTTATTTACAGTGGTCCCCGGGTGGTTTATCTTTATTTACAGTGGTCCCTGGGTGGTTTATCTTTATTTACAGTGGTCCCTGGGTGGTTTATCTTTATTTACACTGGTCCCTGAGTGGTTTATCTTTATTTACAGTGGTCCCTGGGTGGTTTATCTTTATTTACAGTGGTCCCTGGGTGGTTTATCTTTATTTACAGTGGTTCCCTGGTGATTTATCTTTATTTACAGTGGTCCCTGGGTGGTTTACCTTTATTTACAGTGGTCTCTGGGTGGTTTATCTTTATTTACAGTGGCCCCTGAGTGGTTTATCTTTATTTACAGTGGTCCCCGTGTGGTTTATCTTTATTTACAGAGGTCCCTGGGTGGTTTATATTTATTTACAGTGGTCCCTGGGTGGTTTATCTTTATTTACACTGGTCCCTGGGTGGTTTATCTTTATTTACAGTGGTCCCTGGGTGGTTTATCTTTATTTACAGTGGTCACTGGGTGGTTTATCTTTATTTACAGTGATCTCTGGGTGGTTTATCTTTATTTACAGTGGACCCTGGGTGGCTTATCTTTATTTACAGTGGTCCCTGGGTGGTTTATCTTTATTTACAGTGGTTCCCGGGTGGTTTATCTTTATTTACAGTGGGCCCTGGGTGGTTTATCTTTATTTACACTGGTCCGTGGGAGGTTTATCTTTATTTCGAGTGGTCCTGGGTGGTTTATCTTAATTTACAGTGGTCCCTGGGTGGTTTATCTTTATTTACAGTGGTCCCTGGCTGGTTTATCTTTATTTTCAGTGGTCCCTGGGTGGTTTATCTTTATTTACAGTGGTCCCTGGGTGGTTTATCTTTACTTACTGTGTTTCCCGGGTGGTTTATCTTTATTTACAGTGGTCGCCGGTTGGTTTATCTTTTTTTCAGTGGTCCCTGGGTGGTTTATCTTTATTTACAGTGGTCCCTGGGCTGTTTATCTTTATTTACAGTGGTCCCTAGGTGGTTTATCTTTATATGCACTGGTCCCTGGGTGGTTTATCTTTATTTACAGAGGTCCCTGGGTGGTTTATCTTTATTTACAGTGGTCCCTGGGTGGTTTATCTTTATTTACAGTGGTCCCTGGGTGGTTTTTCTTTATTTACAGTGGTCCCTGGCTGGTTTATCTTTATTTTCAGTGGTCCCTGGGTGGTTTATCTTTATATACAGTGGTCCCTGGGTGGTTTATCTTTACTTAATGTGGTTCCCGGGTGGTTTATCTTTATTTACAGTGGTCGCCGGTTGGTTTATCTTTTTTTCAGTGGTCCCTGGGTGGTTTATCTTTATTTACAGTGGTCCCTGGGCTGTATATCTTTATTTACAGTGGTCCCTAGGTGGTTTATCTTTATATGCACTGGTCCCTGGGTGGTTTATCTTTATTTACAGAGGTCCCTGGGTGGTTTATCTTTATTTACAGTGGTCCCTGGGTGGTTTATCTTTATTTACAGTGGTCCCTGGGTGGTTTATCTTTATTTACAGTGGTCGCTGGGTGGTTTATCTTTATTTACAGTGGTTGCCGGGTGGTTTATCTTTATTTACAGTGGTCCCTGGTGGTTTATCTTTATTTACAGTGTTCCCTGGGCTGTTTATCTTTATTTACAGCGGTCCCTGGGTGGTTTATCTTTATTTACAGTGGTCCCCGGATGGTTTATCTTTATTTACAGTGGTCCCTGGGTGGTTTATCTTTATTTACAATGGTCCCTGGGTGGTTTATCTTTATTTACAGTGGTTCCCTGGTGGTTTATCTTTATTTACAGTGGTCCCTGGGTGGTTTACCTTGATTTACAGTGGTCTCTGGGTGGTTTATCTTTATTTACAGTGGCCGCTGAGTGGTTTATCTTTATTTACAGTGGTCCCCGTGTGGTTTATCTTTATTTACAGTGGTCCCTGGGTGGTTTATCTTTATTTACAGTGGTCCCTGGGTGGTTTATATTTATTTACAGTGGTCCCCGGGTGGTTTATCTTTATTTACAGTGGTCCCTGGGTGGTTTATCTTTATTCACAGTGTTCCCTGGGTGGTTTATCTTTATTTACACTTCCCTGGGTGGTTTATCTTTATTTACAGTTGTCCCTGGGTGGTTTATCTTTATTTACAGTGGTCACTGGGTGGTTTATCTTTATTTACAGTGATCTCTGGGTGTTTTATCTTTATTTACAGTGGACCCTGGGTGGTTTATCTTTATTTACAGTGGCCCCTGGGTGGTTTATCATTATTTACAGTGGTTCCTGGGTGGTTTATCTTTATTTACAGTGGTCCCTGGGTGGATTATCTTTATTTACAGTGGTCCCTGGGTGGTTTATCTTTATTTACAGTGGTCCCCGGGTGGTTTATCTTTATTTACAGTGGTTCCCGGGTGGTTTATCTTGATTTACAGTGGTCCCTGGGTGGATTATCTTTATTTATAGTGGTCCCTGGGTGGTTTATCTTTATTTACAGAGGTTCCTAGGTTGTTTATCTTTATTTACAGTGGTCCCCGGGTGGTTTATCTTTATTTACAGTGGTCCCCGGGTGGTTTATCTTTATTTACACTGGTCCCTGGGTGGTTTATCTTTATTTACAGTGGTCCCCTGGTGGTTTATCTTAATTTACAGTGGTTCCCTGGGTAGTTTATCTTTATTTACAGTGGTCCCTGGGTGGATTACCTTTATTTACAGTGGTCCCGGGCTGGTTTATGTTTATTTACAGTGGTCCCTGGGTCGTTTATCTTTATTTACAGTGGTCCCTGGGTCGTTTATCTTTATTTACAGCGGTCCCTGGGTGGTTTATCTTTATTGACAGTGGTTCCCTGGTGGTTTATCTTTATTGACAGTGGTCTCTGGTTGGTTTATCTTTATTTACAATGGTCCCTGGGTGGTTTATCTTTATTTACAGTGGTTCCCTGGTGGTTTATCTTTATTTACAGTGGTCCCTGGGTGGTTTACCTTGATTTACAGTGGTCTCTGGGTGGTTTATCTTTATTTACAGTGGCCGCTGAGTGGTTTATCTTTATTTACAGTGGTCCCCGTGTGGTTTATCTTTATTTACAGTGGTCCCTGGGTGGTTTATATTTATTTACAGTGGTCCCTGGGTGGTTTATCTTTATTTACAGTGGTCCCCGGGTGGTTTATCTTTATTTACAGTGGTCCCTGGGTGGTTTATCTTTATTCACAGTGTTCCCTGGGTGGTTTATCTTTATTTACACTTCCCTGGGTGGTTTATCTTTATTTACAGTTGTCCCTGGGTGGTTTATCTTTATTTACAGTGGTCACTGGGTGGTTTATCTTTATTTACAGTGATCTCTGGGTGTTTTATCTTTATTTACAGTGGACCCTGGGTGGTTTATCTTTATTTACAGTGGTCCCTGGGTGGTTTATCATTATTTACAGTGGTTCCCGGGTGGTTTATCTTTATTTACAGTGGTCCCTGGGTGGATTATCTTTATTTACAGTGGTCCCTGGGTGGTTTATCTTTATTTACAGTGGTCCCCGGGTGGTTTATCTTTATTTACAGTGGTTCCCGGGTGGTTTATCTTGATTTACAGTGGTCCCTGGGTGGATTATCTTTATTTATAGTGGTCCCTGGGTGGTTTATCTTTATTTACAGAGGTTCCTAGGTGGTTTATCTTTATTTACAGTGGTCCCCGTGTGGTTTATCTTTATTTACAGTGGTCCCCGGGTGGTTTATCTTTATTTACACTGGTCCCTGGGTGGTTTATCTTTATTTACAGTGGTCCCCGGGTGGTTTATCTTAATTTACAGTGGTTCCCTGGGTAGTTTATCTTTATTTACAGTGGTCCCTGGGTGGATTACCTTTATTTACAGTGGTCCCGGGCTGGTTTATGTTTATTTACAGTGGTCCCTGGGTCGTTTATCTTTATTTACAGTGGTCCCTGGGTGGTTTATCTTTATTTACAGTGGTCCCTGGGTGGTTTATCTTTATTTACAGAGGTCCCCTGGTGGTTTATCTTTATTTACAGAGGTCCCCGGGTGGTTTATCTTTATTTACAGTGGTCTCTGGGTGGTTTATCTTTATTTACAGTGGTCCCTGGGTGGGTTATCTTTATTTACAGTGGTCCCGGGTGGTTTATCTTTATTTACAGTGGTCCCTGGGTGGTTTATCTTTATTTACAGTGGTCCCTGGGTGGTTTAGCTTTATTTACAGTGGTCCCTGGGCTGTTTATCTTTATTTACAGTGGTCCCTAGGTGGTTTATCTTTATTTACACTGGTCCCTGGGTGGGTTATCTTAATTTACAGTGGTCCCTGGGTGGCTTATCTTTATTTACAGTGGTTCCCGGGTGGTTTATCTTTATTTACAGTTGTCCCTGAGTGGTTTATCTTTATTTACACTGGTCCCTGGGTGGTTTATCTTTATTTACAGTGGTCCCCGGGTGGTTTATCTTAATTTACAGTGGTTCCCTGGGTAGTTTATCTTTATTTACAGTGGTCCCTGGGTGGATTACCTTTATTTACAGTGGTCCCGGGCTGGTTTATGTTTATTTACAGTGGTCCCTGGGTCGTTTATCTTTATTTACAGTGGTCCCTGGGTGGTTTATCTTTATTTACAGTGGTCCCTGGGTGGTTTATCTTTATTTACAGAGGTCCCCTGGTGGTTTATCTTTATTTACAGAGGTCCCCGGGTGGTTTATCTTTATTTACAGTGGTCTCTGGGTGGTTTATCTTTATTTACAGTGGTCCCTGGGTGGGTTATCTTTATTTACAGTGGTCCCGGGTGGTTTATCTTTATTTACAGTGGTCCCTGGGTGGTTTATCTTTATTTACAGTGGTCCCTGGGTGGTTTAGCTTTATTTACAGTGGTCCCTGGGCTGTTTATCTTTATTTACAGTGGTCCCTAGGTGGTTTATCTTTATTTACACTGGTCCCTGGGTGGGTTATCTTAATTTACAGTGGTCCCTGGGTGGCTTATCTTTATTTACAGTGGTTCCCGGGTGGTTTATCTTTATTTACAGTTGTCCCTGAGTGGTTTATCTTTATTTACACTGGTCCCTGGGTGGTTTATCTTTATTTACAGTGGTCCCCGGGTGGTTTATCTTAATTTACAGTGGTTCCCTGGGTAGTTTTTCTTTATTTACTGTGGTCCCTGGGTGGTTTATCTTTATTTACAGTGGTCCCGGGCTGGTTTATCTTTATTTACAGTGGTCCCAGGGTCGTTTATCTTTATTTACAGTGGTCCCTGGGTGGTTTATCTTTATTTACAGTGGTCCCTGGGTGGTTTATCTTTATTTACAGAGGTCCCCGGGTGGTTTATCTTTATTTACAGAGGTCACCGGGTGGTTTATCTTCATTTACAGTGGTCTCTGTGTGGTTTATCTTTATTTACAGTGGTCCCTGGGTGGTTTATCTTTATTTACACTGGTCCCGGGTGGTTTATCTTTATTTACAGTGGTCTCAGGGTGGTTTATCTTTATTTACAGTGGTTCCCTGGTGGTTTATCTTTATTTACAGTGGTCCCTGGGTGGTTTACCTTTATTTACAGTGGTCTCTGGGTGGTTTATCTTTATTTACAGTGGCCCCTGAGTGTTTTATCTTTATTTACACTGGTCCCAGGGTGGTTTATCTTTATTTACAGTGGTCCCTGGGTGGTTTATCTTTATTTACAGTGGTCCCTGGGTGGTTTATCTTTATTTACAGTGGCCCCTGAGTGGTTTATCTTTATTTACAGTGGTCCCTGGGTGGTTTATCTTTATTTACAGTGGTCCCTGGGTGGTTTATCTTTATTTACAGTGGTTCCCTGGTGGTGTATCTTTATTTACAGTGGTCCCTGGGTGGTTTACCTTTATTTACAGTGGTCTCTGGGTGGTTTATCTTCATTTACAGTGGCCCCTGAGTGGTTTATCTTTATTTACAGTTGTCCCCGGGTGGTTTATCTTTATTTACAGTGGTCCCTGGGTGGTTTATATTTATTTACAGTGATCCCTGGGTGGTTTATATTTATTTACAGTGGTCACTGGGTGGTTTATCTTTATTTACAGTGATCTCTGGGTGGTTTATCTTTATTTACAGTGGACCCTGGGTGGCTTATCTTTATTTACAGTGGTCCCTGGGTGGTTTATCTTTATTTATAGTGGTTCCCGGGTGGTTTATCTTTATTTACAGTGGTCCCTGGGTGGTTTGTCTTTATTTACACTGGTCCCTGTGTGGTTTATCTTTATTTACAGTGGTCCCCGGGTGGTTTATTTTAATTTACAGTGGTTCCCTGGGTAGTTTATCTTTATTTACAGTGGTCACTGGGTGGTTTATCTTTATTTACAGTGGTCCCTGGCTGGTTTATCTTTATTTTCAGTGGTCCCTGGGTGGTTTATCTTTATTTACAGTGGTCCCTGGGTGGTTTATCTTTATTTACTGTGGTTTCCGGGTGGTTTATCTTTATTTACAATGGTCCCCGGTTGGTTTATCTTTATTTACAGTGGTCCCTGGGTGGTTTATCTTTATTTACACTGGTCCCTGGGCTGTTTATCTTTATTTACAGTGGTCCCTAGGTGGTTTATCTTTATTTACACTGGTCCCTGGGTGGTTTCTCTTTATTTACAGTGGTCCCTGGGTGGTTTATCTTTAATTACAGTGGTCCCTGGGTGGTTTATCTTTATTTACAGTGGTCCCTGGGTGGTTTATCTTTATTTACAGTGGTCCCTGGGTGGTTTATCTTTATTTACAGTGGTTCCCGGGTGGTTTATCTTTATTTACAGTGGTCCCTGGGCTGTTTATCTTTATTTACAGTGGTCCCTGGGTGGTTTATCTTTATTTACAGTGGTTCCCTGGTGGTTTATCTTTATTGACAGTGGTCTCTGGTTGGTTTCTCTTTATTTACAATGGTCCCTGGGTGGTTTATCTTTATTTACAGTGGTTCCCTGGTGGTTTATCTTTATTTACAGTGGTCCCTGGGTGGTTTACCTTTATTTACAGTGCTCTCTGGGTGGTTTATCTTTATTTATAGTGGCCCCTGAGTGGTTTATCTTTATTTATAGTGGTCCCTGTGTGGTTTATCTTTATTTGCAGTTGTCCCTGGGTGGTTTATATTTATTTACAGTGGTCCCTGGGTGGTTTATCTTTATTTACAGTGGTCCCCGAATTGTTTATCTTTATTTACAGTGGTCCCTGGGTGGTTTATCTTTATTTACAGTGGTTCCCGGGTGGTTTATCTTTATTTACAGTGGTCCCGGGTGGTTTATCTTTATTTACAGTGTTCCCTGGGCTGTTTATCTTTATTTACAGTGGTCCCTGGGTGGTTTATCTTTATTTACAGTGGTTCCCTGGTGGTTTATCTTTATTGACAGTGGTCTGTGGTTTGTTTATCTTTATTTACAATGGTCCCTGGGTGGTTTATCTTTATTTACAGTGGTCTCTGGGTGGTTTATCTTTATTTACAATGGTTCCCTGGTGGTTTATCTTTATTTACAGTGGTCCCTGGGTGGTTTATCTTTATTTACAATGGTCCCTGGGTGGTTTACCTTTATTTATAGTGGTCTCTGGGTGGTTTATCTTTATTTACAGTGGCCCCTGAGTGGTTTATCTTTATTAACAGTGGTCCCCGTGTCGTTTATCTTTATTTACAGTGGTCCCTGTGTGGTTCATATTTATTTACAGTGGTCCCTGGGTGGATTATCTTTATTTACAGTTATCCCCGGGTGGTTTATCTTTATTTACACTGGTCCCTGGGTGGTTTATCTTTATTTACAGTGGTCCCTGGGTGGTTTATCTTTATTTACAGTGGTCACTGGGTGGTTTATCTTCATTTACAGTGATCTCTGGGTGGTGTATCTTTATTTACAGTGGACCCTGGGTGGTTTATCTTTATTTACAGTGGTTCCCGTGTGGTTTATCTTTATTTACAGTGGTCCCTGGGTGGTTTATCTTTATTTACACTGGTCTCTGGGTGGTTTATCTTTATTTACACTGGTCCCAGGCTGGTTTATCTTTATATACAGTGGTCCCTGGGTGGTTTATCTTGATTTACAGAGGTCCCCGGTTTGTTTATCTTTATTTACAGTGGTCCCTGGGCTGTTTATCTTTATTTACAGTGGTCCCTGGGTGGTTTATCTTTATTTACAGAGGTCCCCGGTTGGTTTATCTTTATTTACAGTGGTCCATGGGCTGTTTATCTTTATTTACAGTGGTCCCTGGGTGGTTTATCTTTATTTACACTGGTTCCCGGGTGGTTTAACTTTATTTACAGTGGTCCCTGGGTGGTTTATCTTTATTTACAGTGGTCCCTGGGTGGTTTATCTTTATTTACAGTGGTCCCTGGGTGGTTTATCTTTATTTACAGTGGTTCCCGGGTGGTATACCTTTATTTGCAGTGGTCCCAAGTCGTGTATCTTTATTTACAGTGTTCCCTGGGCTGTTTATCTTTATTTACAGTGGTCCCTGTAGGTTTATCTTTATTGACAGTGATCCCTGGTTGGTTTATCTTTATTTACAATGGTCCCTGTGTGGTTTATCTTTATTTACAGTGGTCTCTGGGTGGTTTATCTTTATTACAGTGGTTCCCTGGTGGGTTATCTTTATTTACAGTGGTCCCTGGGTGGTTTACCTTTATTTACACTGGTCCCCGTGTGGTTTATCTTTATTTACACTGGTCCCTGGGTGGTTTATCTTTATTTACTGTGGTCCCTGGGTGGTTTATCTTTATTTACAGTGGTCACTGGGTGGTTTATCTTCATTTACAGTGATCTCTGGGTGGTGTTTCTTTATTTACAGTAGAGCCTGAGTGGTTTATCTTTATTTACAGTGGTTCCCGGGTGGTTTATCTTTATTTACAGTGGTCCCTGGGTGGTTTATCTTTATTTACACTGGTCCCTGGGTGGTTTATCTTTATTTACACTGGTCCCTGGCTGGTTTATCTTTATATACAGTGGTCCTTGGGTGGTTTATCTTGATTTACAGAGGTCCCCGGTTGGTTTATCTTTATTTACAGTGGTCCCTGGGCTGTTTATCTTTATTTACAGTAGTCCCTGGGTGGTTTATCTTTATTTACAGAGGTCCCCGGTTGGTTTATCTTTATTTACAGTGGTCCCTGGGCTGTTTATCTTTATTTACAGTGGTCCCTGGGTGGTTTATCTTTATTTACACTGGTTCCTGGGTGGTTTAACTTTATTTACAGTGGTCCCTGGGTGGTTTATCTTTATTTACAGTGGTCCCTGGGTGGTTTATCTTTATTTACAGTGGTCCCTGGGTGGTTTACCTTTATTTACAGTGGTTCCCGGGTGGTATACCTTTATTTACAGTGGTCCCGGGTGGTTTATCTTTATTTACAGTGTTCCCTGGGCTGTTTATCTTTATTTACAGTTGTCCCTGGGTGGTTTATCTTTATTTACAGTGGTCTCTGCGTGGTTTATCTTTATTTACAGTGGTCCCTGTAGGTTTATCTTTATTGACAGTGATCTCTGGTTGGTTTATCTTTATTTACAATGGTCCCTGTGTGGTTTATCTTTATTTACAGTGGCCTCTGGGTGGTTTATCCTTATTTACAGTGGTTCCCTGGTGGTTTATCTTTATTTACAGTGGTCCCTGGGTGGTTTACCTTTATTTACAGTGGTCCCCGGGTGGTTTATCTTTATTTACAGTGGTCCCTGGGTGGTTTATCTTTATTTACAGTGGTCCCTGGGTGGTTTATCTTTATTTGCACTGGCCCCTGAGTGGTTTATCTTTATTTACAGTGGTCCCTGAGTGGTTTATCTTTATTTACAGTGGTCCCTGGGTGGTTTATCTTTATTTACAGTGGTTCCCTGGTGGTTTATCTTTATTTACAGTGGTCCCTGGGTGGTTTACCTTTATTTACAGTGGTCTCTGGGAGGTTTATTTTTATTTACAGTGGTCCCCGGGTGGTTTACCTTTATTTACAGTGGTCCCTGGGTTGTTTATCTTTATTTACAGTGGTCCCCGGGTGGTTTATCTTTATTTACAGTGGTCCCTGGGAGGTTTATTTTTATTTACAGTGGTCCCCGGGTGGTTTATCAGTATTTACAGTGGTCCCTGGGTGGTTTATCTTTATTTACAGTGGTCTCCGCGTAGTTTATATTTATTTACAGTCGTTCCCGGGTGGTTTATCTTTATTTACAGTGGTCCCTGGGTGGTTTACCTTTATTTACAGTGGTCCCCGGGTGGTTTATCTTTATTTACAGTGGTCCCTGGGTGGTTTATCTTTATTTACAGTGGTCCCTGGGTGGTTTATCTTTATTTGCACTGGTCCCTGAGTGGTTTATCTTTATTTACAGTGGTCCCTGAGTGGTTTATCTTTATTTACAGTGGTCCCTGGGTGGTTTATCTTTATTTACAGTGGTTCCCTGGTGGTTTATCTTTATTTACAGTGGTCCCTGGGTGGTTTACCTTTATTTACAGTGGTCTCTGGGAGGTTTATTTTTATTTACAGTGGTCCCCGGGTGGTTTACCTTTATTTACAGTGGTCCCTGGGTTGTTTATCTTTATTTACAGTGGTCCCCGGGTGGTTTATCTTTATTTACAGTGGTCCCTGGGAGGTTTATTTTTATTTACAGTGGTCCCCGGGTGGTTTATCAGTATTTACAGTGGTCCCTGGGTGGTTTATCTTTATTTACAGTGGTCTCCGCGTAGTTTATATTTATTTACAGTCGTTCCCGGGTGGTTTATCTTTATTTACAGTAGTCACTGGGTGGTTTATCTTTATTTACAGTGGTTCCCGGGTGGTTTATCTCTATTTACATTAGTCCCTGGGTGGATCATCTTTATTTACAGTGGCCCCTGGGTGGTTTATCTTTATTTACAGTGGTCCCTGTGTGGTTTATCTTTATTTACAATGGTCCCTGGGTGGTTTATCTTTATTTACTGTGGTCCCTGGGTGGTTTATCATTATTTACAGTGGTCCCTTGTTGGTTTATCTTTATTTACAGTGGTTCCTGGGTGGTTTATCTTTATTTACAGTGGTCTCTGGGTGGTTTATCTTTATTTACAGTGGTCCCCGGGTGGTTTATCTTTATTTACAATATTCCCTGGGTGGTTTATCTTTATTTACAGTAGTCCCCGGGTGGTTTATCTTTATTTACAGTCGTCCCTGGGTGCTTTATCTTTACTTACAGTGGTTCCTGGGTGGTTTATCTTTATTTACAATGGTCTCTGGGTTGTATTATCTTTATTTAAAGTGGTTCCCGGGTGGTTTATCTTTATTTACAGTGGTCCCTGGGTGGTTTATCTTTATTTGAACTGGTTCCTCCGTGGTTTATCTTTATTTACAGTGGTCCCTGGGTGGTTTATCTTTATTTACAGTGGTCCCTGGGTGGTTTATCTTTATTTACAGTGGTCCCTGGGTGGTTTATCTTTATTTACAGTGGTTCCCGGGTGGTATACCTTTATTTTCAGCGGTCCCGTGTGGTTTATCTTTATTTACCGTGTTCCCTGGGCTGTTTATCTTTATTTACAGTTGTCCCTGGGTGGTTTATCTTTATTTACAGTGGTCTCTGTGTGGTTTATCTTTATTTACAGTGGTCCCTGGTGGTTTATCTTTATTGACAGTGATCTCTGGTTGGTTTATCTTTATTTACAATGGTCCCTGTGTGGTTTATCTTTATTTGCAGTGGTCTCTGGGTGGTTTATCTTTATTTACAGTGGTTCCCTGGTGGTTTATCTTTATTTACAGTGGTCCCTGGGTAGTTTACCTTTATTTACAGTGGTCCCCGGATGGTTTATCTTTATTTACAGTGGTCCCTGGGTGATTTATCTTTATTTACAGTGGTCCCCGGGTGGTTTATCTTTATTTACACTGGTCCCTGAGTGGTTTATCTTTATTTACAGTGGTCCCTGGGTGGTTTATCTTTATTTACAGTGGTCCCTGGGTGGTTTATCTTTATTTACAGTGGTTCCCTGGTGGTTTATCTTTATTTACAGTGGTCCCTGGGTGGTTTACCTTTATTTACAGTGGTCTCTGGGAGGTTTATTTTTATTTACAGTGGTCCCCGGGTGGTTTATCTTTATTTACAGTGGTCCCTGGGTTGTTTATCTTTATTTACAGTGGTCCCCGGGTGGTTTATCTTTATTTACAGTGGTCCCTGGGAGGTTTATTTTTATTTACAGTGGTCCCAGGGTGGTTTATCAGTATTTACAGTGGTCCCTGGGTGGTTTATCTTTATTTACAGTGGTCTCCGGGTGGTTTATCTTTATTTACAGTCGTTCCCGGGTGGTTTATCTTTATTTACAGTAGTCACTGGGTGGTTTATCTTTATTTACAGTGGTTCCCGGGTGGTTTATCTTTATTTACATTAGTCCCTGGGTGGATCATCTTTATTTACAGTGACCCCTGGGTGATTTGTCTTTATTTACAGAGGTCCCTGAGTGGTTTATCTTTATTTACAGCGGTCCCTGCTTGGTTTATCTTTATTTACTGTGGTCCCCTGGTGGTTTATCATTATTTACAGTGGTCCCTTGTTGGTTTATCTTTATTTACAGTGGTTCCTGGGTGGTTTATCTTTATTTACAGTGGTCTCTGGGTGGTTTATCTTTATTTACAGTGGTCCCCGGGTGGTTTATCTTTATTTACAATAGTCCCTGGGTGGTTTATCTTTATTTACAGTAGTCCCCGGATGGTTTATCTTTATTTACAGTCGTCCCTGGGTGGTTTATCTTTACTTACAGTGGTTCCTGGGTGGTTTATCTTTATTTACAATGGTCCCTGGGTTGTTTATCTTTATTTACAGTGTTCCCCGGTGGTTTATCTTTATTTACAGTGGTCCCTGGGTGGTTTATCTTTATTTACAGTGGTCCCTGGGTGGTTTATCTTTATTTACAGTGGTCCCTGGGTGGTTTACCTTTATTTACAGTGGTTCCCGGGTGGTATACCTTTATTTACAGTGGTCCCGGGTGGTTTATCTTTATTTACAGTGTTCCCTGGGCTGTTTATCTTTATTTACAGTTGTCCCTGGGTGGTTTATCTTTATTTACAGTGGCCTCTGTGTGGTTTATCTTTATTTACAGTGGTCCCTGTAGGTTTATCTTTATTGACAGTGATCTCTGGTTGGTTTATCTTTATTTACAATGGTCCCTGTGTGGTTTATCTTTATTTACAGTGGCCTCTGGGTGGTTTATCCTTATTTACAGTGGTTCCCTGGTGGTTTATCTTTATTTACAGTGGTCCCTGGGTGGTTTACCTTTATTTACAGTGGTCCCCGGGTGGTTTATCTTTATTTACAGTGGTCCCTGGGTGGTTTATCTTTATTTACAGTGGTCCCTGGGTGGTTTATCTTTATTTGCACTGGTCCCTGAGTGGTTTATCTTTATTTACAGTGGTCCCTGGTTGGTTTATCTTTATTTACAGTGGTCCCTGGGTGGTTTATCTTTATTTACAGTGGTTCCCTGGTGGTTTATCTTTATTTACAGTGGTCCCTGGGTGGTTTACCTTTATTTACAGTGGTCTCTGGGAGGTTTATTTTTATTTACAGTGGTCCCCGGGTGGTTTACCTTTATTTACAGTGGTCCCTGGGTTGTTTATCTTTATTTACAGTGGTCCCCGGGTGGTTTATCGTTATTTACAGTGGTCCATGGGAGGTTTATTTTTATTTACAGTGGTCCCCGCGTGGTTTATCAGTATTTACAGTGGTCCCTGGGTGGTTTATCTTTATTTACAGTGGTCTCCGCGTGGTTTATATTTATTTACAGTCGTTCCCGGGTGGTTTATCTTTATTTACAGTAGTCACTGGGTGGTTTATCTTTATTTACAGTGGTTCCCGGGTGGTTTATCTCTATTTACATTAGTCCCTGGGTGGATCATCTTTATTTACAGTGGCCCCTGGGTGGTTTATCTTTATTTACAGTGGTCCCTGTGTGGTTTATCTTTATTTACAATGGTCCCTGGGTGGTTTATCTTTATTTACTGTGGTCCCTGGGTGGTTTATCTTCATTTACAGTGATCTCTGGGTGGTGTATCTTTATTTACAGTAGACCCTGAGTGGTTTATCTTTATTTCCAGTGGTTCCCGGGTGGTTTATCTTTATTTACAGTGGTCCCTGGGTGGTTTATCTTTATTTACACTGGTCCCTGGGTGGTTTATCTTTATTTACACTGGTCCCTGGCTGGTTTATCTTTATATACAGTGGTCCTTGGGTGGTTTATCTTGATTTACAGAGGTCCCCGGTTGGTTTATCTTTATTTACAGTGGTCCCTGGGCTGTTTATCTTTATTTACAGTAGTCCCTGGGTGGTTTATCTTTATTTACAGAGGTCCCCGGTTGGTTTATCTTTATTTACAGTGGTCCCTGGGCTGTTTATCTTTATTTACAGTGGTCCCTGGGTGGTTTATCTTTATTTACACTGGTTCCTGGGTGGTTTAACTTTATTTACAGTGGTCCCTGGGTGGTTTATCTTTATTTACAGTGGTCCCTGGGTGGTTTATCTTTATTTACAGTGGTCCCTGGGTGGTTTACCTTTATTTACAGTGGTTCCCGGGTGGTATACCTTTATTTACAGTGGTCCCGGGTGGTTTATCTTTATTTACAGTGTTCCCTGGGCTGTTTATCTTTATTTACAGTTGTCCCTGGGTGGTTTATCTTTATTTACAGTGGTCTCTGCGTGGTTTATCTTTATTTACAGTGGTCCCTGTAGGTTTATCTTTATTGACAGTGATCTCTGGTTGGTTTATCTTTATTTACAGTAGTCCCCGGATGGTTTATCTTTATTTACAGTCGTCCCTGGGTGGTTTATCTTTACTTACAGTGGTTCCTGGGTGGTTTATCTTTATTTACAATGGTCCCTGGGTGGTTTATCTTTATTTACAGTGTTCCCCGGTGGTTTATCTTTATTTACAGTGGTCCCTGGGTGGTTTATCTTTATTTACAGTGGTCCCTGGGTGGTTTATCTTTATTTACAGTGGTCCCTGGGTGGTTTACCTTTATTTACAGTGGTTCCCGGGTGGTATACCTTTATTTACAGTGGTCCCGGGTGGTTTATCTTTATTTACAGTGTTCCCTGGGCTGTTTATCTTTATTTACAGTTGTCCCTGGGTGGTTTATCTTTATTTACAGTGGCCTCTGTGTGGTTTATCTTTATTTACAGTGGTCCCTGTAGGTTTATCTTTATTGACAGTGATCTCTGGTTGGTTTATCTTTATTTACAATGGTCCCTGTGTGGTTTATCTTTATTTACAGTGGCCTCTGGGTGGTTTATCCTTATTTACAGTGGTTCCCTGGTGGTTTATCTTTATTTACAGTGGTCCCTGGGTGGTTTACCTTTATTTACAGTGGTCCCCGGGTGGTTTATCTTTATTTACAGTGGTCCCTGGGTGGTTTATCTTTATTTACAGTGGTCCCTGGGTGGTTTATCTTTATTTGCACTGGTCCCTGAGTGGTTTATCTTTATTTACAGTGGTCCCTGGTTGGTTTATCTTTATTTACAGTGGTCCCTGGGTGGTTTATCTTTATTTACAGTGGTTCCCTGGTGGTTTATCTTTATTTACAGTGGTCCCTGGGTGGTTTACCTTTATTTACAGTGGTCTCTGGGAGGTTTATTTTTATTTACAGTGGTCCCCGGGTGGTTTACCTTTATTTACAGTGGTCCCTGGGTTGTTTATCTTTATTTACAGTGGTCCCCGGGTGGTTTATCGTTATTTACAGTGGTCCCTGGGAGGTTTATTTTTATTTACAGTGGTCCCCGCGTGGTTTATCAGTATTTACAGTGGTCCCTGGGTGGTTTATCTTTATTTACAGTGGTCTCCGCGTGGTTTATATTTATTTACAGTCGTTCCCGGGTGGTTTATCTTTATTTACAGTAGTCACTGGGTGGTTTATCTTTATTTACAGTGGTTCCCGGGTGGTTTATCTCTATTTACATTAGTCCCTGGGTGGATCATCTTTATTTACAGTGGCCCCTGGGTGGTTTATCTTTATTTACAGTGGTCCCTGTGTGGTTTATCTTTATTTACAATGGTCCCTGGGTGGTTTATCTTTATTTACTGTGGTCCCTGGGTGGTTTATCTTCATTTACAGTGATCTCTGGGTGGTGTATCTTTATTTACAGTAGACCCTGAGTGGTTTATCTTTATTTCCAGTGGTTCCCGGGTGGTTTATCTTTATTTACAGTGGTCCCTGGGTGGTTTATCTTTATTTACACTGGTCCCTGGGTGGTTTATCTTTATTTACACTGGTCCCTGGCTGGTTTATCTTTATATACAGTGGTCCTTGGGTGGTTTATCTTGATTTACAGAGGTCCCCGGTTGGTTTATCTTTATTTACAGTGGTCCCTGGGCTGTTTATCTTTATTTACAGTAGTCCCTGGGTGGTTTATCTTTATTTACAGAGGTCCCCGGTTGGTTTATCTTTATTTACAGTGGTCCCTGGGCTGTTTATCTTTATTTACAGTGGTCCCTGGGTGGTTTATCTTTATTTACACTGGTTCCTGGGTGGTTTAACTTTATTTACAGTGGTCCCTGGGTGGTTTATCTTTATTTACAGTGGTCCCTGGGTGGTTTATCTTTATTTACAGTGGTCCCTGGGTGGTTTACCTTTATTTACAGTGGTTCCCGGGTGGTATACCTTTATTTACAGTGGTCCCGGGTGGTTTATCTTTATTTACAGTGTTCCCTGGGCTGTTTATCTTTATTTACTTTTGTCCCTGGGTGGTTTATCTTTATTTACAGTGGTCTCTGCGTGGTTTATCTTTATTTACAGTGGTCCCTGTAGGTTTATCTTTATTGACAGTGATCTCTGGTTGGTTTATCTTTATTTACAATGGTCCCTGTGTGGTTTATCTTTATTTACAGTGGCCTCTGGGTGGTTTATCCTTATTTGCAGTGGTTCCCTGGTGGTTTATCTTTATTTACAGTGGTCCCTGGGTGGTTTACCTTTATTTACAGTGGTCCCCGGGTGGTTTATCTTTATTTACAGTGGTCCCTGGGTGGTTTATCTTTATTTACAGTGGTCCCTGGGTGGTTTATCTTTATTTGCACTGGTCCCTGAGTGGTTTATCTTTATTTACAGTGGTCCCTGGTTGGTTTATCTTTATTTACAGTGGTCCCTGGGTGGTTTATCTTTATTTACAGTGGTTCCCTGGTGGTTTATCTTTATTTACAGTGGTCCCTGGGTGGTTTACCTTTATTTACAGTGGTCTCTGGGAGGTTTATTTTTATTTACAGTGGTCCCCGGGTGGTTTACCTTTATTTACAGTGGTCCCTGGGTTGTTTATCTTTATTTACAGTGGTCCCCGGGTGGTTTATCGTTATTTACAGTGGTCCCTGGGAGGTTTATTTTTATTTACAGTGGTCCCCGCGTGGTTTATCAGTATTTACAGTGGTCCCTGGGTGGTTTATCTTTATTTACAGTGGTCTCCGCGTGGTTTATATTTATTTACAGTCGTTCCCGGGTGGTTTATCTTTATTTACAGTAGTCACTGGGTGGTTTATCTTTATTTACAGTGGTTCCCGGGTGGTTTATCTCTATTTACATTAGTCCCTGGGTGGATCATCTTTATTTACAGTGGCCCCTGGGTGGTTTATCTTTATTTACAGTGGTCCCTGTGTGGTTTATCTTTATTTACAATGGTCCCTGGGTGGTTTATCTTTATTTACTGTGGTCCCTGGGTGGTTTATCTTCATTTACAGTGATCTCTGGGTGGTGTATCTTTATTTACAGTAGACCCTGAGTGGTTTATCTTTATTTCCAGTGGTTCCCGGGTGGTTTATCTTTATTTACAGTGGTCCCTGGGTGGTTTATCTTTATTTACACTGGTCCCTGGGTGGTTTATCTTTATTTACACTGGTCCCTGGCTGGTTTATCTTTATATACAGTGGTCCTTGGGTGGTTTATCTTGATTTACAGAGGTCCCCGGTTGGTTTATCTTTATTTACAGTGGTCCCTGGGCTGTTTATCTTTATTTACAGTAGTCCCTGGGTGGTTTATCTTTATTTACAGAGGTCCCCGGTTGGTTTATCTTTATTTACAGTGGTCCCTGGGCTGTTTATCTTTATTTACAGTGGTCCCTGGGTGGTTTATCTTTATTTACACTGGTTCCTGGGTGGTTTAACTTTATTTACAGTGGTCCCTGGGTGGTTTATCTTTATTTACAGTGGTCCCTGGGTGGTTTATCTTTATTTACAGTGGTCCCTGGGTGGTTTACCTTTATTTACAGTGGTTCCCGGGTGGTATACCTTTATTTACAGTGGTCCCGGGTGGTTTATCTTTATTTACAGTGTTCCCTGGGCTGTTTATCTTTATTTACAGTTGTCCCTGGGTGGTTTATCTTTATTTACAGTGGTCTCTGCGTGGTTTATCTTTATTTACAGTGGTCCCTGTAGGTTTATCTTTATTGACAGTGATCTCTGGTTGGTTTATCTTTATTTACAATGGTCCCTGTGTGGTTTATCTTTATTTACAGTGGCCTCTGGGTGGTTTATCCTTATTTACAGTGGTTCCCTGGTGGTTTATCTTTATTTACAGTGGTCCCTGGGTGGTTTACCTTTATTTACAGTGGTCCCCGGGTGGTTTATCTTTATTTACAGTGGTCCCTGGGTGGTTTATCTTTATTTACAGTGGTCCCTGGGTGGTTTATCTTTATTTGCACTGGTCCCTGAGTGGTTTATCTTTATTTACAGTGGTCCCTGAGTGGTTTATCTTTATTTACAGTGGTCCCTGGGTGGTTTATCTTTATTTACAGTGGTTCCCTGGTGGTTTATCTTTATTTACAGTGGTCCCTGGGTGGTTTACCTTTATTTACAGTGGTCTCTGGGAGGTTTATTTTTATTTACAGTGGTCCCCGGGTGGTTTACCTTTATTTACAGTGGTCCCTGGGTTGTTTATCTTTATTTACAGTGGTCCCCGGGTGGTTTATCTTTATTTACAGTGGTCCCTGGGAGGTTTATTTTTATTTACAGTGGTCCCCGGGTGGTTTATCAGTATTTACAGTGGTCCCTGGGTGGTTTATCTTTATTTACAGTGGTCTCCGCGTAGTTTATATTTATTTACAGTCGTTCACGGGTGGTTTATCTTTATTTACAGTGGTCCCTGGGTGGTTTACCTTTATTTACAGTGGTCCCCGGGTGGTTTATCTTTATTTACAGTGGTCCCTGGGTGGTTTATCTTTATTTACAGTGGTCCCTGGGTGGTTTATCTTTATTTGCACTGGTCCCTGAGTGGTTTATCTTTATTTACAGTGGTCCCTGAGTGGTTTATCTTTATTTACAGTGGTCCCTGGGTGGTTTATCTTTATTTACAGTGGTTCCCTGGTGGTTTATCTTTATTTACAGTGGTCCCTGGGTGGTTTACCTTTATTTACAGTGGTCTCTGGGAGGTTTATTTTTATTTACAGTGGTCCCCGGGTGGTTTACCTTTATTTACAGTGGTCCCTGGGTTGTTTATCTTTATTTACAGTGGTCCCCGGGTGGTTTATCTTTATTTACAGTGGTCCCTGGGAGGTTTATTTTTATTTACAGTGGTCCCCGGGTGGTTTATCAGTATTTACAGTGGTCCCTGGGTGGTTTATCTTTATTTACAGTGGTCTCCGCGTAGTTTATATTTATTTACAGTCGTTCCCGGGTGGTTTATCTTTATTTACAGTAGTCACTGGGTGGTTTATCTTTATTTACAGTGGTTCCCGGGTGGTTTATCTCTATTTACATTAGTCCCTGGGTGGATCATCTTTATTTACAGTGGCCCCTGGGTGGTTTATCTTTATTTACAGTGGTCCCTGTGTGGTTTATCTTTATTTACAATGGTCCCTGGGTGGTTTATCTTTATTTACTGTGGTCCCTGGGTGGTTTATCATTATTTACAGTGGTCCCTTGTTGGTTTATCTTTATTTACAGTGGTTCCTGGGTGGTTTATCTTTATTTACAGTGGTCTCTGGGTGGTTTATCTTTATTTACAGTGGTCCCCGGGTGGTTTATCTTTATTTACAATAGTCCCTGGGTGGTTTATCTTTATTTACAGTAGTCCCCGGGTGGTTTATCTTTATTTACAGTCGTCCCTGGGTGCTTTATCTTTACTTACAGTGGTTCCTGGGTGGTTTATCTTTATTTACAATGGTCTCTGGGTTGTATTATCTTTATTTAAAGTGGTTCCCGGGTGGTTTATCTTTATTTACAGTGGTCCCTGAGTGGTTTATCTTTATTTGAACTGGTTCCTCCGTGGTTTATCTTTATTTACAGTGGTCCCTGGGTGGTTTATCTTTATTTACAGTGGTCCCTGGGTGGTTTATCTTTATTTACAGTGGTCCCTGGGTGGTTTATCTTTATTTACAGTGGTTCCCGGGTGGTATACCTTTATTTTCAGCGGTCCCGTGTGGTTTATCTTTATTTACCGTGTTCCCTGGGCTGTTTATCTTTATTTACAGTTGTCCCTGGGTGGTTTATCTTTATTTACAGTGGTCTCTGTGTGGTTTATCTTTATTTACAGTGGTCCCTGGTGGTTTATCTTTATAGACAGTGATCTCTGGTTGGTTTATCTTTATTTACAATGGTCCCTGTGTGGTTTAACTTTATTTGCAGTGGTCTCTGGGTGGTTTATCTTTATTTACAGTGGTTCCCTGGTGGTTTATCTTTATTTACAGTGGTCCCTGGGTAGTTTACCTTTATTTACAGTGGTCCCCGGATGGTTTATCTTTATTTACAGTGGTCCCTGGGTGGTTTATCTTTATTTACAGTGGTCCCTGGGTGGTTTATCTTTATTTACACTGGTCCCTGAGTGGTTTATCTTTATTTACAGTGGTCCCTGGGTGGTTTATCTTTATTTACAGTGGTCCCTGGGTGGTTTAACTTTATTTACAGTGGTTCCCTGGTGGTTTATCTTTATTTACAGTGGTCCCTGGGTGGTTTACCTTTATTTACAGTGGTCTCTGGGAGGTTTATTTTTATTTACAGTGGTCCCCGGGTGGTTTATCTTTATTTACAGTGGTCCCTGGGTTGTTTATCTTTATTTACAGTGGTCCCCGGGTGGTTTATCTTTATTTACAGTGGTCCCTGGGAGGTTTATTTTTATTTACAGTGGTCCCAGGGTGGTTTATCAGTATTTACAGTGGTCCCTGGGTGGTTTATCTTTATTTACAGTGGTCTCCGGATGGTTTATCTTTATTTACAGTCGTTCCCGGGTGGTTTATCTTTATTTACAGTAGTCACTGGGTGGTTTATCTTTATTTACAGTGGTTCCCGGGTGGTTTATCTTTATTTACATTAGTCCCTGGGTGGATCATCTTTATTTACAGTGACCCCTGGGTGATTTGTCTTTATTTACAGTGGTCCCTGAGTGGTTTATCTTTATTTACAGCGGTCCCTGCTTGGTTTATCTTTATTTACTGTGGTCCCCTGGTGGTTTATCATTATTTACAGTGGTCCCTTGTTGGTTTATCTTTATTTACAGTGGTTCCTGGGTGGTTTATCTTTATTTACAGTGGTCTCTGGGTGGTTTATCTTTATTTACAGTGGTCCCCGGGTGGTTTATCTTTATTTACAATAGTCCCTGGGTGGTTTATCTTTATTTACAGTAGTCCCCGGATGGTTTATCTTTATTTACAGTCGTCCCTGGGTGGTTTATCTTTACTTACAGTGGTTCCTGGGTGGTTTATCTTTATTTACAATGGTCCCTGGGTGGTTTATCTTTATTTACAGTGTTCCCCGGTGGTTTATCTTTATTTACAGTGGTCCCTGGGTGGTTTATCTTTATTTACAGTGGTCCCTGGGTGGTTTATCTTTATTTACAGTGGTCCCTGGGTGGTTTACCTTTATTTACAGTGGTTCCCGGGTGGTATACCTTTATTTACAGTGGTCCCGGGTGGTTTATCTTTATTTACAGTGTTCCCTGGGCTGTTTATCTTTATTTACAGTTGTCCCTGGGTGGTTTATCTTTATTTACAGTGGCCTCTGTGTGGTTTATCTTTATTTACAGTGGTCCCTGTAGGTTTATCTTTATTGACAGTGATCTCTGGTTGGTTTATCTTTATTTACAATGGTCCCTGTGTGGTTTATCTTTATTTACAGTGGCCTCTGGGTGGTTTATCCTTATTTACAGTGGTTCCCTGGTGGTTTATCTTTATTTACAGTGGTCCCTGGGTGGTTTACCTTTATTTACAGTGGTCCACGGGTGGTTTATCTTTATTTACAGTGGTCCCTGGGTGGTTTATCTTTATTTACAGTGGTCCCTGGGTGGTTTATCTTTATTTGCACTGGTCCCTGAGTGGTTTATCTTTATTTACAGTGGTCCCTGGTTGGTTTATCTTTATTTACAGTGGTCCCTGGGTGGTTTATCTTTATTTACAGTGGTTCCCTGGTGGTTTATCTTTATTTACAGTGGTCCCTGGGTGGTTTACCTTTATTTACAGTGGTCTCTGGGAGGTTTATTTTTATTTACAGTGGTCCACGGGTGGTTTACCTTTATTTACAGTGGTCCCTGGGTTGTTTATCTTTATTTACAGTGGTCCCCGGGTGGTTTATCGTTATTTACAGTGGTCCCTGGGAGGTTTATTTTTATTTACAGTGGTCCCCGCGTGGTTTATCAGTATTTACAGTGGTCCCTGGGTGGTTTATCTTTATTTACAGTGGTCTCCGCGTGGTTTATATTTATTTACAGTCGTTCCCGGGTGGTTTATCTTTATTTACAGTAGTCACTGGGTGGTTTATCTTTATTTACAGTGGTTCCCGGGTGGTTTATCTCTATTTACATTAGTCCCTGGGTGGATCATCTTTATTTACAGTGGCCCCTGGGTGGTTTATCTTTATTTACAGTGGTCCCTGTGTGGTTTATCTTTATTTACATTGGTCCCTGGGTGGTTTATCTTTATTTACTGTGGTCCCTGGGTGGTTTATCATTATTTACAGTGGTCCCTTGTTGGTTTATCTTTATTTACAGTGGTTCCTGGGTGGTTTATCTTTATTTACAGTGGTCTCTGGGTGGTTTATCTTTATTTACAGTGGTCCCCGGGTGGTTTATCTTTATTTACAATAGTCCCTGGGTGGTTTATCTTTATTTACAGTAGTCCCCGGGTGGTTTATCTTTATTTACAGTCGTCCCTGGGTGCTTTATCTTTACTTACAGTGGTTCCTGGGTGATTTATCTTTATTTACAATGGTCTCTGGGTTGTATTATCTTTATTTAAAGTGGTTCCCGGGTGGTTTATCTTTATTTACAGTGGTCCCTGGGTGGTTTATCTTTATTTGCACTGGTTCCTCCGTGGTGTATCTTTATTTACAGTGGTCCCTGGGTGGTTTATCTTTATTTACAGTGGTCCCTGGGTGGTTTATCTTCATTTACAGTGGTCCCTGGGTGGTTTATCTTTATTTACAGTGGTTCCCGGGTGGTATACCTTTATTTTCAGCGGTCCCGGGTGGTTTATCTTTATTTACCGTGTTCCCTGGGCTGTTTATCTTTATTTACAGTTGTCCCTGGGTGGTTTATCTTTATTTACAGTGGTCTCTGTGTGGTTTATCTTTATTTACAGTGGTCCCTGGTGGTTTATCTTTATTGACAGTGATCTCTGGTTGGTTTATCTTTATTTACAATGGTCCCTGTGTGGTTTATCTTTATTTACAGTGGTCTCTGGGTGGTTTATCTTTATTTACAGTGGTTCCCTGGTGGTTTATCTTTATTTACAGTGGTCCCTGGGTAGTTTACCTTTATTTACAGTGGTCCCCGGGTGGTTTATCTTTATTTACAGTGGTCCCTGGGTGGTTTATCTTCATTTACAGTGGTCCCTGGGTGGTTTATCTTTATTTACAGTGGTTCCCGGGTGGTATACCTTTATTTTCAGCGGTCCCGGGTGGTTTATCTTTATTTACCGTGTTCCCTGGGCTGTTTATCTTTATTTACAGTTGTCCCTGGGTGGTTTATCTTTATTTACAGTGGTCTCTGTGTGGTTTATCTTTATTTACAGTGGTCCCTGGTGGTTTATCTTTATTGACAGTGATCTCTGGTTGGTTTATCTTTATTTACAATGGTCCCTGTGTGGTTTATCTTTATTTACAGTGGTCTCTGGGTGGTTTATCTTTATTTACAGTGGTTCCCTGGTGGTTTATCTTTATTTACAGTGGTCCCTGGGTAGTTTACCTTTATTTACAGAGGTCCCCGGGTGGTTTATCTTTATTTACAGTGGTCCCTGGGTGGTTTATCTTTATTTACAGTGGTCCCTGGGTGGTTTATCTTTATTTACAGTGGTTCCCTGGTGGTTTATCTTTATTTACAGTGGTCCCTGGGTGGTTTACCTTTATTTACAGTGGTCTCTGGGAGGTTTATTTTTATTTACAGTGGTCCCCGGGTGGTTTATCTTTATTTACAGTGGTCCCTGGGTTGTTTATCTTTATTTACAGTGGTCCCCGGGTGGTTTATCTTTATTTACAGTGGTCCCTGGGAGGTTTATTTTTATTTACAGTGGTCCCCGGGTGGTTTATCAGTATTTACAGTGGTCCCTGGGTGGTTTATCTTTATTTACAGTGGTCTCTGGGTGGTTTATCTTTATTTACAGTCGTTCCCGGGTGTTTTATCTTTATTTACAGTAGTCACTGGGTGGTTTATCTTTATTTACAGTGGTTCCCGGGTGGTTTATCTTTATTTACATTAGTCCCTGGGTGGATCATCTTTATTTACAGTGGCCCCTGGGTGATTTGTCTTTATTTACAGTGGTCCCTGAGTGGTTTATCTTTATTTACAGCGGTCCCTGGGTGGTTTATCTTTATTTACTGTGGTCCCCGGGTGGTTTATCATTATTTACAGTGGTCCCTTGTTGGTTTATCTTTATTTACAGTGGTTCCTGGGTGGTTTATCTTTATTTACAGTGGTCTCTGGGTGGTTTATTTTATTTACAGTGGTCCCCGGGTGGTTTATCTTTATTTACAATAGTCCCTGGGTGGTTTATCTTTATTTACAGTAGTCCCCGGATGGTTTATCTTTATTTACAGTCGTCCCTGGGTGGTTTATCTTTACTTACAGTGGGTCCTGGGTGGTTTATCTTTATTTACAATGGTCCCTGGGTGGTTTATCTTTATTTACAGTGGTCCCCGGTGGTTTATCTTTATTTACAGTGGTCCCTGGGTGGTTTATCTTTATTTACAGAGGTCTCTGGGTGGTTTATCTTTATTTAAAGTGGTTCCCGGGTGGTTTATCTTTATTTACACTGGTCCCTGGGTGGTTTATCTTTATTTACAGTGGTCCCCGGGTGTTTTATCTTTATTTACAGTGGTCCCTGGGTGGTTTATCTTTATTTACAGTGGTCCCTGGTGGTTTATCTTAATTTACAGTGGTCCCTGGGTGGTTTATCTTTATTTACAGTGGTTCCCGGGTGATTTATCTTTATTTACAGTGGTCTCTGGGTGGTTTATCTTTATTTATAGTGGTCCCTGGGTAGTTTGTCTTTGTTTACAGTGGTCCCTGGGTGGTTTATCTTTATTTACAGTGGTCCCTGGGTGGTTTATCTTTATTTACAGTGGTCCCCGGGTGGTTTATCTTTATTTACAGTGGTCTCTGGGTGATTTACCTTTATTGACAGTGGTCCCTGGGTGGTTTATCTTCATTTACAATGGTCCCTGGGTGGTTTATCTTTATTTACAGTGGTCCCTGGGTGGTTTATCTTAATTTACAGTGGTCCCTGGGTGGTTTATCTTTATTTACAGTGTTCCCGGGTGATTTATCTTTATTTACAGTGGTCTCTGGGTGGTTTATCTTTATTTACAGTCGTCCCTGGGTGGTTTATCTTTACTTACAGTGGTTCCTGGGTGGTTTATCTTTATTTACAATGGTCTCTGGGTGGTTTATCTTTATTTAAAGTGGTTCCCGGGTGGTTTATCTTTATTTACAGTGGTCCCTGGGTGGTTTATCTTTATTTCCACTGTTTCCTCCGTGGTTTATCTTTATTTACAGTGGTCCCTGGGTGGTTTATCTTTATTTCCAGTGGTCCCTGGGTGATTTAACTTTATTTACAGTGGTCCCTGGGTGGTTTATCTTTATTTACAGTGGTTCCCGGGTGGTATACCTTTATTTACAGCGGTCCCGGGTGGTTTATCTTTATTTACCGTGTTCCCTGGGCTGTTTATCTTTATTTACAGTTGTCCCTGGGTGGTTTATCTTTATTTACAGTGGTCTCTGTGTGGTTTCTCTTTATTTACAGTGGTCCCTGGTGGTTTATCTTTATTTACAGTGGTTCCCTGGTGGTTTATCTTTATTTACAGTGGTCCCTGGGTAGTTTACCTTTATTTACAGTGGTCCCCGGGTGGTTTATCTTTATTTACAGTTGTCCCTGGGTGGTTTATCTTTATTTACAGTGGTCCCTGTGTGGTTTATCTTTATTTACAGTGGTCTGTGGGTGGTTTATCTTTATTTACAGTGGTTCCCTGGTGGTTTATCTTTATTTACAGTGGTCCCTGGGTAGTTTACCTTTATTTACAGTGGTCCCCGGGTGGTTTATCTTTATTTACAGTGGTCCCTGGGTGGTTTATCTTTATTTACAGTGGTCCCTGGGTGGTTTATCTTTATTTACACTGGTCCCTGAGTGGTTTATCTTTATTTGCAGTGGTCCTTGGGTGGTTTATCTTTATTTACAGTGGTCCCTGGGTGGTTTATCTTTATTTACAGTGGTTCCCTGGTGGTTAATCTTTATTTACAGTGGTCCCTGGGTGGTTTACCTTTATTTACAGTGGTCTCTGGGAGGTTTATTTTTATTTACAGTGGTCCCCGGGTGGTTTATCTTTATTTACAGTGGTACCTGGGTTGTTTATCTTTATTTACAGTGGTCCCCGTGTGGTTTATCTTTATTTACAGTGGTCCCTGGGAGGTTTATTTTTATTTGCAGTGGTCCCCGAGTGGTTTATCAGTATTTACAGAGGTCCCTGGGTGGTTTATCTTTATTTACAGTTGTCTCCGGGTGGTTTATCTTTATTTACAGTCGTTCCCGGGTGGTTTATCTTTATTTACAGTAGTCACTGGGTGGTTTATCTTTATTTACAGTAGTCACTGGGTGGTTTATCTTTATTTACAGTGGTTCCCGGGTGGTTTATCTTTATTTACATTAGTCCCTGGGTGGATCTTCTTTATTTACAGTGGCCCCTTGGTGATTTGTCTTTATTTACAGTGGTCCCTGTGTGGTTTATCTTTATTTACAGCGGTCCCTGGGTGGTTTATCTTTATTTACTGTGGTCCCTGGGTGGTTTATCATTATTTCCAGTGGTCCCTTGTTGGTTTATCTTTATTTACAGTGGTTCCTGGGTGGTTTATCTTTATTTACAGTGGTGTCTGGGTGGTTTATCTTTATTTACAGTGGTCCCCGGGTTGTTTATCTTTATTTACAATAGTCCCTGGGTGGTTTATCTTTATTTACAGTAGTCCCCGGATGGTTTATCTTTATTTACAGTCGTCCCTGGGTGGTTTATCTTTACTTACAGTGGTTCCTGGGTGGTTTATCTTTATTTACAATGGTCCCTGGGTGGTTTATCTTTATTTACAGTGGTCCCCGGTGGTTTATCTTTATTTACAGTGGTCCCTGGGTGGTTTATCTTTATTTACAGAGGTCTCTGGGTGGTTTATCTTTATTTAAAGTGGTTCCGGGGTGGTTTATCTTTATTTACACTGGTCCCTGGGTGGTTTATCTTTATTTACAGTGGTCCCCGGGTGTTTTATCTTTATTTACAGTGGTCCCTGGGTGGTTTATCTTTATTTACAGTGGTCCCTGGGTGGTTTATCTTAATTTACAGTGGTCCCTGGGTGGTTTATCTTTATTTACAGTGGTTCCCGGGTGATTTATCTTTATTTACAGTGGTCTCTGCGTGGTTTATCTTTATTTACAGTGGTCCCTGTGTAGTTTGTCTTTGTTTACAGTGGTCCCTGGGTGGTTTATCTTTATTTACAGTGGTCCCTGGGTGGTTTATCTTTATTTACAGTGGTCCCCGGGTGGTTTATCTTTATTTACAGTGGTCTCTGGGTGATTTACCTTTATTTACAGTGGTCCCTGGGTTGTTTATCTTCATTTACAGTGGTCCCTGGGTGGTTTATCTTTATTTACAGTGGTCCCTGGGTGGTTCATCTTAATTTACAGTGGTCCCTGGGTGGTTTATCTTTATTTACAGTGTTCCCGGGTGATTTATCTTTATTTACAGTGGTCTCTGGGTGGTTTATCTTTATTTACAGTGGTCCCTGGGTAGTTTGTCTTTGTTTACAGTGGTCCCTGGGTGGTTCATCTTTATTTACAGTGGTCCCTGGGTGGTTTATCTTTATTTACAGTGGTCCCCGGGTGGTTTATCTTTATTTGCAGTGGTTCCGGAATGGTTTATCTTTATTTCCAGTGGTCCCTGGGTGTTTTATCTTTATTTACAGTGGTCCCCGGGTGGTTTATCTATATTTGCAGTGGTCCCTGGGTGGTTTATCTTTATTTACAGTGGCCCCAGAGTGGTTTAGCTTTATTTACAGTTGTCCCGGGTGGTTTATCTTTATTTACAGTGGTTCCCTGGGTGGTATATCTTTATTTACAGTGGTTCCCTGGGTGGTTTATCATTATTCACAGTGGTCCCTGGGTGGTTTATCTTTATTTACTGTGGTCCCTGGGTGGTTTATCATTATTTACAGTGGTCCCTTGTTGGTTTATCTTTATTTAAAGTGGTTCCCGGGTGGTTTATCTTTATTTACAGTGGTTCCCTGGTGGTTTATTTTTATTTACAGTGGTCCCTGGGTGGTTTACCTTTATTTACAGTGGTCCCCGGGTGGTTTATCTTTATTTACAGTGGTCCCTGGGTGGTTTATCTTTATTTACAGTGGTCCCTGGGTGGTTTATCTTTATTTACACTGGTCCCTGAGTGGTTTATCTTTATTTACTGTGGTCCCTGGGTGGTTTATCTTTATTTACAGTGGTCCCTGGGTGGTTTATTTTTATTTACAGTGGTCCCCGGGTGGTTTATCAGTATTTACAGTGGTCCCTGGGTGGTTTATCTTTATTTACAGTGGTCTCCGGGTGGTTTATCTTTATTTACAGTCGTTCCCGGGTGGTTTATCTTTATTTACAGTAGTCACTGGGTGGTTTATCTTTATTTACAGTGGTTCCCGGGTGGTTTATCTTTATTTACATTAGTCCCTGGGTGGATCATCTTTATTTACAGTGGCCCCTGGGTGGTTTATCTTTATTTACAGTGGTCCCTGTGTGGTTTATCTTTATTTACAGTGGTCCCTGGGTGGTTTATCTTTATTTACTGTGGTCCCTGGGTGGTTTATCATTATTTACAGTGGTCCCTTGTTGGTTTATCTTTATTTACAGTGGTCTCTGGGTGGTTTATCTTTATTTAAAGTGGTTCCCGGGTGGTTTATCTTTATTTACACTGGTCCCTGGGTGGTTTATCTTTATTTACAGTGGTCCCCGGGTGTTTTATCTTTATTTACAGTGGACCCTGGGTGGTTTATCTTTATTTACAGTGGTCCCTGGGTGGTTTATCTTAATTTACAGTGGTCCCGGGGTGGTTTATCTTTATTTACAGTGGTTCCCGGGTGATTTATCTTTATTTACAGTGGTCTCTGGGTGGTTTATCTTTATTTACAGTGGTCCCTGGGTAGTTTGTCTTTGTTTACAGTGGTCCCTGGGTGGTTTATCTTTATTTACAGTGGTCCCTGGGTGGTTTATCTTTATTTACAGTGGACCCCGGGTGGTTTATCTTTATTGACAGTGGTCTCTGGGTGATTTACCTTTATTTACAGTGGTCCCTGGGTGGTTTATCTTCATTTACAGTGGTCCCTGGGTGGTTTGTCTTTATTTACAGTGGTCCCTGGGTGGTTTATCTTAATTTACAGTGGTCCCTGGGTGGTTTATCTTTATTTACACTGGTTCCTGGGTGGTTTATCTTTATTTACAGTGGTCCCTGGGTGGTTTATCTTTATTTACAGTGGTCCCTGGGTGGTTTATCTTTATTTACAGTGGTCCCTGGGTGGTTTATCTTTATTTACAGTGGTCCCTGGGTTGTTTATCTTTATTTACAGTGGTCCCCGGGTGGTTTATCTTTATTTACGGTGGTCCCTGGGAGGTTTATTTTTATTTACAGTGGTCCCCGGGTGGTTTATCAGTATTTACAGTGGTCCCTGGGTGGTTTATCTTTATTTACAGTGGTCTCCGGGTGGTTTTTCTTTATTTACAGTCGTTCCCGGGTGGTTTATCTTTATTTACAGTAGTCACTGGGTGGTTTATCTTTATTTACAGTGGTTCCCGGGTGGTTTATCTTTATTTACATTAGTCCCTGGGTGGATCATCTTTATTTACAGTGGCCCCTGGGTGGTTTATCTTTATTTACAGTGGTCCCTGTGTGGTTTATCTTTATTTACAGTGGTCCCTGGGTGGTTTATCTTTATTTACTGTGGAACCTGGGTGGTTTATCATTATTTACAGTGGTCCCTTGTTGGTTTATCTTTATTTACAGTGGTCTCTGGGTGGTTTATCTTTATTTACAGTGGTCTCTGGGTGGTTTATCTTTATTTACAGTGGTCGCCGGGTGGTTTATCTTTATTTACAATAGTCCCTGGGTGGTTTATCTTTATTTACAGTAGTCCCCGGATGGTTTATCTTTATTTACAGTTGTCCCTGGGTGGTTTATCTTTACTTACAGTGGTTCCTGGGTGGTTTATCTTTATTTACAATGGTCTCTGGGTGGTTTATCTTTATTTAAAGTGGTTCCCGGGTGGTTTATCTTTATTTACAGTGGTCCCTGGGTCGTTTATCTTTATTTACACTGGTTCCTGGGTGGTTTATCTTTATTTACAGTGGTCCCTGGGTGGTTTATCTTTATTTACAGTGGTCCCTGGGTGGTTTATCTTTATTTACAGTGGTCCCTGGGTGGTTTATCTTTATTTACAGTGGTTCCCGGGTGGTATACCTTTATTTACAGTGTTCCCGGGTGGTTTATCTTTATTTACAGTGTTCCCTGGGCTGTTTATCTTTATTTACAGTTGTCCCTGGGTGGTTTATCTTTATTTACAGTGGTCACTGTGTGGTTTATCTTTATTTATAGTGGTTCCTGGTGGTTTATCTTTATTGACAGTGATCTCTGGTTGGTTTATCTTTATTTACAATGGTCCCTGTGTGATTTATCTTTATTTACAGTGGTCTCTAGTTGGTTTATCTTTATTTACAGTGGTTCCCTGGTGGTTTATCTTTATTTACAGTGGTCCCTGGGTGGTTTACCTTTATTTACAGTGGTCCCCGGGTGGTTTATCTTTATTTACAGTGGTCCCTGAGTGGTTTATCTTTATTTACAGTTGTCCCGGGTGGTTTATCTTTATTTACAGTGGTTCCCTGGGTGGTATATCTTTATTTACAGTGGTTCCCTGGGTGGTTTATCATTATTCACAGTGGTCCCTGGGTGGTTTATCTTTATTTACTGTGGTCCATGGGTGGTTTATCATTATTTACAGTGGTCCCTTGTTGGTTTATCTTTATTTAAAGTGGTTCCCGGGTGGTTTATCTTTATTTACAGTGGTTCGCTGGTGGTTTATCTTTATTTACAGTGGTCCCTGGGTGGTTTACCTTTATTTACAGTGGTCCCCGGGTGGTTTATCTTTATTTACAGTGGTCCCTGGGTGGTTTATCTTTATTTACAGTGGTCCCTGGGTGGTTTATCTTTATTTACACTGGTCCCTGAGTGGTTTATCTTTATTTACTGTGGTCCCTGGGTGGTTTATCTTTATTTACAGTGGTCCCTGGGTGGTTTTTCTTTATTTACAGTGGTTCCCTGGTGGTTTATCTTTATTTACAGTGGTCCCTGGGTGGTTTACCTTTATTTACAGTGGTTTCTGGGAGGTTTATCTTTATTTACAGTGGTCCCTGGGTTGTTTATCTTTATTTACAGTGGTCCCCGGGTGGTTTATCTTTATTTACGGTGGTCCCTGGGAGGTTTATTTTTATTTACAGTGGTCCCCGGGTGGTTTATCAGTATTTACAGTGGTCCCTGGGTGGTTTATCTTTATTTACAGTGGTCTCCGGGTGGTTTATCTTTATTTACAGTCGTTCCTGGGTGGTTTATCTTTATTTACAGTAGTCACTGGGTGGTTTATCTTTATTTACAGTGGTTCCCGGGTGGTTTATCTTTATTTACATTAGTCCCTGGGTGGATCATCTTTATTTACAGTGGCCCCTGGGTGGTTTATCTTTATTTACAGTGGTCCCTGTGTGGTTTATCTTTATTTACAGTGGTCCCTGGGTGGTTTATCTTTATTTACTGTGGTCCCTGGGTGGTTTATCATTATTTACAGTGGTCCCTTGTTGGTTTATCTTTATTTACAGTGGTCTCTGGGTGGTTTATCTTTATTTAAAGTGGTTCCCGGGTGGTTTATCTTTATTTACACTGGTCCCTGGGTGGTTTATCTTTATTTACAGTGGTCCCCGGGTGTTTTATCTTTATTTACAGTGGACCCTGGGTGGTTTATCTTTATTTACAGTGGTCCCTGGGTGGTTTATCTTAATTTACAGTGGTCCCTGGGTGGTTTATCTTTATTTACAGTGGTTCCCGGGTGATTTATCTTTATTTACAGTGGTCTCTGGGTGGTTTATCTTTATTTACAGTGGTCCCTGGGTAGTTTGTATTTGTTTACAGTGGTCCCTGGGTGGTTTATCTTTATTTACAGTGGTCCCTGGGTGGTTTATCTTTATTTACAGTGGACCCCGGGTGGTTTATCTTTATTGACAGTGGTCTCTGGGTGATTTACCTTTATTTACAGTGGTCCCTGGGTGGTTTATCTTCATTTACAGTGGTCCCTGGGTGGTTTGTCTTTATTTACAGTGGTCCCTGGGTGGTTTATCTTAATTTACAGTGGTCCCTGGGTGGTTTATCTTTATTTACACTGGTTCCTGGGTGGTTTATCTTTATTTACAGTGGTCCCTGGGTGGTTTATCTTTATTTACAGTGGTCCCTGGGTGGTTTATCTTTATTTACAGTGGTCCCTGGGTGGTTTATCTTTATTCACAGTGGTCCCTGGGTTGTTTATCTTTATTTACAGTGGTCCCCGGGTGGTTTATCTTTATTTACGGTGGTCCCTGGGAGGTTTATTTTTATTTACAGTGGTCCCCGGGTGGTTTATCAGTATTTACAGTGGTCCCTGGGTGGTTTATCTTTATTTACAGTGGTCTCCGGGTGGTTTATCTTTATTTACAGTCGTTCCCGGGTGGTTTATCTTTATTTACAGTAGTCACTGGGTGGTTTATCTTTATTTACAGTGGTTCCCGGGTGGTTTATCTTTATTTACATTAGTCCCTGGGTGGATCATCTTTATTTACAGTGGCCCCTGGGTGGTTTATCTTTATTTACAGTGGTCCCTGTGTGGTTTATCTTTATTTACAGTGGTCCCTGGGTGGTTTATCTTTATTTACTGTGGAACCTGGGTGGTTTATCATTATTTACAGTGGTCCCTTGTTGGTTTATCTTTATTTACAGTGGTCTCTGGGTGGTTTATCTTTATTTACAGTGGTCTCTGGGTGGTTTATCTTTATTTACAGTGGTCCCCGGGTGGTTTATCTTTATTTACAATAGTCCCTGGGTGGTTTATCTTTATTTACAGTAGTCCCCGGATGGTTTATCTTTATTTACAGTTGTCCCTGGGTGGTTTATCTTTACTTACAGTGGTTCCTGGGTGGTTTATCTTTATTTACAATGGTCTCTGGGTGGTTTATCTTTATTTAAAGTGGTTCCCGGGTGGTTTATCTTTATTTACAGTGGTCCCTGGGTCGTTTATCTTTATTTACACTGGTTCCTGGGTGGTTTATCTTTATTTACAGTGGTCCCTGGGTGGTTTATCTTTATTTACAGTGGTCCCTGGGTGGTTTATCTTTATTTACAGTGGTCCCTGGGTGGTTTATCTTTATTTACAGTGGTTCCCGGGTGGTATACCTTTATTTACAGTGTTCCCGGGTGGTTTATCTTTATTTACAGTGTTCCCTGGGCTGTTTATCTTTATTTACAGTTGTCCCTGGGTGGTTTATCTTTATTTACAGTGGTCACTGTGTGGTTTATCTTTATTTATAGTGGTCCCTGGTGGTTTATCTTTATTGACAGTGATCTCTGGTTGGTTTATCTTTATTTACAATGGTCCCTGTGTGATTTATCTTTATTTACAGTGGTCTCTAGTTGGTTTATCTTTATTTACAGTGGTTCCCTGGTGGTTTATCTTTATTTACAGTGGTCCCTGGGTGGTTTACCTTTATTTACAGTGGTCCCCGGGTGGTTTATCTTTATTTACAGTGGTCCCTGAGTGGTTTATCTTTATTTACAGTGGTCCCTGGGTGGTTTATCTTTATTTACACTGGTCCCTGAGTGGTTTATCTTCATTTGCAGTGGTCCCTGGGTGGTTTATCTTTATTTACAGTGGTCCCTGGGTGGTTTATCTTTATTTACAGTGGTTCCCTGGTGGTTTATCTTTATTTACAGTGGTCCCTGGGTGGTTTACCTTTATTTACAGTTGTCTCTGGGAGGTTTATTTTTATTTACAGTGGTCCCCGTGTGGTTTACCTTTATTGACAGTGGTCCCTGGGTTGTTTATCTTTATTTACAGTGGTCCCCGGGTGGTTTATCTTTATTTACAGTGGTCCCTGGGAGGTTTATTTTTATTTACAGTGGTCCCCGGGTGGTTTATCTTTATTTACAGTGGTCCCTGTGTTGTTTATCTTTATTTACAGTGGTCCCCGGGTGGTTTATCTTTATTTACAGTGGTCCCTGTGTGGTTTATCTTTATTTACAGTGGTCCCTGGGTGGTTTATCTTTATTTACTGTGGTCCCTGTGTGGTTTATCATTATTTACAGTGGTCCCTTGTTGGTTTATCTTTATTTACAGTGGTTCCTGGGTGGTTTATCTTTATTTACAGTGGTCTCTGGGTGGTTTATCTTTATTTACAGTGGTCCCTGGGTGGTTTATCTTTATTTACAGTGGTCCCTGGGTGGTTTATCTTTATTTACAGTGGTCCCTGGGTGGTTTATCTTTATTTACAGTGGTTCCCTGGTGGTTTATCTTTATTTACAGTGGTCCCTGGGTGGTTTACCTTTATTTACAGTTGTCTCTGGGAGGTTTATTTTTATTTACAGTGGTCCCCGGGTGGTTTATCTTTATTTACAGTGGTCCCTGGGTTGTTTATCTTTATTTACAGAGGTCCCCGGGTGGTTTATCTTTATTTACAGTGGTCCCTGGGAGGTTTATTTTTATTTACAGTGGTCACCGGGTGGTTTATCTTTATTTACAGTGGTCCCTGTGTTGATTATCTTTATTTACAGTGGTCCCCGGGTGGTTTATCTTTATTTACAGTGGTTCCTGTGTGGTTTATCTTTATTTACAGTGTTCCCTGGGTGGTTTATCTTTATTTACTGTGGTCCCTGGGTGGTTTATCATTATTTACAGTGGTCCCTTGTTGGTTTATCTTTATTTACAGTGGTTCCTGGGTGGTTTATCTTTATTTACAGTGGTCTCTGGGTGGTTTATCTTTATTTACAGTGGTCCCCGGGTGGTTTATCTTTATTTACAATAGTCCCTGGGTGGTTTATCTTTATTTACAGTAGTCCCCGGATGGTTTATCTTTATTTACAGTCGTCCCTGGGTGGTTTATCTTTACTTACAGTGGTTCCTGGGTGGTTTATCTTTATTTACAATGGTCCCTGGGTGGTTTATCTTTATTTACAGTGGTCCCCGGTGGTTTATCTTTATTTACAGTGGTCTCTGGGTGGTTTATCTTTATTTAAAGTTGTTCCCGGGTGGTTTATCTTTATTTACACTGGTCCCTGGGTGGTTTATCTTTATTTACAGTGTTCCCCGGGTGTTTTATCTTTATTTACAGTGGTCCGTGGGTGGTTTATCTTTATTTACAGTGGTCCCTGGGTAGTTTATCTTAATTTACAGTGGTCCCTGGGTGGTTTATCTTTATTTACAGTGGTTCCCGGGTGATTTATCTTTATTTACAGTGGTCTCTGGGTGGTTTATCTTTATTTACAGTGGTCCCTGGGTAGTTTGTCTTTGTTTACAGTGGTCCCTGGGTGGTTTATCTTTATTTACAGTGGTCCCTGGGTGGTTTATCTTTATTTACAGTGGTCCCCGGGTGGTTTATCTTTATTTACAGTGGTCTCTGGGTGATTTACCTTTATTTACAGTGGTCCCTGGGTGGTTTATCTTTATTTACAGTGGTCCCTGGGTGGTTTATCTTTATTTACAGTGGTCCCTGGGTGGTTTATCTTAATTTACAGTGGTCCCTGGGTGGTTTATCTTTATTTACAGTGTTCCCGGGTGATTTATCTTTATTTACAGTGGTCTCCAGGTGGTTTATCTTTATTTACAGTGGTCCCTGGGTAGTTTGTCTTTGTTTACAGTTGTCCCTGGGTGGTTCATCTTTATTTACAGTGGTCCCTGGGTGGTTTATCTTTATTTACAGTGGTCCCCGGGTGGTTTATCTTTATTTGCAGTGGTTCCGGGGTGGTTTATCTTTATTTCCAGTGGTCCCTGGGTGTTTTATCTTTATTTACAGTGGTCCCCGGGTGGTTTATCTATATTTACAGTGGTCCCTGGGTGGTTTATCTTTATTTACAGTGGCCCCAGAGTGGTTTAGCTTTATTTACAGTTGTCCCGGGTGGTTTATCTATATTTACAGTGTTCCCTGGGTGGTTTATCTTTATTTACATTGGTCTCTGGGTGGTTTATCTTTATTTACAGTGGTTCCCGGGTGGTTTATCTTTATTTACACTGGTCCCTGGGTGGTTTATCTTTATTTACCGTGGTCCCCGGGTGTTTTATATTTACAGTGGTCCCTGGGTGGTTTATCTTTATTTACAGTGGTCCCCGGGTGGTTTATCTTAATTTACCGTGGTCCCTGGGTGGTTTATCTTTATTTACAGTGGTCTCTGGGTGGTTTAGGTTTATTTACAGTGGTCCCTGGGTGGTTTATCTTTATTTCCAGTGGTCCCTGGGTGGTTTATCTTTATTTAAAGTGGTCCCAGGCTGGTTTATCTTTCATTACAGTGGTACCCGGGTGGTTTATCTTTATTTACAGTGGTCCCTGGGAGGTTTATCTTAATTTACAGTGGTCTCTGGGTGGTTTCGCTTTATTTACAGTGGTCCCTGGGTGGTTTATCTTTATTTACAGTTGTCCCTGGGTGGTTTATCTTTATTTACAGTGGTCCCTGGGTGGTTTATCTTTATTTACAGTGGTCCCTGGCTGGTTTATCTTTATTTAAAGTGGTCCCAGGCTCGTTTATCTTTCATTACAGTGGTACCCGGGTGGTTTATCTTAATTTACAGTGGTCCCTGGGTGGTTTATCTTTATTTAAAGTGGTCCCAGGCTGGTTTATCTTTCATTACAGTGGTACCCGGGTGGTTTATCTTTATTTACAGTTGTGCCTGGGTGGTTTATCTTTATTTACAGTGGTCCCTGGGTGGTTTATCTTTATTTACAGTCTCCCTGGGTGGTTTATCTTTATTTACATTGGTCCCTGGGTTGTTTATCTTTATTTTCAGTGGTCCCTGGGTGGTTTATCTTTATTTTAAGTGGTCCCTGGGTGGTTTATCGTTATTTACATTGGTCCCCGGGTGGTTTATCTTAATTTACAGTGGTCCCTGGGTGGTTTATCTTTATTTACAGTGGTCTCTGGGTGGTTTATCTTTATTTACAGTGGTCTCTGGGTTTTTTAGCTTTATTTACAGTGGTCCCTGGGTGGTTTATCTTTATTTTCAGTGGTCCCTGGGTGGTTTATCTTTATTTACAATGGTCCCCGGGTGGTTTATCTTTATTTACAGTGGTCCCTGGGTAGTTTATCTTTATTTTCAGTGGTCCTGGGTGGTTTATCTTTATTTACAGTGGTTCCTGGGTGGTTTATCTTTATTTACAGTGGTCTCTGGGTGGTTTATCTTTATTTACAGTGGTCCCCGGGTGGTTTATCTTTATTTACAATAGTCCCTGGGTGGTTTATCTTTATTTACAGTAGTCCCCGGATGGTTTATCTTTATTTACAGTCGTCCCTGGGTGGTTTATCTTTACTTACAGTGGTTCCTGGGTGGTTTATCTTTATTTACAATGGTCCCTGGGTGGTTTATCTTTATTTACAGTGGTCCCCGGTGGTTTATCTTTATTTACAGTGGTCCCTGGGTGGTTTATCTTTATTTACAGTGGTCTCTGGGTGGTTTATCTTTATTTAAAGTGGTTCCCGGGTGTTTTATCTTTATTTACACTGGTCCCTGGGTGGTTTATCTTTATTTACAGTGGTCCCCGGGTGTTTTATCTTTATTTACAGTGGTCCGTGGGTGGTTTATCTTTATTTACAGTGGTCCCTGGGTGGTTTATCTTAATTTACAGTGGTCCCTGGGTGGTTTATCTTTATTTACAGTGGTTCCCGGGTGATTTATCTTTATTTACAGTGGTCTCTGGGTGGTTTATCTTTATTTACAGTGGTCCCTGGGTAGTTTGTCTTTGTTTACAGTGGTCCCTGGGTGGTTGATCTTTATTTACAGTGGTCCCTGGGTGGTTTATCTTTATTTACAGTGGTCCCCGGGTGGTTTATCTTTATTTACAGTGGTCTCTGTGTGATTTACCTTTATTTACAGTGGTCCCTGGGTGGTTTATCTTTATTTACAGTGGTCCCTGGGTGGTTTATCTTTATTTACAGTGGTCCCTGGGTGGTTTATCTTAATTTACAGTGGTCCCTGGGTGGTTTATCTTTATTTACAGTGTTCCCGGGTGATTTATCTTTATTTACAGTGGTCTCCAGGTGGTTTATCTTTATTTACAGTGGTCCCTGGGTAGTTTGTCTTTGTTTACAGTTGTCCCTGGGTGGTTCATCTTTATTTACAGTGGTCCCTGGGTGGTTTATCTTTATTTACAGTGGTCCCCGGGTGGTTTATCTTTATTTGCAGTGGTTCCGGGGTGGTTTATCTTTATTTCCAGTGGTCCCTGGGTGTTTTATCTTTATTTACAGTGGTCCCCGGGTGGTTTATCTATATTTACAGTGGTCCCTGGGTGGTTTATCTTTATTTACAGTGGCCCCAGAGTGGTTTAGCTTTATTTACAGTTGTCCCGGGTGGTTTATCTATATTTACAGTGTTCCCTGGGTGGTTTATCTTTATTTACAGTGGTTCCCTGGGTGGTTTATCTTTATCTACAGTGGTCCCTGGGTAGTTTATCATTATTCACAGTGGTCCCTGGGTGGTTTATCTTTATTTACAGTGGTTCCTGGGTGGTTTCTCTTTATTTACAGTGGTCTCTGGGTGGTTTATCTTTATTTACAGTGGTCCCCGGGTGGTTTATCTTTATTTACAATAGTCCCTGGGTGGTTTATCTTTATTTACAGTCGTCCCCGGATGGTTTATCTTTATTTACAGTGGTCCCTGGGTGGTTTATCTTTACTTACAGTGGTTCCTGGGTGGTTTATCGTTATTTACAATGGTCCCTGGGTGGTTTATCTTTATTTACAGTGGTCCCCGGGCGTTTATCTTTATTTACAGAGGTCCCTGGGTGGTTTATCTTTATTTACAGTGGTCTCTGGGTGGTTTATCTTTATTTACAGTGGTTCCCGGGTTGTTTATCTTTATTTACACTGGTCCCTGGGTGGTTTATCTTTATTTACCGTGGTCCCCGGTTGTTTTATATTTACAGTGGTCCCTGGGTGGTTTATCTTTATTTACAGTGGTCCCCGGGTGGTTTATCTTAATTTACCGTGGTCCCTGGGTGGTTTATCTTTATTTACAGTGGTCTCTGGGTGGTTTAGGTTTATTTACAGTGGTCCCTGGGTGGTTTATCTTTATTTCCAGTGGTCCCTGGGTGGTTTATCTTTATTTAAAGTGGTCCCAGGCTGGTTTATCTTTCATTACAGTGGTACCCGGGTGGTTTATCTTTATTTACAGTGGTCCCTGGGAGGTTTATCTTAATTTACAGTGGTCTCTGGGTGGTTTAGCTTTATTTACAGTGGTCCCTGGGTGGTTTATCTTTATTTACAGTTGTCCCTGGGTGGTTTATCTTTATTTACAGTGGTCCCTGGGTGGTTTATATTTATTTACAGTGGTCCCTGGCTGGTTTATCTTTATTTAAAGTGGTCCCAGGCTCGTTTATCTTTCATTGCAGTGGTACCCGGGTGGTTTATCTTAATTTACAGTGGTCCCTGGGTGGTTTATCTTTATTTAAAGTGGTCCCAGGCTGGTTTATCTTTCATTACAGTGGTACCCGGGTGGTTTATCTTAATTTACAGCGGTCCCTGTGTGGTTTATCTTTATTTACAGTGGTCCATGGGAGGTTTATCTTTATTTACAGTGGTGTCTGGGTGGTTTAGCTTTATTTACAGTGGTCCCTGGGTGGTTTATCTTTATTTACAGTTGTCCCTGGGTGGTTTATCTTTATTTACAGTGGTCCCTGGGTGGTTTATCTTTATTTACAGTCTCCCTGGGTGGTTTATCTTTATTTACATTGGCCCCTGGGTTGTTTATCTTTATTTACAGTGGTCCCTGGGTGGTTTATCTTTATTTTCAGTGGTCCCTGGGTAGTTTATCGTTATTTACATTGGTCCCCGCGTGGTTTATCTTAATTTACAGTGGTCCCTGGGTGGTTTATCTTTATTTACAGTGGTCTCTGGGTGGTTTATCTTTATTTACAGTGGTCTCTGGGTTTTTTAGCTTTATTTACAGTGGTCCCTGGGTGGTTTATCTTTATTTTCAGTGGTCCCTGGGTGGTTTATCTTTATTTACAATGGTCCCCGGGTGGCTTATCTTTATTTACAGTGGTCCCTGGGTGGTTTATCTTTATTTTCAGTGGTCCTGGGTGGTTTATCTTTATTTACAGTGGTCCCTGGGTGGTTTATCTTTATTTTCAGTGGTCCCTGGGTGGTTTATCGTTATTTACATTGGTCCCCGGGTGGTTTATCTTAATTTACAGTGGTCCCTGGGTGGTTTATCTTTATTTACAGTGGTCTCTGGGTGGTTTATCTTTATTTACAGTGGTCTCTGGGTTTTTTAGCTTTATTTACAGTGGTCCCTGGGTGGTTTATCTTTATTTTCAGTGGTCCCTGGGTGGTTTATCTTTATTTACAATGGTCCCCGGGTGGTTTATCTTTATTTACAGTGTTCCCGGTGTGGTTTTCTTTATTTTCAGTGGTCCTGGGTGGTTTATCTTTATTTACAATGGTCCCTGGGTGGTTTATCTTTATTTACAGTGGTTCTCGGGTGGTTTATCTTTATTTACAGTGGTCCCTGGGTGGTTTATCTTTATTTACAGTGGTCCCCGGGTGGTTTATCTTTATTTATAGTGGTTTCTGGGTGGTTTATCTTTATTTACAATGGTCTCTGGGTGGTTTATCTTTATTTACAGTGGTCCCTGGGTGGTTTATCTTTATTTACAATGGTCTCTGGGTGGTTTATCTTTATTTACAGTGGTCCCCGGGAGGTTTATCTTTATTTACTGTGGTCTCTGGGTGGTTTATCTTTATTTGCAGTGGTCCCCGGGTGGTTTATCTTTATTTACAGTGGTCTCTGGGTGGTTTATCTTTATTTACAGTGGTCCCTGGGTGGGTTATCTTTATTTACTGTGGTCCCCGGGTGGTTTATCTTTATTTACAATGGTCCCTGGGTGGTTTTTCTTTATTTACAGTGGTCTCTGGGTGGTGTATCTTTATTTACAGTGGTCCCTGGGTGGTTTATCTTTATTTACAGTGGTCTCTGGGTGGTTTATCTTTATTTACAGTGGTCTCCGGGTGGTTTATCTTTATTTACAGTGGTCTCTGGGTGGTTTATCTTTCTTTACAGTGGTCCCTGGGTGGTTTATCTTTCTTTACAGTGGTCCCCGTGTGGTTTATCTTTATTTACAGTGGTTCCCGCGTGGTTTATCGTTATGTACAGTGGTCCCTGGGTGGTTTATCTTTATTCACAGTGGTCCCTGGGTGATTTATCTTGATTTACAGTGGTCCCTGGGTGGTTTATCTTTATTTACAGTGGTCCCTGGTTGGTTTATCTTTATTTACAGTGGTCCCTGGGTGGTATATCTTTATTTACAGTTGTCCCTGGGTGGTTTATCTTTATTTACAGTGGTCCCTGGGTGGTTTATCTTTATTGACAGTGGTCCCCGGGTGGTTTATCTTTATTTACAGTGGTCCCTGGGTGGTTATTCTTTATTTACAGTGGTCCCTGGGTGGTTTATTTTTATTTACAGTGGTCTCTGGGTGGTTTATCTTTATTTAGAGTAGTCCCCGGATGGTTTATCTTTATTTACAGTGGTCCCTGGGTGGTTTATCTTTACTTACAGTGGTTCCTGGGTGGTTTGTCTTTATTTACAATGGTCCCTGGGTGGTTTATCTTTATTTACAGTGGTCCCCGGTGGTTTATCTTTATTTACAGTGGTCCCTGGGTGGTTTATCTTTATTTACAGTGGTCTCTGGGTGGTTTATCTTTATTTACAGTGGTTCCCGGGTGGTTTATCTTTATTTACACTGGTCCGTGGGTGGTTTATCTTTATTTACAGTGGTCCCCGGGTGTTTTATCTTTATTTACAGTGGTCCCTGGGTGTTTAATCTTTATTTACAGTGGTTCCCTGGGTGGTTTATCTTTATTTACAGTGGTCCCCGGGTTGTTTATCTTTATTTACAGTGGTCCCTGCGAGGTTTATCTTTATTTACATTGGTCCCTGGGTGGTTTATCTTTATTTACAGTGGTCCCTGGGTGGTTTATCTTTATTTTCAGTGGTCCCTGGGTGGTTTTTCGTTATTTACATTGGTCCCCGTGTGATTTATCTTAATTTACAGTGGTCCCTGGGTGGTTTATCTTTATTCACAGTGGTCTCTGGGTGGTTTATCTTTATTTACAGTGGTCACTGGGTGGTTTAGCTTTATTTACAGTGGTCCCTGGGTGGTTTATCGTTATTTACAGTGGTCCCTGGGTGGTTTATCTTTATTTTCAGTGGTCCCTGGGTGGTTTATCTTTATTTACAATGGTCCCTGGGTGGTTTATCTTTATTTACAGTGGTTCTCGGGTGGTTTATCTTTATTTACAGTGGTCCCTGGGTGGTTTATCCTTATTTACAGTGGTCCCCGGATGGTTTATCTTTATTTACAGTGGTTTCTGGGTGGGTTATCTTTATTTACAATGGTCTCTGGGTGGTTTGTCTTTATTTACAGTGGTCCCTGGGTGGTTTATCTTAATTAACAATGGACTCTGGGTGGTTTATCTTTATTTACAGTGGTCCCCGGGAGGTTTATCTTTATTTACTGTGGTCTCTGGGTGGTTTATCTTTATTTGCAGTGGTCCCCGGGTGGTTTATCTTTATTTACAGTGGTCTCTGGGTGGTTTATCTTTATTTACAGTGGTCCCTGGGTGGGTTATCTTTATTTACAGTGGTCCCCGGGTGGTTTATCTTTATTTACAATGGTCCCTGGGTGGTTTTTCTTCTTTTACAGTGGTCTCTGGGTGGTGTATCTTTATTTACAGTGGTCCCTGGGTGGTTTATCTTTATTTACAGTGGTCTCTGGGTGGTTTATCTTTATTTACAGTGGTCTCCGGGTGGTTTATCTTTATTTACAGTGGTCTCTGGGTGGTTTATCTTTCTTTACAGTGGTCCCTGGGTGGTTTATCTTTATTTACAGTGGTCCCCGTGTGGTTTATCTTTATTTACAGTGGTTCCCGCGTGGTTTTTCGTTATTTACAGTAGTCCCTGGGTGGTTTATCTTTATTTACAGTGGTCCCTGGGTGGTTTATCTTTATTTACAGTGGTCCCTGGGTGGTTTATCTTTATTTACAGTGGTCCCTGGGTGGTTTATCTTTATTTACAGTGGTCCCTGGGTGGTATATCGTTATTTACAGTGGTCCCTGGGTGGTTTATCTTCATTTACAGAGGTCCCCGTGTGGTTTATCTTTATTTACAGCGGTCCCTGGGTGGTTTATCTTTATTGACAGTGGTCCCCGGGTGGTTTATCTTTATTTACCGTGGTCCCTGGGTGGTTTATCTTTATTTACAGTGGTCCCTGGGTGGTTTATCTTTATTTACTGTGGTCTCTGGGTGGTTTATCTTTATTTAGAGTAGTCCCCGGATGGTTTATCTTTATTTAAAGTGGTCCCTGGGTGGTTTTTCGTTATTTACATTGGTCCCCGTGTGATTTATCTTAATTTACAGTGGTCCCTGGGTGGTTTATCTTTATTCACAGTGGTCTCTGGGTGGTTAATCTTTATTTACAGTGGTCACTGGGTGGTTTAGCTTTATTTACAGTGGTCCCTGGGTGGTTTATCGTTATTTACAGTGGTCCCTGGGTGGTTTATCTTTATTTTCAGTGGTCCCTGGGTGGTTTATCTTTATTTACAATGGTCCCTGGGTGGTTTATCTTTATTTACAGTGGTTCTCGGGTGGTTTATCTTTATTTACAGTGGTCCCTGGGTGGTTTATCCTTATTTACAGTGGTCCCCGGATTGTTTATCTTTATTTACAGTGGTTTCTGGGTGGTTTATCTTTATTTACAATGGTCTCTGGGTGGTTTGTCTTTATTTACAGTGGTCCCTGGGTGGTTTATCTTAATTAACAATGGACTCTGGGTGGTTTATCTTTATTTACAGTGGTCCCCGGGAGGTTTATCTTTATTTACTGTGGTCTCTGGGTGGTTTATCTTTATTTGCAGTGGTCCCCGGGTGGTTTATCTTTATTTACAGTGGTCTCTGGGTGGTTTATCTTTATTTACAGTGGTCCCTGGGTGGGTTATCTTTATTTACAGTGGTCCCCGGGTGGTTTATCTTTATTTACAATGGTCCCTGGGTGGTTTTTCTTCATTTACAGTGGTCTCTGGGTGGTGTATCTTTATTTACAGTGGTCCCTGGGTGGTTTATCTTTATTTACAGTGGTCTCTGGGTGGTTTATCTTTATTTACAGTGGTCTCCGGGTGGTTTATCTTTATTTACAGTGGTCTCTGGGTGGTTTATCTTTCTTTACAGTGGTCCCTGGGTGGTTTATCTTTATTTACAGTGGTCCCCGTGTGGTTTATCTTTATTTACAGTGGTTCCCGCGTGGTTTTTCGTTATTTACAGTAGTCCCTGGGTGGTTTATCTTTATTTACAGTGGTCCCTGGGTGGTTTATCTTTATTTACAGTGGTCCCTGGGTGGTTTATCTTTATTTACAGTGGTCCCTGGGTGGTTTATCTTTATTTACAGTGGTCCCTGGGTGGTATATCTTTATTTACAGTGGTCCCTGGGTGGTTTATCTTCATTTACAGAGGTCCCCGTGTGGTTTATCTTTATTTACAGCGGTCCCTGGGTGGTTTATCTTTATTGACAGTGGTCCCCGGGTGGTTTATCTTTATTTACCGTGGTCCCTGGGTGGTTTATCTTTATTTACAGTGGTCCCTGGGTGGTTTATCTTTATTTACTGTGGTCTCTGGGTGGTTTATCTTTATTTAGAGTAGTCCCCGGATGGTTTATCTTTATTTAAAGTGGTCCCTGGGTGGTTTATCTTTACTTACAGTGGTTCCTGGGTGGTTTTTCTTTATTTACAATGGTCGCTGGGTGGTTTATCTTTATTTACAGTGGTCCCCGGTGGTTTGTCTTTATTTACAGTGGTCCCTGGGTGGTTTATCTTTATATACAGTGGTCTCTGCGTGGTTTATCTTTATTTGCAGTGGTCTCTGGGTGGTTTATCTTTATTTACACTGGTCCGTGGGTGGTTTATCTTTATTTACAGTGGTCCCCGGGTGTTTTATCTTTATTTACAGTGGTCCCTGGGTGGTTTATCTTTATTTACAGTGGTCCCTGGGTGGTTTATCTTTATTTACAGTGGTCCCTGGGTGGTTTATCTTTATTTACAGTGGTTCCCGGGTGATTTATCTTTATTTACAGTGGTCTCTGTGTGGTTTATCTTTATTTACTGTGGTCTCTGGGTGGTTTATCTTTATTTGCAGTGGTCCCCGGGTGGTTTATCTTTATTTACAGTGGTCCCTGGGTGGTTTATCTTTATTTACAGTGGTTCCCGGGTGGTTTATCTTTATTTACACTGGTCCGTGGGTGGTTAATCTTTATTTACAGTGGTCCCCGGGTGTTTTATCTTTATTTACAGTGGTCCCTGGGTGGTTTATCTTTATTTACAGTGGTTCCCTGGGTGGTTTATCTTTATTTACAGTGGTCCCCGGGTTGTTTATCTTTATTTACAGTGGTCCCTGCGTGGTTTATCTTTGTTTACATTGGTCCCTGGGTGGTTTATCTTTATTTACAGTGGTCCCTGGGTGGTTTATCTTTATTTTCAGTGGTCCCTGGGTGGTTTATCGTTATTTACATTTGTCCCCGCGGGGTTTATCTTAATTTACAGTGGTCCCTCGGTGGATTATCTTTATTTACAGTGGTCTCTGGGTGGTTTATCTTTATTTACAGTGGTCTCTGGGTGGTTTAGCTTTATTTACAGTGGTCCCTGGGTGGTTTATCGTTATTTACAGTGGTCCCTGGGTAGTTTATCTTTATTTTCAGTGGTCCCTGGGTGGTTTATCTTTATTTACAATGGTCCCTGGGTGGTTTATCTTTATTTACAGTGGTTCTCGGGTGGTTTATCTTTATTTACAGTGGTCCCTGGGTGGTTTATCTTTATTTACAGTGGTCCCCGGGTGGTTTATCTTTATTTACAGTGGTTTCTGGGTGGTTTATCTTTATTTACAATGGTCTCTGGGTGGTTTATCTTTATTTACAGTGGTCCCTGGGTGGTTTATCTTTATTTACAATGGTCTCTGGGTGGTTTATCTTTATTTACAGTGGTCCCCGGGAGGTTTATCTTTATTTACTGTGGTCTATGGGTGGTTTATCTTTATTTGCAGTGGTCCCCGGGTGGTTCATCTTTATTTACAGTGGTCTCTGGGTGGTTTATCTTTATTTACAGTGGTCCCTGGGTGGGTTATCTTTATTTACAGTGGTCCCCGGGTGGTTTATCTTTATTTACAATGTTCCCTGGGTGTTTTCTCTTCATTTACAGTGGTCTCTGAGTGGTGTATCTTTATTTACAGTGGTCCCTGGGTGGTTTATCTTTATTTACAGTGGTCTCTGGGTGGTTTATCTTTATTTACAGTGGTCTCCGAGAGGTTTATCTTTATTTACAGTGGTCTCTGGGTGGTTTATCTTTCTTTACAGTGGTCCCTGTGTGGTTTATCTTTATTTACAGTGGTCCCCGTGTGGTTTATCATTTTTTACAGTGGTTCCCGCGTGGTTTATCGTTATTTACAGTGGTCCCTGGGTGGTTTATCTTTATTTACAGTGGTCCCTCGGTGGTTTATCTTTATTTACAGTGGTCCCTGGGTGGTTTATCTTTATTTACAGTGGTCCCTGGGTGGTTTATCTTTAATTACAGTGGTCCCTGGGTGGTATATCTTTATTTACAGTGGTCCCTGGGTGGTTTATCTTCATTTACAGAGGTCCCCGGGTGGTTTATCTTTATTTACAGCGGTCCCTGGGTGGTTTATCTTTATTGACAGTGGTCCCCGGGTAGTTTATCTTTATTTACAGTGGTCCCTGGGTGGTTTATCTTTATTTACAGTGGTTCCTGGGTGGTTATTCTTTATTTACAGTGGTCCCTGGGTGGTTTATCTTTTTTACAGTGGTCTCTGGGAGTTTATCTTTATTTAGAGTAGTCCCCGGATGGTTTATCTTTATTTACAGTGGTCCCTGGGTCGTTTATCTTTACTTACAGTGGTTCCTGGGTGGTTTGTCTTTATTTACAATGGTCCCTGGGTGGTTTATCTTTATTTACAGTGGTCCCCGGTGGTTTATCTTTATTTACAGTGGTCCCTGGGTGGTTTATCTTTATTTACAGTCGTCTCTGGGTGGCTTATCTTTATTTACAGTGGTTCCCGGGTGGTTTATCTTTATTTACACTGGTCCGTGGGTGGTTTATCTTTATTTACAGTGGTCCCCGGGTGTTTTATCTTTATTTACAGTGGTCCCTGGGTGTTTTATCTTTATTTACAGTGGTTCCCTGGGTGGTTTATCTTTATTTACAGTGGTCCCCGGGTTGTTTATCTTTATTTACAGTGGTCCCTGCGAGGTTTATCTTTATTTATAGTGGTCCCTGGGTGGTTTATCTTTATTTACAATGTTCCCTGGGTGGTTTCTCTTCATTTACAGTGGTCTCTGAGTGGTGTATCTTTATTTACAGTGGTCCCTGGGTGGTTTATCTTTATTTACAGTGGTCTCTGGGTGGTTTATCTTTATTTACAGTGGTCTCCGAGAGGTTTATCTTTATTTACAGTGGTCTCTGGGTGGTTTATCTTTCTTTACAGTGGTCCCTGTGTGGTTTATCTTTATTTTCAGTGGTCCCCGTGTGGTTTATCATTTTTTACAGTGGTTCCCGCGTGGTTTATCGTTATTTACAGTGGTCCCTGGGTGGTTTATCTTTATTTACAGTGGTCCCTCGGTGGTTTATCTTTATTTACAGTGGTCCCTGGGTGGTTTATCTTTATTTACAGTGGTCCCTGGGTGGTTTATCTTTAATTACAGTGGTCCCTGGGTGGTATATCTTTATTTACAGTGGTCCCTGGGTGGTTTATCTTCATTTACAGAGGTCCCCGGGTGGTTTATCTTTATTTACAGCGGTCCCTGGGTGGTTTATCTTTATTGACAGTGGTCCCCGGGTGGTTTATCTTTATTTACAGTGGTCCCTGGGTGGTTTATCTTTATTTACAGTGGTTCCTGGGTGGTTATTCTTTATTTACAGTGGTCCCTGGGTGGTTTATCTTTATTTACAGTGGTCTCTGGGAGTTTATCTTTATTTAGAGTAGTCCCCGGATGGTTTATCTTTATTTACAGTGGTCCCTGGGTCGTTTATCTTTACTTACAGTGGTTCCTGGGTGGTTTGTCTTTATTTACAATGGTCCCTGGGTGGTTTATCTTTATTTACAGTGGTCCCCGGTGGTTTATCTTTATTTACAGTGGTCCCTGGGTGGTTTATCTTTATTTACAGTCGTCTCTGGGTGGTTTATCTTTATTTACAGTGGTTCCCGGGTGGTTTATCTTTATTTACACTGGTCCGTGGGTGGTTTATCTTTATTTACAGTGGTCCCCGGGTGTTTTATCTTTATTTACAGTGGTCCCTGGGTGTTTTATCTTTATTTACAGTGGTTCCCTGGGTGGTTTATCTTTATTTACAGTGGTCCCCGGGTTGTTTATCTTTATTTACAGTGGTCCCTGCGAGGTTTATCTTTATTTATAGTGGTCCCTGGGTGGTTTATCTTTATTTACAGTGGTCCCTGGGTGGTTTATCTTTATTTATAGTGGTCCCCGTGTGGTTTATCTTTATTTACAGTGGTTCCCGCGTGGTTTTTCGTTATTTACAGTAGTCCCTGGGTGGTTTATCTTTATTTACAATGGTCCCTGGGTGGTTTATCTTTATTTACAGTGGTTCTCGGGTGGTTTATCTTTATTTACAGTGGTCCCTGGGTGGTTTATCCTTATTTACAGTGGTCCCCGGATGGTTTATCTTTATTTACAGTCGTTTCTGGGTGGGTTATCTTTATTTACAATGGTCTCTGGGTGGTTTGTCTTTATTTACAGTGGTCCCTGGGTGGTTTATCTTAATTAACAATGGACTCTGGGTGGTTTATCTTTATTTACAGTGGTCCCCGGGAGGTTTATCTTTATTTACTGTGGTCTCTGGGTGGTTTATCTTTATTTGCAGTGGTCCCCGGGTGGTTTATCTTTATTTACAGTGGTCTCTGGGTGGTTTATCTTTATTTACAGTGGTCCCTGGGTGGGTTATCTTTATTTACAGTGGTCCCCGGGTGGTTTATCTTTATTTACAATGGTCCCTGGGTGGTTTTTCTTCATTTACAGTGGTCTCTGGGTGGTGTATCTTTATTTACAGTGGTCCCTGGGTGGTTTATCTTTATTTACAGTGGTCTCTGGGTGGTTTATCTTTATTTACAGTGGTCTCCGGGTGGTTTATCTTTATTTACAGTGGTCTCTGGGTGGTTTATCTTTCTTTACAGTGGTCCCTGGGTGGTTTATCTTTATTTACAGTGGTCCCCGTGTGGTTTATCTTTATTTACAGTGGTTCCCGCGTGGTGTATCTTTATTTACAGTGGTCCCTGGGTGGTTTTTCGTTATTTACAGTAGTCCCTGGGTGGTTTATCTTTATTTACAGTGGTCCCTGGGTGGTTTATCTTTATTTACAGTGGTCCCTGGGTGGTTTATCTTTATTTACAGTGGTCTCTGGGTGGTTTATCTTTATTTACAGTGGTCTCTGGGTGGTTTTTCGTTATTTACAGTAGTCCCTGGGTGGTTTATCTTTATTTACAGTGGTCCCTGGGTGGTTTATCTTTATTTACAGTGGTCCCTGGGTGGTTTATCTTTATTTACAGTGGTCCCTGGGTGGTTTATCTTTATTTACAGTGGTCCCTGGGTGGTATATCTTTATTTACAGTGGTCCCTGGGTGGTTTATCTTCATTTACAGAGGTCCCCGTGTGGTTTATCTTTATTTACAGCGGTCCCTGGGTGGTTTATCTTTATTGACAGTGGTCCCCGGGTGGTTTATCTTTATTTACCGTGGTCCCTGGGTGGTTTATCTTTATTTACAGTGGTCCCTGGGTGGTTTATCTTTATTTACTGTGGTCTCTGGGTGGTTTATCTTTATTTAGAGTAGTCCCCGGATGGTTTATCTTTATTTAAAGTGGTCCCTTGGTGGTTTTTCGTTATTTACATTGGTCCCCGTGTGATTTATCTTAATTTACAGTGGTCCCTGGGTGGTTTATCTTTATTCACAGTGGTCTCTGGGTGGTTAATCTTTATTTACAGTGGTCACTGGGTGGTTTAGCTTTATTTACAGTGGTCCCTGGGTGGTTTATCGTTATTTACAGTGGTCCCTGGGTGGTTTATCTTTATTTTCAGTGGTCCCTGGGTGGTTTATCTTTATTTACAATGGTCCCTGGGTGGTTTATCTTTATTTACAGTGGTTCTCGGGTGGTTTATCTTTATTTACAGTGGTCCCTGGGTGGTTTATCCTTATTTACAGTGGTCCCCGGATTGTTTATCTTTATTTACAGTGGTTTCTGGGTGGTTTATCTTTATTTACAATGGTCTCTGGGTGGTTTGTCTTTATTTACAGTGGTCCCTGGGTGGTTTATCTTAATTAACAATGGACTCTGGGTGGTTTATCTTTATTTACAGTGGTCCCCGGGAGGTTTATCTTTATTTACTGTGGTCTCTGGGTGGTTTATCTTTATTTGCAGTGGTCCCCGGGTGGTTTATCTTTATTTACAGTGGTCTCTGGGTGGTTTATCTTTATTTACAGTGGTCCCTGGGTGGGTTATCTTTATTTACAGTGGTCCCCGGGTGGTTTATCTTTATTTACAATGGTCCCTGGGTGGTTTTTCTTCATTTACAGTGGTCTCTGGGTGGTGTATCTTTATTTACAGTGGTCCCTGGGTGGTTTATCTTTATTTACAGTGGTCTCTGGGTGGTTTATCTTTAGTTACAGTGGTCTCCGGGTGGTTTATCTTTATTTACAGTGGTCTCTGGGTGGTTTATCTTTCTTTACAGTGGTCCCTGGGTGGTTTATCTTTATTTACAGTGGTCCCCGTGTGGTTTATCTTTATTTACAGTGGTTCCCGCGTGGTTTTTCGTTATTTACAGTAGTCCCTGGGTGGTTTATCTTTATTTACAGTGGTCCCTGGGTGGTTTATCTTTATTTACAGTGGTCCCTGGGTGGTTTATCTTTATTTACAGTGGTCCCTGGGTGGTTTATCTTTATTTACAGTGGTCCCTGGGTGGTATATCTTTATTTACAGTGGTCCCTGGGTGGTTTATCTTCATTTACAGAGGTCCCCGTGTGGTTTATCTTTATTTACAGCGGTCCCTGGGTGGTTTATCTTTATTGACAGTGGTCCCCGGGTGGTTTATCTTTATTTACCGTGGTCCCTGGGTGGTTTATCTTTATTTACAGTGGTCCCTGGGTGGTTTATCTTTATTTACTGTGGTCTCTGGGTGGTTTATCTTTATTTAGAGTAGTCCCCGGATGGTTTATCTTTATTTAAAGTGGTCCCTGGGTGGTTTATCTTTACTTACAGTGGTTCCTGTGTGGTTTTTCTTTATTTACAATGGTCGCTGGGTGGTTTATCTTTATTTACAGTGGTCCCCGGTGGTTTGTCTTTATTTACAGTGGTCCCTGGGTGGTTTATCTTTATATACAGTGGTCTCTGCGTGGTTTATCTTTATTTGCAGTGGTCTCTGGGTGGTTTATCTTTATTTACACTGGTCCGTGGGTGGTTTATCTTTATTTACAGTGGTCCCCGGGTGTTTTATCTTTATTTACAGTGGTCCCTGGGTGGTTTATCTTTATTTACAGTGGTCCCTGGGTGGTTTATCTTTATTTACAGTGGTCCCTGGGTGGTTTATCTTTATTTACAGTGGTTCCCGGGTGATTTATCTTTATTTACAGTGGTCTCTGTGTGGTTTATCTTTATTTACTGTGGTCTCTGGGTGGTTTATCTTTATTTGCAGTGGTCCCCGGGTGGTTTATCTTTATTTACAGTGGTCCCTGGGTGGTTTATCTTTATTTACAGTGGTTCCCGGGTGGTTTATCTTTATTTACACTGGTCCGTGGGTGGTTAATCTTTATTTACAGTGGTCCCCGGGTGTTTTATCTTTATTTACAGTGGTCCCTGGGTGGTTTATCTTTATTTACAGTGGTTCCCTGGGTGGTTTATCTTTATTTACAGTGGTCCCCGGGTTGTTTATCTTTATTTACAGTGGTCCCTGCGTGGTTTATCTTTGTTTACATTGGTCCCTGGGTGGTTTATCTTTATTTACAGTGGTCCCTGGGTGGTTTATCTTTATTTTCAGTGGTCCCTGGGTGGTTTATCGTTATTTACATTTGTCCCCGCGTGGTTTATCTTAATTTACAGTGGTCCCTCGGTGGATTATCTTTATTTACAGTGGTCTCTGGGTGGTTTATCTTTATTTACAGTGGTCTCTGGGTGGTTTAGCTTTATTTACAGTGGTCCCTGGGTGGTTTATCGTTATTTACAGTGGTCCCTGGGTAGTTTATCTTTATTTTCAGTGGTCCCTGGGTGGTTTATCTTTATTTACAATGGTCCCTGGGTGGTTTATCTTTATTTACAGTGGTTCTCGGGTGGTTTATCTTTATTTACAGTGGTCCCTGGGTGGTTTATCTTTATTTACAGTGGTCCCCGGGTGGTTTATCTTTATTTACAGTGGTTTCTGGGTGGTTTATCTTTATTTACAATGGTCTCTGGGTGGTTTATCTTTATTTACAGTGGTCCCTGGGTGGTTTATCTTTATTTACAATGGTCTCTGGGTGGTTTATCTTTATTTACAGTGGTCCCCGGGAGGTTTATCTTTATTTACTGTGGTCTATGGGTGGTTTATCTTTATTTGCAGTGGTCCCCGGGTGGTTCATCTTTATTTACAGTGGTCTCTGGGTGGTTTATCTTTATTTACAGTGGTCCCTGGGTGGGTTATCTTTATTTACAGTGGTCCCCGGGTGGTTTATCTTTATTTACAATGTTCCCTGGGTGGTTTCTCTTCATTTACAGTGGTCTCTGAGTGGTGTATCTTTATTTACAGTGGTCCCTGGGTGGTTTATCTTTATTTACAGTGGTCTCTGGGTGGTTTATCTTTATTTACAGTGGTCTCCGAGAGGTTTATCTTTATTTACAGTGGTCTCTGGGTGGTTTATCTTTCTTTACAGTGGTCCCTGTGTGGTTTATCTTTATTTACAGTGGTCCCCGTGTGGTTTATCATTTTTTACAGTGGTTCCCGCGTGGTTTATCGTTATTTACAGTGGTCCCTGGGTGGTTTATCTTTATTTACAGTGGTCCCTCGGTGGTTTATCTTTATTTACAGTGGTCCCTGGGTGGTTTATCTTTATTTACAGTGGTCCCTGGGTGGTTTATCTTTAATTACAGTGGTCCCTGGGTGGTATATCTTTATTTACAGTGGTCCCTGGGTGGTTTATCTTCATTTACAGAGGTCCCCGGGTGGTTTATCTTTATTTACAGCGGTCCCTGGGTGGTTTATCTTTATTGACAGTGGTCCCCGGGTGGTTTATCTTTATTTACAGTGGTCCCTGGGTGGTTTATCTTTATTTACAGTGGTTCCTGCGTGGTTATTCTTTATTTACAGTGGTCCCTGGGTGGTTTATCTTTATTTACAGTGGTCTCTGGGAGTTTATCTTTATTTAGAGTAGTCCCCGGATGGTTTATCTTTATTTACAGTGGTCCCTGGGTCGTTTATCTTTACTTACAGTGGTTCCTGGGTGGTTTGTCTTTATTTACAATGGTCCCTGGGTGGTTTATCTTTATTTACAGTGGTCCCCGGTGGTTTATCTTTATTTACAGTGGTCCCTGGGTGGTTTATCTTTATTTACAGTCGTCTCTGGGTGGCTTATCTTTATTTACAGTGGTTCCCGGGTGGTTTATCTTTATTTACACTGGTCCGTGGGTGGTTTATCTTTATTTACAGTGGTCCCCGGGTGTTTTATCTTTATTTACAGTGGTCCCTGGGTGTTTTATCTTTATTTACAGTGGTTCCCTGGGTGGTTTATCTTTATTTACAGTGGTCCCCGGGTTGTTTATCTTTATTTACAGTGGTCCCTGCGAGGTTTATCTTTATTTATAGTGGTCCCTGGGTGGTTTATCTTTATTTACAATGTTCCCTGGGTGGTTTCTCTTCATTTACAGTGGTCTCTGAGTGGTGTATCTTTATTTACAGTGGTCCCTGGGTGGTTTATCTTTATTTACAGTGGTCTCTGGGTGGTTTATCTTTATTTACAGTGGTCTCCGAGAGGTTTATCTTTATTTACAGTGGTCTCTGGGTGGTTTATCTTTCTTTACAGTGGTCCCTGTGTGGTTTATCTTTATTTTCAGTGGTCCCCGTGTGGTTTATCATTTTTTACAGTGGTTCCCGCGTGGTTTATCGTTATTTACAGTGGTCCCTGGGTGGTTTATCTTTATTTACAGTGGTCCCTCGGTGGTTTATCTTTATTTACAGTGGTCCCTGGGTGGTTTATCTTTATTTACAGTGGTCCCTGGGTGGTTTATCTTTAATTACAGTGGTCCCTGGGTGGTATATCTTTATTTACAGTGGTCCCTGGGTGGTTTATCTTCATTTACAGAGGTCCCCGGGTGGTTTATCTTTATTTACAGCGGTCCCTGGTTGGTTTATCTTTATTGACAGTGGTCCCCGGGTGGTTTATCTTTATTTACAGTGGTCCCTGGGTGGTTTATCTTTATTTACAGTGGTTCCTGGGTGGTTATTCTTTATTTACAGTGGTCCCTGGGTGGTTTATCTTTATTTACAGTGGTCTCTGGGAGTTTATCTTTATTTAGAGTAGTCCCCGGATGGTTTATCTTTATTTACAGTGGTCCCTGGGTCGTTTATCTTTACTTACAGTGGTTCCTGGGTGGTTTGTCTTTATTTACAATGGTCCCTGGGTGGTTTATCTTTATTTACAGTGGTCCCCGGTGGTTTATCTTTATTTACAGTGGTCCCTGGGTGGTTTATCTTTATTTACAGTCGTCTCTGGGTGGTTTATCTTTATTTACAGTGGTTCCCGGGTGGTTTATCTTTATTTACACTGGTCCGTGGGTGGTTTATCTTTATTTACAGTGGTCCCCGGGTGTTTTATCTTTATTTACAGTGGTCCCTGGGTGTTTTATCTTTATTTACAGTGGTTCCCTGGGTGGTTTATCTTTATTTACAGTGGTCCCCGGTTGTTTATCTTTATTTACAGTGGTCCCTGTGAGGTTTATCTTTATTTATAGTGGTCCCTGGGTGGTTTATCTTTATTTACAGTGGTCCCTGGGTGGTTTATCTTTATTTTCAGTGGTCCCTGGGTGGTTTATCGTTATTTACATTTGTCCCCGGGTGATTTATCTTAATTTACAGTGGTCCCTGGGTGGTTTATCTTTATTTACAGTGGTCTCTGGGTGGTTTATCTTTATTTACAGTGGTCTCTGGGTGGTTTAGCTTTATTTACAGTGGTCCCTGGGTGGTTTATCGTTATTTACAGTGGTCCCTGGGTGGTTTATCTTTATTTTCAGTGGTCCCTGGGTGGTTTATCTTTATTTACAATGGTCCCTGGGTGGTTAATCTTTATTTACAGTGGTTCTCGGGTGGTTTATCTTTATTTACAGTGGTCCCTGGGTGGTTTATCTTTATTTACAGTGGTCCCCGGGTGGTTCATCTTTATTTACAGTGGTTTCTGGGTGGTTTATCTTTATTTACAATGGTCTCTGGATGGTTTATCTTTATTTACAGTGGTCCCTGGGTGGTTTATCTTTATTAACAATGGACTCTGGGTGGTTTATCTTTATTTACAGTGGTCCCCGGGAGGTTTATCTTTATTTACTGTGGTCTCTGGGTGGTTTATCTTTATTTGCAGTGGTCCCCGGGTGGTTTATCTTTATTTACAGTGGTCTCTGGGTGGTTTATCTTTATTTACAGTGGTCCCTGGGTGGGTTATCTTTATTTACAGTGGTCCCCGGGTGGTTTATCTATATTTACAATGGTTCCTGGGTGGGTTTTCTTCATTTACAGTGGTGTCTGGGTGGTGTATCTTTATTTACAGTGGTCCCTGGGTGGTTTATCTTTATTTACAGTGGTCTCTGGGTGGTTTATCTTTATTTACAGTGGTCTCCGGGTGGTTTATCTTTATTTACAGTGGTCTCTGGGTGGTTTATCTTTCTTTACAGTGGTCCCTGGGTGGTTTATCTTTATTTACAGTGGTCCCCGTGTGGTTTATCGTTATTTACAGTGGTCCCGGGGTGGTTTATCTTTATTTACAGTGGTCCCTGGGTGGTTTATCTTTATTTACAGTGGTCCCTGGGTGGTTTATCTTTATTTACAGTGGTTCCCGGGTGGTTTATCTTTATTTACACTGGTCCGTGGGTGGTTTATCTTTATTTACAGTGGTCCCCGGGTGTTTTATCTTTATTTACAGTGGTCCCTGGGTGGTTTATCTTTAATTACAGTGGTTCCCTGGGTGGTTTATCTTTATTTACAGTGGTCCCCGGGTTGTTTATCTTTATTTACAGTGGTCCCTGCGTGGTTTATCTTTGTTTACATTGGTCCCTGGGTGGTTTATCTTTATTTACAGTGGTCCCTGGGTGGTTTATCTTTATTTTTAGTGGTCCCTGGGTGGTTTATCGTTATTTACATTTGTCCCCGCGTGGTTTATCTTAATTTACAGTGGTCCCTGGGTGGTTTATCTTTATTTACAGTGGTCTCTGGGTGGTTTATCTTTATTTACAGTGGTCTCTGGGTGGTTTAGCTTTATTTACAGTGGTCCCTGGGTGGTTTATCGTTATTTACAGTGGTCCCTGGGTGGTTTATCTTTATTTTCAGTGGTCCCTGGGTGGTTTATCTTTATTTACAATGGTCCCTGGGTGGTTTATCTTTATTTACAGTGGTTCTCGGGTGGTTTATCTTTATTTACAGTGGTCCCTGGGTGGTTTATCTTTATTTACAGTGGTCCCCGGGTGGTTTATCTTTATTTACAGTGGTTTCTGGGTGGTTTATCTTTATTTACAATGGTCTCTGGGTGGTTTATCTTTATTTACAGTGGTCCCTGGGTGGTTTATCTTTATTTACAATGGTCTCTGGGTGGTTTATCTTTATTTACTGTGGTCTATGGGTGGTTTATCTTTATTTGCAGTGGTCCCCGGGTGGTTCATCTTTATTTACAGTGGTCTCTGGGTGGTTTATCTTTATTTACAGTGGTCCCTGGGTGGGTTATCTTTATTTACAGTGGTCCCCGGGTGGTTTATCTTTATTTACAATGTTCCCTGGGTGGTTTCTCTTCATTTACAGTGGTCTCTGAGTGGTGTATCTTTATTTACAGTGGTCCCTGGGTGGTTTATCTTTATTTACAGTGGTCTCTGGGTGGTTTATCTTTATTTACAGTGGTCTCCGAGAGGTTTATCTTTATTTACAGTGGTCTCTGGGTGGTTTATCTTTCTTTACAGTGGTCCCTGTGTGGTTTATCTTTATTTACAGTGGTCCCCGTGTGGTTTATCATTTTTTACAGTGGTTCCCGCGTGGTTTATCGTTATTTACAGTGGTCCCTGGGTGGTTTATCTTTATTTACAGTGGTCCCTGGGTGGTTTATCTTTATTTACAGTGGTCCCCGGTTGGTTTATCTTTATTTACAGCGGTCCCGGGGTGGTTTATCTTTATTGACAGTGGTCCCCGCGTGGTTTATCTTTATTTACAGTGTTCCCTGGGTGGTTTATCTTTATTTACAGTGGTTCCTGGGTGGTTATTCTTTATTTACAGTGGTCCCTGGGTGGTTTATCTTTATTTACAGTGGTCTCTGGGAGTTTATCTTTATTTAGAGTAGTCCCCGGATGGTTTATCTTTATTTACAGTGGTCCCTGGGTCGTTTATCTTTACTTACAGTGGTTCCTGGGTGGTTTGTCTTTATTTACAATGGTCCCTGGGTGGTTTATCTTAATTTACAGTGGTCCCCGGTGGTTTATCTTTATTTACAGTGGTCCCTGGGTGGTTTATCTTTATTTACAGTCGTCTCTGGGTGGTTTATCTTTATTTACAGTGGTTCCCGGGTGGTTTATCTTTATTTACACTGGTCCGTGGGTGGTTTATCTTTATTTACAGTGGTCCCCAGGTGTTTTATCTTTATTTACAGTGGTCCCTGGGTGTTTTATCTTTATTTACAGTGGTTCCCTGGGTGGTTTATCTTTATTTACAGTGGTCCCCGGGTTGTTTATCTTTATTTACAGTGGTCCCTGCGAGGTTTATCTTTATTTATATTGGTCCCTGGGTGGTTTATCTTTATTTACAGTGGTCCCTGGCTGGTTTATCTTTATTTTCAGTGGTCCCTGGGTGGTTTATCGTTATTTACATTTGTCCCCGGGTGATTTATCTTAATTTACAGTGGTCCCTGGGTGGTTTATCTTTATTTACAGTGGTCTCTGTGTGGTTTATCTTTATTTACAGTGGTCTCTGGGTGGTTTAGCTTTATTTACAGTGGTCCCTGGGTGGTTTATCGTTATTTACAGTGGTCCCTGGGTGGTTTATCTTTATTTTCAGTGGTCCCTGGGTGGTTTATCTTTATTTACAATGGTCCCTGGGTGGTTTATCTTTATTTACAGTGGTTCTCGGGTGGTTTATCTTTATTTACAGTGGTCCCTGGGTGGTTTATCTTTATTTACAGTGGTCCCCGGGTGGTTCATCTTTATTTACAGTGGTTTCTGGGTGGTTTATCTTTATTTACAATGGTCTCTGGATGGTTTATCTTTATTTACAGTGGTCCCTGGGTGGTTTATCTTTATTAACAATGGACTCTGGGTGGTTTATCTTTATTTACAGTGGTCCCCGGGAGGTTTATCTTTATTTACTGTGGTCTCTGGGTGGTTTATCTTTATTTGCAGTGGTCCCCGGGTGGTTTATCTTTATTTACAGTGGTCTCTGGGTGGTTTATCTTTATTTACAGTGGTCCCTGGGTGGGTTATCTTTATTTACAGTGGTCCCCGGGTGGTTTATCTTTATTTACAATGGTTCCTGGGTGGGTTTTCTTCATTTACAGTGGTCTCTGGGTGGTGTATCTTTATTTACAGTGGTCCCTGGGTGGTTTATCTTTATTTACAGTGGTCTCTGGGTGGTTTATCTTTATTTACAGTGGTCTCCGGGTGGTTTATCTTTATTTACAGTGGTCTCTGGGTGGTTTATCTTTCTTTACAGTGGTCCCTGGGTGGTTTATCTTTATTTACAGTGGTCCCCGTGTGGTTTATCGTTATTTACAGTGGTCCCGGGGTGGTTTATCTTTATTTACAGTGGTCCCTGGGTGGTTTATCTTTATTTACAGTGGTCCCTGGGTGGTTTATCTTTATTTACAGTGGTCCCTGGGTGGTTTATCTTTATTTACAGTGGTCCCTGGGTGGCATATCTTTATTTACAGTGGTCCCTGGGTGGTTTATCTTCATTTACAGAGGTCCCCGGGTGGTTTATCTTTATTTACAGCGGTCCCTGGGTGGTTTATCTTTATTGACAGTGGTCCCCGGGTGGTTTATCTTTATTTACAGTGGTCCCTGGGTGGTTTATCTTTATTTACAGTGGTCCCTGGGTGGTTTATCTTTATTTACAGTGGTCTCTGGGTGGTTTATCTTTATTTAGAGTAGTCCCCGGATGGTTTATCTTTATTTACAGTGGTCCCTGGGTGGTTTACCTTTACTTACAGTGGTTCCTGGGTGGTTTTTCTTTATTTACAATGGTCCCTGGGTGGTTTATCTTTATTTACAGTGGTCCCCGGTGGTTTATCTTTATTTACAGTGGTCCCTGCGTGCTTTATCTTTATTTACAGTGGTCTCCGGGTGTTTTATCTTTATTTACAGTGGTCCCTGGGTGGTTTATCTTTATTTACAGTGGTCCCTGGGTGGTTTATCTTTATTTACATTGGTCCCCGGGTGTTTTATCTTTATTTACAGTGGTCCCTGGGTGGTTTATCTTTATTTACAGTGGTCCCTGGGTGGTTTATCTTTATTTACATTGGTCCCTGGGTGGTTTATCTTTATTTACAGTGGTTCCCGGGTGTTTTATCTTTATTTACAGTGGTTCCCGGGTGATTTATCTTTATTTACAGTGGTCTCTGGGTGGTTTATCTTTATTAACTGTGGTCTCTGGGTGGTTTATCTTTATTTGCAGTGGTCCCCGGGTGGTTTATCTTTCTTTACAGTGGTCCCTGGGTGGTTTATCTTTATTTACAGTGGTCCCCGTAAGGTTTATCTTTATTTACAGTGGTTCCCGCGTGGTTTATCGTTATTTACAGTGGTCCCTGGGTGGTTTATCTTTATTTACAGTGGTCCCTGGGTGGTTTATCTTTATTTACAGTGGTCCCTGGGTGGTTTATCTTTATTTACAGTGGTCCCTGGGTGGTTTATCTTTATTTACAGTGGTCCCTGGGTGGTATACCTTTATTTACAGTGGTCCCTGGGTGGTTTATCTTCATTTACAGTGGTCCCCGGGTGGTTTATCTTTATTTAGAGTAGCCCCCGGATGTTTTATCTTTATTTACAGTGGTCCCTGGGTGGTTTATCTTTACTTACAGTGGTTCCTGGGTGGTTTGTCTTCATTTACAATGGTCCCTGGGTGGTTTATCTTTATTTACAGTGGTCCCCGGTGGTTTATCTTTATTTACAGTGGTCCCTGGGTGGTTGATCTTTATTTACAGTGGTCTCTGGGTGGTTTATCTTTATTTACAGTGGTCCCTGGGTGGTTTATCTTAATTTACAATGGTCCCTGGGTGGTTTATCTTTATTTGCAGTGGTTCTCGGGTGGTTTATCTTTATTTACAGTGGTCCCTGGGTGGTTTATCTTTATTTACAGTGGTCCCCGTGTGGTTTATCTTTATTTACAGTGGTTTCTGGGTGGTTTGTCTTTATTTACAATGGTCTCTGGGTGGTTTATCTTTATTTACAGTGGTCCATGGGTGGTTTATCTTTATTTACAATGGTCTCTGGGTGGTTTATCTTTATTTACAATGGTCCCCGGGAGGTTTATCTTTATTTACTGTGGTCTATGGGTGGTTAATCTTTATTTGCAGTGGTCCCCGGGTGGTTCATCTTTATTTACAGTGGTCTCTGGGTGGTTTATCTTTATTTACAGTGGTCCCTGGGTGGGTTTTCTTTATTTACAGTGGTCCCCGGGTGGTTTATCTTTATTTACAATGGTCCCTGGGTGGTTTCTCTTCATTTACAGTGGTCTCTGAGTGGTGTATCTTTATTTACAGTGGTCCCTGGGTGGTTTATCTTTATTTACAGTGGTCTCTGGGTGGTTTATCTTTATTTACAGTGGTCTCCGAGTGGTTTATCTTTATTTACAGTGGTCTCTGGGTGGTTTATCTTTCTTTACAGTGGTCCCTGGGTGGTTTATCTTTATTTACAGTGGTCCCCGTGTGGTTTATCATTTTTTACCGTGGTTCCCGCGTGGTTTATCGTTATTTACAGTGGTCCCTGGGTGGTTTATCTTTATTTACAGTGGTCCCTGGGTGGTTTATCTTTATTTACAGTGGTCCCTGGGTGGTTTATCTTTATTTACAGTGGTCCCTGGGTGGTTTTTCTTTAGTTACAGTGGTCCCTGGGTGGTATATCTTTATTTACAGTGGTCCCTGGGTGGTTTAGCTTCATTTACAGAGGTCCCCGGGTGGTTTATCTTTATTTACAGCGGTCCCTGGGTGATTTATCTTTATTGACAGTGGTCCCCGGGTGGTTTATCTTTATTTACAGTGGTCCCTGGGTGGTTTATCTTTATTTACAGTGGTCCCTGTGTGGTTTATCTTTATTTACAGTGGTCTCTGGGTGGTTTATCTTTATTTAGAGTAGTCCCCGGATGGTTTATCTTTATTTACAGTGGTCCCTGGGTGGTATATCTTTACTTACAGTGGTTCCTGGGTGGTTTATCTTTATTTACAATGGTCCCTGGGTGGTTTATCTTTATTTACAGTGGTCCCCGGTGGTTTATCTTTATTTACAGTGGTCCCTGGGTGGTTTATCTTTATTTACAGTGGTCTCTGGGTGGTTTATCTTTGTTTACAGTGGTCCCTGGGTGGTTTATCTTTATTTACAGTGGTCCCGGGTGGTTTATCTTTATTTACAGTGTTCCCTGGGTGGTTTATCTTTATTTACAGTGGTCCCTGGGAGGATTATTTTGATTTACAGTGGTCCCCGGGTTGTTTATCAATATTTACAGTGGTCCCCGGGTGGTTTACCTTTATTTACAATTGTCCCTGGGTGGTTTATCTTTACTTACGGTGGGTCCTGGGTGGTTTATCTTTATTTACAATGGTCCCTGGGTGGTTTTTCTTTATTTACAGTGGTCCCTGGGAGGTTTATTTTTATTTACAGTGGTCCCCGGGTGGTTTATCTTTATTTACAGTGGTCCCTGGGTGGTTGATCTTTATTTACAGTGGTCCCTGGGTGGTTTATTTTTATTTACAGTGGTCCCCGGGTGGTTTATCAGTATTTACAGTGGTCCCTGGGTGGTTTATCTTTATTTACAGTGGTCTCCGGGTGGTTTATCTTTATTTACAGTCGTTCCTGGGTGGTTTATCTTTATTTACAGTAGTCCCTGGGTGGTTTATCTTTATTTACAGTGGTTCCCGGGTGGTTTATCTTTATTTACAGTAGTCCCTGGGTGGATTATCTTTATTTACAGTGGCCCCTGGGTGGTTTATCTTTATTTACAGTGGTCCCTGGGTGGTTTATCTTTATTTACAGTTGTCCCTGGGTGGTTTATCTTTATTTACTGTGGTCCCTGGGTGATTTATCATTATTTACAGTGGTCCCTGGGTGGTTTATCTTTATTTACAGTGGTTCCTGGGTGGTTTATCTTTATTTACAGTGGTCTCTGGGTGGTTTATCTTTATTTACAGTGGTCCATGGGTGGTTTATCTTTATTTACAATAGTCCCTGGGTGGTTTATCTTTATTTACAGTAGCCCCCGTATGGTTTATCTTCATTTACAGTCGTCCCTGGGTGGTTTATCTTTACTTACAGTGGTTCCTGGGTGGTTTATCTTTATTTACAATTGTCCCTGGGTGGTTTATCTTTATTTACAGTGGTACCCGGTGGTTTATCTTTATTTACAGTGGTCCCTGGGTGGTTTATCTTTATTTACAGTGGTCTCTGGGTGGTTTATCTTTATTTACAGTGGTTCCCGGGTGGTTTATCTTTATTTACACTGGACCCTGGGTGGTTTATCTTTATTTACAGTGGTCCGCGGGTGTTTTATCTTTATTTACAGTGGTCCCTGGTGGTTTATCTTTATTTACAGTGGTCCCTGGGTGGTTTATCTTAATTTACAGTGGTCCCTGGGTGGTTTATCTTTATTTACAGTGGTTCCCGGGTGATTTATCTTTATTTGCAGTGGTCTCTGGGTGGTTTATCTTTATTTGCAGTGTTCCCTGGTTAGTTTGTCTTTGTTTACAGTGGTCCCTGGGTGGTTTATCTTTATTTACAGTGGTCCCTGGGTGGTTTATCTTTATTTACAGTGGTCCCTGGGTGGTTTATCATTATTTGCAGTGGTCCCAGGGTTGTTTATCTTTATTTACAGTGGTCCCTGGGTGCTTTATCTTAATTTACAGTGGTCCCTGGGTGGTTTATCTTTATTTACAGTGTTCCCGGGTGATTTATCTTTATTCACAGTGGTCTCTGGGTTGTTTATCTTTATTTACAGTGGTCCCTGGGTAGTTTGTCTTTGTTTACAGTGGTCCCTGGGTGGTTTATCTTTATTTACAGTGGTCCGTGGGTGGTTTATCTTTATTTACAGTGGTCCCCGGGTGGTTTATCTTTATTTGCAGTGGTTCCGGGGTGGTTTATCTTTATTTCCAGTGGTCCCTGGGTGTTTTATCTTTATTTACAGTGGTCCCCGGGTGGTTTATCTATATTTTCAGTGGTCTCTGGGTGGTTTATCTTTATTTACAGTGGCCCCAGAGTGGTTTATCTTTATTTACAGTGGTCCCGGGTCGTTTATCTTTATTTACAGTGTTCCCTGGGTCGTTTATCTTTATTTACAGTGTTCCCTGTATGCTTTATCTTCATTTACAGTGGTCCCTGGGTGGTTTATCTTTATTTACAGTGGTCCCAGGGTGGTTTATCTGTATTTACAGTGGTCCCTGGGTGGTTTATCTTTATTTACAGTGGCCCCAGGGTGGTTTATCTTTATTTACAGTGGTCCCTGGGTAGTTTATCATTATTTACAGTGGTCCCTGGGTGGTTTATCTTTATTTACAGTGGTCTCTGGGTGGTTTATCTTTATTTACAGTGGTCTCTGGGTGGTTTATCTTTATTTACAGTGGTCCCCGGGTGGTTTATCTTTATTTACAATAGTCCCTGGGTGGTTTATCTTTATTTACAGTGGTCCCTGGGTGGTTTATCTTTATTTACAGTGGCCCCAGAGTGGTTTATCTTTATTTACAGTGGTCCCGGGTGGTTTATCTTTATTTACAGTGTTCCCTGGGTGGTTTATCTTTATTTACAGTGGTTCCCTGGGTGGTTTATCTTTATTTACAGTGTTCCCTGCATGGTTTATCTTCATTTACAGTGGTCCCTGGGTGGTTTATCTTTATTTACAGTGGTCCCTGGGTGATTTATCTTTATTTACAGTGGTCCATCTTTATTTACAGTGGCCCCAGGGTGGTTTATCTTTATTTACAGTGGTCCCTGGGTAGTTTATCATTATTTACAGTGGTCCCTGGGTGGCGTATCTTTATATACAGTGGTCTTTGCGTGGTTTATCTTTATTGACAGTGGTCTCTGGGTGGTTTATCTTTATTTACAGTGGCCCCTGGGTGGTTTATCTTTATTTACAGTGGTCCCCGGGTGGTTTATCTTTATTTACAATAGTCCCTGGGTGGTTTATCTTTATTTACAGTGGTTACTGCGTGGTTTATCTTTATTTACAGTGGTCTCTGGGTGGTTTATCTTTATTTACAGTGGTTCCCGCGTGGTTTATCTTTATTTACAATAGTCCCTGGGTGGTTTATCTTTATTTACAGTAGTCCCCGGATGGTTTATCTTTATTTACAGTGGTCCCTGGGTGGTTTATCTTTAGTTTCAGTGGTTCCTGGGTGGTTTATCTTTATTTACAATGGTCCCTGGTTGGTTTATCTTTATTTACAGTGGTCCCAGGGCGTTTATCTTTATTTACAGCGGTCCCTGGGTGCTTTATCTTTATTTACAGTGGACTTTGGGTGGTTTATCTTTATTTACAGTGGTTCCCGGGTGGTTTATCTTTATTTACACTGGTCCCTGGGTGGTTTATCTCTATTTACAGTGGTCCCCGGGTGTTTTTTCTTTATTTACAGTGGTCCCTGGGTGGTTTATCTTTATTTACAGTGGTCCCCGGGTGGTTTATCTTAATTTACGGTGGTCCCTGGGTGGTTTATTTTTATTTACAGTGGTCTCTGGGTGGTTTAGCTTCATTTACAGTGGTCCCTGGGTGGTTTATCTTTATTTACAGTGGTCCCCGTATGGTTTATCTTCATTTACAGTCGTCCCTGGGTGGTTTATCTTTACTTACAGTGGTTCCTGGGTGGTTTATCTTTATTTACAATGGTCCCTGGGTGGTTTATCTTTATTTACAGTGGTACCCGGTGGTTTATCTTTATTTACAGTGGTCTCTGGGTGGTTTATCTTTATTTACAGTGGTCTCTGGGTGGTTTATCTTTATTTACATTGGTTCCCGGGTGGTTTATCTTTATTTACACTGGACCCTGTGTGGTTTATCTTTATTTACAGTGGTCCGCGGGTGTTTTATCTTTATTTACAGTGGTCCCTGGGTGGTTTATCTTTATTTACAGTGGTCCCTGGGTGGTTTATCTTTATTTACAGTGGTTCCCGGGTGATTTATCTTTATTTACAGTGGTCTCTGGGTGGTTTATCTTTATTTACAGTGGTCCCTGGGTAGTTTGTCTTTGTTTACAGTGGTCCCTGGGTGGTTTATCTTTATTTACATTGGTCCCTGGGTGGTTTATCTTTATTTACAGTGGTCCCTGGGTGGTTTATCTTTATTTGCAGTGGTCCCAGGGTGGTTTATCTTTATTTACAGTGGTCCCTGGGTGCTTTATCTTAATTTACAGTGGTCCCTCGGTGGTTTATCTTTATTTACAGTGTTCCCGGGTGATTTATCTTTATTCACAGTGGTCTCTGGGTTGTTTATCTTTATTTACAGTGGTCCCTGGGTAGTTTGTCTTTGTTTACAGTGGTCCCTGGGTGGTTTATCTTTATTTACAGTGGTCCCTGGGTGGTTTATCTTTATTTACAGTGGTCCCCGGGTGGTTTATCTTTATTTGCAGTGGTTCCGGGGTGGTTTATCTTTATTTCCAGTGGTCCCAGGGTGGTTTATCTTTATTTACAGTGGTCCCTGGGTGCTTTATCTTAATTTACAGTGGTCCCTCGGTGGTTTATCTTTATTTACAGTGTTCCCGGGTGATTTATCTTTATTCACAGTGGTCTCTGGGTTGTTTATCTTTATTTACAGTGGTCCCTGGGTAGTTTGTCTTTGTTTACAGTGGTCCCTGGGTGGTTTATCTTTATTTAGAGTGGTCCCTGGGTGGTTTATCTTTATTTACAGTGGTCCCCGGGTGGTTTATCTTTATTTGCAGTGGTTCCGGGGTGGTTTATCTTTATTTCCAGTGGTCCCTGGGTGTTTTATCTTTATTTACAGTGGTCCCCGGGTGGTTTGTCTATATTTTCAGGGGTCCCTGGGTGGTTTATCTTTATTTACAGTGGCCCCAGAGTGGTTTATCTTTATTTACAGTGGTCCCGGGTGGTTTATCTTTATTTACAGTGTTCCCTGGGTGGTTTATCTTTATTTACAGTGGTTCCCTGGGTGGTTTATCTTTATTTACAGTGTTCCCTGTATGGTTTATCTTCATTTACAGTGGTCCCTGGGTGGTTTATCTTTATTTACAGTGGTCCCTGAGTGGTTTATCTTTATTTACAGTTGTCCCTGGGTGGTTTATCTTTATTTACAGTGGCCCCAGGGTGGTTTATCTTTAGTTACAGTGGTCCCTGGGTTGTTTATCATTATTTACAGTGGTCCCTGGGTGGTTTATCTTTATTTACAGTGGTCTCTGGGTGGTTTATCTTTATTTACAGTGGTCTCTGGGTGGTTTATCTTTATTTACAGTGGTCTCTGGGTGGTTTATCTTTATTTACAGTGGTCCCCGGGTGGTTTATCTTTATTTACAGTAGTCCCTGGGTGGTTTATCTTTATTTACAGTGGTCCCTGGGTGGTTTATCTTTATTTACAGTGGCCCCAGAGTGGTTTATCTTTATTTACAGTGTTCCCGGGTGGTTTATCTTTATTTACAGTGTTCCCTGGGTGGTTTATCTTTATTTACAGTGGTTCCCTGGGTGGTTTATCTTTATTTACAGTGTTCCCTGTATGGTTTATCTTTATTTACAGTGGTCCCTGGGTGGTTTATCTTTATTTACAGTGGTCACTGGGTGATTTATCTTTATTTACAGTGGTCCCTGGGTGGTTTATCTTTATTTACAGTGGCCCCAGGGTGGTTTATCTTTATTTACAGTGGTCCCTGGGTAGTTTATCATTATTTACAGTGGTCCCTGGGTGGCTTATCTTTATTTACAGTGGTCGCTGGGTGGTTTATCTTTATTTACAGTGGTCTCTGGGTGGTTTATCTTTATTTACAGTGGCCCCTGGGTGGTTTATCTTTATTTACAGTGGTCCCCGGGTGGTTTATCTTTATTTACAATAGTCCCTGGGTGGTTTATCTTTATTTACAGTGGTCCCCGGGTGGTTTATCTTTATTTACAGTGGTCCCTGGGTGGTTTATCTTTATTGGCAGTGGTCCCTGGGTGGTTTATCTTTATTTACAGTGGTCTCTGGGTGGTTGATCTTTATTTAGAGTGGTCCCCGGATGGTTTATCTTTATTTACAGTGGTCCCTGGGTGGTATACCTTTACTTACAGTGGTTCCTGGGTGGTTTATCTTTATTTACAATGCTCCCTGGGTGGTTTATCTTTATTTACAGTGGTCCCCGGTGGTTTATCTTTATTTACAGTGGTCCCTGGGTGGTTTATCTTTATTTACAGTGGTCTCTGGGTGGTTTATCTTTGTTTACAGTGGACCCTGGGTGATTTATCTTTATTTACAGTGGTCCCTGGGTGGTTTATCTTTATTTACAGTGGCCCCAGGGTGGTTTATCTTTATTTACTGTGGTCCCTGGGTAGTTTATCATTATTTACAGTGGTCCCTGGGTGGCTTATCTTTATTTACAGTGGTCTGTGGGTGGTTTATCTTTATTTACAGTGGTCTCTGGGTGGTTTATCTTTATTTACAGTGGCCCCTGGGTGGTTTATCTTTATTTTCAGTGGTCCCCGGGTGGTTTATCTTTATTTACAATTATCCCTGGGTGGTTTATCTTTATTTACAGTGGTTACTGCGTGGTTTATCTTTATTTACAGTGGTCACTGGGTGTTTATCTTTATTTACAGTGGTCCTCGGGTGGTTTATCTTTATTTACAATAGTCCCTGGGTGGTTTATCTTTATTTACAGTAGTCCCCGGATGGTTTATCTTTATTTACAGTGGTCCCTGGGTGGTTTATCTTTACTTTCAGTGGTTCCTGTGTGGTTTATCTTTATTTACAATGGTCCCTGGGTGGTTTATCTTTATTTACAGTGGTCCCAGGGGGTTTATCTTTATTTACAGCGGTCCCTGGGTGGTTTATCTTTATTTACAGTGGACTCTGGGTGGTTTATCTTTATTTACAGTGGTTCCCGGGTGGTTTATCATTATTTACACTGGTCCCTGGGTAGTTTATCTCTATTTACAGTGGTCCCCGGGTGTTTTATCTTTATTTACAGTGGTCCCTGGGTGGTTTATCTTTATTTACAGTGGTCCCCGGGTGGTTTATCTTAATTTACGGTGGTCCCTGGGTGGTTTATCTTTATTTACAGTGGTCTCTGGGTGGTTTATCTTCATTTACAGTGGTCCCTGGGTGGTTTATCTTTATTTACAGTGGTCCCCGTTTGGTTTATCTTCATTTACAGTCGTCCCTGGGTGGTATATCTTTACTTACAGTGGTTCCTGGGTTGTTTATCTTTATTTACAATGGTCCCTGGGTGGTTTATCTTTATTTACAGTGGTACCCGGTGGTTTATCTTTATTTACAGTGGTCCCTGGGTGGTTTATCTTTATTTACAGTGGTCTCTGGGTGGTTTATCTTTATTTACAGTGGTTCCCGGGTGGTTTATCTTTATTTACACTGGACCCTGTGTGGTTTATCTTTATTTACAGTGGTCCGCGGGTGTTTTATCTTTATTTACAGTGGTCCCTGGGTGGTTTATCTTTATTTACAGTGGTCCCTGGGTGGTTTATCTTAATTTACAGTGGTCCCTGGGTGGTTTATCTTTATTTACAGTGGTTCCCGGGTGATTTATCTTTATTTACAGTGGCCTCTGGGTGGTTTATCTTTATTTACAGTGGTCCCTGGGTAGTTTGTCTTTGTTTACAGTGGTCCCTGGGTGGTTTATCTTTATTTACATTGGTCCATGGGTGGTTTATCTTTATCTACAGTGGTCCCTGGGTGGTTTATCTTTATTTGCAGTGGTCCCTGGGTGCTTTATCTTAATTTACAGTGATCCCTAGGTGGTTTATCTTTATTTACAGTCTTCCCGGGTGGTTTATCTTTATTTACAGTGTTCCCTGGGTGGTTTATCTTTATTTACAGTGGTTCCCTGGGTGGTTTATCTTTATTTACAGTGTTCCCTGCATGGTTTATCTTCATTTACAGTGGTCCCTGGGTGGTTTATCTTTATTTACAGTGGTCCCTGGGTGATTTATCTTTATTTACAGTGGTCCCTGGGTGGTTTATCTTTATTTACAGTGGCCCCAGGGTGGTTTATCTTTATTTACAGTGGTCCCTGGGTAGTTTATCATTATTTACAGTGGTCCCTGGGTGGCTTATCTTTATATACAGTGGTCTTTGCGTGGTTTATCTTTATTGACAGTGGTCTCTGGGTGGTTTATCTTTATTTACAGTGGCCCCTGGGTGGTTTATCTTTATTTACAGTGGTCCCCGGGTGGTTTATCTTTATTTACAATAGTCCCTGGGTGGTTTATCTTTATTTACAGTGGTTACTGCGTGGTTTATCTTTATTTACAGTGGTCTCTGGGTGGTTTATCTTTATTTACAGTGGTTCCCGGGTGGTTTATCTTTATTTACAATAGTCCCTGGGTGGTTTATCTTTATTTACAGTAGTCCCCGGATGGTTTATCTTTATTTACAGTGGTCCCTGGGTGGTTTATCTTTAGTTTCAGTGGTTCCTGGGTGGTTTATCTTTATTTACAATGGTCCCTGGTTGGTTTATCTTTATTTACAGTGGTCCCAGGGCGTTTATCTTTATTTACAGCGGTCCCTGGGTGGTTTATCTTTATTTACAGTGGACTTTGGGTGGTTTATCTTTATTTACATTGGTTCCCGGGTGGTTTATCTTTATTTACACTGGTCCCTGGGTGGTTTATCTCTATTTACAGTGGTCCCCGAGTGTTTTTTCTTTATTTACAGTGGTCCCTGGGTGGTTTATCTTTATTTACAGTGGTCCCCGGGTGGTTTATCTTAATTTACGGTGGTCCCTGGGTGGTTTATTTTTATTTACAGTGGTCTCTGGGTGGTTTAGCTTCATTTACAGTGGTCCCTGGGTGGTTTATCTTTATTTACAGTGGTCCCCGTATGGTTTATCTTCATTTACAGTCGTCCCTGGGTGGTTTATCTTTACTTACAGTGGTTCCTGGGTGGTTTATCTTTATTTACAATGGTCCCTGGGTGGTTTATCTTTATTTACAGTGGTACCCGGTGGTTTATCTTTATTTACAGTGGTCTCTGGGTGGTTTATCTTTATTTACAGTGGTCTCTGGGTGGTTTATCTTTATTTACATTGGTTCCCGGGTGGTTTATCTTTATTTACACTGGACCCTGTGTGGTTTATCTTTATTTACAGTGGTCCGCGGGTGTTTTATCTTTATTTACAGTGGTCCCTGGGTGGTTTATCTTTATTTACAGTGGTCCCTGGGTGGTTTATCTTAATTTACAGTGGTCCCTGGGTGGTTTATCTTTATTTACAGTGGTTCCCGGGTGATTTATCTTTATTTACAGTGGTCTCTGGGTGGTTTATCTTTATTTACAGTGGTCCCTGGGTAGTTTGTCTTTGTTTACAGTGGTCCCTGGGTGGTTTATCTTTATTTACATTTGTCCCTGGGTGGTTTATCTTTATTTACAGTGGTCCCTGGGTGGTTTATCTTTATTTGCAGTGGTCCCAGGGTGGTTTATCTTTATTTACAGTGGTCCCTGGGTGCTTTATCTTAATTTACAGTGGTCCCTCGGTGGTTTATCTTTATTTACAGTGTTCCCGGGTGATTTATCTTTATTCACAGTGGTCTCTGGGTTGTTTATCTTTATTTACAGTGGTCCCTGGGTAGTTTGTCTTTGTTTACAGTGGTCCCTGGGTGGTTTATCTTTATTTACAGTGGTCCCTGGGTGGTTTATCTTTATTTACAGTGGTCCCCGGGTGGTTTATCTTTATTTGCAGTGGTTCCGGGGTGGTATATCTTTATTTCCAGTGGTCCCTGGGTGTTTTATCTTTATTTACAGTGGTCCCCGGGTGGTTTATCTATATTTTCAGGGGTCCCTGGGTGGTTTATCTTTATTTACAGTGGCCCCAGAGTGGTTTATCTTTATTTACAGTGGTCCCGGGTGGTTTATCTTTATTTACAGTGTTCCCTGGGTGGTTTATCTTTATTTACAGTGGTTCCCTGGGTGGTTTATCTTTATTTACAGTGTTCCCTGTATGGTTTATCTTCATTTACAGTGGTCCCTGGGTGGTTTATCTTTATTTACAGTGGTCCCTGAGTGGTTTATCTTTATTTACAGTGGTCCCTGGGTGGTTTATCTTTATTTACAGTGGCCCCAGGGTGGTTTATCTTTAGTTACAGTGGTCCCTGGGTTGTTTATCATTATTTACAGTGGTCCCTGGGTGGTTTATCTTTATTTACAGTGGTCTCTGGGTGGTTTATCTTTATTTACAGTGGTCTCTGGGTGGTTTATCTTTATTTACAGTGGTCTCTGGGTGGTTTATCTTTATTTACAGTGGTCCCCGGGTGGTTTATCTTTATTTACAGTAGTCCCTGGGTGGTTTATCTTTATTTACAGTGGTCCCTGGGTGGTTTATCTTTATTTACAGTGGCCCCAGAGTGGTTTATCTTTATTTACAGTGTTCCCGGGTGGTTTATCTTTATTTACAGTGTTCCCTGGGTGGTTTATCTTTATTTACAGTGGTTCCCTGGGTGGTTTATCTTTATTTACAGTGTTCCCTGTATGGTTTATCTTTATTTACAGTGGTCCCTGGGTGGTTTATCTTTATTTACAGTGGTCACTGGGTGATTTATCTTTATTTACAGTGGTCCCTGGGTGGTTTATCTTTATTTACAGTGGCCCCAGGGTGGTTTATCTTTATTTACAGTGGTCCCTGGGTAGTTTATCATTATTTACAGTGGTCCCTGGGTGGCTTATCTTTATTTACAGTGGTCGCTGGGTGGTTTATCTTTATTTACAGTGGTCTCTGGGTGGTTTATCTTTATTTACAGTGGCCCCTGGGTGGTTTATCTTTATTTACAGTGGTCCCCGGGTGGTTTATCTTTATTTACAATAGTCCCTGGGTGGTTTATCTTTATTTACAGTGGTCCCCGGGTGGTTTATCTTTATTTACAGTGGTCCCTGGGTGGTTTATCTTTATTGGCAGTGGTCCCTGGGTGGTTTATCTTTATTTACAGTGGTCTCTGGGTGGTTTATCTTTATTTAGAGTGGTCCCCGGATGGTTTATCTTTATTTACAGTGGTCCCTGGGTGGTATACCTTTACTTACAGTGGTTCCTGGGTGGTTTATCTTTATTTTCAATGCTCCCTGGGTGGTTTATCTTTATTTACAGTGGTCCCCGGTGGTTTATCTTTATTTACAGTGGTCCCTGGGTGGTTTATCTTTATTTACAGTGGTCTCTGGGTGGTTTATCTTTGTTTACAGTGGACCCTGGGTGATTTATCTTTATTTACAGTGGTCCCTGGGTGGTTTATCTTTATTTACAGTGGCCCCAGGGTGGTTTATCTTTATTTACTGTGGTCCCTGGGTAGTTTATCATTATTTACAGTGGTCCCTGGGTGGCTTATCTTTATTTACAGTGGTCTGTGGGTGGTTTATCTTTATTTACAGTGGTCTCTGGGTGGTTTATCTTTATTTACAGTGGCCCCTGGGTGGTTTATCTTTATTTTCAGTGGTCCCCGGGTGGTTTATCTTTATTTACAATTATCCCTGGGTGGTTTATGTTTATTTACAGTGGTTACTGCGTGGTTTATCTTTATTTACAGTGGTCTCTGGGTGTTTATCTTTATTTACAGTGGTCCTCGGGTGGTTTATCTTTATTTACAATAGTCCCTGGGTGGTTTATCTTTATTTACAGTAGTCCCCGGATGGTTTATCTTTATTTACAGTGGTCCCTGGGTGGTTTATCTTTACTTTCAGTGGTTCCTGTGTGGTTTATCTTTATTTACAATGGTCCCTGGGTGGTTTATCTTTATTTACAGTGGTCCCAGGGGGTTTGTCTTTATTTACAGCGGTCCCTGGGTGGTTTATCTTTATTTACAGTGGACTCTGGGTGGTTTATCTTTATTTACAGTGGTTCCCGGGTGGTTTATCATTATTTACACTGGTCCCTGGGTAGTTTATCTCTATTTACAGTGGTCCCCGGGTGTTTTATCTTTATTTACAGTGGTCCCTGGGTGGTTTATCTTTATTTACAGTGGTCCCCGGGTGGTTTATCTTAATTTACGGTGGTCCCTGGGTGGTTTATCTTTATTTACAGTGGTCTCTGGGTGGTTTATCTTCATTTACAGTGGTCCCTGGGTGGTTTATCTTTATTTACAGTGGTCCCCGTTTGGTTTATCTTCATTTACAGTCGTCCCTGGGTGGTATATCTTTACTTACAGTGGTTCCTGGGTTGTTTATCTTTATTTACAATGGTCCCTGGGTGGTTTATCTTTATTTACAGTGGTACCCGGTGGTTTATCTTTATTTACAGTGGTCCCTGGGTGGTTTATCTTTATTTACAGTGGTCTCTGGGTGGTTTATCTTTATTTACAGTGGTTCCCGGGTGGTGTATCTTTATTTACACTGGACCCTGTGTGGTTTATCTTTATTTACAGTGGTCCGCGGGTGTTTTATCTTTATTTACAGTGGTCCCTGGGTGGTTTATCTTTATTTACAGTGGTCCCTGGGTGGTTTATCTTAATTTACAGTGGTCCCTGGGTGGTTTATCTTTATTTACAGTGGTTCCCGGGTGATTTATCTTTATTTACAGTGGCCTCTGGGTGGTTTATCTTTATTTACAGTGGTCCCTGGGTAGTTTGTCTTTGTTTACAGTGGTCCCTGGGTGGTTTATCTTTATTTACATTGGTCCCTGGGTGGTTTATCTTTATCTACAGTGGTCCCTGGGTGGTTTATCTTTATTTGCAGTGGTCCCAGGGTGGTTTATCTTTATTTACAGTGGTCCCTGGGTGCTTTATCTTAATTTACAGTGATCCCTAGGTGGTTTATCTTTATTTACAGTCTTCCCGGGTGATTTGTCTTTATTCACAGTGGTCTCTGGGTTGTTTATCTTTATTTACCGTGGTCCCTGGGTAGTTTGTCTTTGTTTACAGTGGTCCCTGGGTGGTTTATCTTTATTTACAGTGGTCCCTGGGTGGTTTATCTTTATTTACAGTGGTCCCCGGGTAGTTTATCTTTATTTGCAGTGGTTCCGGGGTGGTTTATCTTTATTTCCAGTGGTCCCTGGGTGTTTTATCTTTATTTACAGTGGTCCCCGGGTGGTTTATCTATATTTTCAGTGGTCCCTGGGTGGTTTATCTTTATTTACAGTGGCCCCAGAGTGGTTTATCTTTATTTGCAGTGGTCCCGGGTGGTTTATCTTTATTTACAGTGTTCCCTGGGTGGTTTATCTTTATTTACAGTGGTTCCCTGGGTGGTTTATCTTTATTTACAGTGTTCCCTGTATGGTTTATCTTCATTTACAGTGGTCCCTGGGTGGTTTATCTTTATTTACAGTGGTCCCTGGGTGGTTTATCTTTATTTACAGTGGTCCCTGGGTGGTTTATCTTTATTTCCAGTGGCCCCAGGGTGGTTTATCTTTAGTTACAGTGGTCCCTGGGTAGTTTATCATTATTTACAGTGGTCCCTGGGTGGTTTATCTTTATTTACAGTGGTCTCTGGGTGGTTTATCTTTATTTACAGTGGTCTCTGGGTGGTTTATCTTTATTTACAGTGGTCTCTGGGTGGTTTATCTTTATTTACAGTGGTCTCCGGGTGGTTTATCTTTATTTACAATAGTCCCTGTGTGGTTTATCTTTATTTACAGTGGTCCCTGGGTAGTTTATCATTATTTACAGTGGTCCCTGGGTGGCTTATCTTTATTTACAGTGGTCTCTGGGTGGTTTATCTTTATTTACAGTGGTCTCTGGGTGGTTTATCTTTATTTACAGTGGCCCCTGGGTGGTTTATCTTTATTTACAGTGGTCCCCGGGTGGTTTATCTTTATTTACAATAGTCCCTGGGTGGTTTATCTTTATTTACAGTGGTCCCCGGGTGGTTTATCTTTATTTACAGTGGTCCCTGGGTGGTTTATCTTTATTTGCAGTGGTCCCTGGGTGGTTTATCTTTATTTACCGTGGTCTCTGGGTGGTTTATCTTTATTTAGAGTGGTCCCCGGATGGTTTATCTTTATTTACAGTGGTACCTGGGTGGTATACCTTTACTTACAGTGGTTCCTGGGTGGTTTATCTTTATTTACAATGGTCCCTGGGTGGTTTATCTTTATTTACAGTGGTCCCCGGTGGTTTATCTTTATTTACAGTGGTCCCTGGGTGGTTTATCTTTATTTACAGTGGTCTCTGGGTGGTTTATCTTTGTTTACAGTGGTCTCTGGGTGGTTTATCTTTATTTACAGTGGTCTCTGGGTGGTTTATCTTTATTTACACTGGTCCGTGGGTGGTTTACCTTTATTTACAGTGGTCCCTGGGTGGTTTACCTTTATTTACAGTGGTCCCTGGGTGGCTTATCTTTATTTACAGTGGTCCCTGGGTGGTTTATCTTTATTTACAGTGGTCCCGGGTGGTTTTTTCTTTATTTACAGTGTTCCCTGGGTGGTTTATCTTTATTTAAAGTGGTCCCTGGGTGGTTTATCTTTATTTACAGTGGTCCCCGGGTGGTTTATCTTTATTTACAGTGGTCCCTGGGTGGTTTATCTTTATTTGCAGTGGTCCCTGGGTGGTTTATCTTTATTTACCATGGTCTCTGGGTGGTTTATCTTTATTTAGAGTGGTCCCCGGATGGTTTATCTTTATTTACAGTGGTACCTGGGTGGTATACCTTTACTTACAGTGGTTCCTGGGTGGTTTATCTTTATTTACAATGGTCCCTGGGTGGTTTATCTTTATTTACAGTGGTCCCCGGTGGTTTATCTTTATTTACAGTGGTCCCTGGGTGGTTTATCTTTATTTACAGTGGTCTCTGGGTGGTTTATCTTTGTTTACAGTGGTCTCTGGGTGGTTTATCTTTATTTACAGTGGTCTCTGGGTGGTTTATCTTTATTTACACTGGTCCGTGGGTGGTTTGCCTTGATTTACAGTGGTCCCTGGGTGGTTTACCTTTATTTACAGTGGTCCCTGGGTGGCTTATCTTTATTTACAGTGGTCCCTGGGTGGTTTATCTTTATTTACAGTGGTCCCGGGTGGTTTATCTTTATTTACAATTGTCCCGGGGTGGTTTATCTTTTCTTACGGTGGGTCCTGGGTGGTTTCTCTTTATTTACAGTGGTCCCCGGGTGGTTTTTCTTTATTTACAGTGGTCCCTGGGAGGTTTATTTTTATTTACAGTGCTCCCCTGGTGGTTTATCTTTATTTACAGTGGTCCCTGGGTGGTTTATCTTTATTTACAGTGGTCCCTGGGTGGTTTATTTTTATTTACAGTGGTCCCCGGGTGGTTTATCAGTATTTACAGTGGTCCCTGGGTGGTTTATCTTTATTTACAGTGGTCTCCGGGTGGTTTATCTTTATTTACAGTCGTTTCTGGGTGGTTTATCTTTATTTACAGTAGTCCCTGGGTGGTTTATCTTTTCTTACGGTGGGTCCTGGGTGGTTTCTCTTTATTTACAGTGGTCCCCGGGTGGTTTTTCTTTATTTACAGTGGTCCCTGGGAGGTTTATTTTTATTTACAGTACTCCCCTGGTGGTTTATCTTTATTTACAGTGGTCCCTGGGTGGTTTATCTTTATTTAAAGTGGTCCCTCGGAGGATTATTTTTATTTACAGTGGTCCCCGGGTTGTTTATCAATATTTACAGTGGTCCCCGGGTGGTTTATCTTTATTTACAATTGTCCCGGGGTGGTTTATCTTTTCTTACGGTGGGTCCTGGGTGGTTTCTCTTTATTTACAGTGGTCCCCGGGTGGTTTTTCTTTATTTACAGTGGTCCCTGGGAGGTTTATTTTTATTTACAGTGCTCCCCTGGTGGTTTATCTTTATTTACAGTGGTCCCTGGGTGGTTTATCTTTATTTACAGTGGTCCCTGGGTGGTTTATTTTTATTTACAGTGGTCCCCGGGTGGTTTATCAGTATTTACAGTGGTCCCTGGGTGGTTTATCTTTATTTACAGTGGTCTCCGGGTGGTTTATCTTTATTTACAGTCGTTTCTGGGTGGTTTATCTTTATTTACAGTAGTCCCTGGGTGGTTTATCTTTATTTACAGTGGTTCCCGGGTGGTTTATCTTTATTTACAGTAGTCCCTGGGTGGATTATCTTTATTTAGAGTGGCCCCTGGGTGGTTTATCTTTATTTACAGTGGTCCCTGGGTGGTTTATCTTTATTTACAGTTGTCCCTGGGTGGTTTATCTTTATTTACTGTGGTCCCTGGGTGGTTTATCATTATTTACAGAGGTCACTGGGTGGTTTATCTTTATTTACAGTGGTTCCTGGGTGGTTTATCTTTATTTACAGTGGTCCCCGGGTGGTTTATCTTTATTTACAATAGTCCCTGGGTGGTTTATCTTTATTTACAGTAGTCCCCGTATGGTTTATCTTCATTTACAGTCGTCCCTGGGTGGTTTATCTTTACTTACAGTGGTTCCTGGGTGGTTTATCTTTATTTACAATGGTCCCTGGGTGGTTTTTCTTTATTTACAGTGGTACCCGGTGGTTTATCTTTATTTACAGTGGTCCCTGGGTGGTTTATCTTTATTTACAGTGGTCTCTGGGTGGTTTATCTTTAATTACAGTGGTTCCCGGGTGGTTTATCTTTATTTACACTGGACCCTGGGTGGTTTATCTTTATTTACAGTGGTCCGCGGGTGTTTTATCTTTATTTACAGTGGTCCCTGGGTGGTTTATCTTTATTTACAGTGGTCCCTGGGTGGTTTATCTTAATTTACAGTGGCCCCTGGGTGGTTTATCTTTATTTACAGTGGTCCCTGGGTGGTTTATCTTTATTTACAGTGGTCCCTGGGTGGTTTATCTTTATTTGCAGTGGTCCCAGGGTGGTTTATCTTTATTTACAGTGGTCCCTGGGTGCTTTATCTTAATTTACAGTGGTTCCTGGGTGGTTTATCTTTATTTACAGTGTTCCCGGGTGATTTATCTTTATTCACAGTGGTCTCTGGGTTGTTTATCTTTATTTACAGTGGTCCCTGGGTAGTTTGTCTTTGTTTACAGTGGTCCCTGGGTGGTTTATCTTTATTTACAGTGGTCCCTGGGTGGTTTATCTTTATTTACAGTGGTCCCCGGGTGGTTTATCTTTATTTGCAGTGGTTCCGGGTGGTTTATCTTTATTTACAGTGTTGCCTGGGTGGTTTATCTTTATTTACAGTGGTTCCCTGGGTGGTTTATCTTTATTTACAGTGTTCCCTGTATGGTTTATCTTCATTTACAGTGGTCCCTGGGTGGTTTATCTTTATTTACAGTGGTCCCTGGGTGGTTTATCTTTATTTACAGTGGTCCCTGGGTGGTTTATCTTTATTTACAGTGGCCCCAGGGTGGTTTATCTTTATTTACAGTGGTCCCTGGGTAGTTTATCATTATTTACAGTGATCCCTGGGTGGTTTATCTTTATTTACAGTGGTCTCTGGGTGGTTTATCTTTATTTACAGTGGTCTCTGGGTGGTTTATCTTTATTTACAGTGGTCTCTGGGTGGTTTATCTTTATTTACAGTGGTCCCCGGGTGGTTTATCTTTATTTACAATAGTCCCTGGGTGGTTTATCTTTATTTACAGTGGTCCCTGGGTGGTTTATCTTTATTTACAGTGGCCCCAGAGTGGTTTATCATTATTTACAGTGGTCCCGGGTGGTTTATCTTTATTTACAGTGTTCCCTGGGTGGTTTATCTTTATTTACAGTGTTCCCTGTATGGTTTATCTTCATTTACAGTGGTCCCTGGGTGGTTTATCTTTATTTACAGTGGTCCCTGGTTGATTTATCTTTATTTACAGTGGTCCCTGGGTGGTTTATCTTTATTTACAGTGGCCCCAGGGTGGTTCATCTTTATTTACAGTGGTCCCTGGGTAGTTTATCATTATTTACAGTGGTCCCTGGGTGGCTTATCTTTATTTACAGTGACCCCTGGGTGGTTTATCTTTATTTACAGTGGTCCCCGGGTGGTTTATCTTTATTTACAATAGTCCCTGGGTGGTTTATCTTTATTTACAGTGGTTACTGCGTGGTTTATCTTTATTTACAGTGGTCTCTGGGTGGTTTATTTTTATTTACAGTGGTCCCCGGTTGGTTTATCTTTATTTACAATAGTCCCTGGGTTGTTTATCTTTATTTACAGTAGTCCCCGGATGGTTTATCTTTATTTACAGTGGTCCCTGGGTGGTTTATCTTTACTTTCAGTGGTTCCTGGGTGGTTTATCTTTAATTACAATGGTCCCTGGGTGGTTTATGTTTATTTACAGTGGTCCCAGGGGGTTTATCTTTATTTACAGCGGTCCCTGGGTGGTTTATCTTTATTTACAGTGGACTCTGGGTGGTTTATCTTTATTTACAGTGGTTCCCGGGTGGTATATCTTTATTTACACTGGTCCCTGGGTGGTTTATCTCTATTTACAGTGGTCCCCGGGTGTTTTATCTTTATTTACAGTGGTCCCTGGGTGGTTTATCTTTATTTACAGTGGTCCCCGGGTGGTTTATCTTTATTTACAGTGGTGTCTGGGTGGTTTAGCTTCATTTACGGTGGTCCCTGGGTGGTTTATCTTTATTTACAGTGGTGTCTGGGTGGTTTAGCTTCATTTACAGTGGTCCCTGGGTGGTTTATCTTTATTTACAGTGGTCCCCGTATGGTTTATCTTCATTTACAGTCGTCCCTGGGTGGTTTATCTTTACTTACAGTGGTTCCTGGGTGGTTTATCTTTATTTACAATGGTCCCTGGGTGGTTTATCTTTATTTACAGTGGTACCCGGTGGTTTATCTTTATTTACAGTGGCCCCTGTGTGGTTTATCTTTATTTACAGTGGTCTCTGGGTGGTTTATCTTTATTTACAGTGGTTCCCGGGTGGTTATCTTTATTTACACTGGAACCTGGGTGGTTTATCTTTATTTACAGTGGTCCGCGGGTGTTTTATCTTTATTTACAGTGGTCCCTGGGTGGTTTATCTTTATTTACAGTGGTCCCTGGGTGGTTTATCTTAATTTACAGTGGTCCCTGGGTGGTTTATCTTTATTTACAGTGGTTCCCGGGTGATTTATCTTTATTTACAGTGGTCTCTGGGTGGTTTATGTTTATTTACAGTGGTCCCTGGGTAGTTTGTCTTTGTTTAAAGTGGTCCCTGGGTGGTTTATCTTTATTTACAGTGGTCCCTGGGTTGTTTATCTTTATTTGCAGTGGTCCCAGGGTGGTTTATCTTTATTTACAGTGGTCCCTGGGTGCTTTATCTTAATTTACAGTGGTCCCTGGGTGGTTTATCTTTATTTACAGTGTTCCCGAGTGATTTATCTTTATTCACAGTGGTCTCTGGGTTGTTTATATTTATTTACAGTGGTCCCTGGGTAGTTTGTCTTTGTTTACAGTGGTCCCTGGGTGGTTTATCTTTATTTACAGTGGTCCCTGGGTGGTTTATCTTTATTTACAGTGGTCCCCGGGTGGTTTATCTTCTTTTGCAGTGGTTCCGGGGTGGTTTATCTTTATTTCCAGTGGTCCCTGGGTGTTTTATCTTTATTTACAGTGGTCCCCGGGTGGTTTATCTATATTTTCAGTGGTCCCTGGGTGGTTTATCTTTATTTACAGTGGCCCCAGAGTGGTTTATCTTTATTTACAGTGGTCCCGGGTGGTTTATCTTTATTTACAGTGTTCCCTGGGTGGTTTATCTTTATTTACAGTGGTTCCCTGGGTGGTTTATCTTTATTTACAGTGTTCCCTGCATGGTTTATCTTCATTTACAGTGGTCCCTGGGTGGTTTATCTTTATTTACAGTGGTCCCTGGGTGGTTTATCTTTATTTACAGTGGTCCCTGGGTGGTTTATCTTTATTTACAGTGGCCCCAGGGTGGTTTATCTTTATTTACAGTGGTCCCTGGGTAGTTTATCATTATTTACAGTGGTCCCTGGGTGGTTTATCTTTATTTACAGTGGTCTCTGGATGGTTTATCTTTATTTACAGTGGTCTCTGGGTTGTTTATCTTTATTTACAGTGGTCTCTGGGTGGTTTGTCTTTATTTACAGTGGTCCCCGGGTGGTTTATCTTTATTTACAATAGTCCCTGGGTGGTTTATCTTTATTTACAGTGGTCCCTGGGTGGTTGATCTTTATTTACAGTGGCCCCAGAGTGGTTTATCTTTATTTACAGTGGTCCCGGGTGGTTTATCTTTATTTACAGTGTTCCCTGGGTGGTTTATCTTTATTTACAGTGGTTCCCTGGGTGGTTTATCTTTATTTACAGTGTTCCCTGTATGGTTTATCTTCATTTACAGTGGTCCCTCGGTGGCTTATCTTTATTTACAGTGGTCCCTGGGTGATTTATCTTTATTTACAGTGGTCCCTGGGTGGTTTATCTTTATTTACAGTGGCCCCAGGGTGGTTTATCTTTATTTACAGTGGTCCCTGGGTAGTTTATCATTATTTACAGTGGTCCCTGGGTGGCTTATCTTTATTTACAGTGGTCTCTGGGTGGTTTATCTTTATTTGCAGTGGTCTCTGGGTGGTTTATCTTTATTTACAGTGGCCCCTGGGTGATTTATCTTTATTTACAGTGTTCCCCGGGTGGTTTATCTTCATTTACAATAGTCCCTGGGTGGTTTATCTTTATTTACAGTGGTTACTGCGTGGTTTATCTTTATTTACAGTGGTCTCTGGGTGGTTTATCTTTATTTACAGTGGTCCTCGGGTGGTTTATCTTTATTTACAATAGTCCCTGGGTGGTTTATCTTTATTTACAGTAGTCCCCGGATGGTTTATCTTTATTTACAGTGGTCCCTGGGTGGTTTATCTTTACTTTCAGTGGTTCCTGGGTGGTTTATCTTTATTTATAATGGTCCCTGGGTGGTTTATCTTTATGTACAGTGGTCCCAGGGGGTTAATCTTTATTTACAGCGGTCCCTGGGTGGTTTATCTTTATTTACAGTGGACTCTGGGTGGTTTATCTTTATTTACAGTGGTTCCCGGGTGGTTTATCTTTATTTACACTGGTCCCTGGGTGGTTTATCTCTATTTACAGTGGTCCCCGGGTGTTTTATCTTTATTTACAGTAGTCCCTGGGTGGTTTATCTTTATTTACAGTGGTCCCCGGGTGGTTTATCTTAATTTACGGTGGTCCCTGGGTGGTTTATCTTTATTTGCAGTGGTCTCTGGGTGGTTTAGCTTCATTTACAGTGGTCCCTGGGTGGTTTATCTTTATTTACAGTGGTCCCTGGGTGGTTTATCTTTATTTAAAGTGGTCCCAGGCTGGTTTATCTTTCGTTACAGTGGTACCCGGGTGGTTTATCTTAATTTACAGTGGTCCCTGTGTGGTTTATCTTTATTTACAGTGGTCCCTGGGTGGTTTATCTTTATTTACAGTGGTCGCTGGGTGGTTTAGCTTTATTTACAGTGGTCCCTGGGTGGTTTATCTTTATTTACAGTTGTCCCTGGGAGGTTTATCTTTATTTACAGTGGTCCCTGGGTGGTTTATCTTTATTTACAGTGGTCCCTGGGTGGTTTATCTTTATTTACAGTGGTCCCTGGGTGGTTTATCTTTATTTACAGTGGTCCCTGGGTGGTTTATCTTTATTTTCAGTGGTCCCTGGGTGGTTTATCGTTATTTACATTGGTCCCCGGGTGGTTTATCTTAATTTACAGTGGTCCCTGGGTGGTTTACTTTATTTACAGTTGTCTCTGGGTGGTTTATCAGTATTTACAGTGGTCTCTGTGTGGTTTAGCTTTATTTACAGTGGTCCCTGGGTGGTTTGTCGTTATTTACAGTGGTCCCTTGGTGGTTTATCTTTATTTACAGTGGTCCCTGTGTGGTTTATCTTTATTTTCAGTGGTCCCTGGGTGGTTTATCTTTATTTACAGTGGTCTCTGAGTGGTTTATCTTTATTTACAGTGGTCCCCGGGTCGTTTATCTTTATTTACAGTGGTTCCCGTGTGGTTTATCTTTATTTACAGTGGTCCCCGATGGTTTAACTTTATTTACAGTGGTCCCTGGGAGGTTTATCTTTATTTACAGTTGTTCCTGGGTGGTTTATCTTTATTTACAGTGGTCCCGGGTGGTTTATCTTTATTTACAGTGGTCTCTGGGTGGTTTATCTTTATTCACCGTGGTCCCTGGGTGGTTTATCTTTATTTACAGTGGTCCCTGGGTGGTTTATTTTGATTTACAGTGGTCCCTGGGGGGTTTATCTTTATTTACAGTGGTCCCCGGGTGCTTTATCTTTAATTACACTGGTCCCTGGGTAGTTTATATTTATTTACAGTGGTCTCTGGTATTTTTATCTTAATTTACAGTGGTCCCTGGGTGGTTTATCTTTATTTACAGTGGTCCCTGGGTGGTTTATCTTTATTTTCAGTGGTCCCTGGATGGTTTATCGTTATTTACATTGGTCCCCGGGTGGTTTATCTTAATTTACAGTGGTCCCTGGGTGGTTTACTTTATTTACAGTGGTCTCTGGGTGGTTTATCAGTATTTACAGTGGTCTCTGTGTGGTTTAGCTTTATTTACAGTGGTCCCTGGGTGGTTTATCGTTATTTACAGTGGTCCCTTGGTGGTTTATCTTTATTTACAGTGGCCCCTGTGTGGTTTATCTTTATTTTCAGTGGTCCCTGGGTGGTTTATCTTTATTTACAGTGGTCTCTGAGTGGTTTATCTTTATTTACAGTGGTCCCCGGGTCGTTTATCTTTATTTACAGTGGTTCCCGTGTGGTTTATCTTTATTTACAGTGGTCCCCGATGGTTTAACTTTATTTACAGTGGTCCCTGGGAGGTTTATCTTTATTTACAGTTGTTCCTGGGTGGTTTATCTTTATTTACAGTGGTCCCGGGTGGTTTATCTTTATTTACAGTGGTCTCTGGGTGGTTTATCTTTATTCACCGTGGTCCCTGGGTGGTTTATCTTTATTTACAGTGGTCCCTGGGTGGTTTATTTTGATTTACAGTGGTCCCTGGGGGGTTTATCTTTATTTACAGTGGTCCCCGGGTGCTTTATCTTTAATTACACTGGTCCCTGGGTAGTTTATATTTATTTACAGTGGTCTCTGGTATGTTTATCTTAATTTACAGTGGTCCCTGGGTGGTTTATCTTTATTTACAGTGGTCTCTGGGTGGTTTATCTTTATTTACAGTGGTTCCCGGGTGGTTTATCTTTATTTACAGTGGTCCCCGGGTGGTTTATCTTTATTTATAGTGGTCCCAGGGTGGTTTATCTTTATTTACAGTGGTCTCTGAGTGGTTTATCTTTATTAACAGTTGTGTCTGGGTGGTTTATCTTTATTTACAGTGGTCTCTGTGTGGTCTATCTTTATTTACAGTGGTCCCCGGGTCGTTTATCTTTATTTACAGTGGTCTCTGAGTGGTTTATCTTTATTTGCAGTGGTCCCTGGGTGGTTTATCTTTATTTACAGTGGTCCCTGGGTGGTTTATCTTTATTTACAGTGGTCCCTGGGTGGTTTATCTTTATTTACAGAAGTCTCTGGGTGGTTTCTCTTTATTTACAGTGGTCCCTGGATGGTTTATCTTTATTTAAAGTGGTCCCTGGGTGGTTTATCTTTATTTACAGTGGTTTCTGGGTGGTTTATCTTTATTTACAATGGTCTCTGGGTGGTTTATCTTTATTTACAGTGGTCCCTGGGTGGTTTATCTTTATTTACAATGGTCTCTGGGTGGTTTATCATTATTTACAGTGGTCCCCGGGAGGTTTATCTTTATTTACTGTGGTCTCTGGGTGGTTTATCTTTATTTGCAGTGGTCCCCGGGTGGTTTATCTTTATTTACAGTGGTCTCTGTGTGCGTTATCTTTATTTACAGTGGTCCCTGGGTGGGTTATCTTTATTTACAGTGGTCCACGGGTGGTTTATCTTTATTTACAATGGTCCCTGGGTGGTTTCTCTTCATTTACAGTAGTCTCTGAGTGGTGTATCTTTATTTACAGTGGTCCCTGGGTGGTTTATCTTTATTTACAGTGGTCTCTGGGTGGTTTATCTTTATTTACAGTGGTCTCCGGGTGGTTTATCTTTATTTACAGTGGTCTCTGGGTGGTTTATCTTTCTTTACAGTGGTCCCTGGGTGGTTTATCTTTATTTACAGTGGTCCCCGTGTGGTTTATCATTTTTTACAGTGGTTCCCGCGTGGTTTATCGTTATTTACAGTGGTCCCTGGGTGGTTTATCTTTATTAACAGTGGTGTCTGGGTGGTTTATCTTTTACAGTGGTCTCTGTGTGGTCTATCTTTATTTACAGTGGTCCCCGGGTCGTTTATCTTTATTTACTGTGGTCTCTGGGTGGTTTATCTTTATTTGCAGTGGTCCCCGGGTGGTTTATCTTTATTTACGGTGGTCTCTGTGTGCTTTATCTTTATTTACAGTGGTCCCTGGGTGGGTTATCTTTATTTACAGTGGTCCACGGGTGGTTTATCTTTATTTACAATGGTCCCTGGGTGGTTTATCTTTATTTATAGTGGTCCCAGGGTGGTTTATCTTTATTTACAGTGGTCTCTGAGTGGTTTATCTTTATTAACAGTGGTGTCTGGGTGGTTTATCTTTATTTACAGTGGTCTCTGTGTGGTCTATCTTTATTTACAGTGGTCCCCGGGTCGTTTATCTTTATTTACAGTGGTCTCTGAGTGGTTTATCTTTATTTGCAGTGGTCCCTGGGTGGTTTATCTTTATTTACAGTGGTCCCTGGGTGGTTTATCTTTATTTACAGTGGTCCCTGGGTGGTTTATCTTTATTTACAGAAGTCTCTGGGTGGTTTCTCTTTATTTACAGTGGTCCCTGGATGGTTTATCTTTATTTAAAGTGGTCCCTGGGTGGTTTATCTTTATTTACAGTGGTTTCTGGGTGGTTTATCTTTATTTACAATGGTCTCTGGGTGGTTTATCTTTATTTACAGTGGTCCCTGGGTGGTTTATCTTTATTTACAATGGTCTCTGGGTGGTTTATCATTATTTACAGTGGTCCCCGGGAGGTTTATCTTTATTTACTGTGGTCTCTGGGTGGTTTATCTTTATTTGCAGTGGTCCCCGGGTGGTTTATCTTTATTTACAGTGGTCTCTGTGTGATTTATCTTTATTTACAGTGGTCCCTGGGTGGGTTATCTTTATTTACAGTGGTCCACGGGTGGTTTATCTTTATTTACAATGGTCCCTGGGTGGTTTCTCTTCATTTACAGTAGTCTCTGAGTGGTGTATCTTTATTTACAGTGGTCCCTGGGTGGTTTATCTTTATTTACAGTGGTCTCTGGGTGGTTTATCTTTATTTACAGTGGTCTCCGGGTGGTTTATCTTTATTTACAGTGGTCTCTGGGTGGTTTATCTTTCTTTACAGTGGTCCCTGGGTGGTTTATCTTTATTTACAGTGGTCCCCGTGTGGTTTATCATCTTTTACAGTGGTTCCCGCGTGGTTTATCGTTATTTACAGTGGTCCCTGGGTGGTTTATCTTTATTAACAGTGGTGTCTGGGTGGTTTATCTTTTACAGTGGTCTCTGTGTGGTCTATCTTTATTTACAGTGGTCCCCGGGTCGTTTATCTTTATTTACTGTGGTCTCTGGGTGGTTTATCTTTATTTGCAGTGGTCCCCGGGTGGTTTATCTTTATTTACGGTGGTCTCTGTGTGCTTTATCTTTATTTACAGTGGTCCCTGGGTGGGTTATCTTTATTTACAGTGGTCCACGGGTGGTTTATCTTTATTTACAATGGTCCCTGGGTGGTTTCTCTTCATTTACAGTGGTCTCTGAGTGGTGTATCTTTATTTACAGTGGTCCCTGGGTGGTTTATCTTTATTTACAGTGGTCTCTGGGTGGTTTATCTTTCTTTACAGTGGTCCCTGGGTGGTTTATCTTTATTTACAGTGGTCCCCGTGTGGTTTATCATTTTTTACAGTGGTTCCCGCGTGGTTTATCGTTATTTACAGTGGTCTCTGGTATGTTTATCTTAATTTACAGTGGTCCCTGGGTGGTTTATCTTTATTTACAGTGGTCTCTGGGTGGTTTATCTTTATTTACAGTGGTTCCCTGGTGGTTTATCTTTATTTACAGTGGTCCCCGGGTGGTTTATCTTTATTTATAGTGGTCCCAGGGTGGTTTATCTTTATTTACAGTGGTCTCTGAGTGGTTTATCTTTATTAACAGTGGTGTCTGGGTGGTTTATCTTTATTTACAGTGGTCTCTGTGTGGTCTATCTTTATTTACAGTGGTCCCCGTGTCGGTTATCTTCATTTACAGTGGTCTCTGAGTGGTTTATCTTTATTTACAGTGGTCCCTGGGTGGTTTATCTTTATTTACAGTGGTCCCCGGGTGGTTTATCTTTCTTTATAGTGGTCCCAGGGTGGTTTATCTTTATTTACAGTGGTCTCCGAGTGGTTTCTCTTTATTAACAGTGGTGTCTTGGTGGTTTATCTTTATTTACAGTGGTCTCTGTGTGGTCTATCTTTATTTACAGTGGTCCCCGGGTCGTTTATCTTTATTTACTGTGGTCTCTGGGTGGTTTATCTTTATTTGCAGTGGTCCCCGGGTCGTTTATCTTTATTTACAGTGGTCTCTGTGTGCTTTATCTTTATTTACAGTGGTCCCTGGGTGGGTTATCTTTATTTACAGTGGTCCACGGGTGGTTTATCTTTATTTACAATGGTCCCTGGGTGGTTTCTCTTCATTTACAGTGGTCTCTGCGTGGTGTATCTTTATTTACAGTGGTCCCTGGGTGGTTTATCTTTATTTACAGTGGTCTCTGGGTGGTTTATCTTTATTTACAGTGGTCTCCGGGTGGTTTATCTTTATTTACAGTGGTCTCTGGGTGGTTTATCTTTCTTTACAGTGGTCCCTGGGTGGTTTATCTTTATTTACAGTGGTCCCCGTGTGGTTTATCATTTTTTACAGTGGTTCCCGCGTGGTTTATCGTTATTTACAGTGGTCCCTGGGTGGTTTATCTTTATTTACAGTTGTCCCTGGGTGGTTTATCTTTATTTACAGTGGTCCCTGGGTGGTTTATCTTTATTTACATTGGTCCCTGGGTGGTTTATCTTTATATACAGTGGTCCCTGGGTGGTTTATCTTTATTTACATTGGTCCCCGGGTGGTTTATCTTTATTTACAGTTGTCCCTGGGTGGTTTATCTTTATTTACAGTGGTCCCTGGGTGGTTTATCTTTATTTACAGTGGTCCCTGGGTGGTTTATCTTTATTTACATTGGTCCCCGGGTGGTTTATCTTTATTTACAGTTGTCCCTGGGTGGTTTATCTTTATTTACAGTGGTCCCTGGGTGGTTTATCTTTATTTACATTGGTCCCTGGGTGGTTTATCTTTAATTACAGTGGTCCCTGGGTGCTATATATTTATTTACAGTGGTCCCTGGGTGGGTTATCTTTATTTACAGTGGTCCACGGGTGGTTTATCTGTATTTACAATGGTCCCTGGGTGGTTTCTCTTCATTTACAGTAGTCTCTGAGTGGTGTATCTTTATTTACAGTGGTCCCTGGGTGGTTTATCTTTATTTACAGTGGTCTCTGGGTGGTTTATCTTTATTTACAGTGGTCTCCGGGTGGTTTATCTTTATTTACAGTGGTCTCTGGGTGGTTTATCTTTCTTTACAGTGGTCCCTGGGTGGTTTATCTTTATTTACAGTGGTCCCCGTGTGGTTTATCATTTTTTACAGTGGTTCCCGCGTGGTTTATCGTTATTTACAGTGGTCCCTGGGTGGTTTATCTTTATTAACAGTGGTGTCTGGGTGGTTTATCTTTTACAGTGGTCTCTGGGTGGTTTATCTTTATTTGCAGTGGTCCCCGGGTGGTTTATCTTTATTTACGGTGGTCTCTGTGTGCTTTATCTTTATTTACAGTGGTCCCTGGGTGGGTTATCTTTATTTACAGTGGTCCACGCGTGGTTTATCTTTATTTACAATGGTCCCTGGGTGGTTTATCTTTATTTATAGTGGTCCCAGGGTGGTTTATCTTTATTTACAGTGGTCTCTGAGTGGTTTATCTTTATTAACAGTGGTGTCTGGGTGGTTTATCTTTATTTACAGTGGTCTCTGTGTGGTCTATCTTTATTTACAGTGGTCCCCGGGTCGTTTATCTTTATTTACAGTGGTCTCTGAGTGGTTTATCTTTATTTGCAGTGGTCCCTGGGTGGTTTATCTTTATTTACAGTGGTCCCTGGGTGGTTTATCTTTATTTACAGTGGTCCCTGGGTGGTTTATCTTTATTTACAGAAGTCTCTGGGTGGTTTCTATTTATTTACAGTGGTCCCTGGATGGTTTATCTTTATTTAAAGTGGTCCCTGGGTGGTTTATCTTTATTTACAGTGGTTTCTGGGTGGTTTATCTTTATTTACAATGGTCTCTGGGTGGTTTATCTTTATTTACAGTGGTCCCTGGGTGGTTTATCTTTATTTACAATGGTCTCTGGGTGGTTTATCATTATTTACAGTGGTCCCCGGGAGGTTTATCTTTATTTACTGTGGTCTCTGGGTGGTTTATCTTTATTTGCAGTGGTCCCCGGGTGGTTTATCTTTATTTACAGTGGTCTCTGTGTGCTTTATCTTTATTTACAGTGGTCCCTGGGTGGGTTATCTTTATTTACAGTGGTCCACGGGTGGTTTATCTTTATTTACAATGGTCCCTGGGTGGTTTCTCTTCATTTACAGTAGTCTCTGAGTGGTGTATCTTTATTTACAGTGGTCCCTGGGTGGTTTATCTTTATTTACAGTGGTCTCTGGGTGGTATATCTTTATTTACAGTGGTCTCCGGGTGGTTTATCTTTATTTACAGTGGTCTCTGGGTGGTTTATCTTTCTTTACAGTGGTCCCTGGGTGGTTTATCTTTATTTACAGTGGTTCCCCGTGTGGTTTATCATCTTTTACAGTGGTTCCCGCGTGGTTTATCGTTATTTACAGTGGTCCCTGGGTGGTTTATCTTTATTAACAGTGGTGTCTGGGTGGTTTATCTTTTACAGTGGTCTCTGTGTGGTCTATCTTTATTTACAGTGGTCCCTGGGTGGTTTATCTTTATTTACAGTGGTCCCCGGGTGGTTTATCTTTCTTTATAGTGGTCCCAGGGTGGTTTATCTTTATTTACAGTGGTCTCCGAGTGGTTTCTCTTTATTAACAGTGGTGTCTGGGTGGTTTATCTTTATTTACAGTGGTCTCTGTGTGGTCTATCTTTATTTACAGTGGTCCCCGGGTCGTTTATCTTTATTTACTGTGGTCTCTGGGTGGTTTATCTTTATTTGCAGTGGTCCCCGGGTCGTTTATCTTTATTTACAGTGGTCTCTGTGTGCTTTATCTTTATTTACAGTGGTCCCTGGGTGGGTTATCTTTATTTACAGTGGTCCACGGGTGGTTTATCTTTATTTACAATGGTCCCTGGGTGGTTTCTCTTCATTTACAGTGGTCTCTGCGTGGTGTATCTTTATTTACAGTGGTCCCTGGGTGGTTTATCTTTATTTACAGTGGTCTCTGGGTGGTTTATCTTTATTTACAGTGGTCTCCGGGTGGTTTATCTTTATTTACAGTGGTCTCTGGGTGGTTTATCTTTCTTTACAGTGGTCCCTGGGTGGTTTATCTTTATTTACAGTGGTCCCCGTGTGGTTTATCATTTTTTACAGTGGTTCCCGCGTGGTTTATCGTTATTTACAGTGGTCCCTGGGTGGTTTATCTTTATTTACAGTTGTCCCTGGGTGGTTTATCTTTATTTACAGTGGTCCCTGGGTGGTTTATCTTTATTTACATTGGTCCCTGGGTGGTTTATCTTTATATACAGTGGTCCCTGGGTGGTTTATCTTTATTTACATTGGTCCCCGGGTGGTTTATCTTTATTTACAGTTGTCCCTGGGTGGTTTATCTTTATTTACAGTGGTCCCTGGGTGGTTTATCTTTATTTACAGTGGTCCCTGGGTGGTTTATCTTTATTTACATTGGTCCCCGGGTGGTTTATCTTTATTTACAGTTGTCCCTGGGTGGTTTATCTTTATTTACAGTGGTCCCTGGGTGGTTTATCTTTATTTACATTGGTCCCTGGGTGGTTTATCTTTAATTACAGTGGTCCCTGGGTGCTATATATTTATTTACAGTAGTCCCTGGGTGGTTTATCTTCATTTACAGAGTTCCCCGGGTGGTTTATCTTTATTTACAGCGGTCCCTGGGTCGTTTATCTTTATTGACAGTGGTCCCCGGGTGGTTTATCTTTATTTACAGTGGTCCCTGGGTGGTTTATCTTTATTTACAGTGGTCCCTGGGTGGTTTATCTTTATTTACAGTTGTCTCTGGGAGGTTTATCTTTATTTAGAGTAGTCCCCGGATGGTTTATCTTTATTTACAGTGGTCCCTGGGTGGTATATCTTTACTTACAGTGGTTCCTGGGTGGTTTATCTTTATTTACAATGGTCCCTGGGTGGTTTATCTTTATTTACAGGGGTCCCCGGTGGTTTATCTTTATTTACAGTGGTCCCTGGGTGGTTTATCTTTATTTACAGTGGTCTCTGGGTGGTTTATCTTTGTTTACAGTGGTCTCTGGTTGGTTTATCTTTATTTACAGTGGTCTCTGTGTGGTTTATCTTTATTTACAGTGGTCCCCGGGTGGTTTATCTTTATTTACAATAGTCCCTGGGTGGTTTATCTTTATTTACAGTAGTCCCCGGATGGTTTATCTTTATTTACAGTGGTCCCTGGGTGGTTTATCTTTACATTCAGTGGTTCCTGGGTGGTTTATCTTTATTTACAATGGTCCCTGGGTGGTTTATCTTTATTTACATTGGTCCCAGGGGGTTTATCTTTATTTACAGCGGTCCCGGGTGGTTTATCTTTATTTACAGTGGACTCTGGGTGGTTTATCTTTATTTACAGTGGTTCCCGGGTGGTTTATCTTTATTTACACTGGTCCCTGGGTGGTTTATCTCTATTTACAGTGGTCCCCGGGTGTTTTATCTTTATTTACAGTGGTCCCTGGGTGGTTTATCTTTATTTACAGTGGTCCCCGGGTGGTTTATCTTAATTTACGGTGGTCCCTGGGTGATTTATCTTTATTTACAGTGGTCCCCGTGTGGTTTATCTTTATTTACAGTGGTCCCCGATAGTTTAACTTTATTTACAGTGGTCCCTGGGTGGTTTATCTTTATTTACAGTGGTCCCGGGTGGTTTATCTTTATTTACAGTGGTCTCTGGGTGGTTTATCTTTATTTACCGTGGTCCCTGGGTGGTTTATCTTTATTTACAGTGGTCCCTGGGTGGTTTATTTTTATTTACAGTGGTCCCTGGAGGGTTTATCTTTATTTACAGTGGTCCCCGGGTGCTTTATCTTTATTTACACTGGTCCCTGGGTAGTTTATATTTATTTACAGTGGTCTCTGGTATGTTTATCTTAATTTACAGTGGTCCCTGGGTGGTTTATCTTTATTTACAGTGGTCTCTGGGTGGTTTATCTTTATTTACAGTGGTTCCCGGGTGGTTTATCTTTATTTACAGTGGTCCCCGGGTGGTTTATCTTTATTTATAGTGGTCCCAGGGTGGTTTATCTTTATTTACAGTGGTCTCTGAGTGGTTTATCTTTATTAACAGTGGTGTCTGGGTGGTTTATCAATATTTACAGTGGTCTCTGTGTGGTCTATCTTTATTTACAGTGGTCCCCGGGTCGTTTATCTTTATTTACAGTGGTCTCTGAGTGGTTTATCTTTATTTACAGTGGTCCCTGGGTGGTTTATCTTTATTTACAGTGGTCTCTGGGTGGTTTATCTTTATTTACAGTGGTCTCCGGGTGGTTTATCTTTATTTACAGTGGTCTCTGGGTGGTTTATCTTTCTTTACAGTGGTCCCTGGGTGGTTTATCTTTATTTACAGTGGTCCCCGTGTGGTTTATCATTTTTTACAGTGGTTCCCGCGTGGTTTATCGTTATTTACAGTGGTCCCTGGGTGGTTTATCTTTATTAACAGTGGTGTCTGGGTGGTTTATCTTTTACAGTGGTCTCTGGGTGGTTTATCTTTATTTGCAGTGGTCCCCGGGTGGTTTATCTTTATTTACGGTGGTCTCTGTGTGCTTTATCTTTATTTACAGTGGTCCCTGGGTGGGTTATCTTTATTTACAGTGGTCCACGCGTGGTTTATCTTTATTTACAATGGTCCCTGGGTGGTTTATCTTTATTTATAGTGGTCCCAGGGTGGTTTATCTTTATTTACAGTGGTCTCTGAGTGGTTTATCTTTATTAACAGTGGTGTCTGGGTGGTTTATCTTTATTTACAGTGGTCTCTGTGTGGTCTATCTTTATTTACAGTGGTCCCCGGGTCGTTTATCTTTATTTACAGTGGTCTCTGAGTGGTTTATCTTTATTTGCAGTGGTCCCTGGGTGGTTTATCTTTATTTACAGTGGTCCCTGGGTGGTTTATCTTTATTTACAGTGGTCCCTGGGTGGTTTATCTTTATTTACAGAAGTCTCTGGGTGGTTTCTATTTATTTACAGTGGTCCCTGGATGGTTTATCTTTATTTAAAGTGGTCCCTGGGTGGTTTATCTTTATTTACAGTGGTTTCTGGGTGGTTTATCTTTATTTACAATGGTCTCTGGGTGGTTTATCTTTATTTACAGTGGTCCCTGGGTGGTTTATCTTTATTTACAATGGTCTCTGGGTGGTTTATCATTATTTACAGTGGTCCCCGGGAGGTTTATCTTTATTTACTGTGGTCTCTGGGTGGTTTATCTTTATTTGCAGTGGTCCCCGGGTGGTTTATCTTTATTTACAGTGGTCTCTGTGTGCTTTATCTTTATTTACAGTGGTCCCTGGGTGGGTTATCTTTATTTACAGTGGTCCACGGGTGGTTTATCTTTATTTACAATGGTCCCTGGGTGGTTTCTCTTCATTTACAGTAGTCTCTGAGTGGTGTATCTTTATTTACAGTGGTCCCTGGGTGGTTTATCTTTATTTACAGTGGTCTCTGGGTGGTATATCTTTATTTACAGTGGTCTCCGGGTGGTTTATCTTTATTTACAGTGGTCTCTGGGTGGTTTATCTTTCTTTACAGTGGTCCCTGGGTGGTTTATCTTTATTTACAGTGGTTCCCCGTGTGGTTTATCATCTTTTACAGTGGTTCCCGCGTGGTTTATCGTTATTTACAGTGGTCCCTGGGTGGTTTATCTTTATTAACAGTGGTGTCTGGGTGGTTTATCTTTTACAGTGGTCTCTGTGTGGTCTATCTTTATTTACAGTGGTCCCTGGGTGGTTTATCTTTATTTACAGTGGTCCCCGGGTGGTTTATCTTTCTTTATAGTGGTCCCAGGGTGGTTTATCTTTATTTACAGTGGTCTCTGAGTGGTTTATCTTTATTAACAGTGGTGTCTGGGTGGTTTATCTTTATTTACAGTGGTCTCTGTGTGGTCTGTATTTATTTACAGTGGTCCCCGGGTCGTTTATCTTTATTTACTGTGGTCTCTGGGTGGTTTATCTTTATTTGCAGTGGTGCCCGGGTGGTTTATCTTTATTTACAGTGGTCTCTGTGTTCTTTATCTTTATTTACAGTGGTCCCTGGGTGGGTTATCTTTATTTACAGTGGTCCACGGGTGGTTTATCTTTATTTACAATGGTCCCTGGGTGGTTTCTCTTCATTTACAGTGGTCTCTGAGTGGTGTATCTTTATTTACAGTGGTCCCTGGGTGGTTTATCTTTATTTACAGTGGTCTCTGGGTGGTTTATCTTTATTTACAGTGGTGTCCGGGTGGTTTATCTTTATTTACAGTGGTCTCTGGGTGGTTTATCTTTCTTTAAAGTGGTCCCTGTGTGGTTTATCTTTATTTACAGTGGTCCCCGTGTGGTTTATCATTTTTTACAGTGGTTCCCGCGTGGTTTATCGTTATTTACAGTGGTCCCTGGGTGGTTTATCTTTATTTACAGTTGTCCCTGGGTGGTTTATCTTTATTTACAGTGGTCCCTGGGTGGTTTATCTTTATTTACATTGGTCCCTGGGTGGTTTATCTTTATTTACTGTGGTCCCTGGGTGCTATATATTTATTTACAGTGGTCCCTGGGTGGTTTATCTTCATTTACAGAGGTCCCCGGGTGGTTTATCTTTATTTACAGCGGTCCCTGGGTGGTTTATCTTTATTGACAGTGGTCCCCGGGTGGTTTATCTTTATTTACAGTGGTCCCTGGGTGGTTTATCTTTATTTACAGTGGTCCCTGGGTGGTTTATCTTTATTTACAGTGGTCTCTGGGTGGTTTATCTTTATTTAGAGTAGTCCCCGGATGGTTTATCTTTATTTACAGTGGTCCCTGGGTGATATATCTTTACTTACAGTGGTTCCTGGGTGGTTTATCTTTATTTACAATGGTCCCTGGGTGGTTTATCTTTATTTACAGGGGTCCCCGGTGGTTTATCTTTATTTACAGTGGTCCCTGTGTGGTGTATCTTTATTTACAGTGGTCTCTGGGTGGTTTATCTTTGTTTACAGTGGTCTCTGGGTGGTTTATCTTTATTTACAGTGGTCTCTGGGTGGTTTATCTTTATTTACAGTGGTCCCCGGGTGGTTTATCTTTATTTACAATAGTCCCTGGGTGGTTTATCTTTATTTACAGTAGTCCCCGGATGGTTTATCTTTATTTACAGTGGTCCCTGGGTGGTTTATCTTTACTTTCAGTGGTTCCTGGGTGGTTTATCTTTATTTACAATGGTCCCTGGGTGGTTTATCTTTATTTACAGTGGTCCCAGGGGGTTTATCTTTATTTACAGCGGTCCCGGGGTGGTTTATCTTTATTTACAGTGGTCCCCGTATGGTTTATCTTCATTTACAGTCGTCCCTGGGTGGTTTATCTTTACTTACAGTGGTTCCTGGGTGGTTTATCTTTATTTACAATGGTCCCTGGGTGGTTTATCTTTATTTACAGTGGTACCCGGTGGTTTATCTTTATTTACAGTGGTCCCTGGGTGGTTTATCTTTATTTACAGTGGTCTCTGGGTGGTTTATCTTTATTTACAGTGGTTCCCGGGTGGTTTATCTTTATTTACACTGGACCCTGTGTGCTTTATCTTTATTTACAGTGGTCCGCGGGTGTTTTATCTTTATTTACAGTGGTCCCTGGGTGGTTTATCTTTATTTACAGTGGTCCCTGGGTGGTTTATCTTAATTTACAGTGGTCCCTGGGTGCTTTATCTTTATTTACAGTGGTTCCCGGGAATTTATATTTATTTACAGTGGTCTCTGGGTGGTTTATCTTTATTTACAGTGGTCCCTGGGTAGTTTGTCTTTGTTTACAGTGGTCCCTGGGTGGTTTATCTTTATTTACATTGGTCCCTGGGTGGTTTATCTTTATTTACAGTGGTCCCTGGGTGGTTTATCTTTATTTGCAGTGGTCCCAGGGTGGTTTATCTTTATTTACAGTGGTCCCTGGGTGCTTTATCTTAATTTACAGTGGTCCCTAGGTGGTTTATCTTTATTTACAGTGTTCCCGGGTGATTTATCTTTATTCACAGTGGTCTCTGGGTTGTTTATCTTTATTTACAGTGGTCCCTGGGTAGTTTGTCTTTGTTTACAGTGGTCCCTGGGTGGTTTATCTTTATTTACAGTGGTCCCTGGGTGGTTTATCTTTATTTACAGTGGTCCCCGGGTGGTTTATCTTTATTTGCAGTGGTTCCGGGGTGGCTTATCTTTATTTCCAGTGGTCCCTGGGTGTTTTATCTTTATTTACAGTGGTCCCCGGGTGGTTTATCTATATTTTCAGTGGTCCCTGGGTGGTTTATCTTTATTTACAGTGGCCCCAGAGTCGTTTATCTTTATTTACAGTGGTCCCGGGTGGTTTATCTTTATTTACAGTGTTCCCTGGGTGGTTTATCTTTATTTACAGTGGTTCCCTGGGTGGTTTATCTTTATTTACAGTGTTCCCTGTATGGTTTATCTTCATTTACAGTGGTCCCTGGGTGGTTTATCTTTATTTACAGTGGTCCCTGTGTGGTTTATCTTTATTTACAGTGGTCCCTGGGTGGTTTATCTTTATTTACAGTGGCCCCAGGGTGGTTTATCTTTAGTTACAGTGGTCCCTGTGTAGTTTATCATTATTTACAGTGGTCCCTGGGTGGTTTATCTTTATTTACAGAGGTCTCTGGGTGGTTTATCTTTATTTACAGTGGTCTCTCGGTGGTTTATCTTTATTTACAGTGGTATCTGGGTGGTTTATCTTTATTTACAGTGGTCCCCGGGTGGTTTATCTTTATTTACAGTGGCCCCAGAGTAGTTTATCTTTATTTACAGTGGTCCCTGGGTGGTTTATCTTTATTTACAGTGGCCCCAGAGTGGTTTATCTTTATTTACAGTGTTCCCGGGTGGTTTATCTTTATTTACAGTGTTCCCTGGGTGGTTTATCTTTATTTACAGTGGTTCCCTGGGTGGTTTATCTTTATTTACAGTGTTCCCTGTATGGTTTATCTTCATTTACAGTGGTCCCTGGGTGGTTTATCTTTATTTACAGTGGTCCCTGGGTGATTTATCTTTATTTACAGTGGTCCCTGGGTGATTTATCTTTATTTACAGTGGTCCCTGGATGGTTTATCTTTATTTACAGTGGCCCCAGGGTGGTTTATCTTTATTTACAGTAGTCCCTGGGTAGTTTATCATTATTTACAGTGGTCCCTGGGTGGCTTATCTTTATTTACAGTGGTCTCTGGGTGGTTTATCTTTATTTACAGTGGTCTCTGGGTGGTTTATCTTTATTTACAGTGGCCCCTGGGTGGTTTATCTTTATTTACAGTGGTCCCCGGGTGGTTTACCTTTATTTACAATAGTCCCTGGGTGGTTTATCTTTATTTACAGTGGTCCCCGGGTGGTTTATCTTTATTTACAGTGGTCCCTGGGTGGTTTATCTTTATTTGCAGTGGTCCCTGGGTGGTTTATCTTTATTTACAGTGGTCTCTGGGTGGTTTATCTTTATTTAGAGTGGTCCCCGGATGGTTTATCTTTATTTACAGTGGTCCCTGGGTGGTATACCTTTACTTACAGTGGTTCCTGGGTGGTTTATCTTTATTTACAATGGTCCCTGGGTGGTTTATCTTTATTTACAGTGGTCCCTGGGTCGTTTATCTTTATTTACAGTGGTCTCTGGGTGGTTTATCTTTGTTTACAGTGGTCTCTGGGTGGTTTATCTTTATTTACAGTGGTCTCTGGGTGGTTTATCTTCATTTACAGTGGACCCTGGGTGGTTTATCTTTATTTACAGTGGTCCCTGGGTGATTTATCTTTATTTACAGTGGTCCCTGGGTGATTTATCTTTATTTACAGTGGTCCCTGGGTGGTTTATCTTTATTTACAGTGGCCCCAGGGTGGTTTATCTTTATTTACAGTGGTCCCTGGGTAGTTTATCATTATTTACAGTGGTCCCTGGGTGGCTTATCTTTATTTACAGTGGTCTCTGGGTGGTTTATCTTTATTTACAGTGGTCTCTGGGTGGTTTATCTTTATTTACAGTGGCCCCTGGGTGGTTTATCTTTATTTACAGTGGTCCCCGGGTGGTTTACCTTTATTTACAATAGTCCCTGGGTGGTTTATCTTTATTTACAGTGGTCCCCGGGTGGTTTATCTTTATTTACAGTGGTCCCTGGGTGGTTTATCTTTATTTGCAGTGGTCCCTGGGTGGTTTATCTTTATTTACAGTGGTCTCTGGGTGGTTTATCTTTATTTAGAGTGGTCCCCGGATGGTTTATCTTTATTTACAGTGGTCCCTGGGTGGTATACCTTTACTTACAGTGGTTCCTGGGTGGTTTATCTTTATTTACAATGGTCCCTGGGTGGTTTATCTTTATTTACAGTGGTCCCTGGGTCGTTTATCTTTATTTACAGTGGTCTCTGGGTGGTTTATCTTTGTTTACAGTGGTCTCTGGGTGGTTTATCTTTATTTACAGTGGTCTCTGGGTGGTTTATCTTTATTTACACTGGTCCGTGGGTGGTTTACCTTTATTTACAGTGGTCCCTGGGTGGTTTACCTTTATTTACAGTGGTCCCTGGGTGGACTATCTTTATTTACAGTGGTCCCTGGGTGGTTTATCTTTATTTACAGTGGTCCCGGGTGGTTTATCTTTATTTACAGTGTTCCCTGGGTGGTTTATCTTTATTTACAGTGGTCCGTGGGAGGATTATTTTTATTTACAGTGGTACCCGGATTGTTTATCAATATTTACAGTGGTCCCCGGGTGGTTTATCTTTATTTACAATTGTCCCGGGGTGGTTTATCTTTTCTTACGGTGGGTCCTGGGTGGTTTATCTTTATTTACTGTGGTCCCTGGGAGGTTTATTTTTATTTACAGTGCTCCCCTGGTGGTTTATCTTTATTTCCAGTGGTCCCTGGGTGGTTTATCTTTATTTACAGTGGTCCCTGGGTGGTTTATTTTTATTTACAGTGGTCCCCGGGTGGTTTATCAGTATTTACAGTGGTCCCTGGGTGGTTTATCTTTATTTACAGTGGTCTCCGGGTGGTTTATCTTTATTTACAGTCGTTTCTGGGTGGTTTATCTTTATTTACAGTAGTCCCTGGGTGGTTTATCTTTATTTACAGTGGTTCCCGGGTGGTTTATCTTTATTTACAGTAGTCCCTGGGTGGATTATCTTTATTTACAGTGGCCCCTGGGTGGTTTATCTTTATTTACAGTGGTCCCTGGGTGGTTTATCTTTATTTACAGTTGTCCCTGGGTGGTTTATCTTTATTTATTGTTGTCCCTGGGTGGTTTATCATTATTTACAGTGGTCCCTGGGTGGTTTATCTTTATTGACAGTGGTTCCTGGGTGGTTTATCTTTATTTACAGTGGTCTCTGGGTGGTTTATCTTTATTTACAGTGGTCCCCGGGTGGTTTATCTTTATTTACAATAGTCCCAGGGTGATTTATCTTTATTTACAGTAGTCCCCGTATGGTTTATCTTCATTTACAGTCGTCCCTGGGTGGTTTATCTTTACTTACAGTGGTTCCTGGGTGGTTTATCTTTATTTACAATGGTCCCTGGGTGGTTTATCTTTATTTACAGTGGTACCCGGTGGTTTATCTTTATTTACAGTGGTCCCTGGTTGGTTTATCTTTATTTACAGTGGTCTCTGGGTGGTTTATCTTTAATTACAGTGGTTCCCGGCTGGTTTATCTTTATTTACACTGGACCCTGGGTGGTTTATCTTTATTTACAGTGGTCCGCGGGTGTTTTATCTTTATTTACAGTGGTCCCTGGGTGGTTTATCTTTATTTACAGTGGTCCCTGGGTGGTTTATCTTTATTTACAGTGGTCCCTGGGTGGTTTATCTTTATTTACAGTGGTCCCTGGGTGGTTTATCTTTATTTGCAGTGGTCCCAGGGTGGTTTATCTTTATTTACAGTGGTCCCTGGGTGCTTTATCTTAATTTACAGTGGTCCCTGGGTGGTTTATCTCTATTTACAGTGTTCCCGGGTGATTTATCTTTATTCACAGTGGTCTCTGGGTTGTTTATCTTTATTTACAGTGGTCCCTGGGTAGTTTGTCTTTGTTTACAGTGGTCCCTGGGTGGTTTATCTTTATTTACAGTGGTCCCTGGGTGGTTTATCTTTATTTACAGTGGTCCCCGGGTGGTTTATCTTTATTTGCAGTGGTTCCGGGGTGGTTTATCTTTATTTCCAGTGCTCCCTGGGTGTTTTATCTTTATTTACAGTGGTCCCCGGGTGGTTTATCTATATTTTCAGTGGTCCCTGGGTGGTTTATCTTTATTACAGTGGCCCCAGAGTGGTTTATCTTTATTTACAGTGGTCCCGGGTGGTTTATCTTTATTTACAGTGTTGCCTGGGTGGTTTATCTTTATTTACAGTGGTTCCCTGGGTGGTTTATCTTTATTTACAGTGGTCTCTGGGTGGTTTATCTTTATTTACAGTGGTCTCTGGGTGGTTTATCTTTATTTACAGTGGTCCCCGGGTGGTTTATCTTTATTTACAATAGTCCCTGGGTGGTTTATCTTTATTTACAGTGGTCCCTGGGTGGTTTATCTTTATTTACAGTGGCCCCCGAGTGGTTTATCATTATTTACAGTGGTCCCGGGTGGTTTATCTTTATTTACAGTGTTCCCTGGGTGGTTTATCTTTATTTACAGTGGTTCCCTGGGTGGTTTATCTTTATTTACAGTGTTCCCTGTATGGTTTATCTTCATTTACAGTGGTCCCTGGGTGGTTTATCTTTATTTACAGTGGTCCCTGGTTGATTTATCTTTATTTACAGTGGTCCCTGGGTGGTTTATCTTTATTTACAGTGGCCCCAGGGTGGTTTATCTTTATTTACAGTGGTCCCTGGGTAGTTTATCATTATTTACAGTGGTCCCTGGGTGGCTTATCTTTATTTACAGTGGTCTCTGGGTGGTTTATCTTTATTTACAGTGGTCTCTGGGAGGTTTATCTTTATTTACAGTGGCCCCTGGGTGGTTTATCTTTATTTACAATAGTCCCTGGGTGGTTTATCTTTATTTACAGTGGTTACTGCGTGGTTTATCTTTATTTACAGCGGTCTCTGGGTGGTTTATTTTTATTTACAGTGGTCCCCGGGTGGTTTATCTTTATTTACAATAGTCCCTGGGTGGTTTATCTTTATTTACAGTAGTCCCCGGATGGATTATCTTTATTTACAGTGGTCCCTGGTTGGTTTATCTTTACTTTCAGTGGTTCCTGGGTGGTTTATCTTTATTTACAATGGTCCCTGGGTGGTTTATCTTTATTTACAGTGGTCCCAGGGGGTTTATCTTTATTTACAGCGGTCCCTGGGTGGTTTATCTTTATTTACAGTGGACTCTGGGTGGTTTATCTTTATTTACAGTGGTTCCCGGGTGGTTTATCTTTATTTACACTGGTCCCTGGGTGGTTTATCTCTATTTACTGTGGTCCCCGGGTGTTTATCTTTATTTACAGTGGTCCCTGGGTGGTTTATCTTTATTTACAGTGGTCCCCGGGTGGTTTATCTTAATTTACGGTGGTCCCTGGGTGGTTTATCTTTATTTACAGTGGTCTCTGGGTGGTTTAGCTTCATTTACAGTGGTCCCTGGGTGGTTTATCTTTATTTACAGTGGTCCCCGTATGGTTTATCTTCATTTACAGTCGTCCCTGGGTGGTTTATCTTTACTTACAGTGGTTCCTGGGTGGTTTATCTTTATTTACAATGGCCCCTGGGTGGTTTATCTTTATTTACAGTGGTACCCGGTGGTTTATCTTTATTTACAGTGGTCCCTGGGTGGTTTATCTTTATTTACAGTGGTCTCTGGGTGGTTTATCTTTATTTACAGTGGTTCCCGGGTGTTTATCTTTATTTACACTGGACCCTGGGTGGTTTATCTTTATTTACAGTGGTCCGCGGGTGTTTTATCTTTATTTACAGTGGTCCCTGGGTGGTTTATCTTTATTTAAAGTGGTCCCTGGGTGGTTTATCTTAATTACAGTGGTCCCTGGGTGGTTTATCTTTATTTACAGTGGTTCCCGGGTGATTTATCTTTATTTACAGTGGTCTCTGGGTGGTTTATCTTTATTTACAGTGGTCCCTGGATAGTTTGTCTTTGTTTACAGTGGTCCCTGGGTGGTTTATCTTTATTTACAGTGGTCCCTGGGTGGATTATCTTTATTTACAGTGGTCCCTGGGTTGTTTATCTTTATTTGCAATGGTCCCAGGGTGGTTTATCTTTATTTACAGTGGTCCCTGGGTGCTTTATCTTAATTTACAGTGGTCCCTGGGTGGTTTATCTTTATTTACATTGTTCCCGGGTGATTTATCTTTATTCACAGTGGTCTCTGGGTTGTTTATCTTTATTTACAGTGGTCCCTGGGTAGTTTGTCTTTGTTTACAGTGGTCCCTGGGTGGTTTATCTTTATTTACAGTGGTCCCTGGGTGGTTTATCTTTATTTATAGTGGTCCCCGTGTGGTTTATCTTTATTTGCAGTGGTTCCGGGGTGGTTTATCTTTATTTCCAGTGGTCCCTGGGTGTTTTATCTTTATTTACAGTGGTCCCCGGGTGGTTTATCTATATTTTCAGTGGTCCCTGGGTGGTTTATCTTTATTTACAGTGGCCCCAGAGTGGTTTATCTTTATTTACAGTGGTCCCGGGTGGTTTATCTTTATTTACAGTGTTCCCTGGGTGGTTTATCTTTATTTACAGTGGTTCCCTGGGTGGTTTATCTTTATTTACAGTGTTCCCTGTATGGTTTATCTTCATTTACAGTGGTCCCTGGGTGGTTTATCTTTATTTACAGTGGTCCCTGGGTGGTTTATCTTTATTTACAGTGGTCCCTGGGTGGTTTATCTTTATTTACAGTGGCCCCAGGGTGGTTTATCTTTATTTACAGTGGTCCCTGGGTAGTTTATCATTATTTACAGTGGTCCCTGGGTGGTTTATCTTTATTTACAGTGGTCTCTGGGTGGTTTACCTTTATTTACAGTGGTCTCTGGGTTGTTTATCTTTATTTACAGTGGTCTCTGGGTGGTTTATCTTTATTTACAGTGGTCCCCGGGTGGTTTATCTTTATTTACAATAGTCCCTGGGTGGTTTATCTTTATTTACAGTGGTCCCTGGGTGGTTGATCTTTATTTACAGTGGCCCCAGAGTGGTTTATCTTTATTTACAGTGGTCCCGGGTGGTTTATCTTTATTTACAGTGTTCCCTGGGTGGTTTATCTTTATTTACAGTGGTTCCCTGGGTGGTTTATCTTTATTTACAGTGTTCCCTGTATGGTTTATCTTCATTTACAGTGGTCCCTGGGTGGTTTATCTTTATTTACAGTGGTCCCTGGGTGATTTATCTTTATTTACAGTGGTCTCTGGGTGGTTTATCTTTATTTACAGTGGCCCCAGGGTGGTTTATCTTTATTTACAGTGGTCCCTGGGTAGTTTATCATTATTTACAGTGGTCCCTGGGTGGCTTATCTTTATTTACAGTGGTCTCTGGGTGGTTTATCTTTATTTACAGTGGTCTCTGGGTGGTTTATCTTTATTTACAGTGGCCCCTGGGTGGTTTATCTTTATTTACAGTGGTCCCCGGGTGGTTTATCTTTATTTACAATAGTCCCTGGGTGGTTTATCTTTATTTACAGTGGTTACTGCGTGGTTTATCTTTATTTACAGTGGTCTCTGGGTGGTTTATCTTTATTTACAGTGGTCCCCGAGTGGTTTATCTTTATTTACAATAGTCCCTGGGTGGTTTATCTTTATTTACAGTAGTCCCCGGATGGTTTATCTTTATTTACAGTGGTGCCTGGGTGGTTTATCTTTACTTTCAGTGGTTCCTGGGTGGTTTATCTTTATTTATAATGGTCCCTGGGTGGTTTATCTTTATTTACAGTGGTCCCAGGGGGTTTATCTTTATTTACAGCGGTCCCTGGGTGGTTTATCTTTATTTACAGTGGACTCTGGGTGGTTTATCTTTATTTACAGTGGTTCCCGGGTGGTTTATCTTTATTTACACTGGTCCCTGGGTGGTTTATCTCTATTTACAGTGGTCCCCGGGTGTTTTATCTTTATTTACAGTGGTCCCTGGGTGGTTTATCTTTATTTACAGTGGTCCCCGGGTGGTTCATCTTAATTTACGGTGGTCCCTGGGTGGTTTATCTTTATTTGCAGTGGTCTCTGGGTGGTTTAGCTTCATTTACAGTGGTCCCTGGGTGGTTTATCTTTATTTACAGTGGTCCCTGGGTGGTTTATCTTTATTTAAAGTGGTCCCAGGCTGGTTTATCTTTCATTACAGTGGTACCCGGGTGGTTTATCTTAATTTACAGTGGTCCCTGTGTGGTTTATCTTTATTTACAGTGGTCCCTGGGTGGTTTATCTTTATTTACAGTGGTCTCTGGGTGGTTTAGCTTTATTTACAGTGGTCCCTGGGTGATTTATCTTTATTTACAGTGGTCCCTGGGTGATTTATCTTTATTTACAGGGGTCCCTGGGTGGTTTATCTTTATTTACAGTGATCCCTGGGTGGTTTATCTTTATTTAAAGTGGTCCCAGGCTTGTTTATTTTTCATTACAGTGGTACCCGGTGGTTTATCTTAATTTACAGTGGTCCCTGTGTGGTTTATCTTTATTTACAGTGGTCCCTGGGTGGTTTATCTTTATTTACAGTGGTCTCTGGGTGGTTTAGCTTTATTTACTGTGGTCCCTGGGTGGTTCATCTTTATTTACAATGGTCCCTGGGTGGTTTATCTTTATTTAAAGTGGTCCCAGGCTGGTTTATCTTTCATTACAGTGGTACCCGGGTGGTTTATCTTAATTTACAGTGGTCCCTGTGTGGTTTATCTTTATTTACAGTGGTCCCTGGGTGGTTTATCTTTATTTACAGTGGTCGCTGGGTGGTTTAGCTTTATTTACAGTGGTCCCTGGGTGATTTAGCTTTAATTACAGTGGTCCCTGGGTGGTTTATCTTTATTTACAGTGGTCCCCGGGTGGTTTATCGTTATTTACATTGGTCCCCGGGTGGTTTATCTTAATTTACAGTGGTCCCTGGGTGGTTTATCTTTATTTACAGTGGTCTCTGGGTGGTTTATCAGTATTTACAGTGGTCTCTGTGTGGTTTAGCTTTATTTACAGTGGTCCCTGGGTGGTTTATCGTTATTTACAGTGGTCCCTTGGTGGTTTATCTTTATTTACAGTGGTCCCTGTGGGGTTAATCTTTATTTTCAGTGGTCCCTGTGTTGTTTATCTTTATTTACAGTGGTCTCTGAGTGGTTTATCTTTATTTACAGTGGTCCCCGGGTCGTTTATCTTTATTTACAGTGGTTCCCGTGTGGTTTATCTTTATTTACAGTGGTCTCTGGGTGGTTTATCTTTATTTACCGTGGTCCCTGGGTGGTTTATCTTTATTTACAGTGGTCCCTGGGTGGTTTATTTTTATTTACAGTGGTCCCTGGAGGGTTTATCTTTATTTACAGTGGTCCCCGGGTGCTTTATCTTTATTTACACTGGTCCCTGGGTAGTTTATATTTATTTACAGTGGTCTCTGGTATGTTTATCTTAATTTACAGTGGTCCCTGGGTGGTTTATCTTTATTTACAGTGGTCTCTGGGTGGTTTATCTTTATTTACAGTGGTTCCCGGGTGGTTTATCTTTATTTACAGTGGTCCCCGGGTGGTTTATCTTTATTTATAGTGGTCCCAGGGTGGTTTATCTTTATTTACAGTGGTCTCTGAGTGGTTTATCTTTATTAACAGTGGTGTCTGGGTGGTTTATCTTTATTTACAGTGGTCTCTGTGTGGTCTATCTTTATTTACAGTGGTCCCCGGGTCGTTTATCTTTATTTACAGTGGTCTCTGAGTGGTTTATCTTTATTTACAGTGGTCCCTGGGTGGTTCATCTTTATTTACAGTGGTCCCTGGGTGGTTTATCTTTATTTACAGTGGTCCCTGGGTGGTTTATCTTTATTTACAGAAGTCTCTGGGTGGTTTCTCTTTATTTACAGTGGTTCCTGGATGGTTTATCTTTATTTAAAGTGGTCCCTGGGTGGTTTATCTTTATTTACAGTGGTTTCTGGGTGGTTTATCTTTATTTACAATGGTCTCTGGGTGGTTTATCTTTATTTACAGTGGTCCCTGGGTGGTTTATCTTTATTTACAATGGTCTCTGGGTGGTTTATCATTATTTACAGTGGCCTCCGGGAGGTTTATCTTTATTTACTGTGGTCTCTGGGTGGTTTATCTTTATTTGCAGTGGTCCCCGAGGGGTTTATCTTTATTTACAGTGGTCTCTGTGTGGTTTATCTTTATTTACAGTGGTCCCTGGGTGGGTTATCTTTATTTACAGTGGTCCCCGGGTGGTTTATCTTTATTTACAATGGTCCCTGGGTGGTTTCTCTTCATTTACAGTGGTCCCCGGGTGGTTTATCTTTATTTACAGTGGTCTCTGGGTGGTTTATCTTTCTTTACAGTGGTCTCTGAGTGGTGTATCTTTATTTACAGTGGTCCCTGGGTGGTTTATCTTTATTTACAGTGGTCTCTGGGTCGTTTATCTTTATTTACAGTGGTCTCCGGGTGGTTTATCTTTATTTACAGTGGTCTCTGGGTGGTTTATCTTTCTTTACAGTGGTCCCTGGGTGGTTTATCTTTATTTACAGTGGTCCCCGTGTGGTTTATCATTTTTTACAGTGGTTCCCGCGTGGTTTATCGTTATTTACAGTGGTCCCTGGGTGGTTTATCTTTATTTACAGTGGTCCCTGGGTGGTTTATCTTTATTTACAGTGGTCCCTGGGTGGTTTATCTTTATTTACAGTGGTCCCTGGGTGGTTTATCTTTATTTACAGTGGTCCCTGGGTGCTATATATTTATTTACAGTTGTCCCTGGGTGGTTTGTCTTCATTTACAGAGGTCCCCGGGTGGTTTATCTTTATTTACAGCGGTCCCTGGGTGGTTTATTTTTATTGACAGTGGTCCCCGGGTGGTTTATCTTTATTTACAGTGGTCCCTGGGTGGTTTATCTTTATTTACAGTGGTCCCTGGGTGGTTTATCTTTATTTACAGTGGACTCTGGGTGGTTTATCTTTATTTAGAGTAGTCCCCGGATGGTTTATCTTTATTTACAGTGGTCCCTGGGTGGTATATCTTTACTTACAGTGGTTCCTGGGTGGTTTATCTTTATTTACAATGGTCCCTGGGTGGTTTATCTTTATTTACAGGGGTCCCCGGTGGTTTATCTTTATTTACAGTGGTCCCTGGGTGGTTTATCTTTATTTACAGTGGTCTCTGGGTGGTTTATCTTTGTTTACAGTGGTCTCTGGGTGGTTTATCTTTATTTACAGTGGTCTCTGGGTGGTTTATCTTTATTTACACTGGTCCGTGGGTGGTTTACCTTTATTTACAGTGGTCCCTGGGTGGTTTACCTTTATTTACAGAGGTCCCTGGGTGGCTTATCTTTATTTACAGTGGTCCCTGGGTGGTTTATCTTTATTTACAGTGGTCCAGGGTGGTTTATCTTTATTTACGTGTTCCCTGGGTGGTTTATCTTTATTTACAGTGGTCCCTGGGAGGATTATTTTTATTTACAGTGGCCCCCGTGTTGTTTATCAATATTTGCAGTTGTCCCCTTGTGGTTTATCTTTCTTTACAATTGTCCCTGGGTGGTTTATCTTTAATTACGGTGGGTCCTGGGTGGTTTATCTTTATTTACTGTGGTCCCTGGGAGGTTTATTTTTATTTACAGTGCTCCCCGGGTGGTTTATCTTTATTTACAGTGGTCCCTGGGTGGTTTAACTTTATTTACAGTGGTCCCTGGGAGGTTTATTTTTATTTACAGTGGTCCCTGGGTGGTTTATCTTTATTTACAGTGGTCTCTGGTTGGTTTATCTTTATTTACAGTGGTCCCTGGGTGGTTTATCTTTATTTACAGTTGTCTCCGGGTGGTTTATCTTTATTTACAGTCGTTCCCGGGTGGTTTATCTTTATTTACAGTAGTCCCTGGGTGGTTTATCTTTATTTACAGTGGTTCCCGGGTGGTTTATCTTTATTTACAGTAGTCCCTGGGTGGATTATCTTTATTTTCAGTGGCCCCTGGGTGGTTTATCTTTATTTACAGTGGTCCCTGGGTGGTTTATCTTTATTTACAGTTGTCCCTGGGTGGTTTATCTTTATTTACTGTGGTCCCTGGGTGGTTTATCATTATTTACAGTGGTCCCTGGGTGGTTTATCTTTATTTACAGTGTTTCCTGGGTGGTTTATCTTTATTTACAGTGGTCTCTGGGTGGTTTATCTTTATTTACAGTGGTCTCTGGGTGGTTTATCTTTATTTACACTGGTCCGTGGGTGGTTTACCATTATTTACAGTGGTCCCTGGGTGGTTTACCTTTATTTACAGTGGTCCCTGGGTGGCTTATCTTTATTTACAGTGGTCCCTGGGTGGTTTATCTTTATTTACAGTGGTCCCGGGTGGTTTATCTTTATTTACAGTGTTCCCTGGGTGGTTTATCTTTATTTACAGTGGTCCCTGGGAGGATTATTTTTATTTACAGTGGTCCCCGGGTTGTTTATCAATATTTACAGTGGTCGCCGGGTGGTTTATCTTTCTTTACAATTGTCCCTGGGTGGTTTATCTTTACTTACGGTGGGTCCTGGGTGGTTTATCTTTATTTACAGTGGTTCCCGGGTGGTTTATCTTTATTTACAGTGGTCCCTGGGAGGTTTATTTTTATTTACAGTGGTCCCCGGGTGGTTTATCAGTATTTACAGTGGTCCCTGGGTGGTTTATCTTTATTTACAGTGGTCTCCGGGTGGTTTATCTTTATTTACAGTGGTCCCTGGGTGGTTTATCTTTATTTACAGTGGTCCCTGGGAGGTTTATTTTTATTTACAGTGCTCCCCGGGTGGTTTATCTTTATTTACAGTGGTCCCTGGGTGGTTTATCTTTATTTACAGTGGTCCCTGGGAGGTTTATTTTTATTTACAGTGCTCCCCGGGTGGTTTATCTTTATTTACAGTGGTCCCTGGGTGGTTTAGCTTTATTTACAGTGGTTCCTGGGTAGTTTATCATTATTTTCAGTGGTCCCTGGGTGGTTTAGCTTTATTTACAGTGGTCTCTGGGTGGTTTATCTTTATTTACAGTGGTCTCTGGGTGGTTTATCTTTATTTCCAGTGGTCTCTGGGTGGTTTATCTTTATTTACAGTGGCCCCCGGGTGGTTTATGTTTATTTACAATAGTCCCTGGGTGGTTTATCTTTATTTACAGTGGTCCCTGGGTGGTTTATCTTTATTTACAGTGGCCCCAGAGTGGTTTATCTTTATTTACAGTGGTCCCGGGTTGTTTATCTTTAGTTACAGTGTTCCCTGGGTGGTTTATCTTTATTTACAGTGGTTCCCTGGTTGGTTTATCTTTATTTACAGTGTTCCCTGTATGGTTTATCTTCATTTACAGTGGTCCCTGGGTGGTTTATCTTTATTTACAGTGGTCCCTGGGTGATTTATCTTTATTTACAGTGGTCCCTGGGTGGTTTATCTTTATTTACAGTGGCCCCAGGGTGGTTTATCTTTATTTACAGTGGTCCCTGGGTAGTTTATCATTATTTACAGTGGTCCCTGGGTGGCTTATCTTTATTTACAGTGGTCTCTGGGTGGTTTATCTTTATTTACTGTGGCCCCTGGGTGGTTTATCTTTATTTACAGTCGTCCCCGGGTGGTTTATCTTTATTTACAATAGTCCCTTGGTGGTTTATCTTTATTTACAGTGGTTACTGGGTGGTTTATCTTTATTTACAGTGGTCTCTGGGTGGTTTATCTTTATTTACAGTGGGCCCCGGGTGGTTTATCTTTATTTACAATAGTCCCTGGGTGGTTTATCTTTATTTACAGTAGTCCCCGGATGGTTTATCTTTATTTACAGTGGTCCCTGGGTGGTTTATCTTTACTTTCAGTGGTTCCTGGGTGGTTTATCTTTATTTACAATGGTCCCTGGGTGGTTTATCTTTATTTACAGTGGTCCCAGGGGGTTTATCTTTATTTACAGCGGTCCCTGGGTGGTTTATCTTTATTTACAGTGGTCTCTGGGTGGTTTATCTTTATTTACAGTGGTTCCCGGGTGGTTTATCTTTATTTACACTGGTCCCTGGGTGGTTTATCTCTATTTACAGTGGTCCCCGGGTGTTTTGTCTTTATTTACAGTGGTCCCTGTGTGGTTTATCTATATTTACAGTGGTCCCCGGGTGGTTTATCTTAATTTACGGTGGTCCCTGGGTGGTTAATCTTTATTTACAGTGATCTCTGGGTGGTTTACCTTCATTTACAGTGGTCCCTGGGTGGTTTATCTTTATTTACAGTGGTCCTGGGTGGTTTATCTTTATTTAAAGTGGTCCCAGGCTGGTTTATCTTTCATTACAGTGGTACCCGGGTGGTTTATCTTAATTTACAGTGGTCCCTGTGTGGTTTATCTTTATTTACAGTGGTCGCTGGGTGATTTATCTTTATTTACAGTGGTCTCTGGGTGGTTTAGCTTTATTTACAGTGGTCCCTGGGTGATTTATCTTTATTTACAGTGGTCCCTGGGTGGTTTATCTTTATTTACAGTGGTCCCTGGGTGGTATATCTTTATTTACAGTTGTCCCTGGGTGGTTTATCTTCATTTACAGAGGTCCCCGGGTGGTTTATCTTTATTTACAGCGGTCCCTGGGTGGTTTATCTTTATTGACAGTGGTCCCCGGGTGTTTTGTCTTTATTTACAGTGGTCCCTGGGTGGTTTATCTATATTTGCAGTGGTCCCCGGGTGGTTTATCTTAATTTACGGTGGTCCCTGGGTGGTTTATCTTTATTTACAGTGGTCTCTGGGTGGTTTACCTTCATTTACAGTGGTCCCTGGGTGGTTTATCTTTATTTACAGTGGTCCTGGGTGGTTTATCTTTATTTAAAGTGGTCCCAGGCTGGTTTATCTTTCATTACAGTGGTACCCGGGTGGTTTATCTTAATTTACAGTGGTCCCTGTGTGGTTTATCTTTATTTACAGTGGTCCCTGGGTGATTCATCTTTATTTACAGTGGTCTCTGGGTGGTTTAGCTTTATTTACAGTGGTCCCTGGGTGATTAATCTTTATTTACAGTGGTCCCTGGGTGGTTTATCTTTATTTACAGTGGTCCCTGGGTGGTATATCTTTATTTACAGTGGTCCCTGGGTGGTTTATCTTCATTTACAGAGGTCCCCGGGTGGTTTATCTTTATTTACAGCGGTCCCTGGGTGGTTTATCTTTATTGACAGTGGTCCCCGGGTGGTTTATCTTTATTTACAGTGGTCCCTGGGTGGTTTATCTTTATTTTCAGTGGTCCCTGGGTGGTTTATCTTTATTTACAGTGGTCTCTGGGTGGTTTATCTTTATTTAGAGTAGTCCCCGGATGGTTTATCTTTATTTACAGTGGTCCCTGGTTGGTATATCTTTACTTACAGTGGTTCCTGGGTGGTTTATCTTTATTTACAATGGTCCCTGGGTGGTTTATCTTTATTTACAGTGGTCCCCGGTGGTTTATCTTTATTTACAGTGGTCCCTGGGTGGTTTATCTTTATTTACTGTGGTCTCTGGGTGGTTTATCTTTGTTTACAGTGGTCTCTGGGTGGTTTATCTTTATTTACAGTGGTCTCTGGGTGGTTTATCTTTGTTTACACAGGTCCGTGGGTGGTTTACCTTTATTTACAGTGGTCCCAGGGTGGTTTACCTTTATTTACAGTGGTCCCTGGGTGGTTTATCTTTATTTACAGTGGTCCCTGGGTGGTTTAACTTTATTAAAGTGGTCCCGGGTGGTTTATCTTTATTTACAGTGTTCCCTGGGTGGTTTATCTTTATTTACAGTGGTCCCTGGGAGGATTATTTTTATTTACAGTGGTCCCCGGGTTGTTTATCAATATTTACAGTGGTCCCCGTGTGGTTTATATTTATTTACAATTGTCCCTGGGTGGTTTATCTTTACTTACGGTGGGTCCTGGGTGGTTTATCTTTATTTACACTGGTCCGTGGGTGGTTTATCTTTATTTACTGTGGTCCCTGGGAGGTTTATTTTTATTTACAGTGCTCCCCGGGTAGTTTATCTTTATTTACAGTGGTCCCTGGGTGGTTTATCTTTATTTACAGTGGTCCCTGGGTGGTTTATTTTTATTTACAGTGGTCCCTGGGTAGTTTATCAGTATTTACAGTGGTCCCTGGGTGGTTTATCTTTATTTACAGTGGTCTCCGGGTGGTTTATCTTTATTTACAGTCGTTCCCGGGTGGTTTATCTTTATTTACAGTAGTCCCTGGGTGGTTTATCTTTATTTACAGTGGTTCCCGGGTGGTTTATCTTTATTTACAGTAGTCCCTGGGTGGATTATCTTTATTTACAGTGGCCCCTGTGTGGTTTATCTTTATTTACAGTGGTCCCTGGGTGGTTTATCTTTATTTACAGTGGCCCCTGGGTGGTTTATCATTATTTACAGTGGTCCCTGGGTGGTTTATCTTTATTTACAGTGGTTCCTGGGTGGTTTATCTTTATTTACAGTGGTCTCTGCGTGGTTTATCTTTATTTACAGTGGTCCCCGGGTGGTTTATCTTGATTTACAATAGTCCCTGCGTGGTTTATCTTTATTTACAGTAGTCCCCGTATGGTTTATCTTCATTTACAGTCGTCCCTGGGTGGTTTATCTTTACTTACAGTGGTTCCTGGGTGGTTTATCTTTATTTACAATGGTCCCTGGGTGGTTTATCTTTATTTACAGTGGGACCCGGTGGTTTATCTTTATTTACAGTGGTCCCTGGGTGGTTTATCTTTATTTACAGTGGTCACTGGGTGGTTTATCTTTATTTACGGTGGTTCCCGGGTGGTTTATCTTTATTTACATTGGTCCCTGGGTGGTTTGTCTTTATTTACAGTGGTCCCCGGGTGTTTTATCTTTATTTACAGTGGTCCCTGGGTGGTTTATCTTTATTTACAGTGGTCCCTGGGTGGTTTATCTTAATTTACAGTGGTCCCTGGGTGGTTTATCTTTATTTACAGTGGTTCCCGGGTGATTTATCTTTATTTACAGTGGTCTCTGGGTGGTTTATCTTTATTTACAGTGGTCCCTGGGTAGTTTGTCTTTGTTTACAGTGGTCCCTGGGTGGTTTATCTTTATTTACAGTGGTCCCTGGGTGGTTTATCTTTATTTACAGTGGTCCCTGGGTGGTTTATCTTTATTTGCAGTGGTCCCAGGGTGGTTTATCTTTATTTACAGTGGTCCCTGGGTGCTTTATCTTAATTTACAGTGGTCCCTGGGTGGTGTGTCTTTATTTACAGAGTTCCCGGGTGATTTATCTTTATTCACAGTGGTCTCTGGGTTGTTTATCTTTATTTACAGTGGTCCCTGGGTAGTTTGTCTTTGTTTACAGTGGTCCCTGGGTGGTTTATCTTTATTTACAGTGGTCCCTGGGTGGTTTATCTTTATTTACAGTGGTCCCCGGGTGGTTATTCTTTATTTGCAGTGGTTCCGGGGTGGTTTATCTTTATTTCCAGTGGTCCCTGGGTGTTTTATCTTTATTTACAGTGGTCCCCGGGTGGTTTATCTATATTTTCAGTGGTCCCTGGGTGGTTGATCTTTATTTACAGTGGCCCCAGAGTGGTTTATCTTTATTTACAGTGGTCCCGGGTGGTTTATCTTTATTTACAGTGTTCCCTGGGTGGTTTATCTTTATTTACAGTGGTTCCCTGGGTGGTTTATCTTTATTTACAGTGTTCCCTGTATGGTTTATCTTCATTTACAGTGGTCCCTGGGTGGTTTATCTTTATTTACAGTGGTCCCTGGGTGGTTTATCTTTATTTACAGTGGTCCCTGGGTGGTTTATCTTTATTTACAGTGGCCCCAGGGTGGTTTATCTTTATTTACAGTGGTCCCTGGGTATTTATCATTATTTACAGTGGTCCCTGGGTGGTTTATCTTTATTTTCAGTGGTCTCTGGGTGGTTTATCTTTATTTACAGTGGTCTCTGGGTGGTTTATCTTTATTTACAGTGGTCCCCGGGTGGTTTATCTTTATTTACAATAGTCCCTGGGTGGTTTAACTTTATTTACAGTGGTCCCTGGGTGGTTTATCTTTATTTACAGTGGCCCCAGAGTGGTTTATCTTTATTTACAGTGGTCCCGGGTGGTTTATCTTTATTTACAGTGTTCCCTGGGTGGTTTATCTTTATTTACAGTGGTTCCCTGGGTGGTTTATCTTTATTTACAGTGTTCCCTGTATGGTTTATCGTCATTTACAGTGGCCCCTGGGTGGTTTATCTTTATTTACAGTGGTCCCTGGGTGATTTATCTTTATTTACAGTGGTCCCTGGGTGGTTTATCTTTATTTACAGTGGCCCCAGGGTGGTTGATCTTTATTTACAGTGGTCCCTGGGTAGTTTATCATTATTTACAGTGGTCCCTGGGTGGCTTATCTTTATTTACAGTGGTCTCTGGGTGGTTTATCTTTATTTACAGTGGTCTCTGGGTGGTTTATCTTTATTTACAGTGGCCCCTGGGTGGTTTATCTTTATTTACAGTGGTCCCCGGGTGGTTTATCTTTATTTACAATAGTCCCTGTTTGGTTTATCTTTATTTACAGTGGTTACTGGGTGGTTTATCTTTATTTTCAGTGGTCTCTGGGTGGTTTATCTTTATTTACAGTGGTCCCCGGGTGGTTTATCTTTATTTACAATAGTCTCTGGGTGGTTTATCTTTATTTACAGTAGTCCCCGGATGGTTTATCTTTATTTACAGTGGTCCCTGGGTGGTTTATCTTTACTTTCAGTGGTTCCTGGGTGGTTTATCTTTATTTACAATGGTCCCAGGGTGGTTTATCTTTATTTACAGTGGTCCCAGGGGGTTTATCTTTATTTACAGCGGTCCCTGGGTGGTTTATCTTTATTTACAGTGGTCTCGGGGTGGTTTATCTTTATTTACAGTGGTTCCCGGGTGGTTTATCGTTATTTACACTGGTCCCTGGGTGGTTTATCTCTATTTACAGTGGTCCCCGGGTGTTTTATCTTTATTTACAGTGGTCCCTGGGTGGTTTATCTTTATTTACAGTGGTCCCCGGGTGGTTTATCTTAATTTACGGTGGTCCCTGGGTGGTTTATCTTTATTTACAGTGGTCTCTGGGTGGTTTAGCTTCATTTACAGTGGTGCCTGGGTGGTTTATCTTTATTTACAGTGGTCCCTGGGTGGTTTATCTTTATTTAAAGTGGTCCCAGGCTGGTTTATCTTTCATTACAGTGGTAACCGGGTGGTTTATCTTAATTTACAGTGGTCCCTGTGTGGTTTATCTTTATTTACAGTGGTCCCTGGGTGGTTTATCTTTATTTACAGTGGTCTCTGGGTGGTTTAGCTTTGTTTACAGTGGTCCCCGGGTGGTTTATCTTTATTTACACTGGTCCCTGGGTGGTTTATCTCTATTTACAGTGGTCCCCGGGTGTTTTGTCTTTATTTACAGTGGTCCCTGGGTGGTTTATCTATATTTACAGTGCTCCCCGGGTGGTTTATCTTAATTTACGGTGGTCCCTGGGTGGTTTATCTTTATTTACAGTGGTCTCTGGGTGGTTTATCTATATTTACAGTGGTCCCCGGGTGGTTTATCTTAATTTACGGTGGTCCCTGGGTGGTTTATCTTTATTTACAGTGGTCCATGGGTGGTTTATCTATATTTACAGTGGTCCCCGGGTGGTTTATCTTAATTTACGGTGGTCCCTGGGTGGTTTATCTTTATTTACAGTTGTCCCTGGGTGGTTTATCTTTATTTACAGTGGTCTCTGGGTGGTTTAGCTTCATTTACAGTGGTCCCTGGGTGGTTTATCTTTATTTACAGTGGTCCTGGGTGGTTTATCTTTATTTAAAGTGGTCCCAGGCTGGTTTATCTTTCATTACAGTGGTACCCGGGTGGTTTATCTTAATTTACAGTGGTCCCTGTGTGGTTTATCTTTATTTACAGTGGTCCCTGGGTGATTTATCTTTATTTACAGTGGTCTCTGGGTGGTTTAGCTTTATTTACAGTGGTCCCTGGGTGATTTATCTTTATTTACAGTGGTCCCTGGGTGGTTTATCTTTATTTACAGAGGTCCCTGGGTGGTATATCTTTATTTACAGTGGTCCCTGGGTGGTTTATCTTCATTTACAGAGGTCCCCGGGTGGTTTATCTTTATTTACAGCGGTCCCTGGGTGGTTTATCTTTATTGACAGTGGTCCCCGGGTGGTTTATCTTTATTTACAGTGGTCCCTGGGTGGTTTATCTTTATTTACAGTGGTCCCTGGGTGGTTTATCTTTATTTACAGTGGTCTCTGGGTGGTTTATCTTTATTTAGAGTAGTCCCCGGATGGTTTATCTTTATTTACAGTGGTCCCTGGGTGTTATATCTTTACTTACAGTGGTTCCTGGGTGGTTTATCTTTATTTACAATGGTCCCTGGGTGGTTTATCTTTATTTACAGTGGTCCCCGGTGGTTTATCTTTATTTACAGTGGTCCCTGGGTGGTTTATCTTTATTTACTGTGGTCTCTGGGTGGTTTATCTTTGTTTACAGTGGTCTCTGGGTGGTTTATCTTTATTTACAGTGGTCTCTGGGTGGTTTATCTTTATTTACACTGGTCCGTGGGTGGTTTACATTTATTTACAGTGGTCCCGGGGTGGTTTATCTTTATTTACAGTGTTCCCTGGGTGGTTTATCTTTATTTACAGTGGTCCCTGGGAGGATTATTTTTATTTACAGTGGTCCCCGGGTTGTTTATCAATATTTACAGTGGTCCCCGGGTGGTTTATCTTTCTTTACAATTGTCCCTGGGTGGTTTATCTTTACTTACGGTGGGTCCTGGGTGGTTTATCTTTATTTACAGTGGTTCCCGTGTGGTTTATCTTTATTTACAGTGGTCCCTGGGAGGTTTATTTTTATTTACAGTGGTCCCCGGGTGGTTTATCAGTATTTACAGTGGTCCCTGGGTGGTTTATCTTTATTTACAGTGGTCTCCGGGTGGTTTATCTTTATTTACAGTGGTCCCTGGGTGGTTTATCTTTATTTACAGTGGTCCCTGGGAGGTTTATTTTTATTTACAGTGCTCCCCGGGTGGTTTATCTTTATTTACAGTGGTCCCTGGGTGGTTTATCTTTATTTACAGTGGTCCCTGGGAGGTTTATTTTTATTTACAGTGCTCCCCGGGTGGTTTCTCTTTATTTACAGTGGTCCCTGGGTGGTTTATCTTTATTTACAGTGGTTCCTGGGTAGTTTATCATTATTTACAGTGGTCCCTGGGTGGTTTAGCTTTATTTACAGTGGTCTCTGGGTGGTTTATCTTTATTTACAGTGGTCTCTGGGTGGTTTATCTTTATTTACAGTGGTCTCTGGGTGGTTTATCTTTATTTACAGTGGCCCCCGGGTGGTTTATCTTTATTTACAATAGTCCCTGGGTGGTTTATCTTTATTTACAGTGGTCCCTGAGTGGTTTATCTTTATTTACAGCGGCCCCAGAGTGGTTTATCTTTATTTACAGTGGTCCCGGGTAGTTTATCTTTAGTTACAGTGTTCCCTGGGTGGTTTATCTTTATTTACAGTGGTTCCCTGGTTGGTTTATCTTTATTTACAGTGTTCCCTGTATGGTTTATCTTCATTTACAGTGGTCCCTGGGTGGTTTATCTTTATTTACAGTGGTCCCTGGGTGATTTATCTTTATTTACAGTGGTCCCTGGGTGGTTTACCTTTATTTACAGTGGCCCCAGGGTGGTTTATCTTTATTTACAGTGGTCCCTGGGTAGTTTATCATTATTTACAGTGGTCCCTGGGTGGCTTATCTTTATTTACAGTGGTCTCTGGGTGGTTTATCTTTATTTACTGTGGCCCCTGGGTGGTTTATCTTTATTTACAGTCGTCCCCGGGTGGTTTATCTTTATTTACAATAGTCCCTTGGTGGTTTATCTTTATTTACAGTGGTTACTGGGTGGTTTATCTTTATTTACAGTGGTCTCTGGGTGGTTTATCTTTATTTACAGTGGGCCCCGGGTGGTTTATCTTTATTTACAATAGTCCCTGGGTGGTTTATCTTTATTTACAGTAGTCCCCGGATGGTTTATCTTTATTTACAGTGGTCCCTGGGTGGTTTATCTTTACTTTCAGTGGTTCCTGGGTGGTTTATCTTTATTTACAATGGTCCCTGGGTGGTTTATCTTTATTTACAGTGGTCCCAGGGGGTTTATCTTTATTTACAGCGGTCCCTGGGTGGTTTATCTTTATTTACAGTGGTCTCTGGGTGGTTTATCTTTATTTACAGTGGTTCCCGGGTGGTTTATCTTTATTTACACTGGTCCCTGGGTTGTTTATCTCTATTTACAGTGGTCCCCGGGTGTTTTGTCTTTATTTACAGTGGTCCCTGGGTGGTTTATCTATATTTACAGTGGTCCCCGGGTGGTTTATCTTAATTTACGGTGGTCCCTGGGTGGTTTATCTTTATTTACAGTGATCTCTGGGTGGTTTACCTTCATTTACAGTGGTCCCTGGGTGGTTTATCTTTATTTACAGTGGTCCTGGGTGGTTTATCTTTATTTAAAGTGGTCCCAGGCTGGTTTATCTTTCATTACAGTGGTACCCGGGTGGTTTATCTTAATTTACAGTGGTCCCTGTGTGGTTTATCTTTATTTACAGTGGTCCCTGGGTGGTTTCTCTTTATTTACAGTGGTCCCTGGGTGGTATATCTTTATTTACAGTGGTCCCTGGGTGGTTTATCTTCATTTACAAAGGTCCCCGGGTGGTTTATCTTTATTTACAGCGGTCCCTGGGTGGTTTATCTTTATTGACAGTGGTCCCCGGGTGGTTTATCTTTATTTACAGTAGTCCCTGGGTGGTTTATCTTTATTTTCAGTGGTCCCTGGGTTGTTTATCTTTATTTACAGTGGTCTCTGGGTGGTTTATCTTTATTTAGAGTAGTCCCCGGATGGTTTATCTTTATTTACAGTGGTCCCTGGGTGGTATATCTTTACTTACAGTGGTTCCTGCGTGGTTGATCTTTATTTACACTGGTCCCTGGGTGGTTTATCTCTATTTACAGTGGTCCCCGGGTGTTTTGTCTTTATTTACAGTGGTCCCTGGGTGGTTTATCTATATTTACAGTGGTCCCCGGGTGGTTTATCTTAATTTACGGTGGTCCCTGGGTGGTTTATCTTTATTTACAGTGGTCTCTGGGTGGTTTACCTTCATTTACAGTGGTCCCTGGGTGGTTTATCTTTATTTACAGTGGTCCTGGGTGGTTTATCTTTATTTAAAGTGGTCCCAGGCTGGTTTATCTTTCATTACAGTGGTACCCGGGTGGTTTATCTTAATTTACAGTGGTCCCTGTGTGGTTTATCTTTATTTACAGTGGTCTCTGGGTGGTTTATCTTTATTTACAGTGGTCTCTGGGTGGTTTATCTTTATTTACAGTGGCCCCCGGGTGGTTTATCTTTATTTACAATAGTCCCTGGGTGGTTTATCTTTATTTACAATTGTCCCTGGGTGGTTTATCTTTACTTACGGTGGGTCCTGGGTGGTTTATCTTTATTTACAGTGGTTCCCGGGTGGTTTATCTTTATTTACAGTGGTCCCTGGGAGGTTTATTTTTATTTACAGTGGTCCCCGGGTGGTTTATCAGTATTTACAGTGGTCCCTGGGTGGTTTATCTTTATTTACAGTGGTCTCCGGGTGGTTTATCTTTATTTACAGTGGTCCCTGGGTGGTTTATCTTTATTTACAGTGGTCCCTGGGAGGTTTATTTTTATTTACAGTGCTCCCCGGGTGGTTTATCTTTATTTACAGTGGTCCCTGGGTGGTTTATCTTTATTTACAGTGGTCCCTGGGAGGTTTATTTTTATTTACAGTGCTCCCCGGGTGGTTTCTCTTTATTTACAGTGGTCCCTGGGTGGTTTATCTTTATTTACAGTGGTTCCTGGGTAGTTTATCATTATTTACAGTGGTCCCTGGGTGGTTTAGCTTTATTTACAGTGGTCTCTGGGTGGTTTATCTTTATTTACAGTGGTCTCTGGGTGGTTTATCTTTATTTACAGTGGTCTCTGGGTGGTTTATCTTTATTTACAGTGGCCCCCGGGTGGTTTATCTTTATTTACAATAGTCCCTGGGTGGTTTATCTTTATTTACAGTGGTCCCTGAGTGGTTTATCTTTATTTACAGCGGCCCCAGAGTGGTTTATCTTTATTTACAGTGGTCCCGGGTTGTTTATCTTTAGTTACAGTGTTCCCTGGGTGGTTTATCTTTATTTACAGTGGTTCCCTGGTTGGTTTATCTTTATTTACAGTGTTCCCTGTATGGTTTATCTTCATTTACAGTGGTCCCTGGGTGGTTTATCTTTATTTACAGTGGTCCCTGGGTGATTTATCTTTATTTACAGTGGTCCCTGGGTGGTTTACCTTTATTTACAGTGGCCCCAGGGTGGTTTATCTTTATTTACAGTGGTCCCTGGGTAGTTTATCATTATTTACAGTGGTCCCTGGGTGGCTTGTCTTTATTTACAGTGGTCTCTGGGTGGTTTATCTTTATTTACTGTGGCCCCTGGGTGGTTTATCTTTATTTACAGTCGTCCCCGGGTGGTTTATCTTTATTTACAATAGTCCCCGGATGGTTTATCTTTATTTACAGTGGTCCCTGGGTGGTTTATCTTTACTTTCAGTGGTTCCTGGGTGGTTTATCTTTATTTACAATGGTCCCTGGGTGGTTTATCTTTATTTACAGTGGTCCCAGGGGGTTTATCTTTATTTACAGCGGTCCCTGGGTGGTTTATCTTTATTTACAGTGGTCTCTGGGTGGTTTATCTTTATTTACAGTGGTTCCCGGGTGGTTTATCTTTATTTACACTGGTCCCTGGGTTGTTTATCTCTATTTACAGTGGTCCCCGGGTGTTTTGTCTTTATTTACAGTGGTCCCTGGGTGGTTTATCTATATTTACAGTGGTCCCCGGGTGGTTTATCTTAATTTACGGTGGTCCCTGGGTGGTTTATCTTTATTTACAGTGATCTCTGGGTGGTTTACCTTCATTTACAGTGGTCCCTGGGTGGTTTATCTTTATTTACAGTGGTCCTGGGTGGTTTATCTTTATTTAAAGTGGTCCCAGGCTGGTTTATCTTTCATTACAGTGGTACCCGGGTGGTTTATCTTAATTTACAGTGGTCCCTGTGTGGTTTATCTTTATTTACAGTGGTCCCTGGGTGATTTATCTTTATTTACAGTGGTCTCTGGGTGGTTTAGCTTTATTTACAGTGGTCCCTGGGTGATTTATCTTTATTTACAGTGGTCCCTGGGTGGTTTATCTTTATTTACAGTGGTCCCTGGGTGGTCTATCTTTATTTTCAGTGGTCCCTGGGTGGTTTATCTTCATTTACAAAGGTCCCCGGGTGGTTTATCTTTATTTACAGCGGTCCCTGGGTGGTTTATCTTTATTGACAGTGGTCCCCGGGTGGTTTATCTTTATTTACAGTAGTCCCTGGGTGGTTTATCTTTATTTTCAGTGGTCCCTGGGTGGTTTATCTTTATTTACAGTGGTCTCTGTGTGGTTTATCTTTATTTAGAGTAGTCCCCGGATGGTTTATCTTTATTTACAGTGGTCCCTGGGTGGTATATCTTTACTTACAGTGGTTCCTGCGTGGTTGATCTTTATTTACACTGGTCCCTGGGTGGTTTATCTCTATTTACAGTGGTCCCCGGGTGTTTTGTCTTTATTTACAGTGGTCCCTGGGTGGTTTATCTATATTTACAGTGGTCCCCGGGTGGTTTATCTTAATTTACGGTGGTCCCTGGGTGGTTTATCTTTATTTACAGTGGTCTCTGGGTGGTTTACCTTCATTTACAGTGGTCCCTGGGTGGTTTATCTTTATTTACAGTGGTCCTGGGTGGTTTATCTTTATTTAAAGTGGTCCCAGGCTGGTTTATCTTTCATTACAGTGGTACCCGGGTGGTTTATCTTAATTTACAGTGGTCCCTGTGTGGTTTATCTTTATTTACAGTGGTCTCTGGGTGGTTTATCTTTATTTACAGTGGTCTCTGGGTGGTTTATCTTTATTTACAGTGGCCCCCGGGTGGTTTATCTTTATTTACAATAGTCCCTGGGTGGTTTATCTTTATTTACAGTGGTCCCTGAGTGGTTTATCTTTATTTACAGTGGCCCCAGAGTGGTTTATCTTTATTTACAGTGGTCCCGGGTTGTTTATCTTTAGTTACAGTGTTCCCTGGGTGGTTTATCTTTATTTACAGTGGTTCCCTGGTTGGTTTATCTTTATTTACAGTGTTCCCTGTATGGTTTATCTTCATTTACAGTGGTCCCTGGGTGGTTTATCTTTATTTACAGTGGTCCCTGGGTGATTTATCTTTATTTACAGTGGTCCCTGGGTGGTTTATCTTTATTTACAGTGGCCCCAGGGTGGTTTATCTTTATTTACAGTGGTCCCTGGGTAGTTTATCATTATTTACAGTGGTCCCTGGGTGGCTTATCTTTATTTACAGTGGTCTCTGGGTGGTTTATCTTTATTTACTGTGGCCCCTGGGTGGTTTATCTTTATTTACAGTCGTCCCCGGGTGGTTTATCTTTATTTACACTAGTCCCTTGGTGGTTTATCTTTATTTACAGTGGTTACTGGGTGGTTTATCTTTATTTACAGTGGTCTCTGGGTGGTTTATCTTTATTTACAGTGGGCCCCGGGTGGTTTATCTTTATTTACAATAGTCCCTGGGTGGTTTATCTTTATTTACAGTAGTCCCCGGATGGTTTATCTTTATTTACAGTGGTCCCTGGGTGGTTTATCTTTACTTTCAGTGGTTCCTGGGTGGTTTATCTTTATTTACAATGGTCCCTGGGTGGTTTATCTTTATTTACAGTGGTCCCAGGGGGTTTATCTTTATTTACAGCGGTCCCTGGGTGGTTTATCTTTATTTACAGTGGTCTCTGGGTGGTTTATCTTTATTTACAGTGGTTCCCGGGTGGTTTATCTTTATTTACACTGGTCCCTGGGTTGTTTATCGCTATTTACAGTGGTCCCCGGGTGTTTTGTCTTTATTTACAGTGGTCCCTGGGTGGTTTATCTATATTTACAGTGGTCCCCGGGTGGTTTATCTTAATTTACGGTGGTCCCTGGGTGGTTTATCTTTATTTACAGTGATCTCTGGGTGGTTTACCTTCATTTACAGTGGTCCCTGGGTGGTTTATCTTTATTTACAGTGGTCCTGGGTGGTTTATCTTTATTTAAAGTTATCCCAGGCTGGTTTATCTTTCATTACAGTGGTACCCGGGTGGTTTATCTTAATTTACAGTGGTCCCTGTGTGGTTTATCTTTATTTACAGTGGTCCCTGGGTGATTTATCTTTGTTTACAGTGGTCTCTGGGTGGTTTAGCTTTATTTACAGTGGTCCCTGGGTGATTTATCTTTATTTACAGTGGTCCCTGAGTGGTTTATCTTTATTTACAGTGGTCCCTGGGTGGTATATCTTTATTTACAGTGGTCCCTGGGTGGTTTATCTTCATTTACAAAGGTCCCCGGGTGGTTTATCTTTATTTACAGCGGTCCCTGGGTGGTTTATCTTTATTGACAGTGGTCCCCGGGTGGTTTATCTTTATTTACAGTAGTCCCTGGGTGGTTTATCTTTATTTTCAGTGGTCCCTGGGTGGTTTATCTTTATTTACAGTGGTCTCTGGGTGGTTTATCTTTATTTAGAGTAGTCCCCGGATGGTTTATCTTTATTTACAGTGGTCCCTGGGTGGTATATCTTTACTTACAGTGGTTCCTGCGTGGTTGATCTTTATTTACACTGGTCCCTGGGTGGTTTATCTCTATTTACAGTGGTCCCCGGGTGTTTTGTCTTTATTTACAGTGGTCCCTGGGTGGTTTATCTATATTTACAGTGGTCCCCGGGTGGTTTATCTTAATTTACGGTGGTCCCTGGGTGGTTTATCTTTATTTACAGTGGTCTCTGGGTGGTTTACCTTCATTTACAGTGGTCCCTGGGTGGTTTATCTTTATTTACAGTGGTCCTGGGTGGTTTATCTTTATTTAAAGTGGTCCCAGGCTGGTTTATCTTTCATTACAGTGGTACCCGGGTGGTTTATCTTAATTTACAGTGGTCCCTGTGTGGTTTATCTTTATTTACAGTGGTCCCTGGGTGATTTATCTTTATTTACAGTGGTCTCTGGGTGGTTTAGCTTTATATACAGTGGTCCCTGGGTGATTAATCTTTATTTACAGTGGTCCCTGGGTGGTTTATCTTTATTTACAGTGGTCCCTGGGTGGTATATCTTTATTTACAGTGGTCCCTGGGTGGTTTATCTTCATTTACAGAGGTCCCCGGGTGGTTTATCTTTATTTACAGCGGTCCCTGGGTGGTTTATCTTTATTGACAGTGGTCCCCGGGTGGTTTATCTTTATTTACAGTGGTCCCTGGGTGGTTTATCTTTATTTTCAGTGGTCCCTGGGTGGTTTATCTTTATTTACAGTGGTCTCTGGGTGGTTTATCTTTATTTAGAGTAGTCCCCGGATGGTTTATCTTTATTTACAGTGGTCCCTGGTTGGTATATCTTTACTTACAGTGGTTCCTGGGTGGTTTATCTTTATTTACAATGGTCCCTGGGTGGTTTATCTTTATTTACAGTGGTCCTCGGTGGTTTATCTTTATTTGCAGTGGTCCCTGGGTGGTTTATCTTTATTTACTGTGGTCTCTGGGTGGTTTAGCTTTGTTTACAGTGGTCTCTGGGTGGTTTATCTTTATTTACAGTGGTCTCTGGGTGGTTTATCTTTGTTTACACTGGTCCGTGGGTGGTTTACCTTTATTTACAGTGGTCCCTGGGTGGTTTACCTTTATTTACAGTGGTCCCTGGGTGGTTTATCTTTATTTACAGTGGTCCCTGGGTGGTTTATCTTTATTAAAGTGGTCCCGGGTGGTTTATCTTTATTTACAGTGTTCCCTGGGTGGTTTATCTTTATTTACAGTGGTCCCTGGGAGGATTATTTTTATTTACAGTGGTCCCCGGGTTGTTTATCAATATTTACAGTGGTCCCCGTGTGGTTTATATTTATTTACAATTGTCCCTGGGTGGTTTATCTTTACTTACGGTGGGTCCTGGCTGGTTTATCTTTATTTACACTGGTCCGTGGGTGGTTTATCTTTATTTACTGTGGTCCCTGGGAGGTTTATTTTTATTTACAGTGCTCCCCGGGTAGTTTATCTTTATTTACAGTGGTCCCTGGGTGGTTTATCTTTATTTACAGTGGTCCCTGGGTGGTTTATTTTTATTTACAGTGGTCCCTGGGTGGTTTATCAGTATTTACAGTGGTCCCTGGGTGGTTTATCTTTATTTACAGTGGTCTCCGGGTGGTTTATCTTTATTTACAGTCGTTCCCGGGTGGTTTATCTTTATTTACAGTAGTCCCTGGGTGGTTTATCTTTATTTACAGTGGTTCCCGGGTGGTTTATCTTTATTTACAGTAGTCCCTGGGTGGATTATCTTTATTTACAGTTGCCCCTGTGTGGTTTATCTTTATTTACAGTGGTCCCTGGGTGGTTTATCTTTATTTACAGTGGCCCCTGGGTGGTTTATCATTATTTACAGTGGTCCCTGGGTGGTTTATCTTTATTTACAATGGTTCCTGGGTGGTTTATCTTTATTTACAGTGGTCTCTGCGTGGTTTATCTTTATTTACAGTGGTCCCCGGGTGGTTTATCTTGATTTACAATAGTCCCTGCGTGGTTTATCTTTATTTACAGTAGTCCCCGTATGGTTTATCTTCATTTACAGTCGTCCCTGGGTGGTTTATCTTTACTTACAGTGGTTCCTGGGTGGTTTATCTTTATTTACAATGGTCCCTGGGTGGTTTATCTTTATTTACAGTGGGACCCGGTGGTTTATCTTTATTTACAGTGGTCTCTGGGTGGTTTATCTTTATTTACAGTGGTTCCCGGGTGGTTTATCTTTATTTACACTGGTCCCTGGGTTGTTTATCTCTATTTACAGTGGTCCCCGGGTGTTTTGTCTTTATTTACAGTGGTCCCTGGGTGGTTTATCTATATTTACAGTGGTCCCCGGGTGGTTTATCTTAATTTACGGTGGTCCCTGGGTGGTTTATTTTTATTTACAGTGATCTCTGGGTGGTTTACCTTTATTTTCAGTGGTCCCTGGGTGGTTTATCTTTATTTACAGTGGTCTCTGGGTGGTTTATCTTTATTTAGAGTAGTCCCCGGATGGTTTATCTTTATTTACAGTGGTCCCTGGGTGGTATATCTTTACTTACAGTGGTTCCTGCGTGGTTGATCTTTATTTACACTTTTCCCTGGGTGGTTTATCTCTATTTACAGTGGTCCCCGGGTGTTTTGTCTTTATTTACAGTGGTCCCTGGGTGGTTTATCTATATTTACAGTGGTCCCCGGGTGGTTTATCTTAATTTACGGTGGTCCCTGGGTGGTTTATCTTTATTTACAGTGGTCTCTGGGTGGTTTACCTTCATTTACAGTGGTCCCTGGGTGGTTTATCTTTATTTACAGTGGTCCTGGGTGGTTTATCTTTATTTAAAGTGGTCCCAGGCTGGTTTATCTTTCATTACAGTGGTACCCGGGTGGTTTATCTTAATTTACAGTGGTCCCTGTGTGGTTTATCTTTATTTACAGTGGTCTCTGGGTGGTTTATCTTTATTTACAGTGGTCTCTGGGTGGTTTATCTTTATTTACAGTGGCCCCCGGGTGGTTTATCTTTATTTACAATAGTCCCTGGGTGGTTTATCTTTATTTACAGTGGTCCGTGGGTGGTTTACCTTTATTTACAGTGGTCCCTGGGTGGTTTACCTTTATTTACAGTGGTCCCTGGGTGGTTTATCTTTATTTACAGTGGTCCCTGGGTGGTTTATCTTTATTAAAGTGGTCCCGGGTGGTTTATCTTTATTTACAGTGTTCCCTGGGTGGTTTATCTTTATTTACAGTGGTCCCTGGGAGGATTATTTTTATTTACAGTGGTCCCCGGGTTGTTTATCAATATTTACAGTGGTCCCCGTGTGGTTTATATTTATTTACAATTGTCCCTGGGTGGTTTATCTTTACTTACGGTGGGTCCTGGGTGGTTTATCTTTATTTACACTGGTCCGTGGGTGGTTTATCTTTATTTACTGTGGTCCCTGGGAGGTTTATTTTTATTTACAGTGCTCCCCGGGTAGTTTATCTTTATTTACAGTGGTCCCTGGGTGGTTTATCTTTATTTACAGTGGTCCCTGGGTGGTTTATTTTTATTTACAGTGGTCCCTGGGTGGTTTATCAGTATTTACAGTGGTCCCTGGGTGGTTTATCTTTATTTACAGTGGTCTCCGGGTGGTTTATCTTTATTTACAGTCGTTCCCGGGTGGTTTATCTTTATTTACAGTAGTCCCTGGGTGGTTTATCTTTATTTACAGTGGTTCCCGGGTGGTTTATCTTTATTTACAGTAGTCCCTGGGTGGATTATCTTTATTTACAGTGGCCCCTGTGTGGTTTATCTTTATTTACAGTGGTCCCTGGGTGGTTTATCTTTTATTTACAGTGGCCCCTGGGTGGTTTATCATTATTTACAGTGGTCCCTGGGTGGTTTATCTTTATTTACAGTGGTTCCTGGGTGGTTTATCTTTATTTACAGTGGTCTCTGCGTGGTTTATCTTTATTTACAGTGGTCCCCGGGTGGTTTATCTTGATTTACAATAGTCCCTGCGTGGTTTATCTTTATTTACAGTAGTCCCCGTATGGTTTATCTTCATTTACAGTCGTCCCTGGGTGGTTTATCTTTACTTACAGTGGTTCCTGGGTGGTTTATCTTTATTTACAATGGTCCCTGGGTGGTTTATCTTTATTTACAGTGGGACCCGGTGGTTTATCTTTATTTACAGTGGTCTCTGGGTGGTTTATCTTTATTTACAGTGGTTCCCGGGTGGTTTATCTTTATTTACACTGGTCCCTGGGTTGTTTATCTCTATTTACAGTGGTCCCCGGGTGTTTTGTCTTTATTTACAGTGGTCCCTGGGTGGTTTATCTATATTTACAGTGGTCCCCGGGTGGTTTATCTTAATTTACGGTGGTCCCTGGGTGGTTTATCTTTATTTACAGTGATCTCTGGGTGGTTTACCTTTATTTTCAGTGGTCCCTGGGTGGTTTATCTTTATTTACAGTGGTCTCTGGGTGGTTTATCTTTATTTAGAGTAGTCCCCGGATGGTTTATCTTTATTTACAGTGGTCCCTGGGTGGTATATCTTTACTTACAGTGGTTCCTGCGTGGTTGATCTTTATTTACACTGGTCCCTGGGTGGTTTATCTCTATTTACAGTGGTCCCCGGGTGTTTTGTCTTTATTTACAGTGGTCCCTGCGTGGTTTATCTATATTTACAGTGGTCCCCGGGTGGTTTATCTTAATTTACGGTGGTCCCTGGGTGGTTTATCTTTATTTACAGTGGTCTCTGGGTGGTTTACCTTCATTTACAGTGGTCCCTGGGTGGTTTATCTTTATTTACAGTGGTCCTGGGTGGTTTATCTTTATTTAAAGTGGTCCCAGGCTGGTTTATCTTTCATTACAGTGGTACCCGGGTGGTTTATCTTAATTTACAGTGGTCCCTGTGTGGTTTATCTTTATTTACAGTGGTCTCTGGGTGGTTTATCTTTATTTACAGTGGTCTCTGGGTGGTTTATCTTTATTTACAGTGGCCCCCGGGTGGTTTATCTTTATTTACAATAGTCCCTGGGTGGTTTGTCTTTATTTACAGTGGTCCCTGAGTGGTTTATCTTTATTTACAGTGGCCCCAGAGTGGTTTATCTTTATTTACAGTGGTCCCGGGTTGTTTATCTTTAGTTACAGTGTTCCCTGGGTGGTTTATCTTTATTTACAGTGGTTCCCTGGTTGGTTTATCTTTATTTACAGTGTTCCCTGTATGGTTTATCTTCATTTACAGTGGTCCCTGGGTGGTTTATCTTTATTTACAGTGGTCCCTGGGTGATTTATCTTTATTTACAGTGGTCCCTGGGTGGTTTATCTTTATTTACAGTGGCCCCAGGGTGGTTTATCTTTATTTACAGTGGTCCCTGGGTAGTTTATCATTATTTACAGTGGTCCCTGGGTGGCTTATCTTTATTTACAGTGGTCTCTGGGTGGTTTATCTTTATTTACTGTGGCCCCTGGGTGGTTTATCTTTATTTACAGTCGTCCCCGGGTGGTTTATCTTTATTTACAATAGTCCCTTGGTGGTTTATCTTTATTTACAGTGGTTACTGGGTGGTTTATCTTTATTTACAGTGGTCTCTGGGTGGTTTATCTTTATTTACAGTGGGCCCCGGGTGGTTTATCTTTATTTACAATAGTCCCTGGGTGGTTTATCTTTATTTACAGTAGTCCCCGGATGGTTTATCTTTATTTACAGTGGTCCCTGGGTGGTTTATCTTTACTTTCAGTGGTTCCTGGGTGGTTTATCTTTATTTACAATGGTCCCTGGGTGGTTTATCTTTATTTACAGTGGTCCCAGGGGGTTTATCTTTATTTACAGCGGTCCCTGGGTGGTTTATCTTTATTTACAGTGGTCTCTGGGTGGTTTATCTTTATTTACAGTGGTTCCCGGGTGGTTTATCTTTATTTACACTGGTCCCTGGGTTGTTTATCTCTATTTACAGTGGTCCCCGGGTGTTTTGTCTTTATTTACAGTGGTCCCTGGGTGGTTTATCTATATTTACAGTGGTCCCCGGGTGGTTTATCTTAATTTACGGTGGTCCCTGGGTGGTTTATCTTTATTTACAGTGATCTCTGGGTGGTTTACCTTCATTTACAGTGGTCCCTGGGTGGTTTATCTTTATTTACAGTGGTCCTGGGTGGTTTATCTTTATTTAAAGTTATCCCAGGCTGGTTTATCTTTCATTACAGTGGTACCCGGGTGGTTTATCTTAATTTACAGTGGTCCCTGTGTGGTTTATCTTTATTTACAGTGGTCCCTGGGTGATTTATCTTTATTTACAGTGGTCTCTGGGTGGTTTAGCTTTATTTACAGTGGTCCCTGGGTGATTTATCTTTATTTACAGTGGTCCCTGGGTGGTTTATCTTTATTTACAGTGGTCCCTGGGTTGTATATCTTTATTTACAGTGGTCCCTGGGTGGTTTATCTTCATTTACAAAGGTCCCCGGGTGGTTTATCTTTATTTACAGCGGTCCCTGGGTGGTTTATCTTTATTGACAGTGGTCCCCGGGTGGTTTATCTTTATTTACAGTAGTCCCTGGGTGGTTTATCTTTATTTTCAGTGGTCCCTGGGTGGTTTATCTTTATTTACAGTGGTCTCTGGGTGGTTTATCTTTATTTAGAGTAGTCCCCGGATGGTTTATCTTTATTTACAGTGGTCCCTGGGTGGTATATCTTTACTTACAGTGGTTCCTGCGTGGTTGATCTTTATTTACACTGGTCCCTGGGTGGTTTATCTCTATTTACAGTGGTCCCCGGGTGTTTTGTCTTTATTTACAGTGGTCCCTGGGTGGTTTATCTATATTTACAGTGGTCCCCGGGTGGTTTATCTTAATTTACGGTGGTCCCTGGGTGGTTTATCTTTATTTACAGTGGTCTCTGGGTGGTTTACCTTCATTTACAGTGGTCCCTGGGTGGTTTATCTTTATTTACAGTGGTCCTGGGTGGTTTATCTTTATTTAAAGTGGTCCCAGGCTGGTTTATCTTTCATTACAGTGGTACCTGGGTGGTTTATCTTAATTTACAGTGGTCCCTGTGTGGTTTATCTTTATTTACAGTGGTCCCTGGGTGATTTATCTTTATTTACAGTGGTCTCTGGGTGGTTTAGCTTTATATACAGTGGTCCCTGGGTGATTAATCTTTATTTACAGTGGTCCCTGGGTGGTTTATCTTTATTTACAGTGGTCCCTGGGTGGTATATCTTTATTTACAGTGGTCCCTGGGTGGTTGATCTTCATTTACAGAGGTCCCCGGGTGGTTTATCTTTATTTACAGCGGTCCCTGGGTGGTTTATCTTTATTGACAGTGGTCCCCGGGTGGTTTATCTTTATTTACAGTGGTCCCTGGGTGTTTATCTTTATTTTCAGTGGTCCCTGGGTGGTTTATCTTTATTTACAGTGGTCTCTGGGTGGTTTATCTTTATTTAGAGTAGTCCCCGGATGGTTTATCTTTATTTACAGTGGTCCCTGGTTGGTATATCTTTACTTACAGTGGTTCCTGGGTGGTTTATCTTTATTTACAATGGTCCCTGGGTGGTTTATCTTTATTTACAGTGGTCCCCGGTGGTTTATCTTTATTTGCAGTGGTCCCTGGGTGGTTTATCTTTATTTACTGTGGTCTCTGGGTGGTTTAGCTTTTTTTACAGTGGTCTCTGGGTGGTTTATCTTTATTTACAGTGGTCTCTGGGTGGTTTATCTTTGTTTACACTGGTCCGTGGGTGGTTTACCTTTATTTACAGTGGTCCCTGGGTGGTTTACCTTTATTTACAGTGGTCTCTGGGTGGTTTAGCTTTATATACAGTGGTCCCTGGGTGATTAATCTTTATTTACAGTGGTCCCTGGGTGGTTTATCTTTATTTACAGTGGTCCCTGGGTGGTATATCTTTATTTACAGTGGTCCCTGGGTGGTTGATCTTCATTTACAGAGGTCCCCGGGTGGTTTATCTTTATTTACAGCGGTCCCTGGGTGGTTTATCTTTATTGACAGTGGTCCCCGGGTGGTTTATCTTTATTTACAGTGGTCCCTGGGTGTTTATCTTTATTTTCAGTGGTCCCTGGGTGGTTTATCTTTATTTACAGTGGTCTCTGGGTGGTTTATCTTTATTTAGAGTAGTCCCCGGATGGTTTATCTTTATTTACAGTGGTCCCTGGTTGGTATATCTTTACTTACAGTGGTTCCTGGGTGGTTTATCTTTATTTACAATGGTCCCTGGGTGGTTTATCTTTATTTACAGTGGTCCCCGGTGGTTTATCTTTATTTGCAGTGGTCCCTGGGTGGTTTATCTTTATTTACTGTGGTCTCTGGGTGGTTTAGCTTTTTTTACAGTGGTCTCTGGGTGGTTTATCTTTATTTACAGTGGTCTCTGGGTGGTTTATCTTTGTTTACACTGGTCCGTGGGTGGTTTACCTTTATTTACAGTGGTCCCTGGGTGGTTTACCTTTATTTACAGTGGTCCCTGGGTGGTTTATCTTTATTTACAGTGGTCCCTGGGTGGTTTATCTTTATTAAAGTGGTCCCGGGTGGTTTATCTTTATTTACAGTATTCCCTGGGTGGTTTATCTTTATTTACAGTGGTCCCTGGGAGGATTATTTTTATTTACAGTGGTCCCCGGGTTGTTTATCAATATTTACAGTGGTCCCCGTGTGGTTTATATTTATATACAATTGTCCCTGGGTGGTTTATCTTTACTTACGGTGGGTCCTGGGTGGTTTATCTTTATTTACACTGGTCCGTGGGTGGTTTATCTTTATTTACTGTGGTCCCTGGGAGGTTTATTTTTATTTACAGTGCTCCCCGGGTAGTTTATCTTTATTTACAGTGGTCCCTGGGTGGTTTATCTTTATTTACAGTGGTCCCTGGGTGGTTTATTTTTATTTACAGTGGTCCCTGGGTGGTTTATCAGTATTTACAGTGGTCCCTGGGTGGTTTATCTTTATTTACAGTGGTCTCCGGGTGGTTTATCTTTATTTACAGTCGTTCCCGGGTGGTTTATCTTTATTTACAGTAGTCCCTGGGTGGTTTATCTTTATTTACAGTGGTTCCCGGGTGGTTTATCTTTATTTACAGTAGTCCCTGGGTGGATTATCTTTATTTACAGTGGCCCCTGTGTGGTTTATCTTTATTTACAGTGGTCCCTGGGTGGTTTATCTTTATTTACAGTGGCCCCTGGGTGGTTTATCATTATTTACAGTGGTCCCTGGGTGGTTTATCTTTATTTACAGTGGTTCCTGGGTGGTTTATCTTTATTTACAGTGGTCTCTGCGTGGTTTATCTTTATTTACAGTGGTCCCCGGGTGGTTTATCTTGATTTACAATAGTCCCTGCGTGGTTTATCTTTAATTACAGTAGTCCCCGTATGGTTTATCTTCATTTACAGTCGTCCCTGGGTGGTTTATCTTTACTGACAGTGGTTCCTGGGTGGTTTATCTTTATTTACAATGGTCCCTGGGTGGTTTATCTTTATTTACAGTGGGACCCGGTGGTTTATCTTTATTTACAGTGGTCCCTGGGTGGTTTATCTTTATTTACAGTGGTCACTGGGTGGTTTATCTTTATTTACGGTGGTTCCCGGGTGGTTTATCTTTATTTACATTGGTCCCTGGGTGGTTTGTCTTTATTTACAGTGGTCCCCGGGTGTTTTATCTTTATTTACAGTGGTCCCTGGGTGGTTTATCTTTATTTACAGTGGTCCCTGGGTGGTTTATCTTAATTTACAGTGGTCCCTGGGTGGTTTATCTTTATTTACAGTGGTTCCCGGGTGATTTATCTTTATTTACAGTGGTCTCTGGGTGGTTTATCTTTATTTACAGTGGTCCCTGGGTAGTTTGTCTTTGTTTACAGTGGTCCCTGGGTGGTTTATCTTTATTTACAGTGGTCCCTGGGTGGTTTATCTTAATTTACAGTGGTCCCTGGGTGGTTTATCTTTATTTGCAGTGGTCCCAGGGTGGTTTATCTTTATTTACAGTGGTCCCTGGGTGCTTTATCTTAATTTACAGTGGTCCCTGGGTGGTTTGTCTTTATTTACAGAGTTCCCGGGTGATTTATCTTTATTCTCAGTGGTCTCTGGGTTGTTTATCTTTATTTACAGTGGTCCCTGGGTAGTTTGTCTTTGTTTACAGTGGTCCCTGGGTGGTTTATCTTTATTTACAGTGGTCCCTGGGTGGTTTATCTTTATTTACAGTGGTCCCCGGGTGGTTTTTCTTTATTTGCAGTGGTTCCGGGGTGGTTTATCTTTATTTCCAGTGGTCCCTGGGTGTTTTATCTTTATTTACAGTGGTCCCCGGGTGGTTTATCTATATTTTCAGTGGTCCCTGGGTGGTTTATCTTTATTTACAGTGGCCCCAGAGTGGTTTATCTTTATTTACAGTGGTCCCGGGTGGTTTATCTTTATTTACAGTGTTCCCTGGGTGGTTTATCTTTATTTACAGTGGTTCCCTGGGTGGTTTATCTTTATTTACAGTGTTCCCTGTATGGTTTATCTTCATTTACAGTGGTCCCTGGGTGGTTTATCTTTATTTACAGTGGTCCCTGGGTGGTTTATCTTTATTTACAGTGGTCCCTGGGTGGTTTATCTTTATTTACAGTGGCCCCAGGGTGGTTTATCTTTATTTACAGTGGTCCCTGGGTATTTATCATTATTTACAGTGGTCCCTGTGTGGTTTATCTTTATTTACAGTGGTCTCTGGGTGGTTTATCTTTATTTACAGTGGTCTCTGGGTGGTTTATCTTTATTTACAGTGGTCTCTGGGTGGTTTATCTTTATTTACAGTGGTCCCCGGGTGGTTTATCTTTATTTACAATAGTCCCTGGGTGGTTTAACTTTATTTACAGTGGTCCCTGGGTGGTTTATCTTTATTTACAGTGGCCCCAGAGTGGTTTATCTTTATTTACAGTGGTCCCGGGTGGTTTATCTTTATTTACAGTGTTCCCTGGGTTGTTTATCTTTATTTACAGTGGTTCCCTGGGTGGTTTATCTTTATTTACAGTGTTCCCTGTATGGTTTATCGTCATTTACAGTGGTCCCTGGGTGGTTTATCTTTATTTACAGTGGTCCCTGGGTGATTTATCTTTATTTACAGTGGTCCCTGGGTGGTTTATCTTTATTTACAGTGGCCCCAGGGTGGTTGATCTTTATTTACAGTGGTCCCTGGGTAGTTTATCATTATTTACAGTGGTCCCTGGGTGGCTTATCTTTATTTACAGTGGTCTCTGGGTGGTTTATCTTTATTTACAGTGGTCTCTGGGTGGTTTATCTTTATTTACAGTGGCCCCTGGGTGGTTTATCTTTATTTACAGTGGTCCCCGGGTGGTTTATCTTTATTTACAATAGTCCCTGTTTGGTTTATCTTTATTTACAGTGGTTACTGGGTGGTTTATCTTTATTTTCAGTGGTCTCTGGGTGGTTTATCTTTATTTACAGAGGTCCCCGGGTGCTTTATCTTTATTTACAATAGTCTCTGGGTGGTTTATCTTTATTTACAGTAGTCCCCGGATGGTTTATCTTTATTTACAGTGGTCCCTGGGTGGTTTATCTTTACTTTCAGTGGTTCCTGGGTGGTTTATCTTTATTTACAATGATCCCAGGGTGGTTTATCTTTATTTACAGTGGTCCCAGGGGGTTTATCTTTATTTACAGCGGTCCCTGGGTGGTTTATCTTTATTTACAGTGGTCTCTGGGTGGTTTATCTTTATTTACAGTGGTTCCCGGGTGGTTTATCGTTATTCACACTGGTCCCTGGGTGGTTTATCTCTATTTACAGTGGTCCCCGGGTGTTTTATCTTTATTTACAGTGGTCCCTGGGTGGTTTATCTTTATTTACAGTGGTGCCCGGGTGGTTTATCTTAATTTACGGTGGTCCCTGGGTGGTTTATCTTTATTTACAGTGGTCTCTGGGTGGTTTAGCTTCATTTACAGTGGTGCCTGGGTGGTTTATCTTTATTTACAGTGGTCCCTGGGTGGTTTATATTTATTTAAAGTGGTCCCAGGCTGGTTTATCTTTCATTACAGTGGTAACCGGGTGGTTTATCTTAATTTACAGTGGTCCCTGTGTGGTTTATCTTTATTTACAGTGGTCCCTGGGTGGTTTATCTTTATTTACAGTGGTCTCTGGGTGGTTTAGCTTTATTTACAGTGGTCCCCGGGTGGTTTATCTTTATTTACACTGGTCCCTGGGTGGTTTATCTCTATTTACAGTGGTCCCCGGGTGTTTTGTCTTTATTTACAGTGGTCCCTGGGTGGTTTATCTATATTTACAGTGGTCCCCGGGTGGTTTATCTTAATTTACGGTGGTCCCTGGGTGGTTTATCTTTATTTACAGTGGTCTCTGGGTGGTTTATCTATATTTACAGTGGTCCCCGGGTGGTTTATCTTAATTTACGGTGGTCCCTGGGTGGTTTATCTTTATTTACAGTGGTCCCTGGGTGGTTTATCTATATTTACAGTGGTCCCCTGGTGGTTTATCTTAATTTACGGTGGTCCCTGGGTGGTTTATCTTTATTTACAGTTGTCCCTGGGTGGTTTATCTTTATTTACAGTGGTCTCTGGGTGGTTTAGCTTCATTTACAGTGGTCCCTGGGTGGTTTATCTTTATTTACAGTGGTCCTGGGTGGTTTATCTTTATTTAAAGTGGTCCCAGGCTGGTTTATCTTTCATTACAGTGGTACCCGGGTGGTTTATCTTAATTTACAGTGGTCCCTGTGTGGTTTATCTTTATTTACAGTGGTCCCTGGGTGATTTATCTTTATTTACAGTGGTCTCTGGGTGGTTTAGCTTTATTTACAGTGGTCCCTGGGTGATTTATCTTTATTTACAGTGGTCCCTGGGTGGTTTATCTTTATTTACAGTGGTCCCTGGGTGGTATATCTTTATTTACAGTGGTCCCTGGGTGGTTTATCTTCATTTACAGAGGTCCCCGGGTGGTTTATCTTTATCTACAGCGGTCCCTGGGTGGTTTATCTTTATTGACAGTGGTCCCCGGGTGGTTTATCTTTATTTACAGTGGTCCCTGGGTGGTTTATCTTTATTTACAGTGGTCCCTGGGTGGTTTATCTTTATTTACAGTGGTCTCTGGGTGGTTTATCTTTATTTAGAGTAGTCCCCGGATGGTTTATCTTTATTTACAGTGGTCCCTGGGTGGTATATCTTTACTTACAGTGGTTCCTGGGTGGTTTATCTTTATTTACAATGGTCCCTGGGTGGTTTATCTTTATTTACAGTGGTCCCCGGTGGTTTATCTTTATTTACAGTGGTCCCTGGGTGGTTTATCTTTATTTACTGTGGTCTCTGGGTGGTTTATCTTTGTTTACAGTGGTCTCTGGGTGGTTTATCTTTATTTACAGTGGTCTCTGGGTGGTTTATCTTTATTTACACTGGTCCGTGGGTGGTTTACATTTATTTACAGTGGTCCCTGTGTGGTTTACCTTTATTTACAGTGGTCCCTGGGTGGTTTATCTTTATTTACAGTGGTCCCTGGGTGGTTTATCTTTATTTACAGTGGTCCCGGGTGGTTTATCTTTATTTACAGTGTTCCCTGGGTGGTTTACCTTTATTTACAGTGGTCCCTGGGAGGATTATTTTTATTTACAGTGGTCCCCGGGTTGTTTATCAATATTTACAGTGGTCCCCGTGTGGTTTATCTTTATTTACAATTGTCCCTGGGTGGTTTATCTTTACTTACAGTGGTTCCTGGGTGGTTTATCTTTATTTACACTGGTCCGTGGATGGTTTTTCTTTATTTACAGTGGTTCCCTGGTGGTTTATCTTTATTTACTGTGGTCCCTGGGAGGTTTATTTTTATTTACAGTGCTCCCCGGGTGGTTTATCTTTATTTACAGTGGTCCCTGGGTGGTTTATCTTTATTTACAGTGGTCCCTGGGTGGTTTATTTTTATTTACAGTGGTCCCCGGGTGGTTTATCAGTATTTACAGTGGTCCCTGGGTGGTTTATCTTTATTTACAGTGGTCTCCGGGTGGTTTATCTTTATTTACAGTCGTTCCCGGGTGGTTTATCTTTATTTACAGTAGTCCCTGGGTGGCTTATCTTTATTTACAGTGGTTCCCGGGTGGTTTATCTTTATTTACAGTAGTCCCTGGGTGGATTATCTTTATTTACAGTGGCCCCTGGGTGGTTTATCTTTATTTACAGTGGTCCCTGGGTGGTTTATCTTTATTTACAGTGGCCCCTGGGTGGTTTATCATTATTTACAGTGGTCCCTGGGTGGTTTATCTTTATTTACAGTGGTTTCTGGGTGGTTTATCTTTATTTACAGTGGTCTCTGCGTGGTTTATCTTTATTTACAGTGGTCCCCGGGTGGTTTATCTTTATTTACAATAGTCCCTGGGTGGTTTATCTTTATTTACAGTAGTCCCCGTATGGTTTATCTTCATTTACAGTCGTCCCTGGGTGGTTTATCTTTACTTACAGTGGTTCCTGGGTGGTTTATCTTTATTTACAATGGTCCCTGGGTGGTTTATCTTTATTTACAGTGGTACCCGGTGGTTTATCTTTATTTACAGTGGTCCCTGGGTGGTTTATCTTTATTTACAGTGGTCTCTGGGTGGTTTATCTTTATTTACAGTGGTTCCCGGGTGGTTTATCTTTATTTACACTGGTCCCTGGGTGGTTTATCTTTATTTACAGTGGTCCCCGGGTGTTTTATCTTTATTTACAGTGGTCCCTGGGTGGTTTATCTTTATTTACAGTGGTCCCTGGGTGGTTTATCTTAATTTACAGTGGTCCCTGGGTGGTTTATCTTTATTTACAGTGGTTCCCGGGTGATTTATCTTTATTTACAGTGGTCTCTGGGTGGTTTATCTTTATTTACAGTGGTCCCTGGGTAGTTTGTCTTTGTTTACAGTGGTCCCTGGGTGGTTTATCTTTATTTACAGTGGTCCCTGGGTGGTTTATCTTTATTTACAGTGGTCCTTGGGTGGTTTATCTTTATTTGCAGTGGTCCCAGGGTGGTTTATCTTTATTTACAGTGGTCCCTGGGTGCTTTATCTTAATTTACAGTGGTCCCTGGGTGTTTTATCTTGATTTACAGTGTTCCCGGGTGATTTATCTTTATTCACAGTGGTCTCTGGGTTGTTTATCTTTATTTACAGTGGTCCCTGGGTAGTTTGTCTTTGTTTACAGTGGTCCCTGGGTGGTTTATCTTTATTTACAGTGGTCCCTGGGTGGTTTATCTTTATTTACAGTGGTCCCCGGGTGGTTTATCTTTATTTGCAGTGGTTCCGGGGTGGTTTATCTTTATTTCCAGTGGTCCCTGGGTGTTTTATCTTTATTTACAGTGGTCCCCGGGTGGTTTATCTATATTTTCAGTGGTCCTTGGGTGGTTTATCTTTATTTACAGTGGCCCCAGAGTGGTTTATCTTTATTTACAGTGGTCCCGGGTGGTTTATCTTTATTTACAGTGTTCCCTGGGTGGTTTATCTTTATTTACAGTGGTTCCCTGGGTGGTTTATCTTTATTTACAGTGTTCCCTGTATGGTTTATCTTCATTTACAGTGGTCCCTGGGTGGTTTATCTTTATTTACAGTGGTCCCTGGGTGGTTTATCTTTATTTACAGTGGTCCCTGGGTGGTTTATCTTTATTTACAGTGGCCCCAGGGTGGTTTATCTTTATTTACAGTGGTCCCTGGGTACTTATCATTATTTACAATGGTCCCTGGGTGGTTTATCTTTATTTACAGTGGTCTCTGGGTGGTTTATCTTTATTTACAGTGGTCTCTGGGTGGTTTATCTTTATTTACAGTGGTCCCCGGGTGGTTTATCTTTATTTACAGTGGCCCCAGAGTGGTTTATCTTTATTTACAGTGGTCCCGGGTGATTTATCTTTATTTACAGTGGTCCCTGGGTGGTTTATCTTTATTTACAGTGGCCCCAGGGTGGTTTATCTTTATTTACAGTGGTCCCTGGGTAGTTTATCATTATTTACAGTGGTCCCTGGGTGGCTTATCTTTATTTACAGTGGTCTCTGGGTGGTTTATCTTTATTTACAGTGGTCTCTGGGTGGTTTATCTTTATTTACAGTGTTCCCGGGTGATTTATCTTTATTTACAGTAGTCCCTGGGTGTATTATCTTTATTTACAGTGTTCCCGGGTGATTTATCTTTATTCACAGTGGTCGCTGGGTTGTTTATCTTTATTTACAGTGGTCCCTGGGTAGTTTGTCTTTGTTTACAGTGGTCCCTGGGTGGTTTATCTTTATTTACAGTGGTCCCTGGGTGGTTTATCCTTATTTACAGTGGTCCCCGGGTGGTTTATCTTTATTTGCAGTGGTTCCGGGGTGGTTTATCTTTATTTCCAGTGGTCCCTGGGTGTTTTATCTTTATTTACAGTGGTCCCCGGGTGGTTTATCTATATTTTCAGTGGTCCCTGGGTGGTTTATCTTTATTTACAGTGGCCCCAGAGTGGTTTATCTTTAGTTACAGTGGTCCCGGGTGGTTTATCTTTATTTACAGTGTACCCTGGGTGGTTTATCTTTATTTACAGTGGTTCCCTGGGTGGTTTATCTTTATTTACAGTGTTCCCTGTATGGTTTATCTTCATTTACAGTGGTCCCTGGGTGGTTTATCTTTATTTACAGTGGTCCCTGGGTGGTTTATCTTTATTTACAGTGGTCCCTGGGTGGTTTATCTTTATTTACAGTGGCCCCAGGGTGGTTTGTCTTTATTTACAGTGGTCCCTGGGTACTTATCATTATTTACAGTGGTCCCTGGGTGGTTTATCTTTATTTTCAGTGGTCTCTGGGTGGTTTATCTTTATTTACAGTGGTCTCTGGGTGGTTTATCTTTATTTACAGTGGTCCCCGGGTGGTTTATCTTTATTTACAGTGGCCCCAGAGTGGTTTATCTTTATTTACAGTGGTCCCGGGTGGTTTATCTTTATTTACAGTGTTCCCTGGGTGGTTTATCTTTATTTATAGTGGTTCCCTGGGTGGTTTATCTTTATTTACAGTGTTCCCTGTATGGTTTATCGTCATTTACAGTGGTCCCTGGGTGGTTTATCTTTATTTACAGTGGTCCCTGGGTGATTTATCTTTATTTACAGTGGTCCCTGGGTGGTTTATCTTTATTTACAGTGGCCCCAGGGTGGTTTATCTTTATTTACAGTGGTCCCTGGGTAGTTTATCATTATTTACAGTGGTCCCTGGGTGGCTTATCTTTATTTACAGTGGTCTCTGGGTGGTTTATCTTTATTTACAGTGGTCTCTGGGTGGTTTATCTTTATTTACAGTGGCCCCTGGGTGGTTTCTCTTTATTTACAGTGGTCCCCGGGTGGTTTATCTTTATTTACAATAGTCCCTGGGTGGTTTATCTTTATTTACAGTGGTTACTGGGTGGTTTATCTTTATTTACAGTGGTCTCTGGGTGGTTTCTCTTTATTTACAGTGGTCTCCGGGTGGTTTATCTTTATTTACAATAGTCCCTGGGTGGTTTATCTTTATTTACAGTAGTCCCCGGATGGTTTACCTTTATTTACAGTGGTCCCTGGGTGGTTTGTCTTTACTTTCAGTGGTTCCTGGGTGGTTTATCTTTATTTACAATGGTCCCTGGGTGGTTTTTCTTTATTTACAGTGGTCCCAGGGGGTTTATCTTTATTTACAGCGGTCCCTGGGTGGTTTATCTTTATTTACAGTGGTCTCTGGGTGGTTAATCTTTATTTACAGTGGTTCCCGGGTGGTTTATCTTTATTTACAGTGGTCCCTGGGTAGTTTATCTTTATTTACAGTGGTCCCCGGGTGGTTTATCTTAATTTACGGTGGTCCCTGGGTGGTTTATCTTTATTTACAGTGGTCTCTGGGTGGTTTAGCTTTATTTACAGTGGTGCCTGGGTGGTTTATCTTTATTTACAGTGGTCCCTGGGTGGTTTATCTTTTTTTAAAGTGGTCCCAGGCTGGTTTATCTTTCATTACAGTGGTACCCGGGTGGTTTATCTTAATTTACAGTGGTCCCTGTGTGGTTTATCTTTATTTACAGTGGTCCCTGGGTGGTTTATCTTTATTTACAGTGGTCTCTGGGTGGTTTAGCTTTATTTACAGTGGTCCCCGGGTGGTTTATCTTTATTTACACTGGTCCCTGGGTGGTTTATCTCTATTTACAGTGGTCCCCGGGTGTTTTGTCTTTATTTACAGTGGTCCCTGGGTGGTTTTTCTATATTTACAGTGGTCCCCGGGTGGTTTATCTTAATTTACGGTGGTCCCTGGGTGGTTTATCTTTATTTACAGTAGTCCCTGGGTGGTTTATCTTTATTTACAGTGGTTCCCGGGTGGTTTATCTTTATTTACAGTAGTCCCTGGGTGGATTATCTTTATTTACAGTGGCCCCTGGGTGGTTTATCTTTATTTACAGTGGTCCCTGGGTGGTTTATCTTTATTTACAGTGGCCCCTGGGTGGTTTATCATTATTTACAGTGGTCCCTGGGTGGTTTATCTTTATTTACAGTGGTCCTTGGGTGGTTTATCTTTATTTGCAGTGGTCCCAGGGTGGTTTATCTTTATTTACAGTGGTCCCTGGGTGCTTTATCTTAATTTACATTGGTCCCAGGGTGGTTTATCTTTATTTACAGTGTTCCCGGGTGATTTATCTTTATTCACAGTGGTCTCTGGGTTGTTTATCTTTATTTACAGTGGTCCCTGGGTAGTTTGTCTTTGTTTACAGTGGTCCCTGGGTGGTTTATCTTTATTTACAGTGGTCCCTGGGTGGTTTATCTTTATTTACAGTGGTCCCCGGGTGGTTTATCTTTATTTGCAGTGGTTCCGGGGTGGTTTATCTTTATTTCCAGTGGTCCCTGGGTGTTTTATCTTTATTTACAGTGGTCCCCGGGTGGTTTATCTATTTTTTCAGTGGTCCCTGGGTGGTTTATCTTTATTTACAGTGGCCCCAGAGTAGTTTATCTTTATTTACAGTGGTCCCGGGTGGTTTATCTTTATTTACAGTGTTCCCTGGGTGGTTTATCTTTATTTACAGTGGTTCCCTGGGTGGTTTATCTTTATTTACAGTGTTCCCTGTATGGTTTATCTTCATTTACAGTGGTCCCTGGGTGGTTTATCTTTATTTACAGTGGTCCCTGGGTGGTTTATCTTTATTTACAGTGGTCCCTGGGTGGTTTATCTTTATTTACAGTGGCCCCAGGGTGGTTTATCTTTATTTACAGTGGTCCCTGCGTACTTATCATTATTTACAGTGGTCCCTGGGTGGTTTATCTTTATTTACAGTGGTCTCTGGGTGGTTTATCTTTATTTACAGTGGTCCCTGGGTGGTTTATCTTTATTTACAGTGGTCCGCGGGTGGTTTATCTTTATTTACAGTGGCCCCAGAGTGGTTTATCTTTATTTACAGTGGTCCCGGGTGGTTTATCTTTATTTACAGTGTTCCCTGGGTGGTTTATATTTATTTATAGTGGTTCCCTGGGTGGTTTATCTTTATTTACAGCGTTCCCTGTATGGTTTATCGTCATTTACAGTGGTCCCTGGGTGGTTTATCTTTATTTACAGTGGTCCCTGGGTGATTTATCTTTATTTACAGTGGTCCCTGGGTGGTTTATCTTTATTTACAGTGGCCCCAGGGTGGTTTATCTTTATTTACAGTGTTCCCTGGGTAGTTTATCATTATTTACAGTGGTCCCTGGGTGGCTTATCTTTATTTACAGTGGTCTCTGGGTGGTTTATCTTTATTTATAGTGGTCTCTGGGTGGTTTATCTTTATTTACAGTGTTCCCGGGTGATTTATCTTTATTTACAGTGGTCCCTGGGTAGTTTATCTTTATTTACAGTGTTCCCGGGTGATTTATCTTTATTCACAGTGGTCTCTGGGTTGTTTATCTTTATTTACAGTGGTCCCTGGGTAGTTTGTCTTTGTTTACAGTGGTCCCTGGGTGGTTTATCTTTATTTACAGTGGTCCCTTGGTGATTTATCTTTATTTACAGTGGTCCCCGGGTGGTTTATCTTTATTTGCAGTGGTTCCGGGGTGGTTTATCTTTATTTCCAGTGGTCCCTGGGTGTTTTATCTTTATTTACAGTGGTCCCCGGGTGGTTTATCTATATTTTCAGTGGTCCCTGGGTGGTTTATCTTTATTTACAGTGGCCCCAGAGTGGTTTATCTTTATTTACAGTGGTCCCGGGTGGTTTATCTTTATTTACAGTGTTCCCTGGGTGGTTTATCTTTATTTACAGTGGTTCCCTGGGTGGTTTATCTTTATTTACAGTGTTCCCTGTATGGTTTATCTTCAGTTACAGTGGTCCCTGGGTGGTTTATCTTTATTTACAGTGGTCCCTGGGTGGTTTATCTTTATTTACAGTGGTCCCTGGGTGGTTTATCTTTATTTACAGTGGCCCCAGGGTGGTTTATCTTTATTTACAGTGGTCCCTGGGTACTTATCATTATTTACAGTGGTCTCTGGGTTGTTTATCTTTATTTACAGTGGTCTCTGTGTGGTTTATCTTTATTTACAGTGGTCTCTGGGTGGTTTATCTTTATTTACAGTGGTCCCCGGGTGGTTTATCTTTATTTACAGTGGCCCCAGAGTGGTTTATCTTTATTTACAGTGGTCCCGGGTGGTTTATCTTTATTTACAGTGTTCCCTGGGTGGTTTATCTTTATTTATAGTGCTTCCCTGGGTGGTTTATCTTTATTTACAGTGTTCCCTGTATGGTTTATCGTCATTTACATTGGTCCCTGGGTGGTTTATCTTTATTTACAGTGGTCCCTGGGTGATTTATCTTTATTTACAGTGGTCCCTGGGTGGTTTATCTTTATTTACAGTGGCCCCAGGGTGGTTTATCTTTATTTACAGTGGTCCCTGGGTAGTTTATCATTATTTACAGTGGTCCCTGGGTGGCTTATCTTTATTTACAGTGGTCTCTGGGTGGTTTATCTTTATTTACAGTGGTCTCTGGGTGGTTTATCTTTATTTACAGTGGCCCCTGGGTGGTTTATCTTTATTTACAGTGGTCCCCGGGTGGTTTATCTTTATTTACAATAGTCCCTGGGTGGTTTATCTTTATTTACAGTGGTTACTGGGTGGTTTATCTTTATTTACAGTGGTCTCTGAGTGGTTTATCTTTATTTACAGTGGTCTCCGGGTGGTTTATCTTTATTTACAATAGTCCCTGGGTGGTTTATCTTTATTTACAGTAGTCCCCGGATGGTTTATCTTTATTTACAGTGGTCCCTGGGTGGTTTATCTTTACTTTCAGTGGTTCCTGGGTGGTTTATCTTTATTTACAATGGTCCCTGGGTGGTTTTTCTTTATTTACAGTGGTCCCAGGGGGTTTATCTTTATTTACAGCGGTCCCTGGGTGGTTTATCTTTATTTACAGTGGTCTCTGGGTGGTTAATCTTTATTTACAGTGGTTCCCGGGTGGTTTATCTTTATTTACACTGGTCCCTGGGTGGTTTATCTCTATTTACAGTGGTCCCCGGGTGTTTTATCTTTATTTACAGTGGTCCCTGGGTAGTTTATCTTTATTTACAGTGGTCCCCGGGTGGTTTATCTTAATTTACGGTGGTCCCTGGGTGGTTTATCTTTATTTACAGTGGTCTCTGGGTGGTTTAGCTTCATTTACAGTGGTGCCTGGGTGGTTTATCTTTATTTACAGTGGTCCCTGGGTGGTTTATCTTTATTTAAAGTGGTCCCAGGCTGGTTTATCTTTCATTACAGTGGTACCCGGGTGGTTTATCTTAATTTACAGTGGTCCCTGTGTGGTTTATCTTTATTTACAGTGGTCCCTGGGTGGTTTATCTTTATTTACAGTGGTCTCTGGGTGGTTTAGCTTTATTTACAGTGGTCCCCGGGTGGTTTATCTTTATTTACACTGGTCCCTGGGTGGTTTATCTCTATTTACAGTGGTCCCCGGGTGTTTTGTCTTTATTTACAGTGGTCCCTGGGTGGTTTTTCTATATTTACAGTGGTCCCCGGGTGGTTTATCTTAATTTACGGTGGTCCCTGGGTGGTTTATCTTTATTTACAGTAGTCCCTGGGTGGTTTATCTTTATTTACAGTCGTCCCCGGGTGGTTTATCTTAATTTACGGTGGTCCCTGGGTGGTTTATCTTTATTTACAGTGGTCTCTGGGTGGTTTAGCTTCATTTACAGTGGTGCCTGGGTGGTTTATCTTTATTTACAGTGGTCCCTGGGTGGTTTATCTTTATTTAAAGTGGTCCCAGGCTGGTTTATCTTTCATTACAGAGGTACCCGGGTGGTTTATCTTAATTTACAGTGGTCCCTGTGTGTTTTATCTTTATTTACAGTGGTCCCTGGGTGGTTTATCTTTATTTACAGTGGTCTCTGGGTGGTTTAGCTTTATTTACAGTGGTCCCCGGATGGTTTATCTTTATTTACACTGGTCCCTGGGTGGTTTATCTCTATTTACAGTGGTCCCCGGGTGTTTTGTCTTTATTTACAGTGGTCCCTGGGTGGTTTTTCTATATTTACAGTGGTCCCCGGGTGGTTTATCTTAATTTACGGTGGTCCCTGGGTGGTTTATCTTTATTTACAGTAGTCCCTGGGTGGTTTATCTTTATTTACAGTGGTTCCCGGAAGGTTTATCTTTATTTACAGTAGTCCCTGGGTGGATTATCTTTATTTACAGTGGCCCCTGGGTGGTTTATCTTTATTTACAGTGGTCCCTGGGTGGTTTATCTTTATTTACAGTGGCCCCTGGGTGGTTTATCATTATTTACAGTGGTCCCTGGGTGGTTTATCTTTATTTACAGTGGTTCCTGGGTGGTTTATCTTTATTTACAGTGGTCTCTGCGTGGTTTATCTTTATTTACAGTGGTTCCCCGGGTGGTTTATCTATATTTACAATAGTCCCTGGCTGGTTTATCTTAATTTACAGTAGTCCCCGTATGGTTTATCTTCATTTACAGTCGTCCCTGGGTGGTTTATCTTTACTTACAGTGGTTCCTGGGTGGTTTATCTTTATTTACAATGGTCCCTGGGTGGTTTATCTTTATTTACAGTGGTACCCGGTGGTTTATCTTTATTTACAGTGGACACTGGGTGGTTTATCTTTATTTACAGTGGTCTCTGGGTGGTTTATCTTTATTTACAGTGGTTCCCGGGTGATTTATCTTTATTTACACTGGTCCCTGGGTGGTTTATCTTTATTTACAGTGGTCCCCGGGTGTTTTATCTTTATTTACAGTGGTCCCTGGGTGGTTTATCTTTATTTACAGTGGTCCCTGGGTGGTTTATCTTAATTTACAGTGGTCCCTGGGTGGTTTATCTTTATTTACAGTGGTTCCCGGGTGATTTATCTTTATTTACAGTGGTCTCTGGGTGGTTTATCTTTATTTACAGTGGTCCCTGAGTAGTTTGTCTTTGTTTACAGTGGTCCCTGGGTGGATTATCTTTATTTACAGTGGTCCCTGGGTGGTTTATCTTTATTTACAGTGGTCCCTGGGTGGTTTATCTTTATTTGCAGTGGTCCCAGGGTGGTTTATCTTTATTTACAGTGGTCCCTGGGTGCTTTATCTTAATTTACAGTGGTCCCTGGGTGATTTATCTTTATTTACAGTGTTCCCGGGTGATTTATCTTTATTCACAGTGGTCTCTGGGTTGTTTATCTTTTTTTACAGTGGTCCCTGGGTAGTTTGTCTTTGTTTACAGTGGTCCCTGGGTGGTTTATCTTTATTTACAGTGGTCCCTGGGTGGTTTATCTTTATTTACAGTGGTCCCCGGGTGGTTTATCTTTATTTGCAGTGCTTCCGGGGTGGTTTATCTTTATTTCCAGTGGTCCCTGGGTGTTTTATCTTTATTTACAGTGGTCCCCGGGTGGTTTATCTATATTTTCAGTGGTCCCTGGGTGGTTTATCTTTATTTACAGTGGCCCCAGAGTGGTTTATCTTTATTTACAGTGGTCCCGGGTGGTTTATCTTTATTTACAGTGTTCCCTGGGTGGTTTATCTTTATTTACAGTGGTTCCCTGGGTGGTTTATCTTTATTTACAGTGTTCCCTGTATTGTTTATCTTCATTTACAGTGGTCCCTGGGTGGTTTATCTTTATTTACAGTGGTCTCTGGGTGGTTTATCTTTATTTACAGTGGTCTCTGGGTGGTTTATCTTTATTTACAGTGGTCTCTGGGTGGTTTATCTTTATTTACAGTGGTCCCCGGGTGGTTTATCTTTATTTACAATAGTCCCTGGGTTGTTTATCTTTATTTACAGTGGTCCCTGGGTTGTTTATCTTTATTTACTGTGGCCCCAGAGTGGTTTATCTTTATTTACAGTGGTCCCGGGTGGTTTATCTTTATTTACAGTGTTCCCTGGGTGGTTTATCTTTATTTACAGTGGTTCCCTGGGTGGTTTATCTTTATTTACAGTGTTCCCTGTATGGTTTATCGTCATTTACAGTGGTCCCTGGGTGGTTTATCTTTATTTACAGTGGTCCCTGGGTGATTTATCTTTATTTACAGTGGTCCCTGGGTGGTTTATCTTTATTTACAGTGGCCCCAGGGTGGTTTATCTTTATTTACAGTGGTCCCTGGGTAGTTTATCATTATTTACAGTGGTCCCTGGGTGGCTTATCTTTATTTACAGTGGTCTCTGGGTGGTTTATCTTTATTTACAGTGGTCTCTGGGTGGTTTATCTTTATTTACAGTGGCCCCTGGGTGGTTTATCTTTATTTACAGTGGTCCCCGTGTGGTTTATCTTTATTTACAATAGTCCCTGGGTGGTTTATCTTTATTTACAGTGGTTACTGGTTGGTTTATCTTTATTTACAGTGGTCTCTGGGTGGTTTACCTTTATTTACAGTGGTCCCCGGGTGGTTTATCTTTATTTACAATAGTCCCTGGGTGGTTTAACTTTATTTACAGTAGTCCCCGGATGGTTTATCTTTATTTACAGTGGTCCCTGGGTGGTTTATCTTTACTTTCAGTGGTTCCTGGGTGGTTTATCTTTATTTACAATGGTCCCTGGGTGGTTTATCTTTATTTACAGTGGTCCCGGGGGGTTTATCTTTATTTACAGCGGTCCCTGGGTGGTTTATCTTTATTTACAGTGGTCTCTGGGTGGTTTATCTTTATTTACAGTGGTTCCCGGGTGGCTTATCTTTATTTACAGTGGTCCCTGGGTGGTTTATCTTTATTTACAGTGGTCCCCGGGTGGTTTATCTTAATTTACGGTGGTCCCTGGGTGGTTTATCTTTATTTACAGTGGCCTCTGGGTGGTTTAGCTTCATTTACAGTGGTGCCTGGGTGGTTTATCTTTATTTACAGTGGTCCCTGGGTGGTTTATCTTTATTTAAAGTGGTCCCAGGCTGGTTTATCTTTCATTACAGTGGTACCCGGGTGGTTTTTCTTAATTTACAGTGGTCCCTGTGTGGTTTATCTTTATTTACAGTGGTCCCTGGGTGGTTTATCTTTATTTACAGTGGTCTCTGGGTGGTTTAGCTTTATTTACAGTGGTCCCTGGGTGATTTATCTTTATTTACAGTGGTCCCTGGGTGGTTTTTCTTTATTTACAGTGGTCCCTGGGTGGTTTATCTTTATTTACAGTGGTCCCTCGGTGGTTTATCTTTATTTAAAGTGGTCCCAGGCTGGTTTATTTTTCATTACAGTGGTACCCGGGTGGTTTATCTTAATTTACAGTGGTCACTGTGTGGTTTATCTTTATTTACAGTGGTCCCTGGGAGGTTTATCTTTATTTACAGTGGTCTCTGGGTGGTTTATCTTTATTTACAGTGGTCTCTGGGTGGTTTATCTTTATTTACTGTAGTCCCTGGGTGCTTCATCTTTATTTACAATGGTCCCTGGGTGGTTTATTTTTATTTGAAGTGGTCCCAGGCTGGTTTATCTTTCATTACAGTGGTAGCCGGGTGGTTTATCTTAATTTACAGTGGTCCCTGTGTGGTTTATCTTTATTTACTGTGGTCCCTGGGTGGTTCATCTTTATTTGCAATGGTCCCTGGGTGGTTTATCTTTATTTAAAGTGGTCCCAGGCTGGTTTATCTTTCATTACAGTGGTACCCGGGTGGTTTATCTTAATTTACAGTGGTGCCTGGGTGGTTTATCTTTATTTACAGTGGTCGCTGGGTTTATCTTTATTTACAGTGGTCGCTGGGTGGTTTAGCTTTATTTACAGTGGTCCCTGGGTGGTTTATCTTTATTTACTGTGGTCCCTGGGTGGTTCATCTTTATTTACAATGGTTCCTGGGTGGTTTATCTTTATTTAAAGTGGTCCCAGGCTGGTTTATCTTTCATTACAGTGGTACCCGGGTGGTTTATCTTAATTTACAGTGGTCCCTGGGTGGTTTATCTTTATTTACAGTGGTCGCTGGGTGGTTTATCTTTATTTACAGTGGTCCCTGGGTGGTTTATCTTTATTTACAGTGGCCCCAGGGTGGTTTATCTTTATTTACAGTGGTCCCTGGGTGGCTTATCTTTATTTACAGTGGTCTCTGGGTGGTTTATCTTTATTTACAGTGGTCTCTGGGTGGTTTATCTTTATTTACAGTGGCCCCTGGGTGGTTTATCTTTATTTACAGTGGTCCCCGTGTGGTTTATCTTTATTTACAATAGTCCCTGGGTGGTTTATCTTTATTTACAGTGGTTACTGGGTGGTTTATCTTTATTTACAGTGGTCTCTGGGTGGTTTATCTTTATTTTCAGTGGTCCCCGGGTGGTTTATCTTTATTTACAATAGTCCCTGGGTGGTTTATCTTTATTTACAGTAGTCCCCGGATGGTTTATCTTTATTTACAGTGGTCCCTGGGTGGTTTATCTTTACTTTCAGTGGTTCCTGGGTGGTTTATCTTTATTTACAATGGTCCCTGGGTGGTTTATCTTTATTTACAGTGGTCCCAGGGGGTTTATCTTTATTTACAGCGGTCCCTGGGTGGTTTATCTTTATTTACAGTGGTCTCTGGGTGGTTTATCTTTATTTACAGTGGTTCCCGGGTGGTTTATCTTTATTTACACTGGTCCCTGGGTGGTTTATCTCTATTTCCAGTGGTCCACGGGTGTTTTATCTTTATTTACAGTGGTCCCTGGGTGGTTTATCTTTATTTACAGTGGTCCCCGGGTGGTTTATCTTAATTGACGGTGGTCCCTGGGTGATTTATCTTTATTTACAGTGGTCTCTGGGTGGTTTAGCTTCATTTACAGTGGTGCCTGGGTGGTTTATCTTTATTTACAGTGGTCCCTGGGTGGTTTATCTTTATTTAAAGTGGTCCCAGGCTGGTTTATCTTTCATTACAGTGGTACCCGGGTGGTTTTTCTTAATTTACAGTGGTCCCTGTGTGGTTTATCTTTATTTACAGTGGTCCCTGGGTGATTTATCTTTATTTACAGTGGTCCCTGGGTGGTTTATCTTTATTTACAGTGGTCCCTGGGTGGTTTATCTTTATTTACAGTGGTCCCTGGGTGGTTTATCTTTATTTAAAGTGGTCCCAGGCTGGTTTATTTTTCATTACAGTGGTACCCGGGTGGTTTATCTTAATTTACAGTGGTCCCTGTGTGGTTTATCTTTATTTACAGTGGTCCATGGGAGGTTTATCTTTATTTACAGTGGTCTCTCGGTGGTTTATCTTAATTTACAGTGGTCTCTGGGTGGTTTATCTTTATTTACTGTGGTCCCTGGGTGCTTCATCTTTATTTACAATGGTCCCTGGGTGGTTTATCTTTATTTAAAGTGGTCCCAGGCTGGTTTATCTTTCATTACAGTGGTACCCGGGTGGTTTATCTTAATTTACAGTGGTCCCTGTGTGGTTTATCTTTATTTACTGTGGTCCCTGGGTGGTTCATCTTTATTTACAATGGTCCCTGGGTGGTTTATCTTTATTTAAAGTGGTCCCAGGCTGGTTTATCTTTCATTACAGTGGTACCCGGGTGGTTTATCTTAATTTACAGTGGTCCCTGGGTGGTTTATCTTTATTTACAGTGGCCGCTGGGTGGTTTATCTTTATTTACAGTGGTCGCTGGGTGGTTTAGCTTTATTTACAGTGGTCCCTGGGTGGTTTATCTTTATTTACTGTGGTCCCTGGGTGGTTCATCTTTATTTACAATGGTCCCTGGGTGGTTTATCTTTATTTAAAGTGGTCCCAGGCTGGTTTATCTTTCATTACAGTGGTACCCGGGTGGTTTATCTTAATTTACAGTGGTCCCTGGGTGGTTTATCTTTATTTACAGTGGTCGCTGGGTGGTTTATCTTTATTTACAGTGGTCGCTGGGTGGTTTATCTTTATTTACAGTGGTCCCTGGGTGGTTTATCTTTATTTACTGTGGTCCCTGGGTGGTTTATCTTTATTTACAGTGGTCGCTGGGTGGTTTAGCTTTATTTACAGTGGTCCCTGGGTGGTTTCTCTTTATTTACAGTTGTCCCTGGGTGATTTATCTTTATTTACAGTGGTCCCTGGGTGGTTTATCTTTCTTTACAGTTGTCCCTGGGTGGTTTATCTTTATTTACAGTGGTCCCTGGGTGGTTTATCTTTATTTACAGTGGTTTATCTTTATTTTCAGTGGTCCCTGGGTGGTTTATCGTTATTTACATTGGTCCCCGGGTGGTTTATCTTAATTTACAGTGGTCCCTGGGTGGTTTATGTTTATTTACAGTGGTCTCTGGGTGGTTTATCAGTATTTACAGTGGTCTCTGTGTGGTTTAGCTTTATTTACAGTGGTCCCTGGGTGGTTTATCGTTATTTACAGTGGTCCCTTGGTGGTTTATCTTTATTTACAGTGGTCCCTGTGTGGTTTATCTTTATTTTCAGTGGTCCCTGGGTGGTTTATCTTTATTTACAGTGGTCTCTGAGTGGTTTATCTTTATTTACAGTGGTCACCGGGTCGTTTATCTTTATTTACAGTGGTTCCCGGGTGGTTTATCTTTATTTACAGTGGTCCCCGATGGTTTAACTTTATTTACAGTGGTCCCTGGGTGGTTTATCTTTATTTACAGTTGTTCCTGGGTGGTTTATCTTTATATCAGTGGTCCCGGGTGGTTTATCTTTATTTACAGTGGTCTCTGTGTGGTTTATCTTTATTTACCGTGGTCCCTGGGTGGTTTATCTTTATTTACAGTGGTCCCTGGGTGGTTTATTTTTATTTACAGTGGTCCCTGGAGGGTTTATCTTTATTTACAGTGGTCCCCGGGTGCTTTATCTTTATTTACACTGGTCCCTGGGTAGTTTATATTTATTTACAGTGGTCTCTGGTATGTTTATCTTAATTTACAGTGGTCCCTGGGTGGTTTATCTTTATTTACAGTGGTCTCTGGGTGGTTTATCTTTATTTACAGTGGTTCCCGGGTGGTTTATCTTTATTTACAGTGGTCCCCGGGTGGTTTATCTTTATTTATAGTGGTCCCAGGGTGGTTTATCTTTATTTACAGTGGTCTCTGAGTGGTTTATCTTTATTAACAGTGGTGTCTGGGTGGTTTATCTTTATTTACAGTGGTCTCTGTGTGGTCTATCTTTATTTACAGTGGTCCCCGGGTCGTTTATCTTTATTTACAGTGGTCTCTGAGTGGTTTATCTTTATTTACAGTGGTCCCTGGGTGGTTTATCTTTATTTACAGTGGTCCCTGGGTGGTTTATCTTTATTTACAGTGGTTCCTGGGTGGTTTATCTTTATTTACAGAAGTCTCTGGGTGTTTATCTTTATTTACAGTGGTCCCTGGATGGTTTATCTTTATTTAAAGTGGTCCCTGGGTGGTTTATCTTTATTTACAGTGGTTTCTGGGTGGTTTATCTTTATTTACAATGGTCTCTGGGTGGTTTATCTTTATTTACAGTGGTCCCTGGGTGGTTTATCTTTATTTACAATGGTCTCTGGGTGGTTTATCTTTATTTACAGTGGTCCCCGGGAGGTTTATCTTTATTTACTGTGGTCTCTGGGTGGTTTATCTTTATTTGCAGTGGTCCCCGGGTGGTTTATCTTTATTTACAGTGGTCTCTGGTGGTTTATCTTTATATACAGTGGTCCCTGGGTGGGTTATCTTTATTTACAGTGGTCCCCGGGTGGTTTATCTTTATTTACAATGGTCCCTGGGTGGTTTCTCTTCATTTACAGTGGTCTCTGAGTGGTGTATCTTTATTTACAGTGGTCCCTGGGTGGTTTATCTTTATTTACAGTGGTCCCTGGGTGGTTTATCTTTATTTACAGTGGTCCCTGGGTGGTTTATCTTTATTTACAGTGGTCCCTGGGTGGTTTATCTTTATTTACAGTGGTCGCTGGGTGGTTTAGCTTTATTTACAGTGGTCCCTGGGTGGTTTATCTTTATTTACAGTGGTCGCTGGGTGGTTTAGCTTTATTTACAGTGGTCCCTGGGTGGTTTATCTTTATTTACTGTGGTCCCTGGGTGGTTCATCTTTATTTACAATGGTCCCTGGGTGGTTTATCTTTATTTAAAGTGGTCCCAGGCTGGTTTATCTTTCATTACAGTGGTACCCGGGTGGTTTATCTTAATTTACAGTGGTCCCTGGGTGGTTTATCTTTATTTACAGTGGTCGCTGGGTGGTTTATCTTTATTTACAGTGGTCGCTGGGTGGTTTATCTTTATTTACAGTGGTCCCTGGGTGGTTTATCTTTATTTACTGTGGTCCCTGGGTGGTTTATCTTTATTTACAGTGGTCGCTGGGTGGTTTAGCTTTATTTACAGTGGTCCCTGGGTGGTTTCTCTTTATTTACAGTTGTCCCTGGGTGGTTTATCTTTATTTACAGTGGTCCCTGGGTGGTTTATCTTTCTTTACAGTTGTCCCTGGGTGGTTTATCTTTATTTACAGTGGTCCCTGGGTGGTTTATCTTTATTTACAGTGGTTTATCTTTATTTTCAGTGGTCCCTGGGTGGTTTATCGTTATTTACATTGGTCCCCGGGTGGTTTATCTTAATTTACAGTGGTCCCTGGGTGGTTTATGTTTATTTACAGTGGTCTCTGGGTGGTTTATCAGTATTTACAGTGGTCTCTGTGTGGTTTAGCTTTATTTACAGTGGTCCCTGGGTGGTTTATCGTTATTTACAGTGGTCCCTTGGTGGTTTATCTTTCTTTACAGTGGTCCCTGTGTGGTTTATCTTTATTTTCAGTGGTCCCTGGGTGGTTTATCTTTATTTACAGTGGTCTCTGAGTGGTTTATCTTTATTTACAGTGGTCACCGGGTCGTTTATCTTTATTTACAGTGGTTCCCGGGTGGTTTATCTTTATTTACAGTGGTCCCCGATGGTTTAACTTTATTTACAGTGGTCCCTGGGTGGTTTATCTTTATTTACAGTTGTTCCTGGGTGGTTTATCTTTATATCAGTGGTCCCGGGTGGTTTATCTTTATTTACAGTGGTCTCTGTGTGGTTTATCTTTATTTACCGTGGTCCCTGGGTGGTTTATCTTTATTTACAGTGGTCCCTGGGTGGTTTATTTTTATTTACAGTGGTCCCTGGAGGGTTTATCTTTATTTACAGTGGTCCCCGGGTGCTTTATCTTTATTTACACTGGTCCCTGGGTAGTTTATATTTATTTACAGTGGTCTCTGGTATGTTTATCTTAATTTACAGTGGTCCCTGGGTGGTTTATCTTTATTTACAGTGGTCTCTGGGTGGTTTATCTTTATTTACAGTGGTTCCCGGGTGGTTTATCTTTATTTACAGTGGTCCCCGGGTGGTTTATCTTTATTTATAGTGGTCCCAGGGTGGTTTATCTTTATTTACAGTGGTCTCTGAGTGGTTTATCTTTATTAACAGTGGTGTCTGGGTGGTTTATCTTTATTTACAGTGGTCTCTGTGTGGTCTATCTTTATTTACAGTGGTCCCCGGGTCGTTTATCTTTATTTACAGTGGTCTCTGAGTGGTTTATCTTTATTTACAGTGGTCCCTGGGTGGTTTATCTTTATTTACAGTGGTCCCTGGGTGGTTTATCTTTATTTACAGTGGTTCCTGGGTGGTTTATCTTTATTTACAGAAGTCTCTGGGTGTTTATCTTTATTTACAGTGGTCCCTGGATGGTTTATCTTTATTTAAAGTGGTCCCTGGGTGGTTTATCTTTATTTACAGTGGTTTCTGGGTGGTTTATCTTTATTTACAATGGTCTCTGGGTGGTTTATCTTTATTTACAGTGGTCCCTGGGTGGTTTATCTTTATTTACAATGGTCTCTGGGTGGTTTATCTTTATTTACAGTGGTCCCCGGGAGGTTTATCTTTATTTACTGTGGTCTCTGGGTGGTTTATCTTTATTTGCAGTGGTCCCCGGGTGGTTTATCTTTATTTACAGTGGTCTCTGGTGGTTTATCTTTATATACAGTGGTCCCTGGGTGGGTTATCTTTATTTACAGTGGTCCCCGGGTGGTTTATCTTTATTTACAATGGTCCCTGGGTGGTTTCTCTTCATTTACAGTGGTCTCTGAGTGGTGTATCTTTATTTACAGTGGTCCCTGGGTGGTTTATCTTTATTTACAGTGGTCCCTGGGTGGTTTATCTTTATTTACAGTGGTCCCTGGGTGGTTTATCTTTATTTACAGTGGTCCCTGGGTGGTTTATCTTTATTTACAGTGGTCCCTGGGTGGTTTATCTTTATTTACAGTGGTCCCTGTGTGGTATATCTTTATTTACAGTGGTCCCTGGGTGGTTTTTCTTCATTTCCAGAGGTCCCCGGGAGGTTTATCTTTATTTACAGCGGTCCCTGGGTGGTTTATCTTTATTGACAGTGGTCCCCGGGTGGTTTATCTTTATTTACAGTGGTCCCTGGGTGGTTTATCTTTATTTACAGCGGTCCCTGGGTAGTTTAATCTTTATTTACAGTGGTCTCTGGGTGATTTATCTTTATTAAGAGTAGTCTCCGGATGGTTTATCTTTATTTACAGTGGTCCCTGGGTGCTATATCTTTACTTACAGTGGTTCCTGTGTGGTTTATCTTTATTTACAATGGTCCCTGGGTGGTTTATCTTTATTTACAGTGGTCCCCGGTGGTTTATCTTTATTTACAGTGGTCCCTGGGTGGTTTATCTTTATTTACAGTGGTCTCTGGGTGGTATATCTTTGTTTACAGTGGTCTCTGGGTGGTTTATCTTTATTTACAGTGGTCTCTGGGTGGTTTATCTTTATTTACACTGGTCCGTGGGTGGTTTCCCTTTATTTACAGTGGTCCCTGGGTGGTTTACCTTTATTTACAGTGGTCCCTGGGTGGCTTATCTTTATTTACAGTGGTCCCTGGGTGGTTTATCTTTATTTACAGTGGTCCCGGGTGGTTTATCTTTATTTACAGTGTTCCCTGGGTGGTTTATCTTTATTTACAGTGGTCCCTGGGAGGATTATTTTTATTTACAGTGGTCCCCGGGTTGTTTATCAATATTTACAGTGGTCCCCGGGTGGTTTATCTTTCTTTACAATTGTCCCTGGGTGGTTTATCTTTATTTACTGTGGTCCCTGGGAGGTTTATTTTTATTTACAGTGCTCCCCGGGTGGTTTATCTTTATTTACAGTGGTCCCTGGGTGGTTTATCTTTATTTACAGTGGTCCCTGGGAGGTTTATTTTTATTTACAGTGGTCCCCGGGTGGTTTATCAGTATTTACAGTGGTCCCTGGGTGGTTTATCTTTATTTACAGTGGTCTCCGGGTGGTTTATCTTTATTTACAGTGGTCTCTGAGTGGTTTATCTTTATTAACAGTGGTGTCTGGGTGGTTTATCTTTATTTACAGTGGTCTCTGTGTGGTCTATCTTTATTTACAGTGGTCCCCGGGTCGTTTATCTTTATTTACAGTGGTCTCTGAGTGGTTTATCTTTATTTACAGTGGTCCCTGGGTGGTTTATCTTTATTTACAGTGGTCCCTGGGTGGTTTATCTTTATTTACAGTGGTTCCTGGGTGGTTTATCTTTATTTACAGAAGTCTCTGGGTGGTTTATCTTTATTTACAGTGGTCCCTGGATGGTTTATCTTTATTTAAAGTGGTCCCTGGGTGGTTTATCTTTATTTACAGTGGTTTCTGGGTGGTTTATCTTTATTTACAATGGTCTCTGGGTGGTTTATCTTTATTTACAGTGGTCCCTGGGTGGTTTATCTTTATTTACAATGGTCTCTGGGTGGTTTATCTTTATTTACAGTGGTCCCCGGGAGGTTTATCTTTATTTACTGTGGTCTCTGGGTGGTTTATCTTTATTTGCAGTGGTCCCCGGGTGGTTTATCTTTATTTACAGTGGTCTCTGGGTGGTTTATCTTTATATACAGTGGTCCCTGGGTGGGTTATCTTTATTTACAGTGGTCCCCGGGTGGTTTATCTTTATTTACAATGGTCCCTGGGTGGTTTCTCTTCATTTACAGTGGTCTCTGAGTGGTGTATCTTTATTTACAGTGGTCCCTGGGTGGTTTATCTTTATTTACAGTGGTCCCTGGGTGGTTTATCTTTATTTACAGTGGTCCCTGGGTGGTTTATCTTTATTTACAGTGGTCCCTGGGTGGTTTATCTTTATTTACAGTGGTCCCTGGGTGGTTTATCTTTATTTACAGTGGTCCCTGTGTGGTATATCTTTATTTACAGTGGTCCCTGGGTGGTTTATCTTTATTTCCAGAGGTCCCCGGGAGGTTTATCTTTATTTACAGCGGTCCCTGGGTGGTTTATCTTTATTGACAGTGGTCCCCGGGTGGTTTATCTTTATTTACAGTGGTCCCTGGGTGGTTTATCTTTATTTACAGCGGTCCCTGGGTAGTTTAATCTTTATTTACAGTGGTCTCTGGGTGGTTTATCTTTATTAAGAGTAGTCCCCGGATGGTTTATCTTTATTTACAGTGGTCCCTGGGTGCTATATCTTTACTTACAGTGGTTCCTGTGTGGTTTATCTTTATTTACAATGGTCCCTGGGTGGTTTATCTTTATTTACAGTGGTCCCCGGTGGTTTATCTTTATTTACAGTGGTCCCTGTGTGGTTTATCTTTATTTACATTGGTCTCTGGGTGGTTTATCTTTGTTTACAGTGGTCTCTGGGTGGTTTATCTTTATTTACAGTGGTCTCTGGGTGGTTTATCTTTATTTACACTGGTCCGTGGGTGGTTTACCTTTATTTACAGTGGTCCCTGGGTGGTTTACCTTTATTTACAGTGGTCCCTGGGTGGCTTATCTTTATTTACAGTGGTCCCTGGGTGGTTTATCTTTATTTACAGTGGTCCCGGGTGGTTTATCTTTATTTACAGTGTTACCTGGGTGGTTTATCTTTATTTACAGTGGTCCCTGGGAGGATTATTTTTATTTACAGTGGTCCCCGGGTTGTTTATCAATATTTACAGTGGTCCCCGGGTGGTTTATCTTTCTTTACAATTGTCCCTGGGTGGTTTATCTTTATTTACTGTGGTCCCTGGGAGGTTTATTTTTATTTACAGTGCTCCCCGGGTGGTTTATCTTTATTTACAGTGGTCCCTGGGTGGTTTATCTTTATTTACAGTGGTCCCTGGAAGGTTTATTTTTATTTACAGTGGTCCCCGGGTGGTTTATCAGTATTTACAGTGGTCCCTGGGTGGTTTATCTTTATTTACAGTGGTCTCCGGGAGGTTTATCTTTATTTACAGTCGTTCTCGGGTGGTTTATCTTTATTTACAGTGGTCCCTGGGTGGTTTATCTTTATTTATAGTGGTCCCTGGGTGGTTTATCTTTATTTACAGTAGTCCCTGGGTGGTTTATCTTTATTTACAGTGGTTCCCGGGTGGTTTATCTTTATTTACAGTAGTCCCTGGGTGGATTATCTTTATTTACAGTGGCCCCTGGGTGGTTTATCTTTATTTACAGTGCTCCCTAGGTGGTTTATCTTTATTTACAGTTGTCCCTGGGTGGTTTATCTTTATTTACTGTGGTCCCTGGGTGGTTTATCTTTATTTACAGTGGTCCCTGGGTGGCTTATCTTTATTTACAGTGGTCTCTGGGTGTTTTATCTTTATTTACAGTGGTCCCTGGGTGGTTGATCTTTGTTTACAGTGGTCCCTGGGTGGTTTATCTTTATTTACAGTGGTCCCCGGCTGGTTTATCTTTATTTACAGTGGTCCCTGGGTGGTTTATCTTTATTTACAGTGGTCCCTGGGTGGATTATCTTGATTTACTGTGATCTCTGGGTGGTTTATCTTTATTTGCAGTGGTTCCTGGGTGGTTTATCTTTATTTACTGTGGTCACCGGGTGGTTTATCTGTATTTACAGTGGTCCCTGGGTGGTTTATCTTTATTTACAGTGGTCCCTGGGTGGTTTATCTTTATTTACAGTGGTCCCTGGGTGGTTTATCTTTATTTACAGTGGTCCCAGAGTGGTTTATCTTTATTCACAGTGGTCCCTGGGTGGTGTATCTTTATTTGCAGTGGTCCCTGGGTGGTTTATCTTTATTTCCAGTTGTCCCTGGGTGGTTTATCTTTATTTACAGTGGTCCCCGGGTGGTTTATCTATATTTCCAGTGGTCCCTGGGTGGTTTATCTTTATTTACAGTGGTCCCTGGGTGGTTTATCTTTATTTACAGTGGTCCCTGGGTGGTTTATCTTTATTTACACTGTTCCCTGGGTGGTTTATCTTTATTTACAGTGGTCCCTGGGTGGTTTATCTTTATTTACAGTGGTCCCTCGGTGGTTTATCTTTATTTACAGTCGTCTCTGGGTGGTTTATCTTTATTTACAGTGGTCCCTGAGTGGTTGATCTTTATTTACAGTGGTCCCTGGGTGCTTTATCTTTATTTACAGTGGTCCCCGGATGGTTTATCTTTATTTACAGTGGTCCCTGGGTGGTTTCTCTTTATTTACAGTGGTCCCTGGGTGGTTTATCTTTATTTACTGTGATCTCTGGGTGGTTTATCTTTATTTGCAGTGGGTCCTGGGTGGTTATCTTTATTTACTGTGGTCCACGGGTGGTTTATCTTTATTTACAGTGGACCCTGGGTGGTTTATCTTTATTTACAGTGGTCCCTGGGTGGTTTATCTTTATTTACAGTGGTCCCTGGGTGGTTTATCTTTATTTACAGTGGTCCCAGTGTGGTTTATCTTTATTCACAGTGGTCCCTGGGTGGTTTATCTTTATTTGCAGTGGTGCCTGGGTTTTTTATCTTTATTTCCAGTTGTCCCTGGGTGGTTTATCTTTATTTACAGTGCTTCCCGGGTGGTTTATCTATATTTCCAGTGGTCCCTGGGTGGTTTATCTTTATTTACAGTGGTCCCTGGGTGGTGTATCTTTATTTACAGTGGTCCCTGGGTGGTTTATCTTTATTTACAGTGGTCCACGGTTTGCTTATCTTTATTTACATTTGTCCCTGGGTGGTTTAACTTTATTTACAGTGGTCTCTGGGTGGTTTATCTTTATTTACAGTGGTCCCCGGGTGGTTTATATTTATTTACAGTGGTCCCGGGTGGTTTATCTTTATTTACAGTCGTTCTCTGGGTGGTTTATCTTTATTTACAGTGGTTCCTGGGTGGTTTATCTTTATTTACAGTGGTCGCCGGGTGGTTTACCTTTATTTACAGTGGTCCCCGGGTGGTTTAACTTTATTTACAGTGGTCCCTGTGTGGTTTATCTTTATTTACAGTGGTCCCTGGGTGGTTTATCTTTATTTACAGGGTCCCTGGGTGGTTTATCTTTATTTACAGTGGTCCCTGGGTGGATTATCTTTATTTACAGTGGTGTCTGGGTGGTTTATCTTTATTTACAGTGGTTCTCTGGGTGGTTTATCTTTATTTACAGTGGTGTCTGGGTGGTTTATCTTTATTTACAGTGGTTCTCTGGGTGGTTTAACTTTATTTACAGTTGTCTCTGCGTGGTTTATTTTTATTTACAGTGGTCTCTGGGTGATTTATCTTTATTTACAGTGGTCCCTGGGTGGTTTATCTTTATTTACAGTGGTCCCTGGGTGGTTTATCTTTATTTACAGTGGTCCCCGGGTGGTTTGTCTTTATTTACACTGGTCCCTGGGTGGTTTATCTTTATTTACAGTGGTCTCTGGATGGTTTATCTTTATTTACAGTGGTTCCCTGGTGGTTTCTCATTATTTACAGTGGTCCCCGGGTGGTTTATCTTTATTTACAGTGGTCCCCGGGTGGTTTATCTTTATTTACACTGGTCCCTGGGTGGTTTATCTTTATTTACAGTGGTCTCTGGGTGGTTTATCTTTATTTACAGTGGTCTCCGTGTGGTTTGTCTTTATTTACACTGGTCCCTGGGTGGTTTATCTTTATTTACAGTGGTCTCTGGATGGTTTATCTTTATTTACAGTGGTTCCCTGGTGGTTTCTCATTATTTACAGTGGTCCCCGGGTGGTTTATCTTTATTTACAGTGGTCCCCGGGTGGTTTATCTTTATTTACACTGGCCCCTGGTTGGTTTATCTTTATTTATAGTGGTCTCTGGGTGGTTTATCTTTATTTACAGTGGTCTCTGGGTGGTTTATCTTTATTTACAGTGGTCGCCGTGTGGTTTATCTTTATTTACAGTGGTCCCAGGGTTGTTTATCTTTATTTACAGTGGTCTCTGGGTGGTTTATCTTTATTTACAGTGGTCTCTGTGTGGTTTATCTTTATTTACAGTGGTCTCTGGGTGGTTTATCTTTATTTATAGTGGTCACTGGGTGGTTTATCTTTATTTACAGTGGTCCCCGCGTCGTTTATCTTTATTTACAGTGGTCTCTGGGTGGTTTATCTTTATTTACAGCGGTCACCGGGTGGTTTATCTTTATTTACAGCGGTCTCTCGGTGGTTTGTCTTTATTTACAGTGGTCCCCGGGTGGTTTATCTTTATTTACAGTGGTTCCCGGGTGCTTTATCTTTATTTACAGACACATATCTGGAAGGTGGGACAGCTCATAGTGTCATAGAATTTTACAGAGTGGAAATAGGCCCTTCGGCCTAACTTGTCCATGCCGTCTAGTTTTTACTACCCAAAGCCTATCCAAGTGCCCACATTTGGTCATATTTCTCTATACCCATCTTCTCCATATAACTCTCTAAATGCTTTTTGAAAGGCAACACTATAGGCGCCTCTACTACTGCCTCTGCCGGCTCGTTACAGATACTCACCACCCTCTGTGTGAAACAATTGTTCCTCTGTACCCTTTTGTATCTCTCCTCATTCAACTTAAACATATGCTCTCTAGTTTTGGATTCCAGTACCTCTGGGAAAATCTACCTTATCTATGCCCCTCATTATTTTTTAGCCGTTGTCAAGATCACCGCTAGCCTCCAATAAAAATGTTCCAGTCTATCCAGCCGCTCCTTATAACTCAAATTTTCAAGACCGGAAGCAGGCGAGCAAATCATTTCTGCCCTCTTTCTATATTATGGTGACCAGAACTGTACACATTATTCCAATTGTGCCCTTCCCAATGTCGCGTACAGCTTCAACAAGACGTCCCATCTTCTGTATCCAACTTCTGACCATGTATCTGTAGCATAGTAACAATGGGCACAGACACAGTAATTGTGGAACAAAGTCAGTGTTGTGAATTTCCAATTATTCATTATGTTAACAGTCGTGTAAAACGCAAAAAAGTCGCAAAATGTGTCTGACTGCAATAAGATGTAGAAGAATGTCTTGCTCTGAGACCCACGGCAAAACAAATCTTCACCCAATGCCAATAGAAACAGAAGAGAAACAAAGGAGAGTGGTAAAGAGAGAAAGGAGGAGAGAGCGTTTACTGCTGCATACATTGGACGCCACTACCTTCCACCTGACTGCAGCAAGCACATTGTTTCTATCTTCCAGGATTCATGCTGTTAGAAATACCTTCGATCCAGTTTCCTGTGAAGCAGAAGTTACATGATTCAGTCCACCTTTAGAATTACGAACAGGGGTAGGACGGTGGCGCAGTGGCTAGCACTGCTGCCTTATGGCGTCGTGTTCTCAGGTTCGATCCAGGCTCTGGGTCACTCTTTGTGTGGAGTTTGCACATTATCCCCGTGTTTGCGTGGGTTATGCCCCCACAACCCAATTATGTGCAGAGTAGGTGGATTAGTCACGCTAAATTGCGCCTTAATTGGAAAAAATGAATTGGGTACCCTATATTTTTGTTTCGAGAATGGAGAACAGTTCATCCCGGGCCCCAGGAATTCAAAGCACCAGTGTATTAAACAGATAACTTTTACTGGATGTGAGAGTTGCTGGTTAGGACAGAATTTATTGTCCATCCCTAGTTGCCCTTCAGAAAGTGGTGGTGAGCTGCTTTATTGAAGCGTTGCAGTCCGTGAGGTTTGGGTACACCCAACGTGCTTTTATGGAGGAAGCAAAATTATTTTTCCCCCGTTACCGTGTAGGAACGTTAATATGGTTCCTAGTGGGAGCGGTGAGTGATTTGGAGGGGAAGATCCCGTTGGTGATTGTCCCAAGTAGGGGCTTGTCTAGTTCTTCAAAATCTTAGTGGTCGTACGTCTGGAAGGTACTGCCGAAGGAACAATTGCCTGAAGAACTTTGTTGAGTTATTGCGGTGCATTTTGGGATGTCTGTGGCGGAGGGATTGAATGCCTGTGGCAGGAGGAACAATCAAGCGCATTGCTTGGTCCTGGATGCTTTCGAACTACCTGAGTGTTCTTGGAGGTCTGGGGAACAGCGTTTCACGTGGAAAAGAATGGATTAATCAATTTGCCTGCGTAGACAATCTTGTTCCGAAATTTAAGGAAATGTATAATCGATAATGGTCCATGCTCTTTTCCTGGATTTAGGTTGTGAGTAATTGACAGAGAGTGATAGGTGAGATATACTGAGCTGGAATCGAACTTGGGTTTCCGCAGCGTGTGATCAGACAGTAAGCACGTGGCACAAGCCTCTTTTCAAAACAGATCAATGCAACCTCTAAACAAAATGAACCTACTTCTAATTATAAATGCCTGCTGCTTTTATTTATGCAACACACATGTTTTGGAAATATTAAAAACGCCAAGCAGCGCCCATGGTGAGACAGGTCCGAACTTACAATTAATTTGATGCTGTGAAGTAACCAGTGAGCTAAAGCTGACGCTGGCTTAAAGCACGGACACATTGTAGAAAAGGATCACCCTTATCCTACTCGCCGTGGTGGGTCACATTCAGGGAAAACTCCAGGTGTTGATGCACATCATCTCACAGTCAGACGTGACCAAAAACATAAAAGTGAGTGGTGAAGTACCGACGGAGGACATTCATTCCGTTTAACATCACCGGCTCTTTAGATTAGCAGATCATTGAATCCCACTCGACCGACCTTTTCCCAGAGGCATGCATTTGATTGCTGTCGTTTCTCGCATTGAAATTTGAAAGCCTCCACCAATCTCACAGGCAGTGCAGACCAGATAATTGAACTGTCTCCCAGGACATTGAAATAATTGTTGGAAACATGTAACTTTAAAATCTTATCTCGCAGATATCTTCATCTGCGAGTGCTGTGGCAACTAAAACTGATAGGAAATTACAACATAGGGAGACGACAAGGCCACTCACTCCTGCCCCAACATTCAGTTTGATCACAGCTGAGCTTCTGCCTCAATGTCAATTCCTGCCTGTTGCTCAGATACTTTCATTCCCTCAAAGTTCACTGTCGATCAGAAAAATCGAGGCAGACACCCACAGCAAAATTTTAAACCGATTTGGACATATAGATGGAGTACTCCAATCTGCAGCGACACAGATCTGGAAGGTGGGACAGGTCATAGGGTCATAGAAGTTTACAGCATGGAAATAGGCCCTTCGGCCTAACTTGTCAATGCCGCCCAGTTTTTACTACACAAACCCTGTCCAATTGCCCACATTTGGTCATATTCCTCTATACACATCTTCTCAATATAACTATCCAAATGCTTTTTAAAGGCAGAATTGTAGACGCCTCTATTACTGCCTCTGCCAGCTCGTTCCAGACACTCACCACCCTCTGTGTGAAACAATTGTCTCTCTGAACCCTTTTGAATCTCTCCCCTCACACGTTAAACCTATGCCCTCTAGTTTTGGATTCCACTACATTGGCGAAAATCTACTTCATCTATGCTCCTCATTATTTTATAGCCGACGTCAAGATCACCCCCAGCCTCCAAGAAAAATGTTCCAGTCTATCCAGCCGCTCCTTATAACTCAAATTGTCTAGTCCGGTAGCAGCCGAGCAAATCTTTTCTGCCCTCTTTCTATATTACGTTGGCGAGAAGTGTACACAGTATTCCAAGTGTGTCCTTCACAATGTCTTGTACAACTTCAGCAAGACATCCCAGCTCCTGTATTCAATTATCTGACCATGTAACTAGATCATAGTAACAATGGGCACAGACACAGTAACTGTGGAACAAAGAGATTCCTTCAGCGTTGTGAATTTCCAATTGTTCATCATGTTTACAATGGTGCAAAAAGCCACTGTTGTATCTGCCTCCACCAATCTCACAGGCAGTGCAGACCAGATAATTGAACTGTATCCCAGGACATTGAAAAAATTGTTGGAAACATGTAACTTAAAAATCTTATCTCGCAGATATCTTCATCTGCGAGTGCTGTGGCAACTGGAACTGATCGCAAATTACAACATAGGTAGACAATGGGGATAATCATTCCTGCCCCAACATTCGGTTTAATCACAGCCGAGCTTCTGCCTCAAAGTAAGTTGCTTCCTGTTCCTCAGATACTTTCATTCCCTCAAAGTTCACTGTCGATAAGAAAAATCGAGGCAGACACCCACAGCAACATTTCAAACCGATTTTGACATATAGATGGAGTACTCCAATCTGCAGCGACACAGATCTGGAAAGTGGGACAGGTGATAGATTCATCGAAGTTCGCCGCATGGAAATAGGTGCGTCGGCCTAACTTGTCCATGCCTCCCAGTTTTTACTACACAAAGCCTGCCCGATTGCCCACATTTGGTCATATTCCTCTATACCCATCTTCTCCACATAAATATCTAAATACTTATTAAAAGGCAGAATTGTAGACGGCTGTACTACTGCCAATATTTCAAACACTCACCACCCTCAGTGCGAAAATATGTTCACCTGGACCCTTTTGTATCTCTCCCCTCGCAACGTAAACCTTTGCCCTCTAGGTTTGGATTCCATTACCTTTGGGAACATCTACAATATCTATGCCCCGCATTATTTTATAGTCGCCGTCATGATCACTCCGAGGCTCCAAGAAAAATGTTCGAGCCTATCGAGCCTCTCCTTATAACTCAAACCATCAAGTCCGGTAGCAACCTAGTAAATCTTTTCTGCCCTCATTTTAGGTTAATAACATCCTTTCTATATTAGAGTGACCAGAACTGTACACAGCATTCCAAGTGTGTCCTTCCCAATGTCTTGTTCAAGTTAAGCAAGATCTCCAAACTCCTGTATTCAATTATCTGACCATGTATGTGTATAATAGTAATAATGGCGACAGACACCGTAATTGCGGAACAAAGAGCCGCTTCTATGTTGTGAATTTCCAATTATTCATCATGTTTGCAGATGTTAAAAAAAACAACAAAGTCGCAGAATGAGTCTGACTGGAAAAAATGTAGAAGTATATCTTGATCAAGAGACTCACAGCTAATGAAATCTTCACCCGATACTAATAGAAACAAAACAGAAACAGAATAAAAGAGAGTGGTAAAGAGATAAAGGGGGAGAGAGCGTTTAATGCTGGAGTACATTGCACAAAACTCCCTTCAACCTTACTGCAGCAAGTACATTGTTTCTGTCTTGCAGGATTAATGCAATTAGAAATGCCTTAGATCCAGTTTCCTCTGAAGTAGAATTTACATGACTCATTCCACCGTGAGACCGACAAACGAGACAGCACAATGGCCCAGTGGTTAGCACTGCTGCCTCACGACGCCGTGTTCTCAAGTTCGATCTCGGCTCTGGGTCACTGTCAACAAAGAACAAAGAAAGGTACAGCACAGGAACAGGCCCTTCGGCTCTCCAAGCCATTGCCGACCATGCTGCCCGACTAAACTACAATCTTCTACACGCCCTGGGTCCGTATCCCTCTATTCCCATCCTTATTCATGTATTTGTCAAGATGCCCCTTAAATGTCACTATCGTCCCTGCTTCCACCACCTCCTTCCGTCGCGAGTTCCAGGCACCCACTACCCTCTGTGTAAAAAAACTTGCCTCTTTCATCTACTCTAAACCTTGCCTTCTGTCCGTGTGGAGTTTGCACATTGGCCCCGTATTTGCGTTGGATTATCCCCCACAACCAAAGATGTGCATGATAGGTGGATTGGCCACACGAAATTGCCCCTTATTTAAAAAAAATGAATTGAGTACTCTATATTTATTGTTAAAGAATGCAGAACCGTTTATTCCTTGCCCCAGAAATTCAAAGAATCAATGCATTAAAAAGATCACTTTTACTGGATGTGAAAGTTGCAGGTTAGGACAGAATTTATTGCCCATTCCCAGTTGCCCTTCAAAAGGTGGCGGTGAGCTGCTTTCTTGAAACCTTGCTGTCCGTGAGGTTTGGGTACACCCAACGTGCTTTTATGGAGGAAGCTAAATGATTTTTTTCCTCGTTACCGCGAAGGAACGTTTATATGGGTCCAAGTGGGAGTGGTGAGTGATTTTGATGGGAAATTCGAGTTGGCGATTTTCCCAAGTAGTGGCTTGTCTAGTTCTTCAAAATGATAGTGGTCGTAGGTATGGAAGGTGCTGTCTAAGGGACAATTGCCAGAGGACATTTGTTGCGTTATTGCGGGGCATTTTGGGATGGCTGTTGGAGGGATTGAATGCCTGTGGCAGGAGGAGCAATCAAGCGCACTGCTTGGTACGGGATGCTTTCGAACTCCATGAGCGTTCTTGAAGATCTGGGGAACAGTGTTTCAGTTGGACAAAAAATGGATTAATCAATTTGCCTGCGGAACCAATTGTGTTCTGAAATTTCAAAAAATGTATAATAGATGATTGTAAAAAGCTCTTTTCCACAATTTACGTTGTGAGTAATTGACAATGTGTGATAGGTCAGTTATTGTACAGAGCTGGAATCGAACTTGGGTTTCCGCAGTGTGAGATCAGAAACTAAAGACGTGGCATATGCAACTTTTTCAAACAGGTTAATGTTACCTCGAAACAAAATACACCAACTTCCAATTATAAATGTCTGCTGCTTTTATTTATGTAACACACATGTTTTGGAAATATTAAAAACGCCAGGCAGCGCCCAAGGTGAGACAGGACCGAACTTACAATTAAGTTGATGCTGTGAAGTAACCAGTGAGCTAAAGCTGACGCTGGCTTAAGGCACGGACACATTGTAGAAAAGGATTACCGTGATCCTACTCGCCGTGGTGGGTCACATTCAGAGAAAACTCCAGGTGTTGATGCACATCACCTCACAGCCAGACTTGACCAAAAACATAAAAGTGCGTGAAGTACCGACGAAGGACATTCATTCCGTTTAACATCAGCGGCTCTTTAGATTAGCAGATAATTCAATCCCATTCGACCGACCTTTCCCCAGAGGCATGAATTTGATTGCTGTCGTTTCTGGCATTGACATTTGAAAGTCACTGTTGTATCCGCCTCCACCAATCTCACAGGCAGTGCAGACCAGATAATTGAACTGCATCCCAGGACATTGAAATAATTGTTGGAAACATGTAACTTAAAAATCTTATCTCGCAGATATCTTCATCTGCGAGTGCTGTGGCAACTGGAACAGATAGCAAATGACAACATAGGGAGACTATGCGGATAATCATTCCTTCCCAAACATTCAGTTTGATCACAGCTGAGCTTCTGCCTCAATGTAATTTGCTGCCTGTTCCTCAGATACTTTCATTCCCTCAAAGTTCACTGTCGATAAGAAAAATCGAGGCAAACACCCACAGCAAAACTTCAAACCGATTTGGACATATAGATGGAGTACTCCAATCTGCAGTGACACAGATCTGGAAAGTGGGACAGGTGATAGAGTCGTCGATGTTCACCGCATGGAAATAGGTGCTTTGGCCTAACTTGTCCATGCCTCCCAGTTTTTACTACACAAAGCCTACCCCATTGCCCAAATTTGGTCATATTCCTCTATACCCATCTTCTCCACATAAATATCTAAATACTTTTTAAAAGGCAGAATTGTAGACGGCTGTCCTTCTGCCAATATTTCAAACACTCTCCACCCTCATGCGAACAAAATGTTCCCCTGGACCCTTTTGTATCTCTCCCCTCTCACCTTAAACCTTTGCCCTCTAGTTTTGGATTCCATTACCTTTGGGAACATCTACAATATCTATGCCCCGCATTATTTTATAGTCGCCGTCATGATCACTCCGAGCCTCCAACACAAACGTTCGAGCCGATCGAGCCTCTCCTTATAACTCAAACCATCAAGTACAGTAGCAACCGAGCAAATATTTTCTGCCCTCATTCTAGGTTAATAACATCCTTTCTATATTAGGGTGACCAGAACTGTGCACAGTATTCCAAGTGTGTCCTTCCCAATGTCTTGTTCAAGTTCAGCAAGATCTCCAAACTCCTGTCTTCATTTATCTGACCACGTATCTGTATAATAGTAATAATGGCGACAGACACAGTAATTGCGGAACAAAGAGCCGCTTCTATGTTGTGAATTTCCAATTATTCATCATGTTTGCAGAGGTTAAAAAAAACAACAAAGTCGCAGAATAAGTCTGACTGGAAAAAATGTTGAAGAATATCTTGATCAAGAGACCCACAGCAAATCACACCTTGACCCGATACCGATCGAAACAAAACAGAAACAGAATAAAGGAGAGTGGTCAAGGGAGAAAGGGGGAGAGAGCATTTAATGCTGGAGTACATTGCACACCACTCCCTTCCACCTTACTGCAGCAAGCACATTGTTTCTATCTCCCAGGATTCATGCTCTTAGAAAGACCTTAGATCCAGTTTCCTCTGAAGTAGAAGTTACATGATTCATTCCACCGTTAAACTGACAAACGAGACAGCACAATGGCCCAGTGGTTAGCACTGTTGCCTCACGACGCCGTGTTCTCAAGTTCGATCTCGGCTCTGGGTCACTGTCAACAAAGAACAAAGAAATGTACAGGACAGCAACAGGCACTTCGGACCTCCAAGCCCGTGCCGACCATGCTGCCCGACTAAACTACAATCTTCTACACGTCCTGAGTCCGTATCCCTCTACAAAGAACAAAGAACAAAGAAATGTACAGCACAGGAACACGCCCTTCGGCCTTCCAAGCCCGTGCCGACCATGCTGCCCGTCTAAACTACAATCTTCTACACTTCCTGGGTCCGTATCCCTCTATTCCCATCCTATTCATGTATTTGTCAAGATGCCCCTTAAATGTCACTATCGTCCCTGCTTCCACCACCTCCTCCGGTAGCGAGCTCCAGGCACCCACTACCCTCTGCGTAAAAAACTTGCCTCGTACATCTACTCTAAACCTTGCCCCTCTCAACTTAAACCTATGCCCCCTAGTAATTGACCCCTCTACCCTGGGGAGAAGCCTCTGACTATCCACTCTGTCTATGCCCCTCATAATTTTGTAGACCTCTATCAGGTCTCCCCTCAACCTCCTTCGTTCCATTGAGAACAAACCGAGTTTATTCAACCGCTCCTCATAGCTAATGCCCTCCATGCCAGGCAACATTCTGGTAAATCTCTTCTGCACCCTCTCTAAAGCCTCCACATCCTTCTGGTAGTATGGCGACCAGAATTGAACACTATACTCCAAGTGTGGCCTAACTAAGGTTCGAGACAGCTGCAACATGACTTGCCAATTCTTATACTCAATGCCCCGGCCAATGAAGGCAAGCATTCCGTATGTCTTCTTGACTACCTTCTTCACCTGTGTTGCCCCTTTCAATGACCTGTGGACCTGTACTCCTGGATCTCTTTGACTTTCAATACTCTTGAGGGTTCTACCATTCACTGTATATTCCCTACCTGCATTAGACCTTCCAAAATGCATTACCTCACATTTGTCCGGATTAAACTCCATCTGCCATCTCTCCGCCCAAGTCTCCAAACAATCTAAATCCTGCTGTATCCTCAGACAGTCCTCATCGCTATCCGCAATTCCACCAACCTTTGTGTCGTCTGCAAACTTACTAATCAGACCAGTTACATTTTCCTCCAAATCATTTATATATACTACAAAGAGCAAAGGTCCCAACACTGATCCCTGTGGAACACCACTGGTCACAGCTCTCCAATTAGAAAAGCGTCCTTCTATTGCTACTCTCTGCGTTCTATGACCTAGCCAGTTCTGTATCCACCTTGCCAGCTCCCCCTGATCCCGTTACTTCACCTTTTGTGCTAGTCTACCATGAGGGACCTTGTCAAAGGCCTTACTGAAGTCCATATAGACAACATCCACTGCCCTACCTGCATCAATCATCTTAGTGACCTCCTCGAAAAACTCTATCAAGTTAGTGAGACACGACCTCCCCTTCACAAAACCATGCTACCTCTCACTAATACGTCCATTTGCTTCCAAATGGGAGTAGATCCTGTCTCTAAGAATTCTCTCCAGTAATTTCCCTACCACTGAAGTAAGGCTCAGCGGCCTGTAGTTCTCTGGATTATCCTTGCTACCCTTCTTAAACAGAGGAACAACATTGGCTATTCTCCAGTCCTCCGGGACATCCCCTGAAGACAGTGAGGATCCAAAGATTTCTGTCAAGGCCTCAGCAATTTCCTCTCCAGCCTCCTTCAGTATTCTGGGGTAGATCCCATCAGGCCCTGGGGGCTTATCTACCTTAATATTTTTAAGACACCCATCACCTCGTCTTTTTGGATCTCAATGTGACCCAGACTATCTACACACCCTTCTCCAGACTCAACATCTACCAATTACTTCTCTTTGGTGAAGACTGATGCAAAGTATTCATTTAGTACCTCGCCCATTTCCTCTGGCTCCACACATAGATTCCCTTGTCTATCCTTCAGTGGGCCAACCCTTTCCCTGGCTACCCTCTTGCTTTTTATGTACGTGTAAAAAGCCTTGGGATTTTCCTTAACCCTATTTGCCAATGACTTTTCGTGACCCCTTCTAGCCCTCCTGACTCCTTGCTTAAGTTCCTTCCTACTTTCCTTATATTCCACGCAGGCTTCGTCTGTTCCCAGCCTTTTAGCCCTGACAAATGCCTCCTTTTTCTTTTTGACGAGGCCTACAATATCTCTCGTTATCCAAGGTTCCCGAAAATTGCCGTATTTATCCTTCTTCCTCACTGGAACATGCCGGTCCTGAATTCCTTTCAGCTGACACTTGAAAGCCTCCCACATGTCAGATGTTGATTTGCCCTCAAACATCCGCTCCCAATCGATATTCTTCAGTTCCCGCCTAATATTGTTATAATTAGCCTTCCCCCAATTTAGCACATTCATCCTAGGACCACTCTTATCCTTGTCCACCAGTACTTTAAAACTTACTGAATTGTGGTCACTGTTCCCGAAATGCTCCCCTACTGAAACATCTACCACCTGGCCGGGCTCATTCCCCAATACCAGGTCCAGTACCGCCCCTTCCCGAGTTGGACTGTCTACATATTGTTTTAAGAAGCCCTCCTGGATGCTCCTTACAAACTCCGCCCCGTCTAAGCCCCTGGCACTAAGTGAGTCCCAGTCAATATTGGGGAAGTTGAAGTCTCCCATCACCACAACCCTGTTGTTTTTACTCTTTTCCAAAACCTGTCTACCTATCTGCTCCTCTATCTCCCGCTGGCTGTTGGGAGGCCTGTCGTAAACCCCCAACATTGTGACTGCACCCTTCTTATTCCTGATCTCTACCCATATAGCCTCACTGCCCTCTGAGGTGTCCTCCCGCAGTACAGCTGTGATATTCTCCCGAACCAGTAGCGCAACTCCGCCTCCCCTTTTACATCCCCCTCTATCCCGCCTGAAACATCTAAATCCTGGAACGTTTAGCTGCCAATCCTGCCCTTCCCTCAACCAGGTCTCTGTCATGGCAACAACATCATAATTACAAGTACTAATCCAAGCTCTAAGTTCATCTGCCTTACCCGTAATACTTCTTGCATTAAAACATATGCACTTCAGGCCACCAGACCTGCTGTGTTCAGCAACTTCTCCCTGTCTGCTCTGTCTCAGAGCCCCACTGTCCCTATTCCCTAGTTCTCCCTCAATGCTCTCACCTTCTGACCTATTGCTCCCGTGCCCATCCTATTACCATCCTATTCATGTATTTGTCAAGATGCCCCTTAAATGTCACTATCGTCCCTGCTTCCACCACCTCCTCTGGTAGCGAGTCCAGGCACCCATTACCCTCTGTGTAAAAAAACTGGCCTCGTTCATCTACTCTAAACCTTGCCTTCTGTCCGTGTGGAGTTGCGCATTGGCCCCATATTTGCATTGGATTCTCCCCCACAACCAAAGATGTGCATGATAGGTGGATTGGCCACACGGAATTGCCCCTTATTTGAAAAAAAACGAATTGAGTACTCTCTGTTTATTTTTAAAGAATGCAGAACAGTTCATCCCAGGCCCCAGAAATTCAAAACATCAATGCATTAAAAAGATCACTTTTACTGGATGTGAAAGTTGCTGGTTAGGACAGAATTTATTGCCCATTCCCAGTTGCCCTTCAGAAGGTGGTGGTGAGCTACTTTCTTGAAACGTTGCAATCCGTGACGTTTGGGTACACCCAACGTGCTTTTATGGAGGAAGCTAAATGATTGTTTACCCGTTACCACGAAGGAACGTTTATATGGGTCCAAGTGGGAGTGGTGAGTGATTTTGAGGGGAAATTCCAGTTGGTGATTTTCCCAAGTCGGGGCTTGTCTAGTTCTTCAAAATGATAGTGGTCGGAGGTATGGAAGGTGCTGTCTAAGGGACAATTGCCAGAGGAAATTTGTTGAGTTATTGCGGTGCATTTTGGGATGGCTGTTGGAGGGATTGAATTCCTGTGGCAGGAGGAGCAATCAAGCGCACTGCTTGGTCCTGGATGCTTTCGAACTCCCTGAGCTTTCTTGGAGATCTGGGGAACAGCGATGCACTTGGACAAAAAATGGATTAATCAATTTGCCTGCGTAACCAATCTTGTTCTGAAATTTCACAAAATGTATAACAGATGATTGTTAGTGCTCTTTTCCACAACTTAGGTTGTGAGTAATTGACAATGTGCGATAGGTCAGTTGTTGTACAGAGCTGGAATCGAATTTGGGTTTCCGCAGTGTGAGGTCAGAAAGTAAACACGAGGCATAAGCAACTTTTTCAAACAGGTTAATGTTATCTCTAAACAAAATACACCAACTTCCAATTATAAATGTGCTGCTGCTTTTATTTACGCAACACACATGTTTTGGAAATATTAAAAACGCCAGTCAGCGCCCATGGTGAGACATGTCCGAACTTACAATTTAGTTGATGCTGTGAAGTAACCAGTGAGCTAAAGCTGACGCTGGGCTAAAGCACGGACACATTGTAGAAAAGGATTACCGTGATCCTAATCGCCATGGTGGGTAACATTCAGGGCAAACTCCAGGTTTGGGTGCACATCGTCCTTTCCCCAGAGACATGCATTTGATTGCTGGCGTTTCTCGCATTGAAATTTGAAAGCCACTGTTATATCTGCCTCCACCAATCTCACAGGCAGTGCAGACCAGATAATTGAACTGTATCCCAGGACATTGAAATAATTGTGGAAACGATGTAACTTAAAAATCTTATCTCGCAGTTATCTTCACTTGGGCATACGGAGACACATAAGGCATAGGACGCTGGAAACATTGCACTCAGTTAAAATTGTATAACGCTTGAATCATTTATTATATTTACGATAGGTTCCGAACAATAGAAGGCCTCTACCCAGCCGAAGCATGATGAAGCATGTCAGCCTGCTACGTTTTTATTGTGATTTTTCTGAATATGCTTTCTGTCACCAAATGTTCTCACATGAAACATGCTGTCATTAAGAATACTTTTCTGGCTTTACAATATGAATATGCACAGGTAACAAATGCCTCCTCTTGTTGGGTATTTACGCACATCCCGAACCGGGTAGATAACGGAATCCCCTTCTGGGCAATGCCCCTTAATTATACCGAACGAATGAATGTGTGGTTCTTTGTTAATAGTACAGATACGGACGTACAGTTGCCCAATATGGAGGCACAAAGATTTTGGGGACTCATTCGGTTCACTGGATGGTACATCCCGCGCTTTGATCGAAATTGGGGACTTGCTCCTTTCAAAGAAGTTTCAGACCTTAAACTAACCAGTATCGCTGCCCCTCCATGGCTCCGGGCCGACCACATAAGTGGTTAACGGTTAGCAGCCCGAAATGGAGAGGGTGTTGCTTTTTAGCTCATGTCGTTCCGCGCATTAGGAAGGCTACGACTCTGATCCAGTCCCCGGCCCTTCGGAACCGTCGTGGCATTACCGAAGTGCAACGGTTGTGGATAATAGCCTTTCCACCATATAATCACGCAAAATCAGCAAGAGAGCTAATAAACATGGCCTCCGCACTCGAGAGACTGTCTAACGAAATTGCATTAGCTCTCAGTGAGGGCAGCCAAGCGCTTCAGATCATATCAACAGAATTAGTGGCAGAGAGAACTATTGCCTGACAGATTCGCTTGGCGTTGGATTTTATTCTGGCGGAGAAGGGGGGGAACATGTGGCATTGTAGGAAGAGAGTGTAGCACTTACATACCGGACTCCTCTGAAAACATCACTGGTTTGGCAGCCCATATTCGCAAGGAGGTCTCAAAGATCCTGGCAATTGGGCCGGAGTTTCACGACTACAACTCAGGAGCGGGTGGCTGGTTGAAATGGCTATTTGAGGGCTGATGGCGATCACACCTGGCGTACGGAGTTATCTTAATTGCTGCCCTTTTGGGAACATATTGCCTAATAAGTGTATGCTTAAACTCCTGCTGCAAAGTCATGGCAGCACTGATCGCGCCTGTAGCAATTGCTAATGTCGTGACTCCCTGAAATAATGGCAGGTGGAAAGGTGCATCAGTACTAATTCTGAGGGGTGATCTTTGAATCACATGCACGGTGTACATACGGAACATTTGGGAGGTTACATACCCCGAAGGCCGTACATCTTTCCGACACACCCTGCAGCCCTCGTATCGTTTCATTTTGGCCAGTTGCAGTTTTATAAACATCTTCCATGACCAATGGAAGCGGATGTCGATGAGAAAACACTGTCTCTCACATTATATTCAATCCTGTCTCTCACGTTATATGACTGTGGGACTTACTGGTGGGGAATCCTGTTTTTTGCATTATACAACTAAGTCTTAACCATGTTGCAAATTGTAGCTAACCTCGCAGCTCGATGTGCTTTCTGTGTCTGCTAATGAAGACAACCCTGTGTGCAAAACAAATGACTCATCGCCAGGTGCTGACCCAGAGGCAATGGACTCTTCACAAACTTTGCCCGAGGTCTAAGTGCGTAAGATAACCCTGCTCGGCCCGGATAGCTATGAGCTAAAGAATTAGCAACAACAGGAATATCCTGTACATTACAAACTAATAACCATTTATGGCAAGGGCTAAGATAATGGAGGACTAATTAATTGCATGTAATGAATTGTGACGAGAATAAAGGCGATTGGCTGTATGTAAATTAGATTACAAACTGATTTCGCTTTTGAATCTGTTTATTAACCCGTGTGAACCTTAGCTCAAGTGAGAAAGGGTGCTGCCGATAGGCAGCGGAGTTTCCGGCCTTTTCTTGCTAACTTTTGGTTGGTTCAATTGGCTCTGTTTTATAACCTTTGCCCTAGAGTCGCCAGGTATCTTTATGATACCGCCACGAGGTTCATGTTCAAGCAATGATCAATAACTCAACACACCAATTAATAAGATTCAAATCAAAACACATTTATTATACACAGTACATCGCTACTCATGCATAAACTCTACTTTCTAGGATATTCCTATAACTAAAAGGCCTATACTTAGCTTCGGACTGGTCCACCAGGTCACGGGAACAAATGGTCTTTCGTTCATGTCCTGAGTCTCCGGGATTCAAAAGCTGGTATGGACTGGTAGATAGGAGCGCCTATCTCGTAGCGAGCGTAGACTTGAGACTTACTTGCTTCGAGACAACAAGGCAGGTCACTGTCAAGTGTAGGTTCAAGTTACTGAGTGACCATGCCAAAGAAGAACGATTTGAACTTGAGGGCTTTACTTTATCGTCCCCAGGGGCTTCCCGCCCTTCGGGGCGGACTCCGTACCTGGTTCCAAGTGATTGGACTACTTTCCGATCACTTGGATCGATTTCTCCAATGCTGGAGTGGTTCCCTGATCGCTGGGTTGTCCCTAATTGTCCGTTGGCCTTCCTTTATCTTGACTCCTGCTGACGCCGAGGAGTCTGGCTTGGCTTTGTTTACCTTAGCTGTTGCCATTGTGCCTGGGAATCGCACATGACTATGTAGATGGCTGCTACATTACTATGCAGATTGCTGCTGGTTTCGGTGCTGTCTGGTTGTTTTGCAGGTTCCAAGAAACATGATTTCTGTATTTGCGAGTCTTTGCCTGTGTTGGCTGAATTTCACTTCAGCCTTTGCGGTTCTCCATTTTAAGTCCGGAAGTGGCCAATTGAGGTGCCTACAAGCCCTCCTTGTGATCCTAACGCGAAGCGTGAAGGATCACATAACTGCGTTGTCTTCATTCCCTGACCCGGCGAGCACTCTTCTGTGGCCTCTACACTGACCATAACTATGCAAGAAATGTTTTAACTAACAATTTCTAACTAGCGCTATGCCAAAACAGGGACATGCATTACAACATTTTAAAAACGGTACCTCTAACTGTCCTTTATAAACTACACTCACTCAAACATTCAGTCACACTAACTTCCTAAACAATAGAAATTGAAAGCAGCATTTACATTTTTCCTGTCTTGGCAGTCAAGCACAGGGTTGTACAATCCTTCCATTTCTTTATTTATAGAAGAACGCAAACGAATATGCTATATTATAGATCGACAGGTTCGGGGGCCTGGTGAAAACCGAAAATAGGGGATCTCATTCTGTATACCGGGGCGCGAGCGCGGTCGGCTCTCCCTCTCCATTCTCTCATGCGGATAGTCTGCACGATGCTGCAGAGAATCGCCAACACGAGTAGGGATTCGGCTACGTAGGAAAGAGCTTATCATACCATGATGGTGTATTGGAGACTATCTAGGGGTTCTGTGTGCTATGGTGAAGTGAATCATTGACGACTGGGGAGGGGGGGGGGGGGGGCGGGGGGGGCAGTCAGGGGTTCGCTTTGGAGCACAACCGAATACAAATTGCAATAACGAAAAACACGTATGCCGTCTTCATTGTTGACTGCTTCTTTCTCTTCTCTTCTCTTCCTTTCCGTTTCGTCTCCTGGAGCTTCTGGGGTTCTGTGGGATCAAGCATAGTGTCTGATATTATCTTGGTTAACATCTCGTGCGGTAGTATGTCTGTCCTTTAATGCCAATTCTCCCTTTATGATTTGCCACCATGCGTGACTCCCTCGTTTTTTTTTAAACCGAATATTCAGGACAAGACACACTTAAAAAACTGAAACAGTGCGAGCAGTCTCGCAGGCTGTGCGATTTACCATCCAAATGTCTGAGGATGAAATAGCATAGGGATGGCAACCTAAGGGTCGCCTGAAAACAAAACAAAACTTATTGAACCAAAAGTGCCGAAATGAGGTACGTATGGGCCGCGACGGGTAAGAATTGGATGGAATCCCCGGGTAGGATGGCGACCAATACCGTGTGTGCTCCACCCGAGCGTAGCTGACCAGAGGGGGGTCCTCAGGCAGGGCGGAGACCAATGCCGTTTCTCCACTGCCTGAGCAACCGACAAGAACGGGCAAAAATGTTGTCGTAAATGTCCTACCTTTGAACCAGAAGGGCAGTTATGAACGGGTGTCTGGCAAGCTCTCAGCGGTTCCTGCCGATGAGTGTGCTGGCAAGTTCTCATAGGTTTCTGCAGACAACTAAGGCGTGGGGCCGTGGGGAAAAAAATTCCGATCTTACAAACAACATTTATCATGCTGCAGGTTCCATCAGAAAGGACACCGTTTTCTCCCAAGCGGTTCCTCTTTAAAACATCACCTGGACACCTCAGTTATCAGTTGCGAACAGGGTTGCAAAGGGGTTCTCGTTTTGGGAGTCTGACTCAAAGTCGTCATCTTCTCCCAGATGCCATACTCTCGAATGTATAAGGGCTGATAGGACTGCATGGTACGATTTGGGGTACATCTCGTCATTCCGGACGTGCCTGTATGAGTTATCGCGGTGCCAAAAGCTGGTGTCTAGTTCTGTGGGGATGGAATCGTCATCGTAGGGCGGTGGTGTTTGGTGGGGTTTATTGAGGAATGTGATGAGGAAGGGATCATTCGAATCGTGGTCAGATTCGCTGGGTGTGGGTCCTGTTGCATGGAGATAGCACAGAGGCGTGCTGTGGCGATCGTCACAGTCGCTGTCGCTGCTGCTGAAAGGGAGGACTGAATCCCAAGTGGCGTTGTTCTGTTGGGCCATTTTTCTGAGGGTTGATTTTAGGGTCCGATTCATGCGCTCCACGATACCACTTGACTGGGGGTGGTATGCAATGTGGAATTTTTGGGTAATGCCAAATATCGTCAGGACGTTCTTCATGACACGCCCCGTAAAATGGGAACCTTGGTCGGATTCAATGCTGTGGGCGAGTCCCCATCTCGTAAAGATGTGGTGGGTTAAGATCTTTGCGGTGGTCTTTGCCGTGTTCGTTCTGGATGGGAATGCCGCTACCCATTTCGTAAAAGTGCCTATGACGACTAGTTCGTATTTGTAACCATTCCTGCAAGGGGGCAATGGTCCTATAAAATCGATCTGGAGGTTAGTCCAGGGGCCGTTAACGGGGCGGCTGTGACTAAGTTGAGCCTTCTTGGCGTATCTGTCCGGATTGTTCTGGGCACAGATAAGGCAATTCTCAACGTAGTGCGTTACATCCTCTTTTAACTTGGCCACCAACAGAGCTGCCTGAGGTGGGCTGTAGTGGAATCAATTCCCTGATGTCCATGTCTGTCATGGAATAAAAAAATGAGCTGATTCCTGTCCTGTTCAGGAACCAAATAAAGAGTGACCTTTAACACCACACCGTCATGTGTGGTCAGTGCATTTTTAAACCTATCATAGGGTGCTGCAAATTGTCCTTTTAAAATCCCTCTGAGATTGCTATCCTGCTTCTGGGCCTGCACTAAATCCTCGATATTAGTCTGTGAGACCTGAACTGCATTTACTGGTGCGCTTTTGGGGTGTGTTCAAAAATATCTATGCCTGGAATCTGCTTTTGCCAGTGCGTCGGCCTTTACATTTCCAGGGGGGGGGGGGAGTGGGGGGAGGAACGGTGGTGACTTCGAACTTTAACGATTCCGAATGTCCTGTTCTGTGCATTTTCTAAAATGTGGCGGAGCAATGGGGCTGATGGGAGGGGCTTTCCGTCTGCGGAAAAAAATCCTCTTGCTTTCCACAGGGGTAGGAATTCTGTAAGGCTGTTGCAGACATAGAGGCGGTCCGAGTACATGTCTGCTGGGCTGGGGAAGGATTCTGGGTGATCTATAATATAATCAAGGCTGCTAGTTCTGCCGCCTGTGCACCTAAGTGGCCTGGTAGCTTGAGTGATATTTCTTCTCGGGTGCGTCCCTGCGCGTCCTCGACATAAATGCCGCATCCTGTAATGCGCTTCCCTTCTAATACTGTGGAAGACCCGTCCACATATATTCTTAAAGATTCGCACGTGTCTGTATGCTGGGTGCTCTGCGGTGAAGTTCAGGGGGCCTGTGTTGTGGTGCGGTGTGATGGTGTCACATTCATGGGAGGGTGCCTGGGTACTGAAGGATAGCGGCTAAGAAAGTGTGGGTCTTGGTTCTTTTAACAATGATGTCCCGTCCCTGCAAAAGTAGGGTCCATCTAGCTGCTCTCATGTGGCTAACTGTACCGTTCTTAAATGGTCCGTCAAGTAAACGTTGGGTGGGGATGTGGTCTGTGAGGATTGTGATGTGGTTTAGTCCGGTTATGTAAGACAAATACTGAACTGTCCAAAAAACTGCGAGCAGGTGTCTTTCACAGGCCGAAAATCCCTGCTCCACAGGATTTAAAAGTCTGGAGGCGCAAGCCACGGGTCTAAACTGTTTGTGCCGTTCCTGGAGGAGCACAGGCCGAAAGGGTGCGGTCTGTGCTAGCTATCTCTGTCGCGTAAGGGGAAAGTGGGTCTGGAACTTGGCGTGCGGGAGCTGTAATGAGGGCTCTTTTCAAAGCATCCACAGCATCCGTGTGTTGCGGAAGCCATTCCCAAGGGGCTCCTTTCTTTAGGAGTTCCGAGAGGGGTGCTGTCTTGCTGGCGAAACAGTCAATGTGGTTTCGGCAGTAGCCATCCAGTCCTAAAAACGACCGGAGGACTGAAACATTCTGGGGAAGGGGCAATTTGGCAATCGAGTCAATTCTTTAGTGCTCGATCTCGCGATTACCGTGCGTGATAATCGTTCCCAAATACATCACTTTGTTTTCCAAAATCTGGGCCTTTTGGGGTTTACTTTACAACCAATTTTCTGTAGGAGTTCGGACAGAAGCTCGATGTGCCCTGCCTTGGTGTCTGTCTGCAGTAATAGGGCATCCACATACTGGACCAGACATTCGGGGCGAGAAAATTTCGATAATCCATTTGCCAGCTGTCGGTGGAAAATGGAGGGCGAGTTGTGGAAGCCTTGTGGCAGGCATGTCCACGTGTACTGCTGATTTTTAAAAGTGAAGGCAAACTTGTATTGGCACGCTTTTGCCAATGGAATGGACCAGAATCCATTACTGATGTCCAAAACCGTAACGTATTGTGAGATGAGTCCCTGTTTGAGCATGGTCTCGGGACTTGTGCCTACCGTGGGGGCTGCTGCGGGGGTGACTTTGTTGAGTTCCCGGTAATCGATGGTCAGTCGCCATGATCCATCGGGCTTTCTCACTGGCCAAATCCGGGCATTATTAGTGGAGGCTGCTGATCTGAGTACACCCTGCTCTAATAAGCTGTCGATCACTTTTGCGATTTCTCCCTCTGCCTCTTGGGGAAATCCGTATTGCTTTTGGTGTCTGTGGGTCAGGTCCTGTGATTTGTACTGAACCAGTCATCCGGCCACAGTCGTGTTTCTGGGTCGCGAATGCTGTCCTGTTCTTTTGTAAAACTTCCCTAACCTGCTTGTCCGTGCTAATTATGGTCGGGACAAACCAAAATTCGCCGACTGCGCTAATCTTGTTTGCATATTCTCCTATTGTGAGCGTTGCGGATTTTGCCATTCTCCAAACACACTGGTTGACTGAATCAAAGGACAGGCTGTGGGAATTCATAAAATCGATGCCCAAAATGTGTTCTGCTGTGTGGGGCAGGACGACTAAGACTGTGGGGTGCTTGGTGGTGATGTTGCCGATTTGAATGGGTACAGGGGCGGCGATGTGTCCCTGTTGTGAGTGGCCTGTGAAGCCACTGAGGGTGATGGTGGCTGTAATGGGCCACGTGTCTTTCTGGAATATGGTGGAGGAATTGATTGTGGCTGTGTCACAAAGAAATCCGTTGGGCTGCCCCCGTATCTTTGCTGCAACTACTGGTCGGCCGTACCTATCCCAAAGGGTGTCGCAGACTCAACTGGGGGAGCCCGAACACCGTCAGTCTGTCCCGTTCAGGTCTGCTTGGTCTGAACGGCTGCTCACACTATGTATGGGCTCTGTCCCATTCTTAGTCAGAGTGCCTGCATGCTGGGCTCTCTGTGGCTTTCGTGGGGCATTGCATTCTCGTGCAAAGTGTCCTAACTGTCCACAGTTGTAACACTCCTGAGGATTTTGTGGGGGGGCTGTTCCTGCCTTCGTTCACCGCTTGGATGTCTGCTCCTGCCTGTTGTTCCTCGGGTTTCCTGACTGCGGATTTGTTTTGTACTGCTTGCTCCCAGGTGCGGGACAATATTTTTAAAACCCATTTTTCATTGTGGGCTTCCTCTGAGGGGTCATAATTTGTGCAGGCTTCTTGTCCTGCCTCTGTGGCATGGGAGATAAGGGTGCGGGCCATACCGTCTTGGGACAAATGGGCGCATTCTAAATTTCCAAAAACTGCTGTGAAATGAATCCACAAGCGTCCAGCAAACGCTGTGAGGTGCTGGGTTTTCGTTTGCCTGCACTTGTTGAGGCCTTCTACTGGGTCACCCCTGTTATACCGATCGCGTCTAGGATCGTGGTATGCATTTCTGCAAGGGAGCCTCCTCCTACCTTCTGTGGGTCGGGAAGGGCGGCTGCGCCCGAAGGGTCTAAACTCAAAACTGTGAGCTTCACGTGCTCTCGCTCATCCCGGCCGGATATGGTAGCTTGCTGTTTTACTCTGGCAAAGAAGTGGTGGGGTTCTGAGGTGGGGAGGAACGGTTTGATTTTATCGCACGCGTCCCGTAATTGGGTCACTGTTAAGGGGGTGGTGTACAGAAATTCTGTGTCGTCCGATGTGGCTGTGCGGTGGGTGATGACTGGGTTCATTGGAGCCTGAACTATCTGGTCTGTTGTGGGTTGGGGCGCTTTTCTCTTCTGGGGCTTTCACTGCGCACATGTTCCCTGAACATATCTCTGCACTGTCTCACTCAATTCTTCCCAATCAGGGCCGGCTTCCTCATCTAACTGTGATCCAAAGTTTTCCTGGCAACCTTTTTGAACTGAAAGCAGAGACTGCAGTTCTGAAATCTGCTTCCGGCACTTTGCGTGATCTAATGAGGTCTGCCTGTGCTCCATGGTAGGAGTATGGAGTTCTCGTAGTGCTGCTTTCAGTTCGCTACAATGCCTTTGCAATGCCTCTACCTGCTTCCCTGCTTCCTCTCGTACCAGGACTGCACGCTGCGTGTCCTGATAGGCCTTTTCGTACTGTGTCTGGCAGCTGCTGAGGTGCGCCAGACAAGACTGGTGTGCCAATTGGCATCATCCACCTCACCGTCCATTGCTGCTCACTTCCTTCTTAATTCTAGGTTCTCTTTCTATACCTCGCGCACATCGACCTTACTCATTCGATGTGCCTCCTCTATCTCTCAGCGGAGGGTCCGAACAAACTCGTCTGTGCCTCGCAAATGAAAAATGGAAAGTCACTTATTGTCACAAGTAGGCTTCAATGAAGTAACTGTGAAAAGCCCCTAGTTGCCACATTCCGGCTCCTGTTCGGGAAGGCTGGTACGGGAATTAAACCGTGCTGCTGGCCCGCCTTGGTCTGCTTTCAAAGCCAGCGATTTAGCCCAGTGAGCTAAACCAGTCCCTGTGCCATTGTGCCAAACAGGACACGATTGCCATTGGCTTGCGAGCTTTTCCCAAGCTTTTCTTATGGATTTCGCTCAGGTTCTCCCACCAAGTATGTCCGATACTCCCGGGACCTGTTTCCTCATTTTCACAGAATTCGCTCCAAAGAACATAGAACATTGCAGCGCAGTACAGGCCCTTCAGCCCTCGATGTTGTGCCGACCTGTGAAACCACTCCAAAGCCCATTTACACTATTCCCTTATCGTCCATATGTCTATCCAATGACCATTTGAATGCCCTTAGTGTTGGCGAGTCCACTACTGTTGCAAGCAGTGCATTCCGCACCCTTACTACTCTCTGAGTAAAGAACCTACCTCTGACATCTGTCTTATATCTATCTCCCCTCAATTTTAAGCTATGTCCCCTCGTGCTAGACATCACCATCCGAAGAAAAAGGCTCTCACTGTCCACCCTATGCAATCCTCTGATCATCTTGTATGCCCTAATTAAGTCACCTCTTAACTTTCTTCTCTCTAACGAAAACAGCCTCAAGTCCCTCAGTCCTTCCTCATAAGATCTTCCCTCCATACCAGGCAACATTCTGGTAAATCTCCTCTGCACCCTTTCCAATAATTCAACATCCTTGGGCTGTTTAGCACAGGGCTAAATCGCTGGCTTTGAAAGCAGACCAAGGCAGGCCAACAGCACGGTTCAATTCCCGTAACAGCCTCCCCGAACAGGCGCCGGAATGTGGCGACTAGGGTGGGTTTCCTCCGGGTGCACCGGTTTCCTCCCACAGTCCAACAATGTGCTGGTTAGGTGGATTGCCCATGATAAATTGCCCTCAGTGACCAAAAAAGGTTAGGAGTGGTTATTGGGTTACGAGGATGGGATGGAAGTGAGGGCTTAAGTGGGTCGGTGCAGACACGATGGGCCGAATGGCCTCCTTCTGCACTGTATGTTCTATGTTCCAATAACCTGCTTTTTTTAACTTATACTCGGGGCCTTGACAGCACCCTTTCTCACTTGAGCTAAGGCTCACACGGGTTAATATACAGATTCAAAAGCGAAGTCAGTTTGTAATCTCATTTACATAGAGCCAATCGCCTTTATTCGCGTCACAATTTATTACATGCAACTAATTATTCCTCCATTATCTTAGTCGATGCCATAAATGGTTATAAATCATTGACTCTGGTCTACAATGTAGTTGGGGCATATTGCAACCATTGACCTGGAAAACGTCTCTTTGGGTGGCGTTTCCATTTGCTGTGTTCAGGGAATGGATCCGCATTATTTCTTGAGTTCAGTATGTTCACATTATCGATGAAATTAAGTCACTGTGCAAATCCCCCAGACGCTACATTCTGGCGCCTGTTCAGGTACACAGAGGGAGAATTCACAATATCTAATTCACCTGACAAGCACATCCTTAAGGACTTGTGGGAGGAAACCAAAGGATCCGTGGGGAAACCACGCAGGCACGGCGATAATGTGTAGGCTTCACAGTGAGACAAGTCGGGAATCGAACGCGGGTCATTGGCGCTGAAAGCAATAGTGCGAACGACTGTGCCACCGTTCCGCTGCCACATCTTTGCCACCCTACTATGTACGTTATCAGGTCCGGGGACCTTGTGTGCTCTTAATCCCAATAGTTTGTTCAGTTCAGTTTCCCTATTGATGCGGATTCTTCTCAGTTCCTCCCTTTCTATTACCTGGAAATTCCCGTTCAATAGGAATGGTACTGGTGTCCTCCACAGTGGAAATTGAGGACATTTTTAATCTTTGTAATGACTTTGATCTCTTTGGTTAGTCATGAATGTTTTTTACTCCTCTTAACATCGTTCTTCCTCACTGGGTAACATTTTACTTGTGAGCATTTTCTTGAACAACTGACACTACTCATCAGCTACCCTATCTTTTTTACCTTCCTGCTCACTCTCCGTGGGCCAAATTTGTCTTCATTCCGATGTCATTTTCCTTGGTTTAACTCCATAATGCAAGTGTAGGACTCCACTTCCTCGCGTCAAACCGGATTTTGAATTCGATCATATTACGTTCACTATTTTCTAGAGGATCCTTAACTGTGAGGTCAGTAATTAATCCCTCGTCATGACAGAGTTTCCAATCCAGAGCAGCCTGCTCTCTGGATGGTTATAGGATACTGCGAGGCCAGGATAGAGTGGATGTAGAGAGACTGTTTCCACTCCTTGGAAAAGGTAGAACCAGACAGCGCAATCTCAGAGGAAAGGGGCGATCCTTTAAAACAGAGACGAGGAGGGATTTCTTCAGCCAGAGGGTGGTGAATCTGTGGATTATTTTGACGCAGAAGTCTGTGGAGGCCAAATCACCGAATCACAGACTCTCTCTCTCGCTCTTTGTCTTTGTCTCTGCTTCACTCACTTCCTCGTTCCATGTTTCGCTATGTGCCTGAGTCTCTTCCCTTGCCCTCATCTCTACATTTAGCTGTCACACTTTCTCTCTCCTCCCTGCCTCACTCTCTTTCTCATTTCTCTTCCTCGCCATTGGCCGCAATTTGGCTGCCGTAGTTCCCCGATTATTATCTCTCTGGCTCACAGTCTCGCTCTCCATCTCTCCTCCTGTCTTTCTCTCTGCCTCACTCCCTACCTCTCTATCGCAATATGCCTCAGCTTCTGTCTGTCTTTCAATATAGCTCAACAACCTCTCTCTCTCACCCTGTCTGTCTGTCTCTCTCTCACTTACACTGTCTCTTCCTTTCTCTGTCTCTTTCACACTTTTCTGCCTACCCCCCCCCCCCCCCCCCCCCCCCGATTTCTCACGGCTCTCTCTTTCTCTCTCTCTCTGTCGCCCTTTCTGTCCCGAATCTTGACATGATTACGGTAAAAGAACAGAATAAAGAACAAATTAAATTACAGCTACATGAACAGGCGCCTCGGCCCTCCAAGCCTTTAGTGACCATGCTGCCACTCTGAGCTAAAATCCCCTCCAATTCCGTGGACCATATCCCTCTATTCTCATCCTATTCATGTATTTATTAATTCGTCCCTTAAGAGTCCATTTCGTATTTTCTAGGCAGCGAGTTCCATGTACCCACCATCCGCTGTGTACACTTGCCTCGTACATCCCCTTCAAACGTTGTCCCTCGCACGTTAATCCTTTGCTCGTAGTAATTGACTTTTCCAACCTGGAGAAAAACTTTTCACACTCCATTCTGTCCATGCCCCTCATAATCTTGTAGATATCTATGAGGTCTCCCTTCAATCTCCATAGTTCTCCTGACCAGAAACCAGGTTTTCCCCATATCCTTTGACCTTTGATACCTGCCCTGCTCCCAGAGATTTTCGACAACGCTGTGTGCACATCATCTGTCACCTCACTCTCTTCGTCCCCACTGGAATCTAGGATACTTGTCCCATCCGTGAGAGGGCTGATGACGATGGCCAGGCTGGCTGCTCAATGGGAACAATGGATTGTCAAATGATTGGTGTTTCTGTCCAGTCAGCGTCCGTGATCCGCTGATGGAACATCAGCCCGGCCAATGAAACGGCAGACATTCCAGGAGAATGGTGAGTGTCTGTGACTATGGATAGTTTTCATACCAGTGATTGAAGAGACATGCCCGGTGAATGGGGTTTCCACTCAGGATTTAATGAATTGAAACATTTGGTAATTGGAAATGTCAGCATATTCTTCAACTGCTGTCTGAACTCAGCCTGTGTAACGACATAAATTGCAGTGTTTGTGCAGCAACTCAAGAGCTGTAGCATGAAGCCTAATTCTTGAACATAATCATCTAACCCCACAGTAATATATACAAAAAAACTCATCCGTTTCCAAATCGAATAAAGCATGAACATTGACCATAAAAGGATGAAATTGGCCGAGATAATAAACAATAAAATAATAGAGTTCCTCCGACTCTCCATCTCTGGATCACTGGGTCTCTCCCCACTGCAGTGAGCCCGGAGTCTCCTGCGGGCCCTGCTGCTCAGGACAATGTGTCTGACGGTGAGAACATTGAGCAGCAGAATCAGGACAAATGGAACACACGGGGTTAGAATGTTGTGGAGGAACTCGATTGTTGTCCAGAACAGAGAGAACAGAACATCATCTGTGATCTCACAAAACCAGGGTCGGTTCAGTAACCAATAACGACCTGTTAACATAAAATACCAGAAGATGTTCTTCAAACAGCTCAGCACAGTCACTGCTCCCAGAATCACAGACGCCGTTTTCTCGCTACAATATTTATTTTTCAGCTTTGGGCAACAAATGGCCACAAATCGATCAAATGTGAAAGCGACGGTGAACCAGACAGAACAGTCAGTGGCTGCATAAAGCAGGACGGCGTGGATATTACACACGGGGATGGACCACAGGAAATAAAACTGATTTTTAAAAGCAATGGGAATGTGTCTCAATATCAGGTCGAGGAAAACAACCAGTAAGTCGCCAACGGACATAGCCACCAGGTAACAAGTGACACATTTGGACAGTCCACAGACTTTTCTCTTCAGGATCGCTATTGTGATGAAGTTCACTGTGAGGAAGGGAAATACACAATTAAATTATACATCAGGCAGATGAAGTGATAACCAGCTTGATTAAGGTGGTGTTGACAAAGACAAAAAACACAAATACACACTTACAAACAAAGATACACAAATACCACCCGCACACAGACTCACACCCACACAAGCACACACCGAGAAGCACCGTTTGTCTGTCAGACTCGCCAACACATTCTCACCCACTCTCACTTTCTCACACTCCTCACACACACAAAAACACAAAGACCCGCATACCCGCCACACACCCATAACCGCCACACACCCATACCCCCCCCCACACAAACATGCACAGAGACAACCATATTCACTCACCTGCATGCACCCGCACTTCAACATACCCACTCACATATCCACATCTAAATAGATACATTCACAAGCACACTGACACTCACATAGAAAAACAAACCTACAAAAGCATAGTCATCGACACACACATTCACTCACGCACACTGAGGCAAGCATACATCCAAACACGAGCACACACATGTATACACATACAAACGCACCCCACTCTTATGCTGCACGCAGAGTCTATTAAAAACACCACAAACAACCATATACCCACGCAAACAGAATCACACACACCCAGCAGAGAGCAGTAGAGCGGAGCTGCTGATTCGCTGTTGCGCGGAAAATTTGCATTGCGGCCGTCGTATGTTGAAGGTGGTTTGTGAAGGAGCTGTTGTCAAGTGACAGTTAATTCCGAAACATTTCTTCAGTGTCTCCCTCCCTGCGCCTTCTCTAATAAAAAAAAAAGACAATCACTGTAAGGATCCGAGCCGAGTAAAGATCAAGAGGGAGACTTGAGGGCAGGTAGAAGTAGAAATAAGCTGAACCGTGACGTCACAGCCTGCAGGTAATTGATTGGTTGGTGACTGGTAAGTACTTTTTCTTTTCTCTGAGGTGTTATCGTGCGGGGCACAGTGGTTGCTGAGTGAGTGCTTGCTGAGAAGGGAGTAACTTTTTCAAAAACTTACTATTTGGAGTTTCCAGCTGAATCCGGTCGGAGTGAGGACAGAGTGACTGCTGGGTAACTGGTAAAGATTTAAATTGTTTGAACAGGCCCATAACAGCCGATTGCTGTTCTCGTGTGGGGCGCTATGATTGCTGGTTACGTGTTTTATTTTTACCTGTATTTAAGTGGGCAATTTCTAAACCCTAGACACTACGCTTGTTGTGTCCCCCACCCTTCCAACTCCTTTAACCTAAGGGGTGGAGTGAATAACAGGTACGCTCTTTCTTTCTTTTTCTTTTTTTTATTTGGAGGGGATGGCAGGGAAGGTAGTGGAATGTTCCTCCTGCAGAATGTTTGAGGTGAGAGACACCGTCAGCGTCCCTGCTGATTTCACCTGTGGGAAGTGCACCCATGTCCAGCTCCTCAGGAACCACGTTTGAAAACTGGAGCTGGAGCTGGATGAACTTCGGATCATTCGGGAGGCAGAGGTGGTCATAGATAGAAGCTTCAGGGATGTAGTTACTCCGAAGAATCAAGATAGATGGGTGACAGTGAGAGGGGCTGGGAGGAAGCAGTCAGTGCAGGGATCCTCTGTGGTCGTTCCCCTCAGTAACAAGTATACTATTTTGGATACTGTTCAGGGGGACGACCTACCAGGGGTAATCCGCGGTGAATGGATCTCCAGCACTGAGTCTGTCCCTGTGGCTCAGAAGTGAAGGAGGGAGAGCAATAGCTATTGGGGACTCGATAGTTGGAGGGACAGATAGACGGTTCTGTGACAGCGAAAGAGACTCACGGCTGGTATGTTGCCTCCCGGGTGCCAGGGTCCGTGACGTCTCGGGCCGTGTTATCAGAATCCTTAAAGAGGAGGGGGAGCAATCACAAGTCGTGGTACACATCGGTCCCAACAACATAGGTAAGAGAATGGACGGGGATTTAGAATAGGAATTTAGGGAACGAGGGTGGAAGCTGAGAGCCAGGACAGACTATGTTGTCATCTCTGGTTTGTTGCCGGTGCCACGTGCTAGTGAGGTGAGGAACAGGGAAAGAGTGCAGATCAACACGTGGCTGCAGGGATTGTGTAGGAGGGAAGGTTTCAGATACGTGGATAATTGGGAGCACATTCTGGGGAAGGTGGTACCTGTACAGACAGGACGGTTTGCACCTGAACCAGAGGGGCACCAATATCCTGGGAAGGATATTTGCTCCGCCAATTCGGGGGAGGGAGGGGAGGGGGAGGCGGGGGGGGGGGGGGGGGTGGGGGGGGGGGGGGAGGGGGTTAAACTAATTTGTCAGGGGGCTGGGAAAACGAACGGTAGTCCAGAAGCCAGTGTTGAGAGTAGTGAGGTACTGAGGAGGGTATCAAGGTCGCAGGATTGTTCCGGCAGACAGAAAGGTGGGTTGAAGTCTGTCTACTTCAATGCAAGGAGCATCGGGAATAAGGAAGGTGAACGCGGAGCGTGGATTGGTACTTGGGACTACGATGGTGTGACCATTACGGAAACATGGTTACAACAGGGACAGGAATGGTTGTTGAATGTTCCGGAGTATAGATGTTTCATTAAGAGTAGGGAAGATGGTAAAAGAGGTGGAGGAGTAGCATTGTTAACCAAGGATAGATTAACGGCTGCAGAAAGGCAGTTTGAAGGGGATCTGCCCATGAGGTAATATGGGCCGAAGTTAGAAATAGGAAAGGAGAGGCTACATTGTAAGGCGTTTTCAATAGACCACCAAATAGTAATAGAGATGTGGAGGAAGAAATTTCAAAAGAGATTATGGTTTGGTGTGGAGGTCTCAGGGTAGTTGACATGAGTGACTTTAACTTTCCAAATATTGATTAGAACCTCTGTAGGTCGAACAGTTCGGATGGGGCAGTTTTTGTACAGCGTGTGCAGGAAGGTTTCCGGACACAATATGTGGATCGGCCGACAAAAGGCGGGTGGTGGTGGTTGGGGGGGGGGGGGCAGGCACATTGGATTTGGTACTGGGTAATGAACCGGGCCAAGTGTTAGATTTGTTTGTGGGAGAACACTTTGGAGATAGTGACCACAATTTGGTGTCTTTCACTATTGCAATGGAAAGGGATAGGGCCATACGGCAGGGCAAGGTTTATAATTGGGGAGGGGTAATTATGATGCGTTCAGGCAATAATTAATGAGCATAAGACGGGAACAGAAACTTTCAGGGATAAGCACAAAGGAAAAGTGGAGCTTGTACAAGGAACAAATACTGCCTATCCTTGATAGGCATGTCTCTGTCACGCAGGGAGGAAAAGGCCGTTTGAGGGATCCATGGTTCACACAAGAGGTTGAATGTCTTGTCAAGAGGAAAAAGGAAGAGTATGTAGGATGAGAAATCAAGGTTCAGTAGGGTCGCCTGAGGGTTACAAGGCAGCAGGAACGAGCTGAGAAAAGGGCGTAGGAGAGCTAGGAGGGGACACGAGAAGTCCTTCACGGGTCGGATCAAGGGAATCCCAAAGCATTTTACTCGTCTGTGAGAAATAAAAGAATGACCAGGGTGAGAGTAGGGCCGGTCAAGGACAGTGGTGGAAACTTGTGCATGCAGTCAGAAGAAATAGGAGAGGCGTTGAATGAATACTTTACTTCAGTGTTCACAAAGGAGAGGGGCCATGTTTTTGAGGATGAAAATGTGATTCAGGCGGGAAGGCTGGAGCAGGTAGATGTTCTGAGGAAGGATGTAGTGGAAATTTTGAAAAACGTGACGGTCGACAAGTCCCCTGGGCCAGATGGGATATATCCAGGGACTCTTTGGGAGGCAAGGGATGAGATTGCAGAGCCTTTGGCTTTGATCTGTGGGACCTTGTTGACGACAGGGACAGTGCCAGAGGATTGGAGAGTGGCAAATGTTGTCCCTCTGTTCAGGAAAGGGAATATGAATGACCCTGGTAATTATAGGCCAGTTAGTCTTCCTCAGGTGGTCGGTAAGATAATGGAAAAGCTCCTCAAGGATAGGATTTATGACCATTTGGAAAGATGCAGCTTAATCCGGGATAGTCAACACGGATTCGTGAAGGGTAGGTTTTGCCTCACAAATTTGATTGAATTCTTTGAGGAGGTAACTAAGTGTGCAGATGAAGGTAGAGCAGTTGATGTCGTATACATGGATTTTGGTAAGGCGTTTGATAAGTTTCATGGTTGGCTCATGAAGGAAGTAAGGAGGTGTGGGATAGAGGGAAATTTGGTTGGCCAATTGGATGAATAATTGGCTATCACATAGAAGACAGAGGGTGGTGGTGGACGAAAAATGTTTGGACTGGAGACTAGTTACCAGTGGTGTACCACAGGGATCAGTTCTGGGTCCTCTGCTATTTGTGATTTGTATCAATGACTTGGAGGAGGGGTCAGTAAATTTGCTGATGACACCAAGATTGGTGGAGTAGTGGATGAGGTGGAGGGCTGTTGTAGGCTGCAAAGAGACATTGATTGGATGCAGAACTGGGCCGAAAAATGGCAGATGGAGTTCAACCCTGATAAGTGCGAGGTGATTCATTTTGGTAGAAAAAACTTGAATGCGGATTACAGGGTCAACGGCAGGGTTCTGAGAAATGTGGAGGAACAGAGAGATCTTGGGGTTCATGTCCACAGATCTCTGTAGGTTGCCACTCAAGTGGATAGAACCGTGACGAAGGTGTGTGTTATAGTGTGTTAGCGTTTATTAACATGGGGCTTGAGTTTAAGAGCCGCGGGGTTATGATGCAACTATACATGACCCTGGTGGGACCACATTTGGAGCATTGTGTTCAGTTCTGGTCACCTCATTATAGAAAGGATGTGGAAGCATTGGAAAGGGTGCTAAGGAGATTTACCAGGATGCTGCCTGGTTTGTAGGATGGGTCTTAAGAGGAAATGTTGAGGGAGCCAGGGATTTTCTCTTTGGAGCGGAGGAGAATGAGGGGCGACTTAATAGAGGTTTATAAGATAATGAGGGGGATAGATATTTCCTCGGGAGCCTATTTCCTCGGGAGGATTAAGCTGTTACAAGGGGGCATAACTATAAGATTACGGGTGGGAGATACAGGAGGGATGTCCGAAGTAGGTTCTTCACTCAAAGATGTGGCCATGATAAATTGCCCTGAGAGTCCCACATATTCAGTGGGGTTACTGGGTTATGGCGATAGGGCGAGGGCATGGCTTAAGAAGTGTGGTGCAGACTCGATGGGCCGAATGTCTTCCTATTGAACTGTAAATTCTATGATTCGCGTAGCCACACACACAGAAATACACCTACACACAGACACCCAGTCGCATAAGCATGCAAACCCACATACATACACTTATATACAAATGAAAACACCTACACACAAACACTGACACACACACACAACAATGAATCACTGACACACATACGCCCACAGACAAACACACGAATACACACACAAACAGTCCTCACATCCACTCACACAAGCCACTCGAATATACAGCAGTACACACAGATTCGCCCGCCTATACACACTCACACAAATATCCCCCCCCCACACACATACAATGACTCCCACAAGTAAACAATCAAACACACACGAGCTCACAGACACACACACATTCACACCAACACCCAAGGGCGCATACAGTCATACAAAGAGACCCAGATACAAAAGCAGACAGATACCCGTCCCCACACACCAACCAGCCACACCGCATCCCCACACATATGCTCGAACCCGCACACGCACACAGTCAAACGTATGCACACACACAAACATCCACACACACGTATACTGACCCCCCCCCCCCACCACCACCAAGTAAACAATCAAACACACACGAGCGCACTTACACACATACACAAACACATACACGACAGACATGGACACACATATTCGCAGACACACACACACGCACATCACACAGACCAAGACACAAAATCAGACAGATACCCAGACACATGCACACAACCAGGCACACCCGATGCCCATACACATACACGCTCGAACACACATGAAAACTCTGGCTGTCACACAGACTCTCTCTCACACAGACACATATACGTATACACAGACAGACAGACGGACACACACAGAAGCTCTGTCTTTCACACCCTCCCACACACACCCTCACACAAACACGAACGCAAATAAGCGCATCTACCCTCACCTGCACACACTCATCGACACACCCTCTCACATCCCCACATCTACACACACACAGATTCATATACCAACACTCATATCCACGAGTATACATAACCCCCCCCCCCCTCATACACACACACACTCACACACGCACACTTACAACCACCCACTGACACGCACTTAACCCACACATACACAACTCTGACTCCCACACACACGGAAACATGTACCATGTACAAAGTCGCCCAGGCACCCAGCCACACGCGCACTTTGTTCTGGGGCAGATTAGAAGAATCTTCAAAATGTATTATGGAGTTCACCTGACCTATAATTATTGTTGAATAGACTGGCTGGGCACAAGGGCCTTCTCTTGAGGTGCGATTTAACAGTCTTCTTCGACACATTAATCAAAATAAGCTTTATTCTAAGAATTTAGCTAACATTTATATGAACAAACAGCAAGACATTATTTTCAATTACAAACCTAAAGACGCAATACAGCTGCAATAATCTATGTATAACGTTTAATGATTTACCCCTTAACTGTTCCAATTTAAACACAATATTGCATAACCCAAAAAAAAATCATTTTTCAGGGCTTATCCCAGACTCTGCATTCTCACTTGAATAAGACTGGCTTTACCTGTAATTCGGACCTTATCCCACCAACAGGTTTAAACCCTTCCTGAAAGCAAACTTTCTCTTTAAAGTTACCAGAATATAGCAGGTAGCTCTATTCATTTTTTTTTTACTGGAACAGATATTTAAAATGAAAATAGAGAAACAGAAACAAAATACTTCTTTCTCCCTGAGTCCACTGCAGTCAAAAGTGAAAGTTAAAGAAAGAAAACCTCACAGCCACAGCTCAGCACGACCCAAAAAATGACATTACTGAAGCCATGTGATAAGACAAAAACAGTTCTCAAAGGGACACTCAATTAACAACGCACACAACCCCAGAAATACCCAACCACACACAAACAGACACAATCACATACGCATGCTCACCCCACACACAAATTTACACTGACCCACACGCGCTTACAGAAACACATACAGGCCAATACACACCTTCGCACACCAACACAAACACACAAAAACACAGGGATACACAGTCACACAGGAACACACAATGGCGCGCACAACACAGACACACACTCGCCCACACACATACTCACAACCACTCACACACTCATTGCCCTTTGCCCCAAAGCCATATAGACCTATAAACACACATAAACACGCACACGGATAACTAAGCACCCACGATATTAACTCACATAAAAACACCGACACACAAATACTGACACACAGTCACAAACACTCACACAAATACACCCTTACACTAACACAAACAAACACACCCTCACGTTAGCTTTCACACGCACACAAACACCCACAGACACACGCTCTCTCACACACACTTAGACACATTTACGCAGACACAATCACACACACCCAAGCGCATGCGCAGACACACACAAACACGCACTCACATAGACGCTTGAAGACACATGCGGACACCAACAGCACTCTCTATCTCTCTCTCTCTATATATATATCCTAACTCTCTCTCACACACACATGCTGACAGACAAGCAAAATACGCCCCTAGCGATTAACTAGGTGAAGGCTAAGGCATCTGCCCCCGTGCCCGCTGCAGCTCGTGCTCATCCTAAAATAGGTTTTAGGGGGCCGGGCGACACACGCACAGGTCGGACCCCTAGACTTTTCCTGAGTACCGACCTCCAAATATGTTCGAGTTTCGGAAAGGACAAAAACATGGGAACACGATATTCGGGGGCCCTCCCACATCGCTCACAGATATCCTCTACCTCCACGACCAGCTGGTTTGTCCTTGATTCAGTGAGGTGAGCACTACACTACCTTCAGCTGTATCAGCCCCAGCATCACAGATGAAGTCCAGGCATTCACCCTCCGTAACATCTCACAGCACAGTCCCTCTTTTAGCACCATCGCCAGATCCTCTTCCCATTTCATATTTATCCCCATCCATGGACACCCAATCCTCCTCCAGGATCATTCCGTAAATGTCCGAGACGACTCCCTTCTCCACTCCTCCCACTGGAAATACTTTCTCCAAAAGCTAAAGTACCGGCTCCACCAGGGACGGCGGGATCAGTTTCCTGACCAAACCCCTCTCACCTGCATATCCCTAAACTCCTCTCACTGTAAATTCATATGTGTCTGAACACTTATAGACTCGGAAATCGTCCCCCAAGAAACAAATCCTTCATTTCACTGATTCCCTTCTCTTCCGTACTCCTAAACCTTGGTTGCAACCTCCCTGATCTGAGCAGGTGATTCCCCCTAATCAGCATATCCCCTTTCCCAGCCCTCAAATTGAAGTGTCGCTTTAACTGCCCCAAATCCTCAGTGTGGCCACGAACACCTTACCCTCCGAGTATTTCCCTGGGCCATCGGGAGCGCTGCCGTTGCCAACCGCCACAACACTGACACCCTGGATGAGCCCACCCTCATCCTGTTCCACGGAGCCCACCCCATGCCTATCATCAGAGCCCGTCTCCATCCTTATCCACAGAACTCACCCTATCCTTACCCACGTGCCCGTCTCCATCCTTACCCACAGATCTCACCCCCATCCTTACCAACGGTGCCCGTCTCCATCCTTACCCACAGATCTCACCCCCATCCTTACCAACGGTGCCCGTCTCCATCCTTACCCACAGAGCCCACACCCATCCCTATCTTCAGAGCCCGACTCCAATTCTATCCACAAAGCCCAGGCCCATTCTCACCCACAGAGACCGTCTCCATCCTTACCCACAGAACACCCACCCATTCTCACCCACAGAGACCGTCTCCATCCTTACCCACAGAACACCCACCCATTCTCACCCACAGAGACCGTCTCCATCCTTACCCACAGAACACCCACCTATCCTTATCCACAGAGCCCGTCTCCATTCTTATCCACGGAGCCCGCCTCAATCCATATCCACAGAGCCCGTATCCATCCTTACCCACAGGCCCCTTCCCTTCCTGACACCATCCTCGCACATTCTCAGCGTTTACCCCCCCAGTAATGGTAAAGCGAGTTCGGGAGGCACAGTCGCCGCTCTGTAATGCCATCTTTCTAATTCTGGTGAGCCCCTCCCACAAAAAAAAATATGAATGAGATCAACTTATCCACGCCCTTGATGAACGATTTTAGTAGAACTGCGGGCAGCACTGGCACAGAAACAGCGGTAATACATTCACTTTGACAGCCTGTTCCCGGCCTGCCAATGGCAAAGAAAGAATGTTCCACCTTGTCAAATCAGCATTCACACTCCCCACCAAGATGGGTTACAGTTTCCTCTAACAAGTCCCGAAAGACGTGCTTGTTAGGTGAATTGGACATTCTGAATTCTCCCTCAGTGTACCCGAGCAGGCGCCGGAATGTGGCGACAAAGGGTGTTTGTGAAACTGGAGGCCTGTGACCAGCTCAATGTCTCAACATCAGTGCTGGCTCCATTGTTATTTGTTAGTTATCCTTCTCATTTGCATGAGCATTTAGGAGGCATGGTTAGTAAGTTTGTAGATTGGTGGCATGGTGGTCATTGAGGAAGGTTATCTCAGATTGAAACTGGACATTAATCAATTGGGCCAGTGAGCCGAGGAATAGCAGATGGCGTTTTATAGAGATAAATGTTAGGTGATGCATTTTGGGAGATCGAATCATGACAGGACCTACTCAGTTAATGGTAGGGAGTTGGGAAGAGTTAGACAACAACGTGATCTACGAATGCAAATTCATTGCTCCTTGAAAGTGGAGTCCCAGGAGGACAGAGGGGCGAAGAAGGTATTCGGCATGCTTTGTTTCATAGGTTAGAAAATTGAATACAGAAGTTGGGACATCTTGCTGAATTTGTACAAGACATTCGTAAGGCCACACTTGGAATACTGTGTACAGTTTTGTCCCCCTGTTATAGGAAGGATATTATTAAACTAAAAAGTGTAAAGAAAAGATTTGGTGGGATGCTACCGCGACTTGATGGTTTGAATAATAAGGAGAGGCTGGGGAGACTGGGACTTTTTCCGTGGAGCATCGGAGGCTCAGGCATAAACTGATTGAGGTCTACTAAATAATGAGGGCATAGCTAAGATAGAGAGTCAACCTGTTTTCCACAAGGTAGGGGGTCTAAAACTATAGGGGAGAGGCTTAAGGTGAGAGAGGAGAGATACTAAATATTCCAGAGAGGCACTGTTTTAACACAGAAGATGGTGATTGTCTGGAAACAGCTGCCAGAAGCAGCAGTACAGGCGGATACAAGTTTATCCTTTTCCAAACATTTAGACAGTTATTTGGCTAAGGTGGGTATAACGGGACAGGGATCAAATGCGGGCAATTGAGGCCAACGTAGTGGGTAAACTTGTGTGGCATGGGCAGGTTGGAGGGACGGGCCTGTTTCCATGGTATCAACATTCATGATTCTGACTCTATCAGCATGCTTGCTTCTTCTTGGCCAATTTGTAGATGGGACATGTAGCGCCCATTGATTCTGAACACTAGTGTAGATGCACTGACCAATCAAGTGACGCTATGATGTTTTTTGCCACACTGCTGCCAGGTTGTTGATGCCATGCTCTAGGCATTAATAATCATTTGGAAGGTCAGTTCGAGGGCTTCTGCCATCTGTTGCTGAATGGAACATCTGAAGTGGAACCTCTGGGCCATAATGGATTCTAAAGATTTATCCTGTTTTATTCTCTGTGCCATTGCACACAGGAGGTGGTTTGGCAATTATGGGATGGGCAATATCTAGTCATGTAAAATACACATCCCGTGAAATATAAAATGAATGTCTGCGTCCTCATTATGGTGATGATATGAAGGGCACAGCAGATCTCCATGTCTACTCCACGGACCCCTGCTCCAGCTGTACAAGAAGCTTCACTCCGAGCCGTTCAGGAACCACAAGTATTGTTTTATCACATCGGTGGTGTCCCTGGTGGTGCCATTGCACTTGCATGCACGTGTTATTTTCACATGATTGGTTTTCAGGGGGGAGTGGGGAGGGGGAGGGATTTGCACCATGAAACGAAGGGGCACCCTTCATGTTGGCAGAGCGGTGGGTCCATGGTTAGAACTGGTGCCTCACAACAACAGGGACCAGGGTTCGATTCCGGCTGTCTGGTGAGAATATGCAATTCCCTTCCTTGTCTTCGTGGGTTTCGTCCAGGTGCTCTGTTGTCCTCTCACTATACAATGATGTGCAGGTTAGGTGGATCGGATATGCTCAATTGTCCCAGGGGGTGTTGCAATGCTGAAGTGGGGGATTTAGCACAGGTGAGAGTGCTCTTTCAGAGGGTCGGCGCAGACTAGATTGGCCGAATGTCCTCCTACTCCCCTTTAGGGAGTCTATGATTCTGAATCTGAGAAACTATCTTCTGGGCGCCCTGAGGGTCTGACGAAGTTAGGAGTGACTGACTGTTCCTGAATGACGGAGTGGAGACTGCTGCCAGGATATTGGACATTCGCCAACATGATGTACTACACATGGTCACACACCAACCGTACATTAATGGAGTGAGTGTTCATTCAGTTCCTCTGCCTCTCCCCATTGACACGGCGACGCGGAAGAGGCGCAGGCACCATCAGGAATTCCACTATCCAGGGAATACCAAGGGATCTCTGATCCTTATTTTCCAGGCTAAGGGAGAAAACAGACTTTATCAGTAAGTGTGTCGAGGACGGTGTACCAAAGATACGGCCGTTCCGCACTCGGACGCCCAGGCTCAGCCAAAAGGTCCACTCCCTGCTGAAATCCCCGACCGAGTCGTTCAGGTCTGACGACCCTGACCTATATGAGAAACCTCGGTACAACGTACGGAAAGCCATCAGGGACCCCAAAAGTTAACACCGCATCAAACTAGAATCTCAGGTCAACGGCAGTAACCCACGCCGATTCTGATAAGGCCTACACGAGATGACAGGCTACAAAGCAAAGCCAGGTCGAATATCTGGGGCTGGACTATCCCTCCCCGATGATCGAACAGGTTCTGTGCACGCTTTGAGCAGTCAGCCAATGCATCAGTGCCAGCCGCCCCAACAGCCATGGACACGCTCATACCCACTATTACAGGCTCAGAGGTAAGAGCTTTCTTCTTGAAAATGATTACGTGGAAAGTAAAGGGCGCCGACGTAGTCCCTGGGTGAGCACTCAATGCCCGCATAGACCAGCTGCCGAGATTATTCGCAGATATTTTCAACACCTCACTCCTTCGCCCCGAGGTCATCACCTCCCTCAAGTAGACCACCATTATACCAGTACCCAAGAAGACAAGGTAGAGTGCCTCAACCACTACCGACTGGTGGCCCTGACGTCTGTTATCATGAAATGCTTCCAGCACTCGTCATGAGACCGCTATTGATGTGGGCATCAACCCCGAAGAAGTGGGTCACTGCAGAAAAGTCATTTCTTTTTGAGCAAAACCAAGGGGCAAATTAAGACATGTTGCTGAGACAGGCAGGGCGTGCTGAGTCTAAGAAACAATTCCAGTCACGAACAAGGAGAATACATCTGATGATCAGAAATCCACAAGTTGAATATGAAAAAGAAATGAAATAAATGAAAGTGAGCAAACCCGTTTCAATAGAAATCGTTCTCATTGTTAACGGGCGATCAGTAAGTTCGATGCAAGGATGTCCACCATAGTTGTGGGATAACAGACATTGTGATATTATCAAGGAAGAATGCAGCCTTTGAATTTGACAAGTAGAAACACCAAACTAGCGACGGATGCAAGGGAAAGCTTGAGGATTCATCGAACAACCGGAATTCTAGTGTCATTCAAAGAACAAAGAAAATTCCAGCACAGGAACAGGCCCTTCGGCCCTCCCAGCCTGCGCCGAACCAGATCCTTTCTCTGAACCTGCCTTCTATTTTCCAAGGATCTACATCCCTCTGCCCCCGCCCGTTCATATATCTGTCTAGATGCACCTTAAATGATGCTATCGTGCCCGCCTCTACCACCTCCGCTGGCAAAGCGTTCCAGACACCCACCACCCTCTGCATAACAAACGTTCAACGCACATCTCCCTTAAACTTTCCCTCTCTCACATTGAAATCGTGACCCCTTGTAATTGACACCCCCACTCTTGGAAAAAGCTTGTTGCTATCCACCCTGTACATACCTCTCATAATTTTGTAGACCTCAATCAGATCCCCCCCCCCCACCCCCGCAACTCCATCTTTCCAACGAAAACATTCCTAATCTACTCAACCTTTCGTCATAGCAAACACCCTGCATATCAGGCAACATCCTGGTGAACCTCCTCTGCACCCTCTCTAAAGCTTATCATAGAATTTACAGTGCAGAATGAGGCCATTCGGCCCATCGAGTCTGCACCGGCTCCTGGAAAGAGCACCCTACCCAAGGTCAACACCTCCACCCTATCCCCATAACCCAGTAACCCCACCCAACCCAACACTAAGGGCAATTTTGAACACTAAGGGGAATTTATCATGGCCAATCCACCTAACCTGCACATCTTTGGACTGTGGGAGGAAACCGGAGCACCCGGAGTAAACCCACGCACTCACGTGGAGGATCTGCAGACTCCACAAAGACATTGACCCAAGCCGGAATCGAACCTGGGACCCTGGAGCTGTGAAGCAATTGTGCTATCCAAAATGCTACCGTGCTGCCCTACCTCTCCATACCCCACCTCTTCATTCACCCGAGGAAGGAGCACTGCTCCGAAAGCTAGTGATTCGAAACAAACCTGTTGGACTTTAACCTGGTGTTGTTAAACTGTTTACCAAGTTCCCGGCTGAGCACTGACATGTCATACTATTCAAGACAAGTGTCGAGAGCTGGGACTCGTGGGACTAGTTTGGGTTAGATGATGTTGATCTTTTTTCCCTGCAGGCTTGTTTGGTCCAAGGGCCTTTTCTGTACTGTCCGATTCTTTGAAGGCCATCCCGCCCTTTCCTGAATGAAGCAAATAATCGTGACCGAAAGGAATCATGTCAAATCAGACCAACTTGGAAGTCACACATGCTTGCCATCCGTCCATTGATTCTGTCTACACGTCGCACTGCCTCAGGAAGGCAGACAGCATTGGCAAAGACCCCTCCAGACCCTTCCATCAGGCAGCAGATACAGAAGTCTGAAGACTCACACATCCAGACATAGGAACAGGCCGTTCCCTCGAGATAATCTAGTCCACTCCTCCACCATACCCAGTACCTCTCCCAGCACCCATGGCACCGTCCCATGCAATCGCTGAAGGTGTGACACCTGCCCCTTTCCCTCTTCCATGCTGAACATCCCAGGCCCAAAACACTCATTCCAGGTTAAGCAGCGTTTCACTTGCACCTCTTCTAATCTGGTCTATTGCATTCGCTGCTCCCAATATGGTCCTCCCTATATCGGAGAGGCCAAACGCAGACTGTGTGAAAGCTTTGCTGAGCACCTTCGGTCTGTGCGCATTCAGGACCTGGATCTTCTCGTTGCTTGCTATTTTAACATAAGGCCCTACGCCCATGATCACATGTCTGTCCTTAGCCTGATACAATGTTTCAGTGAAGCGCGGCGCAAGCTCGAGGAACAACATTGCATCTTCCAGTTAGGCACGCTCTAATCTTCCGGTCTCAACATCGATTTCACCAACTTCAGATGATTAGCTCTACCCCACCTAGACCCATTTGTTTTCATCCCATTTATTTCAACTGTCTCTTACCATTTCTTTCTTTCTTGTCTTTTTTAATACATACTTAACCCCACCCCCAATCTTATCCACATTTCCTTACCCCTTCTCCCCTTTGCATCTCCCTTCCCTTCCCCCCACATCTCCATCTGTCACAGTTTAACCTCTGATGCTAGTTTATCTCCTGTTTGGCCTCTCACATCTTTTGTTCTTTCTGGGGACTGCCATTAACACTCTTTCCCCTTGGTTTCTGTGGCTATTGCACGCCGTTTCCCTGGGTTTCTGTGGCTGTTAGCACCCCGTTTCCCTGGGTTTCTGTGGCTATTAGCACCCCGTTTCCCTGGGTTTCTGTCGCTGTTAGCACCCCGTTTCCCTGGGTTTCTGTCGCTGTTAGCACCCCGTTTCCCTGGGTTTCTGTGGCTATTAGCACCCCGTTTCCCTGGGTTTCTGTGGCTGTTAGCACCCTGTTTCCCTGGGTTTCTGTGGCTATTAGCACCCCGTTTCCCTGGGTTTCTGTGGCTGTTAGCACCCTGTTTCCCTGGGTTTCTGTGGCTGTTAGCACCCCGTTTCCCTGGGTTTCTGTCGCTGTTAGCACCCCGTTTCCCTGGGTTTCTGTGGCTGTTAGCACCCCGTTTCCCTGGGTTTCTGTGGCTGTTAGCACCCCTTTTCCCTGGGTTTCTGTGGCTTTGCTCATGTACTGCATATTTGGTCCATGTTCCGAACTGGAACCAATCACTAGTTGTTAACGTACCATTTGACTCTGTCGATTATTCTTCTGCCTACTATGTGCGTACTGTGTACATTCCCTTGGCTGCACAAAACATACTTTTCACTGTTCTCCGGTTCATGTGACGACAAATATCAATCAAAGCTTCGATCATGCCTTATCAGAAAAGATGGGTTCCGTGGTGAGACCAGAATCTGACTCTGCGCTTCCCCGGTGGTAATTCCACCCCCACGAATACAGCCGCTATAGCAGGAGTTAAACAGGGAACACTCTGTTCAAACAAAGATGGGAATGTTGGTCATAAACTACATTTGGTGACGCAGCATTGATAAGGACATTGACGTTTTCTGCCAGGCACAGCAAACGTCTCCACCCAGGACGGACCGTTCGTTGACAAGGTTAATTTTGATTTCGCTGCTGCTTTCTTCGGCAGAATGTTCCTGCACCGAGTGACCGCCCAGTCCAAGTGGTGGGATGATTAGGGCATCGGGACAGTATCCTCAGCAGCCACCGTAGACACTCTACATTGAATGGCTGTGATCCAAGGACGCCCTGGGCATTAATGTCCTACAATGGCGCTGCATTCACCAAGGGATATTTTCAACGCTGTGTCAAACCAAATGACATCCACTACATCCAAACAGCTCCGTATCGCCCGGCCTTGGGCGGGTTAGCAGCGGTCAGCTCAGCCATTCAGTTCGCAGTGAAGAAGCAACCAAACAGACCATTGCGCATTAAATTGGTAAATGTCCTTCTCTCGGAGAACGCTCCACGTCACGCCCCCCTCCCCCAGCCCCTGCCCCCCGCTCTTCCCACTACTCGACTCACGCCCGCAGAGTTATTAATTGGTCGAGACGATTAGCCCTCGTTTTCCCCAATCATGCAATAAGGCGAAAGGTGCATTGGGCTCCCAGTACAGGCAGCGTGACTCGGCAAAGGGAGACATGTTATTTAAACTCGGTGACCTGGTCTGAGAAATAAACTGCTTCAGACCCACTGTGGTTACCCGGCAGAATTGTGGTCAAATCTGTCCCAGTCTTGTACATGATGGATTTGCAAGGCGGGCAAGTGAAGAAGTATGCTGACCATGTAAGGTGCTGATCGGACACACGCCCACTGTCATAACAGTTGGAGCCATCAGGCATCACCACTGACCCTGTGGCGGAGCTGACCAGAAGTCATGGAGAGTTCGGTAGAGAACCCGCCGGTGACATCTGAGGGAGCTGGAAAGGGTGCGCCTCCGAAGTAGTGCTCGAATCCTTCAGGTAACCTCCTCCTGCTCACAACGACAATATCTCACTGGTGGAGGAGCAGAATTAGGGACTGAGGCGCTGCACCATGTTTCAGAAGCTGCTGACAGATTAACTCTATCAAGGACAGTTCTGGACGTTCACACTGTCAGCTCTCAGCCTTTTCTCCTACATGGTTGGCTGGAAATGTTGTCTCAATGTTACTGAAGGACGTTAGGGCGAGGAGTGCGACAGCGTTTTGAAGGGGTGATACCTTGTGGTCCACGTCATCAGGTTGGACCGATCCTGGATGAAAGCTCGAACTCCGGTGAATGGGGAAAGAGTGAGGAGGGGGAGGCGGCTGGGGGCAGGGGCCCGAGCTGAGCGGTTTCGGGTGTCGAGAGAAAATAGCTGTTCCACTTAACCCTGTCCTTGTTCTAAATAAATCAGTTACGTTATACAAAAGTCTCCGAGTGCTCCCTCAAACCACGACACTTTAATCGTTATCATTCCTGAATTGAGGTTTTTAATGCCAGGTGCAGAGAAGGTCAATAAAATGATGACCGCAACGGCCATTGATAACACCATTCTCACACTGGTGTGAGGCTCCAGGTCATGTTTAATGAGGTGACACATTTCTGTGATCACCTCCATGTGAATCAGAATCCGATCGCAGTCGGCTCCTGGGTTAGCTGTAGGTTGGCAAATCGTTCCTGTAAACCCTGCGGTGGGTAGAACAGACACCGTACTTATCTCCCCTTACAGAGCTTCCACTCTCTGCAGCACCTGCTCCACATGATGGCCAAGCTGTAGGTCCAGATACACTGTATCTACAGTCCTCACAGCTCGTCCAGAGATGGATCACAGAACCCTTTGTTCTCCCTGAATGTATGCGGCAGCTCACAACACAACATCCAGAAACCCATCGGCAGAACTTCCACTAACTTTCCAATAAGAGAACTGGACAAGAAATACAAATTGATTAATGTTCACATTCATTGGAAATGGAGAAGGGGGTGATATAAATTTGCGGTGAGACAGAATTTCAATCACAGAATAGGAGATATTGATATTCAGATGCTGCCAGACTGGGAACCAATGTAGATCAGAGAGCACCGGGATGATAGGTGACTGGCATTGGCTGAGAGTTAGGATATGGACAACAGAGTTGTGGATGATCTGTGCTCCATGAAGGTTTGTAACATAACTTGTGTGACTAGAAGATCATGGGAATTGTCAAGTCTGGTTTAAACAATGACACAAATTATAGTTTATTCTGCAGCTAGGTGAGGCAGGGTGTCGATGGCATGTGGGCAGGATTGTAAGTGTTGAGCACACATTTGAATAAAGTATGTCAGTGTCAAAGGGAGCGTGGATTGTGAATAACCTCCATATCAACCAGAGCGCGGAGTGGAGACGCTGGATACCGATTGAAATAAGTGACTGGGACTGAAGCATACTGATTGAATCTTTCCAAGATGTAAATTATGAGAGAAATGTTGCACTTTCAGTAGATTATACAGTGAATAACTGGACAATGAGACTTACCAGTTACACCAACAATAGCCAGGAGAGGATAGTAACCCACTTGAATAATCATAAGTGCGCCTTTGATCCGCAATGGTATATAACCAGAAGAAATATAGTAAAATCCCTCGTATAAACTCCTGTCCATTTTTGTAATGTTCCGATCGATCGTACTCAGATTCTGATCCATTGTTGTTACATTCCGAGCGATTGTTCTGAGATTCTGATCCAATGTTAGAATGTTCCGATCGATTTCTTAGATTTTGATTCCTTCTCTGGGTCTCTGCTAGTGTTCGAGTTGATGCTCCCGCTCTCATAGTATGGGGTAACACATCGAAATTAATTCCTTATTAATAGAAGAGGATAATTCTCCAGCGACCCAATTATGATTCATGGAGACTGATATTAATTGCAGTCACTAAACAAACAGGTTTTGTTAACCTCTTTCAATCCAAAACTTTTAAAATCACAATGAAGTAAAAAAGGGAGCATTTCTCCAGGCTAGGAGGCTGGGAACACACGAAGCAAGTGTGCAATACAAGGAAAGTAGAAATAAAATGAAGCATTGAGTCACGAGGGCGAAAGTCTTTGGCCAGCAGGAGTAAGGAAAATCCCAAGGCTTTTGATACATATATAAAGAGCAAGAGGGTAGCCAGAGAGAGGGTTGCCTCACGCAAGGACAGGGGTGGGAATTTGCGTGGAGTCAAAGGTATTACATGAGTTCTTTGTGTCAGTGTTCACCAAAGATAAGGACTTGATGGATGATGAGTCTGGGTAAGGGTGTGCAGATAGTGGCTGTTATGTCGAGGTCAAACAGGAGCAGGTATTGAGTTTTGAAAAGCATTAAGCTAGACACGTTCATGGGACCTGAAGGGATGTCACCTGAGGGAGGCAATGCAGGGAATTGCGGGGCCTTGAGAGGAATGTTTATATCCTCACGGACTACAGGGCAGGTCGTAGAGGATTGGAAAATGGCCAGTGTTGTTCCTTTGTTTCAGAAGGGTAACAAGGATACACCAGGGAATTACCGGCTGGTGAGCCTTATGTCAGTGCTAGGGAAATTATTGGAGAGGATTCTTCGAGACAGAATTTACACAATTTGGAAATAAGTGGAACGCATTAGCGAGAAGCAACATGGGTTTACGACGTGGAGGTCGTGTCTCACTAACTTGATCGTGTTTATCGAGGAAATGACGAAGATGATTGATGAGGGTAGGGCATTAGATGGACTTCAGTAAGGTCTTTGACAAGGTCCCTCATAGCAGACTGGTATAGAGGATGAAGTCGCACGGGGTCAGAGGTGTGCTGGCAAGATTAATACAGAACTGGAAGAGCAGCACGGTGGCACAGTGGTTGGCGTTGCTGCCTCAAGGTGCCAATTTCCCAGGTTCGATCCCGGCTCTGGGTCATTGTCCGTGTGGAGTTTGCACATTCTCCCCGTGTTTGCATGGGTTTCGCCCCCACCACGCAAAGACGTGCAGAATAGATGATTTGGCCACGCTAAATTGCCCAGTAATAGGAAATAAATGAATTGGGTACTCTAAAAAAACAACGTTTGAATAAAAAAGAAAAGGCTCGGTCGTAGAAGACAGAGGGGAGCAGTGGAAACGTGCGTTTCTTAATGGAGCCCTGTGAATATTGGCGTTCGAACGGAATAAGTGCTGGGACCATTACTGTTTGTAGTCTCTGGAAATGATTTGGAGGAAAATGCAACTGGTTTGATTAGTAAATTTGCGGATAACACAAGGTTTCGAGGAATTGCGGATAGTGATGAGGACGGTCAGAGGATACAACAGGATATAGAACGGTAGGAGACTTGGGCGTTGAGATGGCAGCTGGAGTTTATATACGGACAAATGCGAGGTAATTAATTTTGTAAAGTGCAATACAGGTGGAAAATATGCAGTAACTGGCAGAACCCTGAAGAGTATTAATAGGCAAAGGGATCTGGGTGTCCAGCTACAGACGTCACTGAAGGTGGCAACGCAGCTGGGGAAGATCGTCAACAAGACATAATGCATGCTTGCCTTGATCGGCCGGGGCATTGAGTTTAGAAATTGGCAAATGAGTTACGTGGCACTTGGAATATAGTGTTATATTCTGGTCGCCACACTATCAGAAGGATGTGGAGACTTTGGACAGGGAGCAGACACGATTTACCACGATGCTGCCTTGTCTGTAGGTCATTAGCTATGAGGAGAGGTTGTAGAAACGTGGTTTGTTCTCATTGGATCGACGGAGATTGTGGGCGACCTGATAGAATTCTACAAGATTGTGGGGGGCATGGACAGAGTGGATAGTCAGAAGTTTTTTTTAACCAGAGTTGATGAAACAATTACTGTGGGGGGGCATAGGTTTAACGTGCAGGGGGAATGGTTTAAAGAAGATTTCGAGGCGAGCTTGTTACACAGAGGGTGGTTCGTACCTGGTACCCACTGCCGGGGGAGGGAGTGGAACGATATACGATAGCACCTTTTAAGGGACATCTTGACAAATACATGAATATGATGGGAATAGAAGGATATGGCACCAAGAAGGGTAAGTGGCTTTTGTTCAGAAGGGCAGCACGACTGGTGCAGGACTGAAGGGCAGAAGGTATTGTTCCTGTGCTGTAATTGGCTTTGTTCTTTGAAGTAGAAGGTAAACACGGTCTGGTTTGTAAGTATGTGAGTAACTGAGGGATGAAAAGCTGCAAATAGCGGAAACACTGACGGCAATATTAAATCCTCCTTTGATAGGTGCGTCGTTTCAGGTGACTAGACGATTATCATTGTCAAGACGCCCCTTAAACGTCACTCTCATATTTGTTTCCACCACCTCTTTCGGCTGCAAGTGCCAGACACCATCATTTAGAAAGGGAGAAATAGAGATTGCCAGGCACCATCATTTACAAAGGGAGAAATAGAGAGACAACTCGGTTTATGTTGGTTGAACTCGATGTGTTCTCACTGGAACGATGGAGGGAGGGGGCGAACTGATGGAAGTCCAGAAAATTGTGAGGGATATGAACAGTGGTTAGTCGCTTTTTTCGAGGGTGGAAGAGTCAGTTACTCGGGGACATAGGTTTTAGGTGCGAGGGGTACAGTTTCGAGCAGATGTGCAAGGCAGGATTTTTACACAGTGGGTAATGGGAGCCTGGAACTCGCTACCAGAGGAGGCGGTGAACGCAGCTACGACATTTACTTTTTAGGGGCGTATCGACTCCTTCATGAATAGGATTGGAGCAGAGTGAAAGGTACTCCGGAAATGTAAAAGGATTTAGCTTAGACGGTGCCATGGTCGGCGGAGGCCTGGAGGGTTCAATGACCTGTTCCTGAACAATACTTGACTTTGTTCTTTGACAAGGCAGTCAGTATAATCTTAGCCGTGGGACAATGTCTACAGGTCAGAATGGAGGACAGGAATATCGCTTCTCAGTGAGGCAATGGTGTTTATGAGTGACCAGAAGCTCGCCTATTGTTCAGGAAAATCGCATTTAATGCCCTTAATCTAGTTTCTTTTCAAAGAAACTGAAGGGTTGATAAGGATACCGATCTTCATTCACGCACTTGTCGTATCTTGATCGGCCAGTGGCCTCTCGCTGGATTAATGTATAACTTGCATTTAAAGTAAGCAGTATGGAAAGCGAATAAGATAAAAAGCCTCCAAACTCCAGACTGGCGAGGAACCGCGCGCCACCCTCAGGTTTCACAGGCTCAGGCCCATTGTCTAATTGAATCACATTGTGCCCCATGATTCTTGCTTCTTTACGGGGAAGGCTACCATAGCCCTCCCCGATAGTCCCTGATTAACATTCTCAAAGAACAAATACACTACTTACAAAAATGTACAACACACATCTTTCAAAGCAGTCCCTTATGGCAGCGTCTTTCAATCTCAGAGTTACGACCTTGGTCAGACGCGGCAATCCCGACCGCGGGTGAAGCGTCCACCGGCTTCCCGCGATGATCGTTTCGGAATTCCGGCCCCGACAGATCGTTAAATACAAACGATGGAGTTTTCCCGCCAGAAGCGGTGGCAGAGGACTAGTCACGAGCGCGGCACGTACACTGAAGTCACGCGCCATCTGCACCCCTGATTTGGCCGCAAGGTCGTGAAGGAGAGATTCCTCCATTTGCAACTAACTGTCAGCAATCCAGCAACAGGACTGTGTGAAGAATATAACATGTCTCATTGTGTAATAAGGAAGAGAGGGCCAGCGTCACAAATAGGCCAATACCTCACAATTGAATCTTTTGGAGCGAGCTTTACAGGAGAGTCCAGGACAAAGCAGCCCTGGTGTGAGCTGTATCCAGGACTCCAGGACTTCTGAGTAATACCCAACAAAGAAAATAACGGAAATCGAGGTCAAAGAAGACTAAAAATAATTCAATGATGTGTGTTGTCTTAATTTTGCCAATGAGAACCAGGATGTTAATACATATGTGTTGTATGGGGGGAGGTACTGTTAATACAAAGTTTAAAACCCTCAAAATCTCAAACATGGCGATTTCGAGGACAAACCTCTTTGGTTCAAAGGATGCAACGAGAATTTAAATCGTCAGCTAAAGTCCTCAGCAGAAATATTACATCGAATGACAAACAAAGCAAATGAGGTTCTGAGGATGAAGCAGGTTCACCGGTTGCATTAAATATAAGAAATAACGGTGGGCCACGGAGGTCGGCAAGGGTGGGTCGCGAAGATCAGCTGGCTGGATTGTGAAGGTCAACCAGCATTGCTCGTGGAGGCATGTTTCCCGAAGTTTAGCCACTTGGTGAAAGTGGGTCTCGGGAAAAAAGTTTGAATAACAGCGTCAACCTGTCAGGGGACTTATAGATCCTTTGAAAGCGACACAATTGCATCGGTATTCACCAAGGAGAGGGACATGACGGATGGTGACGTTCGGGATGGATGTTTAAATACTCTAGGTCAAGTCGGCATAAGGAAGAGGGAATATTTGGGTATTCTAAAAGGCATTAAGGTGGACAAGTCCCAAGGTGCGGATGGGATCTATCCCAGGTTACTGAGGGAAGCGAGGGACGAAATAGCTGGGGCCTTAACAGATATCGCTGCAGCATCCTTGAGCACGGGAGAGGTCCCGGAGGACTGGAGAATTGCTAAGTTGTCCCTTTGTTTAAGAAGGGTGGCAGGGATAATCCAGGGAATTATAGACCTGTGATCTGACGGCAGTGGTAGGCAAACTGTTGGAGATGATACTGAGGGATAGGATCTATTCACATTTGGAAGAAAATAGACTTATCATTAATAGGCAGCATGATTTTGTGCCGGGAAGATCATGTCTTACAAACCTAACAGAATTCTTTGAGGAAGTGACAAAGTTAATTGATGAGGGAAGGGCTGTAGATGTCATATACATGGACTTTAGTAAGGCGTTTGATAAAGTTTCACATGGCAGGTTGATGGAAAAAGTGAAGTCGTATGGGGTTCAGGATGTACTAGCTAGATGGATAAAGAACTGGCTGGGCAACAAGAGACAGAGAGTAGTGGTGGAAGGGAGTGTCTCAAAGTGGAGAAATGTGACGAGTGGTGTTCCACAGGGATCGTACTCGGACCACTGTTGTTTGTGATATACATAAATGATCTGGACGAAGGTAGAGGTGGTCTGATTTGCCAGTGTGCAGGTGATACTAAGATTGGTGGAGTTGCAGATAGCGAGGAGGTCTGTCAGAGAATACAGTAAAATATAGATAGATTGGAGAGTTGGGCAGAGAAATGGCAGATGGAGTTCAATCCAGGCAAATGCGAGGTGATGCATTTTGGAAGATCTAATTCAAGAACGGACTATACGGTCAATGGAAGACTCCTGTGGAAAATTGATGTACAGAGAGATCTGGGAGTTCAGGTCCATTGTACCCTGAAGGTGGCAACGCAGGTCGATAGAGTGGGCAAGAAGGCATGCAACATGCTTGCCTTCATCGGACGTGGTATTGGGTACAAGAGTCGGCAGGCCATGTTACAGTTGTATAGGACTTTGGTTTGGAATACTGCGTGCATTTCTGGTCGCCACATTACCAGAAGGATGTGGATGCTTTCAAGAGGGTGCAGAGGAGGTTCACTAGGATGTTGCCTGGTATGGAGGGTGCTAGCTATGAAGAAATGTTGAGTAGGATTGTTTTCGTTCGAAAGACGGAGATTGAGGGGGTACCTGATTGAGGTCTACAAAATTATGAGAGGTATGGACAGGGTGGATCGCAACAAGCTTTTTCCAAGAGTGGGAGTGTCAATTGCAAGGGGTCACGATTTCAAGGTGAGAGGGAGAAAGTTTAAGGGAGATGTACGTGGACAGTTTTTTACGCAGAGGGTGGTGGGTGCCTGGAACGCTTTGCCAGCGGAGATGGTAGAGGCGGGCACGATAGCATCATTTTAGATGCATCTAGAAAGATACATGAACAGGCGGGGAACAGAGGGAAGTAGATCCTTGGAAAATAGGCGACATGTTTAGATAAACGATCTGGATCGGCGCAGGCTGGGAGGGCCAAAGGGCCTATCCCTGTGCTGTAATTTTCATTGTTCTTTGTTCTTTGTTCAATTTACTTTCGAGAGCATCAGCAGTGAAGCTGACTGGCATTTGGCCCTCAACGGGCTGATACTTAATTGGCGATGATGAAACTATTCTGGGATATTACCAGCACCCCAGAAACAATCCTGACTTGGTTCTTGGGGAAGTTTGCAGCAGTATTACTTTCATTCGCATCCATATTACTGACAGGTCTTGTCAGTAATACCTGTGAAAACAGATCCTTTTTCTGAGACAAGACCTCAGATGGCCCACGGCTGGAGAACGTCTGCACAATTTACCCACCATTGCTGGTGAAGTTGTGGACATCATTTATTGTATTTCCAGTCACTTGGACTGTGCATTTCGAATAAACAAGAACATGGTGCCATAAATGGGCCACCAATGTCGACGTGCATTCTCACCCAGTGGCAACATGGCGACGCCCAAGGGTATGTTAGGGGCGCAGACAGCAAGTGTTGCGAGATTTATCGCCGGTCGCACTGCTTGAGCAGATTCTTCAGGTTGATGTCCATCCTGGGTCATCACGCGTAGCTGCGTACCAGCATCATCAAATTTGTCATGCCAGAATTGGCGGAGTGTTGCTCCTGGAACAATAGTTTATTTGCGGGAGTGGGAATGACCACCCAAGCTCCCCACAATAACACGGTGAGATCACAACTTAACTCATCTGCTCTTAACTGGAAGGGTCGCAGTAATTCAAATATATTATCACACTGCCAGCCATGAAGGACCATGTCCTTGACTCGAGATAACAATGGGTCCCTTTGTGTCCATTGTTTGACCAGCGTCATTGACACCTGTGGGACCGTTGCAGGCTATGGCACACTTGGCGAGTATGCGGTCATTCAGGACTCGAAGCGTTAGTTCTTGTCTCTCCATACTGACTGACCTGCTGAGATTTTCCAGCATTTTCACGTTTGGTTTCAGATTCCAGACTCTGCAGTAATTTGCTTTTATCCAGCCTATCAGGCCCTGGAGTCCCAACAGAAGTGACAACCAATTAATCCTGTAAAGTTTCGGAGCTATTTGGCCCTTGACAGCTCAAAGGACTTACAGGCACCAGCTTTATAAGTAAAACACATCAGATGTGTATTTATAATATAAATAGAGACGTTATGTATTGATTATACTGGAATAAAAGTCTGCGAATCTGCTACCATCTCCTTTCAGCGTTCCACCCTATATGGAAACATACACGACATGCACAGGTAGAGAGAGTCGGAGTGGGGAAATAAAAGTGGATTAATGTGAAATGGATGATCGGCGTCCTTGCTTCGATTGTTTATGTTGCTTTTTTCAACTCACTGCCCTTCCAAGGTTATTTTTTTAAAATGGCCCTACCTTCAGCTGTTCCTGAACTGAAAACTCTTGTCATTCAATCTGAGCGTAGAGAGAGAAAGATCTTTAATTTCAACTTTGAGAAATTACAGGCGACAGACAGAGCTAAGCGATCCTGCATTGAACGCATCAGATCTAAGATCTGTAGTTCTGCAACATCCAGCCGTGAATGGTGGTGGCCAATTCAACAACTCACTGGAGGAGGAGGTTCTACAAATATTCTCATCCTCAATTATGATGGGGCCCAGCAATTTTGTGCAAAAGATAAACTGAGTAATTCGGAAAAATCTTCAGACGGATGTGCCGAGAGAATGATCTATCTCGATCTCCTCCAGAGGTCCCCAGCGCCACAGATGACAGTCTTCAGCCAATACGACTCACTCCACGTGATACCAAGAAAATGCTGAAGGCACTGGATACTACAAATGCGATGGGTACTGACTACATCCCCTTAATAGTACTGAAAACTTAGAACGTAGATCATAGAACAGTGCAGCACATTACAGGCCCTTCAGCCCACGATGTTGTGCCGACCAGTTGTCCTAAACTAAGATCAACCTAACGTACACCCCTTCAATTTACTGCTGTCCATGTGCCTGTCTAAGAGTCGCTTAAATGTCCCTAATCACTCTGACTCCACCACCTCTGCGGGCAGTGTATTCCACACACCTGTACACGTCTGACTAAAGAACATACCACTGACATCTCCCCTGTACCTTCCTCTAATTACCGTAAAATTATGTTCCCTCCTGACAGCCATTTCCACCCTGGGGGAAAGTCTCTGGCTATCCACTCTCTCCATGCCTCTCATCACTTTGTACACCTCTATCAATTCACCGCTCTGCCTTCTTCGCTCCAGTGAAAAAAGCCCTAGCTCCCTCAACCTTTCTTCATATGACAAGGCCCCTCGTCCAGGCAGCATCCTGGTAAATCTCCTCTGTACCCTCTCCAAAGCATCCACATCCTTCCAATAATGAGGCTGCCAGAACTGGACACAATATTCCAAGTGTGGTCTAAATAGAGTTTTATAAAGCTGCAGCAAAACCTCGAAGCCCTTAAACTCAATCCCCCTGTTAATGAACATCAACACACCATATACCTTCTTAACAACCCTATCAACCTGGGTGGCAACGTTGAGGGATCTATGTCCGTGGACCCCAAGATCCCTCTGTTCCTCCACGCTTCCAAGAATCCTGCATGTAACCCTGTATTCGGCATTCAAATTCGACCTTCCAAACTAAATGACTTCACATTTAGCAAGGTTGAACTCCATCTGCCACCTTTTAGCGCAGCTCTGCATTATGCCAATGTCCTGTTGTAACCTGCAAAAACCTTCAACAGTAACTACAACTCCCCCAACATTTGTGTCATCGGCAAACTTACTAAGCCACTCTTCAACTTCGTCAGCCAAGTAATTTAAAAGAGCAGAGCAGAGGTCCCAGAACAGATCCTTGCGGTGAACCACTGGTCACCGACCTACAAGCGGAATACTTTCCATCCACTACCACTCGCTGTCTTCTTGCGGCCAGCCAATTCTGTACCCAGACAGCCAAATTGTCCTGTATCCCACGCTACCTAACTTTCTGAATGAGCCTACCATGGGAACCTTATCAAATGCCTTTCTGAAATTCATGTACACCACATCCACTGCCTCACCTTCATCAATGTGTCTCGTTTCATCCTGAAAGAATTCAATGAGGCTTGTGAGGCATGACCTGCCCCTCACAAAGCCATGCTGACTATCTTTAATCAAACTATGTTTTTCGAAATAATCATAAATCCTATCTCTCAGAATCCTTTCCAAAAAAACTGCTCAGCAAAGACGAAAGACTGATGGGTCTGTAATTCCCAGGGATTTCCCTATTCCCTTTTCTTGAATAGGGGAACACCATTCGTCTCCCTCCAATAATCCGTTATTAGTCCAGTGGACAGTGAGCACGCAAAGATCATCGCCAACGGCGCAGCAATCTCCTCCGACGCTTCCTGTAGTAACCTTGGGTGTATCCCGTCAGAGCCAGGGGACTTATCTATCCTGATGCTTTTCAACATTTCCAGCACTTCCTCCTTCTTAATATGAAACTCTTCGAGTCTATTAACCTGGCTCACTGTTATCATGGGCAACAAGGTCCCTCTCTCTAGTGATATCTGAAGCAAAATATTCATTTAGGCCCTCCCCATCTGTTCAGACTCTAGGCACAAGTTCCCTCCACTATCCCTGATCGGCCCTCCTCTCACTCTGACCATCCTCGTATTTCTCATATAAGTGTAGAACGCTTTGGGGTTTTCCCTAATCCTTTCCGCCAGGGCTTTTTCATGCCCCCTTCTAGCTCTCCTCAGTCCATTTATGGGTTCCTTCCTGACTACCCGGTAACCCTCTGGAGCCGAGTCAGATCCTTGCTTCCTCAACCTTACATAAGCTTCCTTCTTCCTCGACTAAAACCTCCACTTCTCTTGTCATCCAAGGCTCCTTCACCGTACCTTTCCGTCCACGTCTCAGTGAAACAAAACGATTGAGCACTCGCAGCAAGTGCTCCTTAAACAATCCCAACATTACTGTTGTGCATTTCCCCAAGAACAATTGTTCCCACTTTATGCCCCATAGCTGCTGTCTAATAGCAGTATAATTTCCCCTCCCCCCAATTAAATACCTTACCATACTGTGTGTTCCTATCCCTCTCCATGACTATGGTCAAGGTCAAGGAGCTGTGGTCACTGTCACCGAAATGTTCTCCCACCGAGACATCTGACACCTGACCATGGTTCATTGCCGAGCAACAAGACCAATATTATCTCCCCCCTAGTCGGTCTATATACATATTGAGTCAGGAATCCTTCCTGTATACACCTGATAAAATCTGCTCCATCCAAACCATTTGCACTAAGGAGGTACCAGTCAATATTAGGGAAGTTCAAGTCACTCATGTGAACAACTCTGTTACTTCTGCACTTTTCCAAGACCTGCCGTCCAATCTGTTCCTCCATCTCTCTGCTGTTATTGGGAGGTTTATAGAAAACTCCCAATAAAGTGACTGCTCCTTTCTTGTTTTTGACTTCCACCCATACTGACTCAGTAGTCAAACCCTCCTGAACTACATCCTTCTCTGCAGCTATGGTGCCCTCCCTAATGAACAGTATCACTCCCCCTCCTCTTTTATCGTTCTCCCTATTCTTCTGAAAACATTTGAACTCCGGAACATCTAACAATCATGCCCGTCCCGGTAAAATCCATGTCTCCATAATGGCCACAACATCGTAGTTCCAAGTACTGATGCACGGTCTAAATTCATCTCCCTTATTCCTGACACTCCTTGCATTGAAACAGACTTTAACCCATTCCACTGAGTATAACTTTGCTCTATGAACTGTCTATCCTTCCTCACAGACTTGCTGCATACTATTTCTGCCTGTTCAACAGCTACCCTATCTCTGATCCATAGCTCTGATTCCCAACCCCTTGCCGAACTAGTTTAAACCCTGCCGAAGAGCTCTAGCAAACCTCCAGCCCAGGATATTGGTGCCCCTCCAGTTTAGGTGCAATCCGTCCTTCATGTACAGGTCCCACCTTCCCCAGAAGGTATCACAATGATCCACATATCTGAAGCCATCCCTCCTGCACCAGCCCTGTAGCCACGTGTTCAGCTGCGCTCGCTCTCTGTTCCTTGCCTCACTTGCACGTGGCACCGGTAGCAATCCTGAGATCACTAGTCTGCTTGTCCTGCTCTTTAGCTTCCAATCTAACTCCCTAAAATCACTTTTTAGATCCTCCACTCTTTTCTTAGCTGTGCCATTGGTGCCACTTGTGCTCTATAACTCGATGCACGCCGAGCCAGCTGTCCCAGTAGAGCTACAACATAGGCGTCTACCCGGCAATGTGTAAAATTGCCCAGGTGTGTCCTTTACACAATGAAATAGGACAGATCTAATCCAACCAATCAGTCTACTCTCCATCATCAGTAACGTGATGGAAGCAGTCATCAACAATGCAATCTTTTGGCACTTACTCACGGACCCTCAGTTTGAGTTTCACCAGGTTTACTCAGCTCCTGAGCTCATTACAGCCTTGGTTCAAAAATGGACCAAAGCGTTGAATGCCAGAGCTGAGGTGAGAATTCCTGCCCTTGTCAACACGGCAGCTTTTGACCGAATATGGCATCAAGAAGCCCACGTTAAACTGGAGTCAATGGGAATCGGCGGGTGGGGCGGGGGGGGGGGGGGGGGTGGGGGGGGGGGGGGGAATGGAGGGGACTGGTTGCTGGCTTTTGCTGCATCGAATCCACTGAAGCTGACCGCCAGAATATTTCTGTGAGAAAATGGAAATTGATCCTTTAGCCGGTTTGCAGTTGGCAGAGGTTCAAGTGATGGACGGCTTCAATCTCAACACTTCGATTCAATATTTACACATCAGCACATGAGGAGGAGTTTGGATGATCCTGCATCATTCCATTCAAAATGTCGTGTTAAACTGGGACAAAGCAGTCAGAACCTTTAGAGAGGTTTCCAGATATATTTGGTTCATAATCACGGAAGCACAGGAAAATAATGTGCAGAATAGACACTTCGGCCCATCGAGTCTGCACTGCCGCATGGAAGGGATCTGATCGGCAAGTGATAATTCCATTTGCCATCAATTCAACCTTAGCTTCGAATGTTGAGACGTGCCATGTGTTATCGAGGTATTTTTGAAGGATCTGAGGGAACCCGCCTCTAGCGCCCTCCCAGGCCGTGCATTCCAGACCGTCACCACACTCTGATTAATGGTTTTCCCCCTCAAATCGCCCTGAAACCTCCGCATCTCACCTTGAAATTGTGTCCCCCTCATAACTGACACTACAACTAAGGGATCAGCTGTTCCCTATCTACTCTGCTCATGCCCCTCATAATGCTTTACACCTCAATCAGGTCGCCCCTCAGTCTTCCCTGTTCCAGTCAAGGCAACCCAAGCCTATCCAACCTCGCTTATAACTTAAATATTCCATCCCAGGCAACATCCCGGTAAAACGCCTCTACACCCACGCCAGTGCCGTCATATCCTTAATATAATATGGCGACCGGAATTACAAACAGTACTCCAGCTGTGATCACCAATGTCTTGTATCTCCACCACGAATTTCTTGCTGGCCTAATTTGTTGCCAAGGAAAGTCCGGAAATCAAAGCCAAAACCAGACACTGTTGCAAATTATCGGACCTCAGAAGTTAACTAAATCTCTCTCCGCCGCCAAGGGGATACCTGAGCACCTGAGTTCCTCGTTAACACCCCCGCTTGTTAAGTGGGAGACCCTGGTTCAATTCCCCAACGGGAACTCTGAAGTTGCCCAGGACCTCCACTGGCTGGTTTTCTCACATTGGCACATGGCCTGTCGATTCCACCTGGTGCACATCGCACAAAAGATGAACTCAGCAGGGCGGTCCTGAACATTACTTCAAATCAACTATCACCAAAACCGTTGTGCAGTGACTGGGCTATTGATCATCGGACGGGGCACCTCATTTTGTATTCATACAACTCTCCTCGGAAAGTCAAAATCCTGTGCTGCACTCAACATGCAGCGTTTGCTGCAAACGACATTCAGTAGCATAAACACCGCCACAACTTTCCAGATCTTTGAAACGGTCAGGTCTGCCAATGAATTAATTATCAATAAAATCAACCAGGATCGAGCAGTGACGCACGGTTACTTATTCGGTGCAGAATCACACTTCCAGGTGACCTGAATACTGTGGCATTTAGCAAATATTAATCAAACTACGATGAATACCCAATAAACAGTGGACGGAAATCACAGTGGGCCCGAAATGTCCTGCACCATTCGCAACTTGAGTCGCTCGTGCGCCGCACATCCACGGCGTGACAACACAGGGAGTGCAGGCATGCGCGCTGGAAGTACGCGGCCTTTCACCTCCCGGCCATGTCTGTTGCCAGCGCTGCGCTGGTGCTGTTGCCGCTGACAGAAAATGCAGTAACGACGTTAACTTGGGCCAATGATCACTCGCTAACCGGCGTGCTTGTCCATCGAAGACACTCCGTGCTACTGGTCACGGGTCACCAGGGCCCTTGCGTAGCCGATGACCCTGATGCTGCAGCCGCACCTTCAGTCACTCACTTGACAATGCTTTCGAAAAGGTGATATCGACCCCTGGGCGCTACGTCGCGGGTTTTCCTTTCTGAGTCTCCTGAACAATATTGTTTACAGAAAACAAGCAAAACTTTATGTTCCACAACTGGCCAGGGTGTCGATACCGCGCCTCAGTTCGTTCAAGTAAACAGGGGAACCAGATTTCAAATATTGGGGAAGATCACGTCCACATCTCAGTGGTATCTCGCTTCGTTTGATCAATGCAAGTGTTTAAATTGTAATCATCCGGAAAGGATGCGAGTTCCTGCAGAAGTGATCGTAACCTTCGGAGCGACTTTACCGGATCGATCAGCAGGAAGCTCAGTGAACAAGAATTAGCAGTTTTACCTGTCAGTGCCAAATCTTTGTGGTGACAAATTGGAGCATGACGCCGGTGGGCCAGAACTTCCACGTATTAGTATCTGTCACCTATTCGCCTTTCCACACTCAAAACGCATTCTAGTTGGAAAGACACTCATTCGGTTAAACATCAGCCTCCCCGATACACAAAGTTAGACAGATATTTTCAGTTTGTTCTCATCTCTCAGAGTTTCCTGTTATTTTTGTACAGTGTGTGTACCTGCTCCGCAGATTTGATATTTTTGTGATGTGAAGTGAGAAGCCTACAAAAAAATGTAGTTATGTTGAATCACGATTCACTATTAATAAATGTAAACGTTATTTGTATAATGATTTTTGAGCATAAATAAAAACCTTTGATTTGAACAAATATACAAATCTCGTTATTTCCCCCCCCCCCCCCCGCCCCCCTGAATTGATCAGCCATGCATCTATAACTCTGGTAGCATCATCACAGGGAATAGCTCCACATTAATCCGGCTCCCCTATCTGAAGGACATTTCCAGGACGGGGTACCTGGAAAGTGCGATTTCAAGAGTCGTTTATGTAATCGCTGAGATTTACTAACCTCTGAGCCGATATCAGCGCAAAATATTATGGTGCTAAAATCCAGGCTGCCTTTGCTCTGACGCAGATTCAGTCATTTCTAATCTGTTTTATCCATTCCATCTCCCAGTGAACGTAGCAGCAACCATGATGCTGTCCCGTGGGAACTGTGGCCTCCCCAACTGATCCACTCGTTACCTGTTGGTCATGGCAACTGCGGACCACTGGTCCTTATTACTGAGGTAATTCTCAGGCAGAACCCTTGTCATTTCCCAACACATGTTCCGTGGATTACCCGCGCCTGTAGTGTTCATTCTGTTCATCTCCGTGCAGTGATAGCCTCTTCTGTCCAGTTTACGTCGTTTTCACATTTGACCGGATTTTCGCCATTTGTTTTCAGAAGCTGAGATCTAAATATTTCACTTAGAAAATTGCGGCCGCTATGCGAACAACAATCGAAACTTTATTCTGTTTAAAGCAATTCCCACTGTATCAGATTTTAGAGAGAAGGGCTGCTGATTATGTATCATGTGACTGTGATAATAAATATTATCGTGGCTGGGTTGGATTTAGACATTTTAAAATTGTTTTAACCCCATTGACAGCATTCGGTTTAATTCTGTTGCTCAACACTCTGACTGTCCGACATACTTTAATGGCCAGCTGAGTCGGTAAGGGACCACAAGTCAGAGCAAATGAGAGAATCATAGAGAGCCAGAGGTGGAAAGTGAATGTAGTCTATTTTACACGTCACCATATCCAGCAGTTTCATAAGTCTGTGGTTTGTGTATATATGTCTTTGATGTCACAAGTTACTCAGAGGAAGATATATTTATTTATTTTAAATAGTCGATTTTATGCTGTGGAACTGAAGTTCCTGGACAAGCACATTCATTTACTTCAAAAATAAAACGTAAGAGAGAGGCAAAAATAGATATCGGGCCACTGCTAATGAGGCTGGAGAAGTAATAATACGAACCAAAGAAATAGCAGAGGAACTGAATAGTTACTTTACATCAGTCTTCCAAGTGGAATACACCAGTCGGTTTCCTGAGCTCCAGGAGACTCAGGGAACAGAGGTGAGTGTGCTGGCCATCAGTTAGGTTGGGGTTCTGGCAAACCTGAAAAGTCTGAAGATGGATAAATCCCCTGGACCGAATGGACTACACACCGCAATTCTAATGGAGATAGCTGAGGAAATCGAGGAGGCATTCGTCGTTATCGTTCAGTAATCACTGGGTTCCCGAAGCATTGGAAAGTAGTTAATGTAATACCGATGTTTAAGAAGGGAGGATGGCAGGAGACGCTACAGTATAGGTCGGTTTGCCTGACGTTGGTCATTGGTAAGATTTTAGAGTTCTTTATTAAAGATGATATCGTGGACTACTGGGAAGTGCATGATAAAATAGGACTGAGTAAGCATGGGGAGGTCATGTCTGACAATTGTTTTGAGGGTAATTATTAAAACTTACAGGATACTGCGAGGCATGGATCGAGCAGACGAGGACAGCATGTTTCCAATGGTGGAAAAAAATGGTGGAACTCTACCGTTAACCCTGTATTCCGCATTCATATTTGTCCTTCCAAAATGGACAAACTCACACTTTTCAGGGTTAAACTCCATCTGCCACTTCTCAGCCCAGCTCTGCATCCTATCTATGTCTCTTTGCAGCCGACAACAGCCCTCCTCACTTTCCACAACTCCACCAATCTTCGTATCGTCTGCACATTTACTGACCCATCCTTCAACTCCCTCATCCAAGTCATTAATGAAAATCACAAACAGCAGAGGACCCAGAACTGATCCCTGCAGTACGCCACTGTTAACTGGGTTCCAGGCTGAATATTTGCCATCCACCACCACTCTCTGACTGCTATCGGTTAGCCAGTTCGTTATCCAACTGGCCAAATTTCACACTATCCCATGCCTCCTTAGTTTCTGCAGAAGCCTACCATGGGGAACCTTACCAAATGCCTTACTAAAATCCATGTGCACTACATCCACTGCTTTACCTTCATCCACATGCTTGGTCACCTCCTCAAAGAATTCAATAAGACTTGTAAGGCAAGACCTACCCCTCACAAATCCGTGCTGACTATCCCTAATCAAGCAGTGTCTTTCCAGATGCTCAGAAAGCCTATCCTTCAGTACCCTTTCCATGACTTTGCCTATCACCGAAGTAAGACTAACTGACTTTAATTCCCAGGGTTATCCCTATTCCCTTTTTTGAACAGGGGCACGACATTCGCCACTCTCCAATCCCCTGTCACCACACCTGTTGACAGTGAGGATGAAAATATCATTGCCAACGGCTCTGCAATTTCTTCTCTTGCTTCCCATAGAATCCTTGGATATATCCCGTCAGGCGTGGGGGACTTGTCTATCCTAAAGCTTTTCAAAATGCCCAACACATCTTCCTTCCGAACAAGTATTTCCACGAACTTACCAGTCTGTTTCACACTGTGCTCTCCAACAATATGGCCCCTCTCATTTGTAAATACAGAAGAAAAGTACTCGTTCAAGACCTCTGCTATCTCTTCAGACTCAATAGACAATCTCCCGCTACTCTCCTTGATCGGACCTACCCTCGCTCTAGTCATTCTCATATTCCTCACATATGTGTAAAAGGCCTTGTGGTTTTCCTTGATCTTACCCGCCAAAGATTTTACATGCCCTCTCTTAGCTCTCCTAATCCCTTTCTTCAGTTTCCTCCTGGCTATCGTGTATCCCTCCAACGCCCTGCCTGAACCTGGTTCCCTCAGCCTTACATAAGTCTCCATTTTCCTCTTAATAAGACATTCAACCTCTCTTGTCAACCATGGTTCCCTCACTCGACCATCTCTTCCCTGCCTGACAGAGACATACATATCAAGGACACGTAGTACCTGTTCCTTGAACAAGTTCCACATTTCACTTGTGCCCTTTTAATGACAGCCTATGTTCCCAACTTATGCACTTCAATTCTTGTCAGACAACATCGTATTTACCTTTTCCCCAATTGTAAATCTTGCCCTGTTGCACGCACCTATCCCTCTCCATTACTAAAGTGAAAGTCACAGAATTGCGGTCACTATCTCCAAAATGCTCCCCCACTAACAAATTTATCACTTGCCCTGGTTCATTGCCAAGTACTAAATCCAATATTGCCCCTCCTCTGGTTGGACAATCTACATACTGTGTTAGAAAAGCTTCCTGGACACACAGCACTAACACCACCCCATCCAAACTATTTGATCTGAAGAGTTTCCACTCAATGTTTGGGAAGTTAAAGTCACCCATGACTACTACCCTGTGACTTCTGCACCTTTCCAAAATCTGTTTCCCAATCTGTTCCTCCACATCTCTGCTAATATTGGAGGGTCTATAGAAAACTCCGAACAAGGTGACTGCTCCTTTCCTATTTCTGATTTCAACCCATACTATCTCAGTAGGCTGATACTCCTCGAACTGCTTTTCTGCAGCTGTTATACTATCTCTAATTATCAATGCCACCACCCCCCCCCCTCCACCTCTTTTATCACCCTCCCTAATATTTTTGAAACATCTATAACCAGGGACCTCCAACAACCATTTCTGCCCCTCTTCTATCCAAGTTTCCGTGATGGCCACCTCACCGTAGTCCCAAGTACCGAGCCATGACTTAAGTTCACCCACCTTATTCCTGATGCTTCTTGCGTTGATGTATACACACTTCAACCCATCTCCATGCCTGCAAGTACTCTCCTTTGTCAGTGTTCCCTTCCCCACTGCCTCATTACACGCTTTGGCGTCCTGGATATCGGCTATCTTCGTTGCTGGACTACAAATCCGGTACCCATTCCCCTGCCAAATTAGTTTAAACCCCCCCCCCCCCCCCCCCCCACCGAAGAGTACTAGAAAGCCTCCCTCCCAGGATATTGGTGCCCCTCTGTTTCAGATGCAACCCGTCCTGCTTGTACTGGTCCCACCTTCCCCAGAATGCGCGCCAATTATCCAAATACCTGAGGCCCTCCCTCCTACACCATTCCTGCAGCCACGTGTTCAGCTGCACTCTCTCCCTATTCATAGCCTCGCTATCACGTGGCACCGGCAACAAACCAGAGATGACAACTCTGTCTGTCCTGGCTTTTAACTTCCAGCCTAACTCCCTAAACTCATGTATTACCTCCACACCCCTTTTCCTACCTACGTCGTTGGTACCAATGTGCACCACGACTTCTGGCTGCTCCCCCTCCCCCTTAAGGATCATGAAGACACGTTCCGAGACATCTCTGGCCCTGGCACCCGGGAGGCAACATATTTTCCGGGAGTCTCGCTTGCGACCACCGAATCTCCTATCTATTCCCCTAACCATTGAATTTCCGACAACTATTACTTTTCTATTCTCCCCCTTCCTTTCAGAGCCCCAGAGCCAGACTCAGTGCCAGAGACCTGGCTGCTAGGGCCTTCCCCCGGTAGGTCATCCCCCCACCCCCCTCAACAGCATCCAAAATGGTACACTTGTTTTGAAGGGGAACGGCCACGAGCGATCCCTGCACTGTCTGTTTGTTTGTTTTTTCCCCCTGACTGTAACCCAGCCATTCTTGTCCTGTACCCTGTAACTCTTCTCTATCACCCCCCTCTGCCTCCCTGATGGTCAGAGGTTCATCCAGCTTCAGCTCCAGTTCCCTCACACGGTCTTTGAGGAGCTGGAGTTGGGGGCACTTCCCGCAGCTATAGTCAGCGGGGACACCGGTGGTATCCCTCACCACCCACATCCTACAGGAGGAGCATGCAACTGGCCTAGCCTCCATCCCCTCTTACCTTACAGAATATAGCTGCCCTGTGGACCAACTGGATCTCCGCCCTCCGACTCTGCTCCCAGTCAGCTGCACTCTCTGTAAACTCGTGGCTCTCTTCCCGGAAATGTAGGAAACAAAATCAAAGGAGCACCTTACTCCCTCCTCACCTAACTCCCTCAGTCACCAAACTCTCACTATAGCACTCAATTGCACCAAATTCAGCACCCCCTCAGTCACCAAACTCTCACTATAGCACTCAAATGCGCCAGATTCAGCACTCAGTGCAAACAAAGTCCGCACTGTAGGGGATCACTTTTATACTGTGAATCGAGCCTCTGAAAACTGGCCTAATCCTATCAACTAATTAACAAGCTCCAGCTGTAAGTGCCTACAAGTAGAACCTTTGTTGAAAGCTGATTGAAAATTCACCTTCTTCTAAACCAAACAGCAATTTTTAAGTTAATTAACTAAATAAAAGAAAGACTATACTTTAGATAAATAGTCTTATACTCCCTCAGTCACCAAACACTCAGTATCGCACTCAAATGCACCAAATTCAGCACTCAGTGCAAACTCAGTGTTATGCAACAGAGAACTTTTTAATACAAAATAATTCTTATTCTATGAACACAGTGACATCACGGCAGCTATTTGATAAACTCCCATTTCTTAAAGGTACATCCACATTCCAAGTAATAGAACAATATAATTTTTTAGATTATAGAAAGGGGCAAGATGTTGTTCCAAGTTTCCCCGGCCACAGTCCGCACCTTTAGGTTCTGGAGGAAAATTATCCACATCAACAGGCAGTTGATTTCCTTTAAACTTTCAAAGAAAATACGTCTTTATAATCTATGATTAATCTAGGACAAAGGTTCGGCACAACATCGTGGGCCGAAGGGCCTGTTCTGTGCTGTATTTTCTATGTTCTATGTTCTATGTCTGTAATTAATCTGTGTAGGTTTAATTTTGTATTAATGGGGTCGCAACAAGGCTAGTTAATGCGGAAGTGTTAAAATTAGTCTGAATGAAATTGATACGAATGTGAAAATGCATTTGTTTATTCTTCATATCCTGTGGACGTCGCTAGGTGGGCTATCGTTTTTTGTCCATTCTTAAACGCCATTGAGGGGGCAGTTAAGAGTCAACCACATTGCTGTTGGTCTGGAGTCACATGTAGGCCAGAGCAGATAAGGTCGGCAGATTTACTTCCCGAGAGCAGTGATTTTCAAAGTGGGGGTCGCGACCCGCGGTTGCTGTCTCAGTGTTTGTGTGGGTTATTTTCGACACATTAGGTTCTGTTTGATTAATATTCTCTGATTTAAACGCCAAACTAGCTGGAGACTTAACTTACCCCATTCTAAGTAAGAGTCATTCCTAGCAAAAATTAGATTGAGGCACAATTCCAGGAAAACTCTTACCATCAACACCAACATGGGCACGATTCACCGGACTTCAAACAAAGTCTGTGAACGGCGCATTTGCCAGAATCTTTCTCTGTAGCTGCAGTGCTGAGAAACACCCAGTTACTGAATGGCACTTTCTCTCATGGTGGGGTGGAACTTATTAATGTCACCGTGTCGTCTTTTCAGTGATTCTTCGCCGTGGGTCCAAAGGAAAAAAGTCTCATCGATGTATCTGGTGTATAACGTCGGTTGAAGGTCCTGTGCGGTGAGTAGGTCTTGTTCAAACTTGTGCATGACGATTTTGGCCTATTGAGGTGCGAACCTGGTCCCCATGGTTGTTCTTTGCGTCTGGATGAAGAACTTGTTGTCGAAGGTGAAGACATTGTGATCCAGTATGAAGCGGAGGAGTTGCAGAATTGCGTCTGAAGATTGGCAGTTGTCAGTGTTGAGTACTGAAGCTGTTGCAGCAATGCCGTCATCATGGGGGATCCTGGTGTAGAGTGGGGAGACGTCCAATATGACGAGGAATGTTCCTGGTTCAACTGGTGCATGGGTGCTGAGTTTCTGTAGGACGTCCGTCGTGTCATGACAGAAGCTGGGCGTACCTTGCACAACGGGTTTCAAGATGCCCCCGATTTAGCCAGAGAGGGTCTCACACAGGGTCCCATTGCCTGAAACGATAGGACGGCCTGGTGTGTTGGCCTTGTGTATTTTCGGGAGGCAGTAGAGATCTCCAATGCGGGGAGTACTTTGTTTACAACAGTATACGATTGAATAAACTCTGTTTAATTTAGGGTATTGTTCACAGAGAGTTGTTTACAGCGGTGTACGGTTCACATAAATACTGGGTATTGTAGGGCACTGTTTACATTTACAGTAGTTTACATTATACATAAACACTGTTTACAGTTGGACACAATTTACGTATACTCTGTTTACAGCAGTATACGGTTTACATGAACAATATTTACTGTAAGGAACAATATAGATAGACTCTGTTTACAGCAGGCTACGGTTTTTATAAACACGTTTTACTGTAGGAACATTTTGCATGGACTCTGATTACAGCAAAGCATGGCAACATTTCACTCTGTTTACTGTCGGGCATTGTTTCCATAGACCATGTTTGCAGTATTGTATGGTTTACACAGACACTGTTTACTGGGGGCACTGTTTACCTACACTCTGTTTACAGTAGTGCGGTTTACTTTCACTCTGTTCACTGTAGGGCACTATTTACATCGGCTCTGTTTACAGTTGCGTACGGTTGGTTTTCACTCTGTTCACTGTTGGGCACTGTTTACATAGATCATAGAATTTGCAGTGCAGAAGGAGGCCATTCGGCCCGTCGAGCCTGCACCGGCTCTTGGAAAGAGCACCCTACCCAAGGTCAACACCTCCACCCTATCCCCATAACCCAGTAACCCCACCCAACAATAAGGGCAATTTTGGACACTAAGGGCAATGTATCATGGCCAATCCACCTAACCTGCACATCTTTGGTCTGTGGGAGGAAACCGGAGCACCCGGCGGAAACCTACGCACACATGGGGAGGATGTGCAGACTCCGCGCAGACAGTGATCCAAGCCGGAATCGAACCTGGGACCCTGGAGCTGTGAAGCAATTGTGCTATCCACAAGGCTACCGTGCTGCCCCTAATAGACTATGTTTACGGCAATGTACGGTCACATAAGCACTGTTTATTTAGCGTAATGTTTACATCGACTTTGGATACAGCACTGAACGGTTTACATATGCACTGTTTACTGTAGGGCACTGTTTACATAGACTCGGTTTACGGCATTGTACGGTTGACATAAACACTGCTTAGTCTCACCCTCTCCTCACACACTGTCTCACTCGCTCCCCTCACACTTTCTCACTCTCTCTCCTCACACACTGTCTCACTCTCTCTCCTCACACACTGTTTCTCTCTCTCTCCTCACAAACTGTCTCACTCTCTCTCCTCACACACTGTCTCACTCTCTCTCCCCTCACACTTTCTCACTCTCTCGCCTCACACACTGTCTCACTCTCTCCTCACACACTGTCTCACTCTCTCCTCACACACTGTCTCACTCTCTCTCCTCACACTGTCTCACTCTCTCTTATCACACACTGTCTCACTCTCTCTCCTCAAACACTGTCTCTCTCTCTCTCCTCACACACTGTCTCACTCTCTCCTCACACACTGTCTCACTCTCTCCTCACACACTGTCTCACTCTCTCCTCACACTCTGTCTCACTCACTCTCTCGTCACACGCTGTCTCTCTCTCTCCTCACACTGTCTCTCTCGCTCTCTCTCCTCACACACTGTCTCACTCTCTCTCCTCACACACTGTCTCACTCTCTCTCCCCTCACACTTTCTTACTCTCTCTCCTCACACACTGTCTCACGCTCTCCTCACACTGTCTCACTCTCTCCTCACACTGTCTCACTCTCTATCCTCACACACTGTCTCACTCTCTCTCTCTCCTCGCACACTGTCTCTCTCCTCACACACTGTCTCACTCTCTCTCCTCACACACTGTCTCACTCTCTCCCCTCACACTTTCTCACTCTCTCTCCTCACATACTGTCTCACTCTCTCTCCTCGCACACTGTTTCTCTCTCTCTCTCCTCACAAACTGTCTCACTCTCTCTCCTCACACACTGTCTCACTCTCTCTCCCCTCACACTTTCTCACTCTCTCGCCCACACCCTGTCTCACTCTCTCCTCACACACTGTCTCACTCTCTCCTCACACACTGTCTCACTCTCTCTCCTCACACTGTCTCACTCTCTCTCCTCACACACTGTCTCACTCTCTCTCTCCTCACACACTGTCTCACTCTCTCTCCTCACACACTGTCTCACTCTCCTCAAACACTGTCTCTCTCTCTCTCCTCACACACTGTCTCACTCTCTCCTCACACACTGTCTCACTCTCTCCTCACACGCTGTCTCACTCTCTCCTCACACTCTGTCTCACTCACTCTCTCGTCACACGCTGTCTCTCTCTCTCCTCACACTGTCTCTCTCGCTCTCTCTCCTCACACACTGTCTCACTCTCTCTCCCCTCACACTTTCTTACTCTCTCTCCTCACACACTGTCTCACTCTCTCCTCACACTGTCTCACTCTCTCCTCACACTGTCTCACTCTCTATCCTCACACACTGTCTCACTCTCTCTCTCTCCTCGCACACTGTCTCAGTCTCCTCACACACTGTCTCACACTCTCCCCTCACACACTGTCTCACATTCTCTCTCCTCACACACTGTCTCACTCCCTCTCCTCACACACTGTCTCACTCTCTATTCACACACTGTCTCACTCTCTCTCTCCTCACACACTGTCTCTCTCTCTCCTCATACACTGTCTCACTCTCTCTCCTCACACTGTCTCACTCTCTCTCCTCAAACACTGTCTCTCTCTCTCCTCACATACTGTCTCACTCTCTCACACACTGTCTCACTCTCTCCTCACACACTGTCTCACTCTCTCCTCACACTCTGTCTCACTCACTCTCTCGTCACACGCTGTCTCTCTCTCACCTCACACTGTCTCTCTCGCTCTCTCTCCTCACACACTGTCTCACTCTCTCTCCTCACACACTGTCTCACTCTCTCTCCCCTCACACTTTCTTACTCTCTCTCCTCACACACTGTCTCACTCTCTCCTCACACTGTCTCACTCTCTCCTCACACTGTTTCACTCTCTATCCTCACACACTGTCTCACTCTCTCTCTCTCCTCGCACACTGTCTCTCTCCTCACACACTGTCTCACTCTCTCTCCTCACACACTGTCTCACTCTCTCTCCCCTCACACTTTCTTACTCTCTCTCCTCACACACTGTCTCACTCTCTCCTCACACTGTCTCACTCTCTCCTCACACTGTCTCACTCTCTATCCTCACACACTGTCTCACTCTCTCTCTCTCCTCGCACACTGTCTCTCTCCTCACACACTGTCTCACACTCTCTCCTCACACACTGTCTCACTCTCTCCCCTCACACTTTCTCACTCTCTCTCCTCACACACTGTCTCACTCTCTCTCCTCACACACTGTTTCTCTCTCTCTCTCCTCACAAACTGTCTCACTCTCTCTCCTCACACACTGTCTCACTCTCTCTCCCCTCACACTTTCTCACTCTCTCGCCTCACACCCTGTCTCACTCTCTCCTCACACACTGTCTCACTCTCTCCTCACACACTGTCTCACTCTCTCTCCTCACACTGTCTCACTCTCTCTCCTCACGCACTGTCTCACTCTCTCTCTCCTCACACACTGTCTCACTCTCTCGCCTCACACACTGTCTCACTCTCCTCAAACACTGTCTCTCTCTCTCTCCTCACACACTGTCTCACTCTCTCCTCACACACTGTCTCACTCTCTCCTCACACGCTGTCTCACTCTCTCCTCACACTCTGTCTCACTCACTCTCTCGTCACACGCTCTCTCTCTCTCTCCTCACACTGTCTCTCTCGCTCTCTCTCCTCACACACTGTCTCACTCTCTCTCCCCTCACACTTTCTTACTCTCTCTCCTCACACACTGTCTCACTCTCTCCTCACACTGTCTCACTCTCTCTCACACTGTCTCACTCTCTATCCTCACACACTGTCTCACTCTCTCTCTCTCCTCGCACACTGTCTCTCTCTCCTCACACACTGTCTCACACTCTCCCCTCACACACTCTCTCACATTCTCTCTCCTCACACACTGTCTCACTCCCTCTCCTCACACACTGTCTCACTCTCTATTCACACACTGTCTCACTCTCTCTCTCCTCACACACTGTCTCTCTCTCTCCTCATACACTGTCTCACTCTCTCTCCTCACACTGTCTCACTCTCTCTCCTCAAACACTGTCTCTCTCTCTCTCCTCACACACTGTCTCACTCTCTCCTCACACACTGTCTCACTCTCTCCTCACACACTGTCTCACTCTCTCCTCAAACTCTGTCTCACTCACTCTCTCGTTACACGCTGTCTCTCTCTCTCTTCACACTGTCTCTCTCGCTCTCTCTCCTCACACACTGTCTCACTCTCTCTCCTCACACACTGTCTCACTCTCTCTCCCCTCACACTTTCTTACTCTCTCTCCTCACACACTGTCTCACTCTCTCCTCAAACTGTCTCACTCTCTCCTCACACTGTCTCACTCTCTATCCTCACACACTGTCTCACTCTCTCTCTCTCCTCGCACACTGTCTCTCTCCTCACACACTGTCTCACTCTCTCTCCTCACACACTGTCTCACTCTCTCTCCCCTCACACTTTCTTACTCTCTCTCCTCACACACTGTCTCACTCTCTCCTCACACTGTCTCACTCTCTCCTCACACTGTCTCACTCTCTATCCTCACACACTGTCTCACTCTCTCTCTCTCCTCGCACACTGTCTCTCTCCTCACACACTGTCTCACTCTCTCTCCTCACACACTGTCTCACTCTCTCCCCTCACACTTTCTCACTCTCTCTCCTCACACACTGTCTCACTCTCTCTCCTCGCACACTGTTTCTCTCTCTCTCTCCTCACAAACTGTCTCACTCTCTCTCCTCACACACTGTCTCACTCTCTCTCCCCTCACACTTTCTCACTCTCTCGCCTCACACCCTGTCTCACTCTCTCCTCACACACTGTCTCACTCTCTCCTCACACACTGTCTCACTCTCTCTCCTCACACTGTCTCACTCTCTCTCCTCACGCACTGTCTCACTCTCTCTCTCCTCACACACTGTCTCACTCTCTCTCCTCACACACTGTCTCACTCTCCTCAAACACTGTCTCTCTCTCTCTCCTCACACACTGTCTCACTCTCTCCTCACACACTGTCTCACTCTCTCCTCACACGCTGTCTCACTCTCTCCTCACACTCTGTCTCACTCACTCTCTCGTCACACGCTGTCTCTCTCTCTCCTCACACTGTCTCTCTCGCTCTCTCTCCTCACACACTATCTCACTCTCTCTCCTCAAACACTGTCTCACTCTCTCTCCCCTCACACTTTCTTACTCTCTCTCCTCACACACTGTCTCACTCTCTCCTCACACTGTCTCACTCTCTCCTCACACTGTCTCACTCTCTATCCTCACACACTGTCTCACTCTCTCTCTCTCCTCGCACACTGTCTCTCTCTCCTCACACACTGTCTCACACTCTCCCCTCGCACACTGTCTCACATTCTCTCTCCTCACACACTGTCTCACTCCCTCTCCTCACACACTGTCTCACTCTCTCCTCACACACTGTCTCACTCTCTCTCTCCTCACACACTGTCTCTCTCTCTCCTCATACACTGTCTCACTCTCTCTCCTCACACTGTCTCACACTCTCTCTCCCCTCACACTTTCTCACTCTCTCTCCTCACAAACTGTCTCACTCTCTCCCCTCACACACTGTCTCACTCTCTCTCCCCTCACACACTGTCTCACTCTCTCCTCACACACTGTCTCACTCTCTCTCTCCTCACACACTGTCTCACTCTCTCTCCTCACACACTGTCTCACTCTCTCTCCCCTCACACACTGTCTCAATCTCTCTCCTCACACACTGTCTCACTCTCTCCCCTCACACACTGTCTCACTCTCTCCTCATACACTGTCTCACTCTCTCTCTCTCCTAGCACACTGTCTCTCTCTCCCTTCACACACTGTCTCACTCTCTCTCCTCACACACTGTCTCACTCACTCTCTCCTCGCACACTGCCTCACTCTCTCTCTCCTCACACCCTGTCTCACTCACTCTCTCCTCACACCCTGTCTCACTCTCTCCCCTCACATAATATCTCTCTCCCTTTCTCTCCCCACACACTGTCTCACTCTCTCTACTCGCACACTGTCTCTCTCTCCTCACACACTGTCTCACACTCTCCTCTCACACACTGTCTCACTCTCTCTCTCCTCACACACTGTCTCACTCTCTCTCTCCTCACTCACTGCCTCACCCCCTCCCCTCACACACTGTCTCACTCTCTCTCTCCTCACACACTGTCTCTCTCTCTCCTCTCACACACTGTCTCACTCTCTCCTCACACACTGTCTCACTCTCTCCTCACACACTGTCTCACTCTCTCTCCTCACACTGTCTCACTCTCTCTCCTCACACACTGTCTCACTCTCTCTCTCCTCACACACTGTCTCACTCTCTCTCCTCACACACTGTCTCACTCTCCTCAAACACTGTCTCTCTCTCTCTCCTCACACACTGTCTCACTCTCTCCTCACACACTGTCTCACTCTCTCCTCACACGCTGTCTCACTCTCTCCTCACACTCTGTCTCACTCACTCTCTCGTCACACGCTGTCTCTCTCTCTCCTCACACTGTCTCTCTCGCTCTCTCTCCTCACACACTGTCTCACTCTCTCTCCTCACACACTGTCTCACTCTCTCTCCCCTCACACTTTCTTACTCTCTCTCCTCACACACTGTCTCACTCTCTCCTCACACTGTCTCACTCTCTCCTCACACTGTCTCACTCTCTATCCTCACACACTGTCTCACTCTCTCTCTCTCCTCGCACACTGTCTCTCTCTCCTCACACACTGTCTCACACTCTCCCCTCACACACTGTCTCACATTCTCTCTCCTCACACACTGTCTCACTCCCTCTCCTCACACACTGTCTCACTCTCTCCTCACACACTGTCTCACTCTCTCTCTCCTCACACACTGTCTCTCTCTCTCCTCATACACTGTCTCACTCTCTCTCCTCACACTGTCTCACACTCTCTCTCCCCTCACACTTTCTCACTCTCTCTCCTCACAAACTGTCTCACTCTCTCCCCTCACACACTGTCTCACTCTCTCTCCCCTCACACACTGTCTCACTCTCTCCTCACACACTGTCTCACTCTCTCTCTCCTCACACACTGTCTCAATCTCTCTCCTCACACACTGTCTCACTCTCTCCCCTCACACACTGTCTCACTCTCTCCTCATACACTGTCTCACTCTCTCTCCTCACACTGTCTCACACTCTCTCTCCCCTCACACTTTCTCACTCTCTCTCCTCACAAACTGTCTCACTCTCTCCCCTCACACACCGTCTCACTCTCTCTCCCCTCACACACTGTCTCACTCTCTCCTCACACACTGTCTCACTCTCTCTCTCCTCACACACTGTCTCACTCTCTCTCCTCACACACTGTCTCACTCTCTCTCTCTCCTCGCACACTGTCTCTCTCTCCCTTCACACACTGTCTCACTCTCTCTCCTCACACACTGTCTCACTCACTCTCTCCTCGCACACTGCCTCACTCTCTCTCTCCTCACACCCTGTCTCACTCACTCTCTCCTCACACCCTGTCTCACTCTCTCCCCTCACACAATATCTCTCTCCCTTTCTCTCCCCACACACTGTCTCACTCTCTCTACTCGCACACTGTCTCTCTCCTCACACACTGTCTCACACTCTCCTCTCACACACTGTCTCACTCTCTCTCTCCTCACACACTGGCTCACTCTCTCTCTCCTCACACACTGCCTCACCCCCTCCCCTCACACACTGTCTCACTCTCTCTCTCCTCACACACTGTCTCTCTCTCTCTCTCCTCACACACTGCCTCACTCTCTGTCCTCACGCAATGTCTTACTCTCTCTCCTCACAGACTGCCCCACTCTCTCTCCTCACACACTGTCTCACTCACTCTCTCCTCACACCCTGTCTCACTCTCTCCCCTCACACAATATGTCTCTCCTCTCTCTCCCCACACACTGACTCACTCTCTCCCCCTCGCACACTGTCTCTCTCTCTCCTCACACTGTCTCATTTTCTCCTCACACATTGTTTCTCTCTATCTATGATGTGGAGCTGCCGGCGTTGGACTGGAGTGAGCACAGTAAGAAGTTTTACAACACCAGGTTAAAGTCCAACAGGTTTGTTTCGATGTCACTAGCTTTCGGAGCGGTGCTCCTTCCTCAGGTGAATGAAGATGGATGTTCCAGAAACATATATGTAGACAGATTCAAAGATGCCAGACAATGCTTGGAATGCGAGCATTAGCAGGTGATTAAATCTTTACAGATCCAGAGATGGGGTAACCCCAGGTTAAAGAGGTGTGAATTGTGGCAAGCCAGGACAGTTGGTAGGATTTCGCAGGCCAGATGGTGGGGGATGAATGTAATGCGACATGAATCCCAGGTCTCGGTTGAGGCCGCGCTCATGTGTGCGGAACTTGGCTATATCGTTCTGTAGGAAACCTTTTGCTCAGTATGTGCTGACAGAACACTGAGAGATAGTTACATGTGAAGCCTCTTGTGAGGTTTTTACTGAAGATATTACTGAGAGATAATTCTATGTGAAGCCTCATGCTTTTACGTTAATCGTGCAATTTTTGTTAATCATTCCATCAGACATCAACTTGAAGAGTATACTGCCAAAACACATATCCAGTCACACCAGGGCCATACATCCTTGACCACTGCAACACAAACATCAAGGGCGCCTCCCTCTCCAGCCCGCGATCATACTTTAGGTATTCGAACCACAAAATGGTGAACCTTTTCCAGGCGTATGTGCAGAAGCGTAAGCGGGAGATCTGGTTAAAAAGGCCGAACAATGCTGTCAGAGGCAATGGCAGAGCTCATATGCGACTGGTTCAAGAACTCAGCTACCATCCTGCCCGAAATTCCACTTCTGTCACACGCTCCACCAGTAAGTGCGCCGAAGATGATGTGACAGAAAAGGTGGTTTGTGCATTCCCCAACCGGAAACCATGGTTCAACTCGGAGATCCACTCTCAACCGGGTCTGAGGCGTTCAGGACGGGTGACCCTGAACTACACGAGAAATCTAGGAACCCCAAAGCTATCAAGGACATTAAAGACAATACAAGACTAAGCTTGATTCCCAGCCGAACGACACAAATCCTAAGCCCTTGGGCAGGGCTTAAACGGCAAAACAAAGCTGAGTAGGATCTCTGGCCACTGAGCATCCCTGGATGAACCAGTTTCGAGCAGGAAGCCAGAAGACCGTTGTCAACTGCGCCAGCAGCCTGGGACAAACGCAGATCTAATGTCTCATCCTCAGGGGATATATTGGCCTTCTCGACAGTGAACCACCGAGCGCCACGGCACCTGCCGGAGTTCCAGCTCGTCCTCTCAGATCCCACGCGGACCAATTGGTGGGTGTGTTCACGGACATTTTCAATCTCATCCGACTTTGTTCCAAGGTTCCCACCTGCTTCCAATGGACCACTATCATTCTCGTTCCAAAAAGGCGCAAGGCAACATGCCCAAACGTCTCGAAACCCGCGGCACTGACATCAATTATCATGAAATGCTTCGAGAGGTTCGTCATGAACTCCATAGTTCCAGAGTACCAGATCCACTGAAATTGGTCCCCTGCCATAACCAGTCCACAGCATATGCTATCACCAAGGCCCTACACTAACATCTGGAGCGTCGCGACAACTAGGACTCCTATGTCAGACTCCTGTTCATGGACTACAGCACCGCTCCTGCAGCATCCAAGCCAAGCTCATATTCAACTCCAAAACACAGGACTCCACTATTTCTTCTGCAATTGGATCCTCGCCTTACTGACCACAGGGCTCAATCAGTAAGGAGAAATAAAACACCTCATCCGCTATTGTCGTCAATACCGGGTCCCCACAAGGTTCCGTATTTAGTCTGCGACTATACTCGTTATACACACACGACTGTTTGGAGAAATACGGTTCCAACTCAAACTCCAAGTTTCCTGATGAATCGGCCGTAGCAGGTCGGATCTCAAAAAACGACGAGTCGGACCGCAGGGAGCAGACAGAGAACTTGGTAGCATAATGCTATGAGAAACATCTCTCCTTCAATGCCACCAAAACTAAGGGGCCGCTGAATGACTTTAGGAAGCGTAGTGTTGTGCACGGCCATTTCTGCATCAATGGTCCGAGGTGGAGATGGTTCACAGCTTCATATTTCTCACTGTAAACATCGCCAACAATCAGTACTAGTCCTCCCACGTCGATCTCACGACCAAAAATGCAACATAGCTCCCACATCTGCTTAGGCTATTAAGGGAATTCCGTATGCCCACATTGAATCTTACGAATTTTACGGATGCACCATAGAAATCACTCTGTCTGGCTGCATCACAGCTTGTTATGGCAACTGCTCGGCCCTATACCATAAGAAACTGCATGGAGTCGCCAACACAGCCCAGTCCATCACGCGAACTCACCTTCCATCCATTTAATCTGTCTACACCTCCCTCTGCCTTGGGAAGCGGGCGGTTTATGCAAATACTCCATCAACTATCCTGTCTACCAACCTCTTTCTCCGGGAAGATACAACTGCCTGAGAACATGCACCAACAGATCGAGAAACAACTTCTTCTCCGCTGTTACCAGACTTCTAAATGACCCTCTCATGGAATGTACCTATTTTGGTATGTATCCTCTCTACATTTGTAGCACCACAATCCGTATGCCTGATTCGATATTTATGTATTTACGTCAAGTATTCATCATCTATTCTATGTTTTTCATGTATGGAGCGAAATGCCTGGACTCTACACAGAACTACACTTTTCACTCTACTTTGGAACAGGTGACAATAAGTCCAAAGCTAAATTTCACTGAGAGACAGTTATAGGTATCTTGCTATGTCTGCGCTGCACATTAATCTGATAGATAATTCTGTGTGAAACATCTTGCTGTGGTTGTGCTGTACACAACACTGGGATTCTTTCCAATTTGAGTTTGTGTTGTGCATAGCACTGAGAAATAGCTCTATGTGAAGCCTCTTACTAAGGTTGTACTATTCATAACGCTGAGAGATAGTTGTATTGAAAACTCATTGTTAATAATGCACCTTTCAAAACACTGAATTCTTGTTCTATATGAAACTTCCTGCTATGGATGTACAGTACATAACATTAAGAGATAGTTCGATATGAAGCCTCTTGCTAAGTGTGCTGTACATCACACAGTGTGACATTTCTATATGAACTTGCTGCTCAGCACAGCACCAGGATCTCGGGTTCGATTCCCAGCCTGGGTCACTGTCTGTTCAGATTCTGCACGTTTTCCCCGTGTCTGTGTGGGTTTCCTCCGGGTGCTCCGGTTTTCTCGCACAAGTCCCAAAGTCGTGTTTGTTATTTGAATTTGACATTCTAAATTCTCCCTCAGTGTACCCAAACAGGCAGCGGAATGTGACGACAAGGCAATTTTCACAGTATCTTCATTGCAGTATCAATGTAAGGCTACTTGTGACATTAATACATATTATAGATTATTATAAGAATATATTGTACATAACACTGAGAGATAGTTCTATGTGCAGATTCGTTCTAATTATCAGCTGTGCTGAACGACGAGATATCGTTCCATGTGAAACCTATTTCGAACGTTGTACTGTACACAATGGCGTGTTCAACAACATCTAGATTTCCCCAGACTCTGTCAATCCTAACTAAAGACACCCTCACCCCAGACCCACAACCACGATGACAAAAGGACCTATCATGTTGACAGGGAAAAATAAAGATTATGATCCGTTCATCAGCAATTCTAACCGTTCTATACATCACTGACACGCATACACCCGTTCTAGACTGGGTAAATATTCACCTCTATTCTAATATAAAAAGTGATGGATTGAAAGAAGTTAACAAAACCTGTTTGTTCAGTGACTGTAATTAATATCAGTCTCCAAGGATCCCAATCATGCCACTGGAGGGTTTCGCTCTGCTGTTAATAAGAGGTTCATTTGAAAGTGTTGTCCCAAACTGTCAGCGGGAGCATCAACTTCAACACGGGCAAAGTTCAGCGGCTGGAGAGAGACGGAGAGGAGGGATCAGAATCTTTTAAACAGGCGATCGAAACGTTGCAGAAATTGATCAGAATCTGAGGCCAATCGATGTGAACGTTACAACAATGGAGAGGTCTTTATCCCTCGGTCTTTACTATATTTCTCAAAGTTGGATTTCATTAGAATCCAGGATTGAAGATGTACTTATGGTTATTCAAGCGGGATACTATCCGATGCTTGCTATTGTTGGTGTCCCTGGTAAGACCCTGTCCAGATATTAATTCTGTATTAATTCTATATAACCTGTTTAACTGTATCACTCTTCTTGTCATTTACTCTGCCCTATTTTTTGCTGCTGTTTCAGTGGATTCTCTAAATCCAATTACTGATTGTACGAATCATTGTTAAATGTTTTAGTGAATTTTTATACTCTCCCGTAGCGCCTCGTGAAATTGTTGTGAAGTCCCTATATGCAGCTACTGTATTGGTAATTCACGTTTCTTTCAGAAACATTTTTTCTTATTCAAGTCCCGGGAACATGGGCAATGACTTAAGTTCCACTCACAAACTCTGGTCCCTATCCAATGACCCCATTCCTGTACCTGAGCCTGGTGCAGACTGCAAACCATCTTTGCTCCCCTTTAACGTTGTGCAGATTTCTGATCTCATATCCACCCCATCGTTAATCATGTCTATTCTGACCTCCAGAATATCATCTACGGGCTCACGCCAGCTCGTTGATGTGATTTCCAGACAAGACTATTTCAATTCTCTGTTGACGAGCCTCCCAGTTACAAAGCTACAGAATCAAAGCTATGCTGCCCATATCCGAATCTCTGACAAAATTCTGGTGCTCACTGACCTCTATCACCAGCCACTCTGGCATAGTCTTAATTTGATCACTTACCTAATCAATTCCCTCCAAGAAACTGACCGTCTGATTGTCCAACTCTATCTTCATTTCCCAAAACGTTTCGGCGTGATCACGTTCCAATAGAGCGTGAAACTACGCCCCTACGCCCACAATCTTCCCGTCCCGATCCCAACATCATATTTCTCCCAAACATCCGCTTTCACTGAGGCAGCCCCTCCTGCGTCTGTTTTGTGTAAATCTCGATCCATGAATGGTGCAGCCACACTGCTGATCACTTCCAGTCTGGCTTGTCCATCTCAACAGAGACGTCGTGTCAATGTGTATCCAGCTTGTGTGGGTAATGTGAAGCAGGTTCTGAAAGTCATATCAATTAGCTGTTTCTATCAATGTAGCAATCCCTATGACTCAACTGTCCCATTCGTGTGCTTCAATTCCACCTCCAATTTGTCACATTCCATGGTTCCATATATCCACAACACGTTATCTTGAACAATGTGTCAGAACCCATGTTTGTTCTGTCCCAGAGGAGATTGTGACTTACTTATATTATTGGAACGGTAGTGAATGTGTTGTGGATGAGTTTCTGGACGTTGTGTTGTGAACTTTTACGTATATTCAGGGAGCACATACATTCAGTGGACTTGGTGGCCCAGCTCTGGGCAAAGCATGGGGACCGTACTTCAGCATATCAGTGTCTGCAACATTGCCAACATAACACCATAAGACCAGAAATCATAGGAGCAGAAGTAAGGCCATTCGGCCCATCGAGTCCACTCCACCATTCAATCATGGATGATTTCAACTCCATTTACCCGCTCTCTCTCCATAGCCCTTAATTCCTCGAGAAATCAAGAATTCATCAACCTGTCTCAAAGACACTCAACGTCCCGGCCTCCACAACCCTCTGTGGCAATGAATTCGACAGACCCACCACTCTCTGGCTGAAGAAATTTCTCCTCATCTCTGTTCTAAAGTAATTCCCTTTTATTCTACGGCTGTGCCCCCGGGTCCTAGTCTCCCCTGATAATGGAAACAACTTCCCTACGTCCACCCTATCTAAGCCATTCATTTTCTTGTAAGTTTCTATTAGATCTCCCCTCAATCTCCTAAACTCCAATGAATATAATCCCAGGATCCTCAGACATTCTTCGTATGTTAGGCCTACCATTCCTGGGATCATCCGTGTGAATATTCTCCGCTGGACCCGCTCCACTGCCAGTATGTCCTTCCTGAGGTGTAGGGCCCAAAATTGCTCACAGTATTCGAAATGTGGCCTAACTAATGTTTTAGAAAGCTTCAGAAGTACATCCCTGCTTTTATATTCCAAGCCTCTTGAGATAAATGCAACATCGCATTTGCTTTCTTAATTACGGACTCAACCTGCAAGTTTACCTTTAGAGAATCCTGGACTAGGACTCCCAAGTCCCTTTGCACTTCAACATTATGAATTTTGTCACCGTTTAGAAAATAGTCCATGCCTCTATTCTTTTTTCCAAAGTGCAAGACCTCGCACTTGCCCACGTTGAATTTCACCAGCCATTTCTTGGACCACTCTCCTGAACTGTCTAAATCTTTCTGCAGCCTCCCCACCTCCTCTATACTACCTGCCACTCCACCGATCTTTGTATCATCGGCAAACTTAGCCAGAATGCCCCCAGTCCCATCATCTAGATCGTTAATAAATAAACAGAACAGCTGTGGCCCCAACACTGAACCCTGCGGGACACCGCTCGTTACCGGTTGCCATTCCGAAAAATCAGCTTTTATCCCAGCTCTCTGCCTTCTGCTGGACAGCCAATCGTCAATCCATGTTAGTACCTTGCCTCGAATAACATGGACCCTTATTTTACTCAGCAGTATCCCGTGGGGCACCTTATCAAAGGCCTTTTGGAAGTCAAGATAGATAACATCCATTGGCTCTCATTGGTCGAACCGATTTGTTATCTCTTCCAAGAACTCTAACAGGTTTGTCAGGCACGTCCTCCCCTTACTAAATCCACGCTGACTTGTCCTAATCCGACCCTGCACTTCCAAGAATTTAGAAATCTCATCCTTAACAATGGATTCTAGAATCTTGCCAACAACCGAGGTTAGGCTAATTGGCCTATAATTTTCCATCTTTTTCCTTGTTCCCTTCTTGAACAGGGGGGTTACAACAGCAATTTTCCAATCCTCTGGGACTTTCCCTGACTCCAGTGACCTTTGAAAGATCATAACTAACGCCTCCACTATTTCTTCAGTTATCTCCTTTAGAACTCTAGGATGTAGCCCATCTGGGCCCGGAGATTTATCAATTTTTAGACCTCTTAGTTTCTCTCGCACTTTCTCCTTTGTGATGGCTACCATATTCAACTCTTCCCCCTGACTCTCCGGAATTGTTGGGATATTACTCATGTCTTCTACTGTGAAGACTGACGCAAAGTACTTATTTAGTTCCTCAGCTATTTCCTTGTCTCCCATCACTAGATTACCAGCGTCAGTTTGGAGGGGCCCAATGTACTTTTGCCTCCCGTTTGTTTTTAATGTATTTAAATAAACTTTTACTCTCTTTCCTTATTTCTCTCTTTGTTATCCTCTGTTTGTTTTTGTAGCCTTCCCAATCTTTTGACTTCCCACTACTCTTTGCCACATTATAGGCTTTCTCTTTTGCTTTGATGCATTCCCTAAATTCCTTTGTCAGCCATGGCTGCCTACTCCCCCCTCTCATTAACCTTTCTTTTCTTTGGGATGAACCTCTGTACTGTGTCCTCAATTACTCCCAGAAACTCCTGTCATTGCTGTTTCACTGTCTTTCCCACGAGGCTCTGCTCCCAGTCGACTTTCGTCAGTTCCTCCCTCATGTAGTTACCTTTATTTACCTGTAACACCTTTACATCTGATTCTACCTTCTTTCTTTCAAATTGCAGATTGAATTCTACCATATTATGATCACTGCCTCCTAAGTGTTCCCTTACTTTAAAATCTTTAATCAAGTCTGGTTCATTACATCACACTAAGTCCAGAATGGCCTGTCCCCTCGTGGGCTCCATCACAAGTTGTTCCAAAAAGCCCTCCTGTAAACATTCAATGAATTGCCTTTCCTTGGGTCCACTGGCAGCATTATTTACCCAGTCCACCTGCATACTGACGTCCCCCATGATCACTGTGACCTTGCCTTTCTGACATGCACTTTCTATTTCGTGGTGCATTTTGTGCCCCTGGTCCTGACCACTGTTAGGAGGCCTGTACATAACTCCCATTATGGATTTTTTGCCTTCGTGGTTCCTCAACTCTACCCACACAGACTCCACATCATCTGACCCTATGTCGTTTAGTGCTATTGATTTAATTTCATTCCTAATTAACAAGGCAACCCTGCCCCCTCTGCCCACCTCTGTCTTTTCGATAGGTTGTGAATCCCTGGATGTTTAAATGCCAGTCCTGAACCCCCTGCAGCCACGTCTCTGTGATGCCTACCACATCATACCTGCCAGTCACAATCTGGGCCACAAGCTCATCTACCTTGTTCCGTACACTGCGCGCATTTAAATATAGCACCTTTAATTCTCTATTGACTGTCCGTTTTTGTTTTCTTAGTGTGGTGGACCTTGGTTTACTGAGCCTTTCCATACACTGTGGCATATTTTGTGGATGGGGACTATCGTAGCCTCTCTTGGGTTATGTCTTTTCGTGCTTTTTTGTATTCCTAAGCAGCTACGCTTCCCACTGATTACTTCATCTCTTGGTTCCCTGACTTTCCCTTCCTCCCCAATCTCTAGTTTAAAGTCTTATTGACCACCCTATTTACTCTTTTCGACAGAACACTGGTCGCAGCTCGGCTCAGGTGGAGACCATCCCAACGGTATTGGTCCCCCCTGTCCGAAAAGTGATGCCAGTGACCCATGAAAAGGAACCCCTCTTTCCCACACCACTCTTTCAGCCACGTGTTAACTTCCCTTATTTTGCCTCCCTATGCCAATTTGCACGTGGCGAGGGCAGTAATCCGGAGATTATGCCCCTTGACGACCTATTTTTTAATTTGAATCCTAGCTCTTTATAATCTCTAAACAGGTCCGCTTTCCTAGACTTGCCTTTGTTGTTGGTAGCGAAATGGACCACAACAACTGGATCCTCCCCCTCCCTATCCAGTATCCTTTCAAGCCGGTCAGAGATGTCCCGCACCCTAGCACCGGGCAGGCAACATACCATGCGGGACTCTTTATCCTGCTCACAAAGGATACTATCTATCCCCCTGATAATAGAATCCCCTACAACTACAACTTGCCTATTTACTCCCTCCCCTTTAATAGCCTGCTGAACCATGGTGCCTTGGTCAGCTGACTCATCCTTCCTGAAGCCCTGTTCGCCATCCATACAGGGACCAAGTGCCTCATACCTGTTGGACAGGGGCAAGGGCGGAGGCTCCTGTGTTCCTGACTGCTGTTTCCCTTTACCTGCTGACTTGCAGTCACACCCTGCTGTCCCTGGCCACTGGCAGGATTTAAACTACTTACTCTGACAGGTGTGACTGCCTCCTGAAACACAGTGTCCAGGTAAGTCTCCCCCTCCCCGATGTGCCTCAGTGTTTGAAACTCAGACTCCAGCTCATCAACTCTGAGCCGGAGTTGGAGTGGAGACTGCAGAAAGGAAAGCTCTGTAAAGAGAGAGGAGAGGAGGAGCGGTGTTTTACATCAATGCAGTAGTATTGTCGCTGAACTAGTAATCCAGTGATAAAGGGCAACACTCTGCGGAGACAGATTTCGCCATAGCAATTGGTGCAATGTGAATTAAATAAGAAACAAAGTGTGGAATTAAAACTCTAATGATCACCTTGAACCCATTGTCAATTGTTGCAAAAACCCATCAGGGTCAGTAAAGTCCCGTAGGGAAGAAAATCTGCCATCCTTCCCTGGACTGGCCGACAAGTAATTGCAGAATCATTGCAAAGCGGTTGAATCTGAACTGCCCTCTGAAACGGACGAGGAAGTTACTGAGTTGCATCAAAGTGCTAATAGTTCACAAAGAGGTAAAACTGGATGGAGCACCCGGCATCAACCGAGGAACCGGAAATAAACAACGGCAAACCCAATCCTGTCGATCTGCAAAGTTCTCATTATTAAAATCCGGGAGCTTGAGTGGAAGTTGGGAAAACGTCTTCGGCAGGTAATATTTCAGCTTCATGCGATCATCGACATTATTGTAGAGGGAGGATAATTGATGAAGCAGCTGAAGATGGATGGGCTAAGCGATGCCTAGGCTGGCATTGCCACCAGGAATACAGAGACCAGGACAGAAGTGGGAGAAACGCGAGGACGAGGAGGAGAACTGTTACTTTGTAAGAAGCTCCACAGGATTAACACATCCGCCTTGTTCCACAGTAACACATTATACGGGCAGAATGTCGTCCTAATGTCGTGTCTGAGAAGCTCCAGAGGACAAGCAACTTCCTCTTGCTCCTGAGTAACAGACTATAAGGGCGAATGGTATGCTAACGTTACTGTGTAACAAGCTTGACAGGATAAACAAGGTTCTCCTGTTCCACAGCGACAGCCTCGTGCGGCTGAATTACCTCCTACTTTTCATGCTGAGGAGGTCACTGGCTGACACGTGTGACACCTGAATGTAAATCGCCACTTAACAGCCCCGATATTACCCAGGATCTGCTGTGCAGAGAGATGGACCGCTTCAGTATTTGAGTCACAAACGGTGCTGAACATTGTAATATCATCAGTGAACATTCCAAGTTATGTCCTCACGGTAAGTTCACTGATGAAGCAGCTGAAGATGTTTGAGCCGAGTTCACTCCCCTGAAAAACACAAGGGGTTACGTGATTGAGCCAAAAATCACAACCATATTTCTTTGTGAAAGGTATGTTTCCAATCAGAGGGGAGATTTCACTTTCTTTGCCGCTGATTCCTGTTTTGATCGGGCTCCTTGCTTCCATACTCGATCAAATGCTGCTTTGATGTCACTTTAACTCTTACTTCAGTATGTTGTCCATGTTTAAAAGAAGGCTGCAATGATGTCAGAAGTTTAGTGATCCTGGCACAACCCAAACGTCTGTGAGTCGGTTATTGCTGAGTAAATGCTGCTTGATTGCACTGCTGATGACCCCTTCTATTGCATTGTTGATAATGGAGAGCAGACGGATGGTGCGGGAATTGTCCAGGTTGGAATTGTCCTGGACTTAGCATACAGTGCACACCTGAGCAACTTTATATATTGCCGGGTCGATGTCAGTGTCGCAGCCCTACTGGAACTTGGCTCGGGGGCAGGTTCTGGATCACACGCCCTCAATACTATTGCCAGAATATTGTCAGGGACCATAGCCTACACATTATGCAGTGCCTTCAGCTCTTTCTTAATATCATGTGCAGTGAATAATATTTGCTGAATATTATCTGCGATGCTGGGGACACTGGGGAGACCGAGGTGGATCATCCAGTCTGTACGTGTGGATGAAATGTTTTGCGAATGCTTCATCCGTGACCTTTGCATTGTGCTGGGCTCCCAGAGTAGTGAAGATGGGATACCTGTGGAACCTCCTGCTGCAAAGGTTTAGTTGCAGCATAAAAACAGACGCTTCGGCGCAACTTGCCCATGCAGCCCAGTTTTTACCAATAAGATAGGCCCAATTTGCTCCATATCCCTCTGTACCCGTCTTTCCCATATAACTGTCCAAATCCTTTTTAAAAGTCAAAATTGTACCTTCCTCTTTTACTGCATCTGAAGGTCGTTGCAGACACTCACCACCCTCTTTGTGAAAATAATTCCCCCATGGACCCTTTTGCATCTCTCCCCTCTCACCTAAGCCTGCACTCTCTGATTTTTGACTCCACTACCTTGGGGAAAATATTGACTATCTACTTCATCTATGCCCCTCATTATTTTAGAAACCTCTACAATATTTCCGCTAAACCTCCTACGCTACAGGGGGAAAAAAGTCCCAGTCTATCCAGCCTCTCCTTAAAATTTGAACCATCAAGCCCAGGTAGAATCATATTAAATATTTTGTACACTCTTTCTAGTTTAATAAAATACTGCCTATAATAGATTGAACAGAACTGTACGCAGTATTCCAAGTGCGGCCTTATTAATGTCTTATACTACTTCAACAAGACGTCCCAACTCCTGTATTCAATACTCTGACCAATGAATCCAAGTATGCCAAATGCGTTCTTCACCGCTTTGACAATCTGTGACTCCACTTTCAAAGAGCAATGGACCAGTGCTCCTATATCTCTTTGTTCTGTAAGACCCTCCAATACTCTTCCACTACTTGAGTAGGCCCTGCCCCGATTCGATCTTCCAAAATGCATTACCTCGCATTTATCTAAATTAAACTCCATATGTCACTCATCGTCCCACTGGCCCAATTGATCAAGATCCCGGTGCAATCCGAGATAACCTACTTCACTCTCCACTGTGCCACCAATATTGTTGTCATCCGCAAACGCACGAAACATGCCTCCTAAATTTTCATACTAATCATTAATACAAATGATGTTTAACTGCCCACCGCCATTCACGGCTGGATAAAACTGACAAGAAATAAAGAACATTACAGCACAGGAACAGGCCCTTCGGCCCTCCCACCCTGCGCCGATCCAGATCCTTTATCTAAACCTATCGCCTATTGCCCAAGGATCTACTTCCCTCTGTTCCCCGTCCGTTCATATATCTGTCCAGATGCATCATAAATGATGCTTTCGTGCCCGCCTCTACCACCTCCGCTGGCAAAGCGTTCCAGGCATCCACCACCCTCTCCGTAAAAAACTTTCCACGCACATCGCACTTAAACTTTACCACTCACCTTGAAATTGTGACCCCTTGTAATTGACACCCCCCACTCCTGGAAAAAGCTTGTTGCTATCCACCCTGTCCTTACCTCTCATAATTTTGTAGACCTCAATCAGGTCCCCCCTGAACCTTCGTCCTTCCAACGAAAACAATCCTAATCTACTCAACCTTTCTTCATAGCTAGCACCCTCCATACCGGGCAATATCCTGGTGAGCCTCCTCTGCACCCTCTCTAAAGCATCCACATTCTTCTGGTAATGTGGCGACCAGAACTGCACGCAGTATTCCAAATTTGGCCAAACCAAAGGTCTCTCCAACTGTAACATGACCTGCCGACTCTTGTACTCAATACCCCGTCCGATGAAGGCAAGCATGCTGTATGCCTTCATGACCACTCTATCGACCTGCGTTGGCACCTTCAGGGTAGAATGGATCTGAACACCCAGATCTGTCTGTACATCAATTTTCTCCAGCACTGTTCCATTGACCGTATAGTCCGCTCTTGAATTGGACCTTCCAAAATGCATCACCTCGCATTTGCCTGGATTGAACTACATCTGCCATTTCTTTGCACAACTCTCCAATCTATCTATATTTTTCTGTATTCTCTGACAGTCCATCTCGCTATCTGCAACTCCACCAATCTCAGTATCATCTGCAAACTTGCTAATCAGACCACCTATACCTTCGTCCAGATCATTTATGGATATCACAAAAACAGTGGTCCGAGCACGGCTCCCTGTGGAACACTACGAGTCACCTTTCTCCATTTTAAGACACTCCCTTCCACCACTACTCTCTGTCTCCTGTTGTCCATCCAGTTCTTTATCAACCTCGCTAGTACACCCTGAACCACATGCGACATCACTTTTTCCATGAGCCTGTCATGGGAAACTTTATCAAACGTCTCATTGAAGTCCATGTATATGACATCTACAGCCGTTCCCTCGTCAATTAACTTTGTCACTTCCTCAAAGAATTCTATTAGGATTGTAAGACATGACCTTCTCTGCACAAAACCATGCTGCCGATCACTGATAAGTCTATTTTCTTCCAAACGTGAATAGATCCTATCCCTCAATGTCTTCTCCAACAGTTTGCCTACCATTGATGTCAAGCTCACAGGTCTATAATACCCTGGATTATCCCTGCTACCCTTCTTATCAAAGGGACAACATTAACAATTCTCCAGTCCTCCAGGACTTCACCCGTGCTCAAGGATGCTGCAACGAAGGGACAGCACGGTCGCATTGTGGATAGCACAATTGCTTCACAGCTCCTGGGTCCCAGGTTCGATTCCGGCTTGGCGTCACTGTCTCCACGGAGTCTACACATTCTCCCCGTGTGTGCGTGAGTTTCCTCCGGGTGCTCCGGTTTCCTCCCACAGTCCAAATATGTGCAGGTTAGGTGGATTGGCCATGATAAATTGCCCTTAGTGTCCAAAAGTGCCCTGAGTGTTGGGTGGGGTTACTGGGTTATGGGGATAGGGTGTAGGTGTTGACCTTGGGCAGCGTGCTCTTTCCAAGAGCCTGTGCAGACTCGATGTGCCGAATGGCCTCCTTCTGCACTGTAAATTCTATGATAATCTATGAAAGATATCTGTTAAGGCACCAGTTATTTCGTCCCTCGCTTCTCTCAGTAGCCTGGGATTGATCCCATCCGGACCTGGGGACTTGTCCACCTTAATGCCGTTTAGAATACCAGATGGTGGTGAATCTGTGGAAATCTTTGCCGCAGAAGACTGTGGAGGCCAAATCACTGCGTTTCTTTAAGACAGAGATAGATAGGTTCTTGATCAGTCAGGGGATCAGGGATTATGGGGAGAAGGCAGGAGAATGGGGATCAGAAGAATGTCAGCCTTTATTGAAAGGTGTTGGGCAGCACGGTGGCGCAGTGGGTTAGCACTGCTCTTTCAAGCACAGGGCTAAATCGCTGGCTTTGAAAGCAGACCAAGGCAGGCCAGCAGCACGGTTCAATTCCCGTACAGCCTCCCCGAACAGGCGCCGGAATGTGGCGACTAGGGGCTTTTCACAGTAACTTCATTGAAGCCTACTTGTGACAATAAACGATTTTCATTTCATTTCATTTCACGGCGCCATGGTCCCAGGTTCGATACCGGACCTGGGTCATTGTCCGTATGGAGTTTGCACATTCTCCCATGTTTGCGTGGGTTATACGCCCCCAGAAGCCAAAGATGTGCAACTCAAAGATGTGCGAAATTGCTCCTGAATTGGAAAGGATGAATTGTGTACTCTAAATTTCAAAATGCAAGATGGAATTCTGGAGCAGACTGGACCAGTGGCCTCAATATGCTCTTGTCTCTAATGGTCTTATGTGAGAGTGCATGTGGCTGTATGTGCCTGGGAGGATATTTTGTATGTGTTGGCAGTGGGGGCATGTGTCAGCATGTGTGTGAGAGTGTGCCTGTGTGTCTATTTGTGCGTGGTTAATTATGTGTGGAGGTGGGGGTTGCTACCTCGCTTAGTGTGGACGTGTTGTGTGTATTGGCGTTTGTGAGCGCGTGTTTGTGTTTGTGTGCCCTTGTGTATGTCGGGGTATGTGTGTGTGTGTATGTGTAGGGGTATGTTTGAGTGTGGGTGAGGGTGAGTGGATGTGTAGGTGTGTGTGTTTATGTGTCTGGGTGCTCGTATGTGCTTATGGGGGTGTATATGTGTTTGCACGTATGTGCATGAATGTTCGAAGCTGTATTTGGGAATGTATCTGTATGTGTTTGCGTGCGAGAGCCTGTAGGAGTCTTTGTGCGTGAGGTAATGCGCCTTTGCATGTGGTTCTGTGGGCGCATGTGTTTCTTAGAGTGTTTAGGTTTGTGGGTGAATGTCTGTGTGTTTGTGTCTATCTATGTGACTGGGTATGTGTATGTGCTGGTGACTGTGTGTTTAGGTGAGTGTTGCTGGGCGTGTGTGGGTATATCTGTGTGTGTCTGTGAAGTTGTGTCTGTGTCTGCGGGTAGGCAGCATGTTGGCGCAATGAGTTTGCCCTGCTGCCTCATGGCGCCGACGTCCCAGTTTCAACCCCGACTCTGATCACTGTCCGTGTCTAGTAGGGACAGCACGGTGGCATAGTGGTTAATACAATTGCTTCACAGCTCCAGGGTCCCAGGTTCGATTCCCGGCTTGGGTCACTGTCTGTGCGAAGTCTGCACGTTCTCACCGTGTGTGCGTGGGTTTCCTCCGGGTGCTCCGGTTTCCTCCCACAGCCCAAAGATGTGCAGCTTAGGCGGATTGGCTTTGATAAATTGCCCTTAGAGTCATAAATCGCCCTTCGTGTTGGCTGGGGTTACTGGGTGTGGGCTTGGGTAGGGTGCTCTTTCCAAGAGCCGGTGCAGACTCGATGGACCGAATGGCCTCCTTATGCACTGTAAATTCTATGATAAATTCTATGATACCTATGAGCTTGTACATTCTCACCGTGTTTGCGTGGGTCTCGCCCCCACAATCCAAAGATGCGCAGGCTAGGTGGATTGGCCACGCTAAATTGCCCCTAAATTGGAAAAAATCAATCAGGTATTCTAAATTTATATTTAAAAAAAAGGTGTATGCGGGGTGAGGGAGGTGAGGGTGGTTTTGTGAGCGTGTCTAGGTGTAGGTCTGCGGACGGGTATTTGTGGTATCTATGAGTGTGTGTGGCTGTGTGAGTGCTTACGGATGCTGTGTGTATTTGTTTGGGTGTGTTTTGGTGAATGGGCATCTGTGAGTACATGTCAGTGTGCGCAGGTGCTTCGTGTATGTATGTCGGGCGTGTGAACGTGTGTGTGTGCCTGTCCAGCTGTGAATTCGTGTGTATATGTGCGTCTGTGTTTTAGTGTGAGTGTGTCTGTCGGTGAGTGTGTATTCATAAGGGTACGTGTGGGTGCTTGTGAAAATGCGTGTGTCTGGGTTGGTGCACGTGTGTGAGTTTGAGCTTGGGTGCGAGTGTGTGTGTGTGACTTTCTGTGTGTGTTTGTTTGGATGCGGGTGGATGTGTGTGTGTGTTGCTTTGATATGTGTGTGGGTTTGTGTGTGTAACTGTGAGCGTGTGTCGGGGTGAGTGTATGCATACGTGTGTGTTTGGGCGTCTGGGTGCGAGTGTGTCAGGGTGTATATGTGTGTCGATTTGTGCATGAATGTTTCTGATTGTATGCGTGAGCCTGATTTTGGACGTGGGTGTGTTTTGTACCTGTCTGTGGGAGTTTATATGTGTATGACTGTGTCAGTGAGTGTTTGTGAGTGTGCATTTGTGTGGGTGTGAGGGTGTGTGTCTGTGTGGTTGTGTTTATGTGTGGGATGGTGCGTGGGTTTCTGTGTGGGGGAGTGAGTCTCCGTTTCTGTGAGTGTGAGGGCTTGTGTGGACGTTTTGGGTGTATGGGGAAGTATGTGTTTGGCTGTGGGTGTGTGCATATGGCTGCCTGTGGGTGGGTGTGATGTGTGGATTACAGAGTGTGTGCGAGTGTGTATTTCCATGTGTCAGTTCCTGTACGAGTGTTTGAGTATTTTAGTGTGTTTATGGACATGTGTTTGTGTGTGAGGGAGAGGGTGTGACTTAGTGCGTGTGGGTTTTTGTGTAAGATTGTGTCCATGTGTGGCTGTCCATGTGTGAGTGTGTATGTGTGAGGATGATTGCGTGAGAGGTGTGTGCGTTTGTGTGTCTGAATGTGTGTGTATTTGTGGATGTGTGGTGTGTGTGTTTTCATGTCTGTGTTTGTGTCTCTATGGGGGTATGTGATTATGGGTGAGTATGCAAGAGAGTATGTGTATATATGAGGGATGTGTGCGTGTGATTCTGGTGTGCCTGTGCTTGTGAGTGTTTGGATATGTATGCATTTGTGTATGTACGGTTGTGTGTTTCATGTGTCGGGAGGCAATATGTGTGTGGGTACTCTGAGTATGTGTGTGTCTGTGGGCTTCTGTGTGAGTGTGTTGGTGTAATTGTGGGGGGGGTGTACCTGAGTGTGTGTTGCTGAATGTGTGCGTGTGTAGTTGTGTGGGGGGGTGGATGGCTGTTTGTTTGTGCATGTGAGGGGATATGTGTGTAGCTCTTTGTGTGTATTTTTGTGTGAGATGTGTTTAGTGAACGTGTATGTCTGTGTCGCTACATGTGTGTGTGTGTTTGTGCAGCGTGTGCCTGTGTGTGAGTGTGTGTGGGATTCTATGTGGAAGAATATATATTGGTGTCTGTATGTATGACTTTATTTGTGTGTCTGGGAACATATGCATTTTGTGGGTATGTGTATGGTTCGTTTTCGTGTGTGTGTGTATGTCTGTGTGCTTGTGCCTGTGTGTGCCGCGTGCGTTGGTGTATGTGTGACTGGATGAATGTGTCGGCGTGTCTGTATGTATGGTGTGTGCGAGTGTGTGTGGGTCTTTGAAGGTTTTGTGGATATGTGTGTATGTGTGTGTGTGTGGGGAGGGTGCTTGTGAGTGTGTGGGTGTGTGCGTGAATATCTGTGTGCGTGTGTCGGGTATATGTGTTTGAATGGGTGTGGTGTGAAATTCTGTATGAGTGTGTGTTAGTGGGTTTTGGTGTGTGTGGCTATGTGGAATGTATACATATGTGTGTGCAAGTGTATGTGCACAAGAGTGCATGAGTGTGTGTGGTTGTGGATGCCCATATGTGAGTGCTTGGGTGTACATGTATGAGTGGGTGTGTGGGTGTTTAGCTGTGTATGCGAGTTTGTATGTGTGCATGCGTGTGGGTGTGTGGCTGTGTGAGGGTGTACGCGTTATTTTTGTGTGTTTGGGTGAGTGAATGTGCTTGTATTGGTATGTGCCCTGGTGTGGGTAAGAGTGAGTGAGTTGGTTTGTGAGCATTTGTCTCTAGGTCAGTGTATGTGAAATTGTGTGTGATGTGTATGTGTGGGTGTGTAAGTGTGAGTGATGTGTAGGTGTGGGGGTACAAGTATGTTTGTGATTGTGTGAGTATGGGTCGGTATATGTACGCTTTTGAGAGTGTGTGTATGTGTGTCTGCACGTGGACATGTGTCGGAGAATGTGCAGGTGTGTGTATTTGTGTTGATCTGTGAGTGTGTCCATTTGTGTTTCCATGTCTGTTTGTGTTTGTGTCTCTCTCTGAATACCTGGGAATCTGCATCTGTTAGAATAATAGAATCCCGAGAGCACGGAAGAAAGCGAATCGGCACACCATGTCTGCACTGACCCTTGGAAATAGCACTCTCCTCCCACGACCAACAGAAACCCGGAACCCAGTCACCTCATCTAACCTTTTGGAAAATAAGGGGAAAATTGGCCTGGCCAATCCAGCTTAGCGTCACATATTCCGGCTGTTCGAGCAAACCGGAGCACCCGGATGTCACCCACACAGACACGGAGAGAAAGTACAAACTCCACAAAGACAGTCACCCGAGGCCAACATTGAACAAGGCTCCCGAGCGATGTGCGCCGGCAGTGCGCGTCATTGTGTGACCGTCTGCCCCTCTTCTGTTCTCGTTAGTTTCTGTGGTTGTGTCTCTCTGTGTCTGTGAGACTGTGTGTGTGTCTCTTTGTGACTGTGTGTGTGCATTTCTGCGACTGTGCGAGAGTGATGTTGTGTCTCTGTGTGTCTGTGAGTGTGTGTATTAGTGTCTAGATATGACTGTGAGTGTGTGCATTTGTCTGTCTGTGTGTCTGTGAGTATGTGTATTTCTGTCTCTGTGTGTCTGTGATAGACTGCATTTTTGTCTCTGTGTACTTCTGTCTCTGTGTGTCTGTGAGAGTGTATTTTTATCTCTGTGTGTCTGTCAATGTGTTTATTAGTATCTCTGTGTGTCTGTTAGCGTCTGTATTTGTCTCTCTGTGTGTCCATGAGAGTATTTGCATCTCCGTGTGCCCGCGAGAGTGTCTCTACGTGTCTCTATGTGTCTGTGAAACTGTATATTAGTGCATCTGTGTGTCTATGAGTTAATGTATTTGTGTCCCTGTGTCAGTGAGTGAGTGAATTCGTGTCTGTCTCTCTGTGAGTGTGTGTATTTTTGTCTCTGTGAGTCTGTTGGAGTGGGTATGTGTCTCAATGTGTCTCTGATAGTGTGTACTTCTGTATCTGTGTGTCGGTGAGTGTGTGTATCGGTGGCTCACGTGTGTCTGAGTGTATGTCTTTGTGCCTCGGTGAGAGTGGGTATTTGTGTCTCTCTGTGCCTGTGAGAGTGTTTATTTGTTTCACTATGTAATTCACTGGGTAAATTGAGTTGAAATCAGCCGTGATTGAATGGTGGAGTGGCCTAGATGGGCCGAATGGCCTTCCGCCCCTATGTCTTATGGTCTTATGGAGTTATGTGTGTTGTTGTGTCTCTCAGTGTCTGTGAGTGGGTTTATTTGTTTCATTATGAGTGTGTGTTGTTGTGGCTGATTGTGTTTGTGAGCGTGTGAATTTGTCTGTGCGTCTGTGAGTGTGTAATTGTGCATCCGTCTGTCTGTGAGGGTGTGTCCTTGTGTCTCAATGTGAGTGTGTGCATTTCTGTCTCTGTGTGCCTGTGAGAGTGTGTATTTGTGTCTCTGTGTGACTACGAGTGGGTGTGTCTGTGTCTCTGTGAGCCTGTTGGGGTGTGTAATTGTGTCGCTGTGTGCCTGGGAGTGTGTGCATTTGTGTCTCTGTGAGTCCGTGAATGTATATTCGTGACTGTGAGTGTATATCTGTTCTCTCTGTGTATGTTGGGGTGTGTATTTGTGTCACTTTTTGTTGTGAGTGTGCATATTTGTGTCTCCGTGTGCCTGTGTGTCAGTGTGTGCATTTGTCTCTTTGTGTGCCTTTGAAAGTGTTTATTTGTGTCCCTGTGTGTCTGTGTGTTAGTGTGTGCATTTGTCTCTTTGTGTGCCTTTGAAAGTGTTTATTTGTGTCCCTGTGTATCCCTGTGTTAGTGTGTGCATTTGTCTCCCTGTGTCTGTGAATGTGTGCATTTGTGATACTGTGCGTCTATGAGTATGTGTTTTCTGTTTCTGTGTGTCTGAGAGTGCGTGTATATTCGTCTTTGTGTGTCTGTGAGAGTGTATATTTGTGTCTCTGTGTGTCTGGGAGTATGCGTATTTGTACCTCTTTGTGTCTGTGAGAGTATGTATCTGTGTGCTTTTCTCCCCCTCATTTCCCTTGCTCCTCTCCCCCCCCCCCCCCCCCCGCCCCAACCCACCCCCAATCCTGTTGAGAGAGAAGACAAGCCCGGAAACGAGGCAGCACAGTCACGCCCAAAACAGAAAGCGAATGTGCACAGTTCATGATCTTATTATGTGGAGATGCCGGCGTTGGACTGCGGTGAGCACAGTACGAAGTCTTACAACACCAGGTTAAAGTCCAACAGGTTTGTTTCGATGTCACTATCTTTCGGAGCGCTGCTCCTTCCTCAGGTGAAGGAGTAATGCATGTGTAAGTGTGTATAGTCTGTGTGTGTATTAATATATGTGCGTTTTTCAGTGTGGAGATTATGTGTGTGTGAGTGGTTGTATTAGTGCATCGCTTTGTCTGTGAGTATGTGTATTTGTGTATGTGTGTGTGAGTGTGTCGATTCGTGTCTGTGGTTGTGTGCATTAGTGACTCTTTGTGTCTGTGAGTGTGTGCATTAGTGACATTAGTGACATTTGTGCGAGTGTGTGTATCAGTGTTTGTGTGTGTGTGAGTGTGTATTAGAGTATCTGTGTATCTGTGAGTGCGTGCATTTGTGTCTCTTTGTGTCTTTCAGTTTGTGTATTGTCCTGAGTGTGTTTATTTGTTTCTCTGTGAGTGAGTGTTTTAGTGTCTGTATGTCTGTTAGTGTGCTTATTTGTGTCGCTGCGAGTGTGTGTATTTCCGTGTCTGTGTGTGTGTATTTGTGTCTCTGTGTCTGTGTGTATTTGTGTTTTGTGTCCGTGTGTCTGAGTGGTTGTACTCGTGTCTCCGTTTGCCTGTATTTGGGTTTCTTTGCCCGTTGTTTTAATTCATTTACGGGATGTGGATGTCTCTTGTTCTGCAAGTATTTATTGTCGTCCCTCGGTATCCTTCAGGTGGTGATGAATGGCCTTCTTAAATCACTGAAGTCATTGAAGTCATTGCATCTCACCTGAGGAAGGAGCAGCGCTACGAAAGCTAGTGACATCGAAACAAACCTGTTGGACTTTAACCTGGTGTTGTAAGACTTCGTACCATGATCTTATTGTCCTTGTTTGCGGTCTGTCCTCCACTCTTTGTCCGATTATCCCTGTGTTTTCCGTCCCTGTGGCTTTTATTGCGGTTGCGGCTGTTCCTCCCCAGTTTGTTCGATCGAACGAACTCATTAGCCTCCGCTGAGGTGTTAAAATGCAGATCTTTCCCCTTGAATGCTCCCCAGAGTCTGGCCAGGAATAACATCACAAATTCCACCTTGCTTTTGGAGAGTGCCGATTGTGGCCCGTTGAACTCAGCCCTTGTTTTAGACAGGTGAGCCCCAATGTGCTGGTACACCCTCATGTTCCTCCCTTCCCCATGTGCTCGACAACTTTAGGATTTTCGCCCGGTCTTGAACCCCGTGTAACCTTGCAATAATCGCTCTGGGCTGCTCGCCGACTTTAGGCATGGTTTAGAGTGACCTGTGCGCCCTGTCTATTTCTGGGTGAATGGGAATTCCTCCCTTCCCACTAACTTGCCCAGCATTTCTGCGATGTAACCTGTTGGGTCTCTGCCGTCTGTCCCATCCAACTGACCCACTATTCTAACATTCTGCCATCTGGACCTATTTTCCTGGTCCTTCATTTTCCCTCTTCAGCTCCCCTGGGTCGTACCAACCTTTTCACCTCAGCGTCCAGAGCTATCACCCTGCCGCTGTGATCTGAGGCGGCCCTCTCCAACTCCAGCATCGTTTTCTCCTGGGCCTCCACCTTGCTTCTCAGGCCTTTGATGGTCTGCTGCATTTTGTGTATTGTCTCCGCCAGCACCTCCTTCATCAGTGTGTGGAGCTCCGTACTCAGCGCCTCCTTTATGGCACTTAGTTCCTATTGTGGCACGTTTCTCCACTCCTCTGCCTGTGCGGGGGAGATGCTGTTCGCTGAGTCCTGCTCTCGCTTCGCTGTTTGGTCCGCCATCCCTTTCCCATACAGGGTTGCCCGAACCTCCTTCTCGTCTCGTCGGGGCGCCTGCCTGCTCTCCGCCGCCGCTTTTCCCTCTCTGCTGTTGTTCCCTGCATCTCACCGTCTATTCACTTTGGAATTTTTCTTTCACTCTCACAGAGGGGGAATTTGTGTTTTTGTGTGCCGGTGAGTGTGTTTATTTATGTCTCTTTGAGTGTGTATTTGTGTCTCTGTGAGGCTCTGAGTCTGTTTATTTGTCTCTCTGTCTTTCTGTGAGTGTATTTATTTGTCGCTCGCTCTGTCTGTTAGTGTGTACGAGTATCTCTGTTTGTCTGGGTGTTGTATTTGTTCCGATCTGTGTCTGTGATTGTGTGTACTAATGTGTCTGTCTCTCTGTCTGTGAGTGTGTGTATTAATCTGTCTGCCTGTGAGTCTGTGTATTACTGCCTCTTTGTGTCTGTGAGTGTGTGTATTACTGCCTCTTTGAGTCTGTGAGTGTGTGTATTACTGCCTCTTTGTGTCTGTGAGTGTGTGCATTACTGCCTCTTTGTGCCTGTAAGTGTGTGTATTACTGCCTCTTTGTGTCTGTGAGTGTGTGTATTACTGCCTCTTTGTGTCTGTAAGTGGGTGTATTACTGCCTCTTTGTGTCTGTGAGTGTGTGTATTACTGCCTATTTGTGTCTGTGAGTGTGTGTATTACTGCCTCTTTGTGTCTGTGAGTGGGTGTATTACTGCCTCTTTCTGTCTGTAAGTGGGTGTATTAGTGTCTGCATGTTTATGTGAGTGCACGCATTAGTGTATCTGCGTGTGTCTGTCAGTGTGTGTATTGTCATCTGTCAGTGTGTGAGTGTGTACTAGTGTATATGCATGTGAAAGTGTGTATATTCTGTGTGTATGTGTGTGTATAAGTATATGTGCGTTTTTCAGTGTGGAGATTATGTGTGTGTGAGTGGTTGTATTAGTGCATCTCTTTGTCTGTGAGTGTATGTATTTGTGTATGTGTGTGTGAGTGTGTCTATTCGTGTCTGTGGTTGTGTGCATTCGTGACTCTTTGTGTCTGTGAGTGTGTGCATTAGTGACATTAGTGACATTTGTGCGAGTGTGTATCAGTGTGTGTGTGAGTGTGTATTAGAGTATCTGTGTATCTGTGAGTGCGTGCATTCGTGTCTCTTTGTGTCTTTCAGTTTGTGTATTGTCCTGAGTGTGTTTATTTGTTTCTCTGTGAGTGAGTGTTTTAGTGTCTGTGTGTCTGTTAGTGTGCTTATTTGTGTCGCTGTGAGTGTGTGTATTTCCGTGTCTGTGTCTGAGTGTGTGTATTTGTGCCTCTGTGTCTGTGTATTTCTGTTTTGAGTCCGTGTGTCTGAGTGTTTGTACTTGTGTCTCCGTTTGCCTGTATTTGGGTTTCTGTGCCCGTTGTTTTTATTCATTTACGGGATGTGGATGTCCCTTGTTCTGCAAGCATTTATTATCGTCCCTCGGTATCCTTCAGGTGGTGATGAATGGCCTTCTTGAATCACTGAAGTCATTGACGTGTATGTATACCAACCGTTCTGGGAGGAAAGGTGTTCCAGGGTGTTGCCCCAGTGAAAGAAGGGCAATATCTTTCCAAATCGGGGTGGTGTGTGACTTGGAGGAGAGCGTCCAGGTTATGCTATTCCCAGGTATCTGCTGCACGTTTCCTTCTAGATGGTAATGGCCGTGCGTTTGGAAGGTGTTATCTAGGGAATAAAGAGAAAAGAACAGTGCAGCAGAGGAACATGCCCTTCGGTCCTCCAAGACTTCGCCGATCACGTGTTCTTTTCAGTTCATCCTCCTGCATTATTCTATACCCTGTGCAGAAGGAGGTCATTCGGCCCATCGAGTCTGCACCGGCCCTTGGGAAGCACCCTCTACTTAAGCCCACCTCTCCACCCTATCTCCGTAACCCAGTAACCCCATCTAACCATTTTGGACTCTAAGGGCAATTTAGCATGGCCAATCCACCTAACCTGCACATCTTTGGACTGTGGGAGGAAACCGGTGCACCCGGAGGAAACCCACGCAGACACAGGGAGAGCATGCAGACTCTCATACAGACAGTGACCCAAGCCGGGAATCGAACCTTGGACCCTGGAGCTGTGAAGCAACTGTGCTAATCACTGTGCAACCGTACTGCTCAAGCTTGGAGGGCCGAATGACATGTTCCTGTGCTGAATTTTTCTTTTTTCTTTGTTCCATAGATAACACCTTCCAAACTCACAGCCACGCGTTCCTGTGTCGATCTAGATAATGTCGCTTACATATCTGCCTCAACCATCTACCGTGGCAGAAAATTCGAGGACACCAACACCCTCTATGTAAAAACATTCACCCGCACATCTCCACTGAACACTTCCCCCATCACCTTGAACGTGTGGCCCTGTATAATTGTCATTTCCACCCTTGGAAATAGCCTCAAACCTTTCTATACACCTCATACATCTCTCAAGTTCAATTCGGTCGACCCTGAGCTCCGTATTTCTCGGGAGAACAATCCCAGTTTATTCAAACTCTCCTCATATCTACTACCCTTCAAACCAGGCAACATCCTGATACACCTTTTCTGTACTCTCTCCAAAGCCGCCACGTCCTTCTGGTAGGGCGCTGGCTTGAATTGGACACAGTACTCCAAATGCGGCCAACCAAAATTTATATAACTGAAACATAATTTGAGGACATTTATACTTGATGCCCGGTCCGATGAAGGGAAGCAAGCCACATGCTTTTTTAATCACGATATCCGCCTGTGCTGCCACTTTAATGGATCTGTGGACATGCACGCCGCGATCTCTCTTTGTGTATATGCTCCAAATGGTTCTGGTGTTTATTTGTGGCTCCCACTTGAATTGGATCGACCAAAATGCAGCACCGCGCATTTGCTCTGGTTAAATTCCATGTGCAGTTTCTCAGCCCAATTTAGTAGCTTGTCTATGACCTGCTGAATTCTCTGACAATCTTCATCATTCGTGAGTTCCTGCAGTTCAGTTTGTAGATGGTACACACGGCTGCCACTGTTCGTCGGTGGTCGACAGTTTGAATGTTTGTTGATGGGTGAGCAATCAAGTGGGTTGCTTTGTCCTGCTTTGTGTCGAGCTTATAGATTGTAGTTGGAGTTGCACTCATCAAGTTAAGTGGGGAGTATTCCTTCACACTCCCGACTTGTGCCGTGTAGATCGTGGACAGGTTTTGGGGGTCAGGAGGTGAGTTACTCGCCAATGGATTCCTATTCTTTCACATGCCGTGGTAGCCATAGTATTAATGTGACTAGTCCAGTTCAGTTACTGATTAATGATAACCCCCACGATGTTCATTGTGAGGGATTCAGTGATGGTAATGCCGTTAAATGTCAAGGGACGGTGTTTTGAAACTCTCTTGTAGGAGATGGTCATTGCCTGGCACTTGTGTGGCATAAAATCTACTTGCCACTTGCCAGCCCAAGCCTGGATGTTGTCCAGCTCTTGCTGCATTTGGACATGAACTGCTTCATTATCTGCAGAGACGCGAATGGTGCTGAACATTGTGCAGTCATCCACAAACATCCCCACTTCTGACCTTGTGATGGAAGGGAGGTTATTGATGAAGCTGCTGAAGATGGTTGGGCAAAGGACAGTATCCTGCGGAACTCCTGCTGTGGTGTTCTGGAGTTGATTTGATTGACTTCCAACCATCACAACCAACTTCCGTTGTGCCACCTATGACTCAAAGCAGCGGAGAGATTTCACCCCGATTCACATTGACTCCAGTTTAGCTCGGGCTCCTTGATGCCATACTCGCTCAAGTGCCGCCTTGATGTCAAGAGCAGTCACTCTCACCTCACCTCTGGCATCATCTGTTTTGTGCATGTTTGATCCAAGGCAGCAGTGATGTCAGGAGCAGAATGACCCTGACAGAACGCAAACTGAGAGTCCGTGAGCTTATTGCTGAGTAGGTGCCGCTTCATAACACTGCTGATGACAACTTCCAGCACTTTGCTGATGATGGAGAGGAGACTGATGGGGTGGTAATTGGCTGGGTTGGATTTGTCCTGTTTCTTGTGTGGAGGACACATCTGGGCAACTTTCCACATTTCGAGATATATGCCAGTGTTGTAGCTGTACTGGAACAGCTTGGCAAGAGGTGTGGCAAGTTCATGAGCGCAAGTCTTCAGTACTCATGCTGGGATATTTTCAGGGCCTATAGCCTTTGTAGCATCCAGTGCCTTCAGGCGTTTATTTATATTAGGTGGAGCGAATAATATTGGCTGAAGACTGATATCTGTGATGCTGTGGTCTCCGGAGGAGACCCAGATGGATCATCTACTCAGCACTTCTGCCTGAAGATTAATGCGAATGCCTCAGCCTTGTCATTTGCACTTAGGCTCCGGGCTCCTCCACCATTCACGTTGTGGATATTTGCGGAGGCTCCTCCTCGAGTTGTCCACCACCATTCGTGGCTGGATGTTACAGGACTACAGAGCTCAGGTCTAATGTATTTATTGTGGAATGATAATGGTTCTGCCTATTACTTGCTGCTTATGCTGTTTGGCACACAAGTAGTCCTGTGTTGTAGCTTCACCAGGTCGATAACTCATTTTTCGTTGTGCCTGATGTTACTCCTATCATGCACTCCTGCACGTCATTGAAGCAGAGTCGGTCCCCTTGCATGGTGATAATAGTAGAGTGGGGAATATGCCAGGCCATGAGGTTGCAGATTGCGGTTGAATAAAATTATTCTGCTGTTAAGCGCCACCTGGCGGCACAGTCTGGATTTGCTAGATGTGTTCAAAGTCTACACATTTTGTGCCTTAGAGTGTTTGTATCTGAGTCTCATTGGGTCTATGCACTTGTGCTTTTGTGTCTGTGGTGTCTGTGAGCGTGTGAATGTGCGCATTTGTGTCTGAGGGTGTGCGTATCTGTGTGTATGTGTTTGTCTTTGTTAGCACCAACTCAATCAATCAGATAATGTCTTCCCCAGCCTTAAGTATAACGTAATTGTTTATTTCGATACATTTCAGTTAACATCATCACAACTGTGACCCTGAAGAGAAAAAACTGTGGACTATCCAAATGTGTCACTTCATACCTGATGGCCATGGCAGTGGGGGATCTACTGGTCATTATTCTCGATCTGATTTGGAGACACATTCCCATTGTTTTTAAGGAACAATTTACTTTCCTGCTGTCAACCCCCGTGTGTAATATCCACGCCGTGCTGCTTTATGCAGCCACTGACTGTTCTGTCTGGTTCACCGTCACTTTCACCTTTGATCGATTTGTGGCCATTTGTTGCCCGACTCTGAAATGTAACTATTGCAGCGAGAAAACGGCGGCTGTGGTTCTGGGAACAGTGGCTGTGGTGAGCTGTCTGAAGAACATTTTCTGGTACTTTATGTTCACAGGTTTGTATTGGCTGGCGAACGAACCCTGGTTTTGCGGTGTCACGATAGATGTTTATTTCTCTCTGCTCTGGGGAACAATCGAGTTTATCCATTACATTCTAAACCCGGGTGTTCCATTTGTCCTGATTCTGCTGCTCAATGTTCTCACCGTCAGACACATTGTCCTGAGCAGCAGGGCCCGCAGGAGACTCCGTGCTCACAGCAGTGGGGAGAGTCTCAGAGACCCAGAGATGGAGAGTCGAAGAAAATCCATAATTTTATTGTTTCTTATCTCGGCCAATTTCATTCTATTATGGTCAGTGTTAATGTTTTACACTATATGGGTCAGGATGGATCTCTTGGGGTATAAATCGTTACGGATCGCGAATTATGTTCTGCAATTGGGATTCATGCTGCAGCTCTTGAGCTGCTGTACAAACACTCTCATATACGCCGTGACACAGACTCAGTTCAGACAACAGATGAAGAATGTGCTTACAGTTCGCTTTACTCCGATTCATCAATGTGTAAAATCTTAAGAGGGAAAACCAGCCACACAAAATTACTCACCTCCCATTGGCCGCTCAAATTGTCCCATCATCAAACCCTCACCCTCACTGGAGGAACTAATTGCCTCCCAGATACACAGACCTGACATTTGCAATCAACCTATCCATCACCATGCTCCTTGATTCTGATTGGTCAGAAATCCGCGCAAACGCCATCCAAACTTACCCATTCTTCAGTCAAACTGTCCATCATCGTTTTCGCTCAGAATAAAGTGGCGACGGTGGGAGGAAAGCGGGTGAATAACGTAATCGCCCATTAAGTGGTGATAGTCTGCAACGCACTGGCTATGATGGTGGCAGAGGCGGGATGCCTCACATCCTCATAAAAACATTTGGATGTGTGCTTGCCACACTCTAACGTTTTGGCTTTGGGCCAAGAGCGGGATAGTGGGGTTAGGTGGGCATGTCAGGGCCTTTCATGCCTCCATGAAGACACGATGGGCCGAAGGGAGGGAGGGAATCAACTATCAGCAACTATCAGAATCTCCGAACTAAATTTTGATAGTGTCACCATTATTGGGCTCTCCCTGTGCACATGTTTCTGCAGAATTCCCTAAATTAACCCAGTGGTCTCACTTTGAAAATTAATTCATCGACTGAAAAATAATCTCGAAGGCCCGGAATCAAAGTCCTTTAACTTAAAGCCGGTATAATACAGGAATAAACCTGTATTTTACGCCGAGACTTAAATGAGGGTGAGATGAAATTCGCAGCGTGCCATTTGAATTCAGTTTCCTGTGTTGGAGATTCTTAGATGCTTGTGTGCGACCCTCTCTCTCTCTCCCTTCCAACTACTGGGATGAGAGATGCAGAGAGAGAAGGACAGAAAGAGTGTGAGGGAGGGGCGTGACATGAGAGGGAGATGAGAGAGAGGGAGAGGAGAAAGACAGAGGGAGGGTCGATAGAGAGGGAGACAGTGGAACCGTGATATTAATTACAGCAAATTCCCTTTCTGTCTATTTCCATTCTGCTCTCTCTCTCTGTCTTCCCAGCGTTCTGCCGATACCTATGTATCACTTCCCCGCTCTGTACTGTCTCGTTAACCCTTCAATCAATGTAAAACTTTCCAAGTACTGCAATTCTCCATCATACCTTTCTGGGGATTCCCTGATTTGGAACAAAACAGAAATAAATGCTGACGGGGCGATTAAAAAATTCTCCGAACGGAATGGGCAGCTGGTTTTCCAATTTGAATATTGGGTTTAGCTCCTTCTGGGAACAGAGGGAATGTGTCTCCTGACTCGGGGTGACGCATTGCGTTCAGGGGTATGGGTATAGGGGATTAGGGGGATGGAGGAAGGAGCATATCAGGCAGGGGAAAGAATATCTCCCCCACCGTTCTGCCCACCTTACCGTCCCACCTTCGTAGGACTAAATTGCTGCTTGTGGGATCTTGCTGCGTATCACCTTAGCGACCACATAAATCAACATTACACTAGCTCACTGAGTGTAAAGTATATGGGATCGGGTGAGGGAGTCAGCCTGTAATGAATAGGCCGGAGCCTGGGTAAAGATTTGTCCTCAATCCCAGAGTGGTGCTTGCGTTTCAGACAGGGCAGTGGGACTGGAATGATTTCTGAGGGGGTTTGGGGGTTAAATGTCGCTTCCTCTGTCACTCCATGTTTCTACCTCTCCCTTTTGAGCCATTTATTTTTACATATAATCTTGTGACATATTTAAGAAAATATAAATTGGGATAATTTTAATTGACGGGTTGGTTACGTGGGAGGGTGGAAGGTTAGTTCGGCTCCCACTCTCGCCCCATCCAGGGACGGGGGCTGAACTGTGGATGGGGGGGATAGTTCTCTTTAACTGGACGTGGGGGGAGGGGGTGTTCTTTGTCCCTGAGGTTTAATGCAGCCTCTCTGAATGGCCTCAATTTTCAACCTGCGAACAAATTAGGATTTAGTGGCTTGTGCAGGAAGCATTTTGAATTGAGTTATTTGAGAGTCCCACTGTTCATTTCCCTCTCTTTCTCTCTGCCTGTCTGTATCCCACCATGTGAGAAACAGAGAGAGGGTAGACCCTCATTTCGCACTCACTTTAAACCTAACCCTCACTTAAAATTCACTTTGTATCTGAAAAACCCATGTTTGTGTATTCACCTGCTTTGTAGACATGCACTGTGCCATCCCCCTCTCCGTTTCATATTCATCCACACATGAAGAAGAAATAAATTGACAGAAAGGAGGAGGGTGGGATTAGAGAAGGAAACAGGTGAGGGAGAGATAAACAGAGATAAATGTAGAGTGTTGGGGTGGGGGGGGGGGGGCGTTCAGAGGGATAAAGAGACACAGGATATGGGGGAGTCCTGCTCCTTTGTGACACTGCCTGTGGAATCCTGTTGTGCAGACTTCCCTCAATTGCCGACTTACTCTTTAATTCACTGACTGCGGGTGGATCTGAGTGTGGAATTACACATATTAAACATGTCCAGTGTGTTGGGGACAGTTATTATAAATGGGAAGACAGGAACTTTTCAGACTTAATTCCAGACAGGAACTTTTCAGATTTAATTGCACCTCTCACACAGGGCCTGAAATGAAAAACTTTACAATTGCACTCGGTTTAATTTGCCAATCGCGAATTAGTGTCCGTGTTTTGCTGTAATTAATATCACGGTTCCTTGTGAAAGCCGAGGGAACTGTTTGAATTGACCTTTACTGAGTTTCTGCTTGTATATTGTCAGTCTCTCTCTCACTGTGTCTCTTTGTCTATCTCCCACAGTGAGATAAATTGTTGAAGAGAGAGAGAATGAAAGGAGGGAGTGAGGGAAACAGGTATAGATGGCAATATAGAGGTGAACTTTGGTGGGTGGGCCGCGGGGCGTAGAGGGGGGTGCATAAAGGCACAGCATCTGGGAGTCTGCAGTGTGGAGTCAGTGCCCAGCACTAGGCTCAGGGAGGTGGGGGTAGGTCGGGAAAGGGAGACTCATTGACAACATTCTGGGAGTCCCTTATATGGGAAAAAATAGAAATAAATACTTGGAGGGAGGGAGTGCTGGGAATGTGGTTTTAATAATTCTCTGAAGGATAGGGCAGCCGATTTATCAGTTTAAAGAGGAGGGTTTAGCTATTTTGCGAATTAGCGTGGATGTGTGTCCAGTCTCGGAATACCCATGGCGTTCACGGAGTTCGGGCGGGGGGGATATGGGTTCTTGAGGGAGGAATATCGCTGGCAAGAGAATATGTCCTTCCACCCACCCCTCGCCTTCCTGTCCCATCCAGATTGGATCTCTTTGCACATCTGTGCATCAATTACCTGCGGCCTTTCCTGAAATGCAAAATGGCAACCATCCAATTAAAAAACCTCAGCCTCATTGAGTCCAAAGCAGTATGGAGGGGGTGAGTTAGTGGATTTGAAATAAATAGGCCGGAGCCTGTATAAAGATTTGTCCTCAATCCTAAAGTGGTGTTTTTGCTTCAGACAGGATGGTGAGATTCGAGGTTTTTCTGATGGGTTTGAGGGTGAAATGTCCCTACCTCTGTCACTCCAGTTTCCTCTCTCTCTTTCCAGGCATTTCTGTCTTCATTTTATCCAACAATCAATGTAATAGGAAACTCCAATTTGATTTGTCGAGAGAGTGTGGGAGAGAGGGAGAAAGACAGAACGATAGTGAAGAGGGAGAGAGATAGTGAAAAATAGAGGGGGAGAATTAAATGGAAGCGTCATGGGAACCTACGGAGAGATGAGCAAACAGAATGGATGTGAGGTGAAGTGAGGGGGCCCACGCACGGGGTCTGGGGGTGGGGATACGCTGTGTGCAGTCAGTGTCCGGTTACATTTTGTTTTCGAAAGTGCGATTTTACACAAACTACAAACCTGAGACAGTTGAACTGAACATTTCTCTCTTTTAAATCTCTATCTCCTTTTCATGTATGTCGTTCTGCCTCCCGCTCTATCTCTAACTGCCCGTGTCGTTCCGATAACCTGTCTCTCCCTGCCTCTCTCTACCATTGACAAAAAAGCTGGCTTGTAATTGTTGCAGTAAAAGTTCCTAAAGTTGTCTCCAGCAGCGGTGGGAGGTGGCCGAGAACCTTTTTCTGGGACAACTAAAGCGGGGGAAACATTTAGCTGTCAGAATGTTGTTGTTTTGGGATCTTGCTGTGTTACAGATACCAGTGTAAAGTACAACAGATTTGTTTGGAATCACCAGCTTTCGGAGCGCAGCTCATTCATCAGATGAGTGTCTGTCCTGATGAAGGAGCTGCGCCCTGAAAGCTTGTGATACCAAATACACCTGCTGGTCATTAACCTGGTGTAGCAAGACTTCTTATTCTGCCAACCCGAGCCCGACGCCACCATCCCCACATCATGTGTCACAGGTGGCCGTGGAGGTCGATTCCTCTAACACAGCTAGTCGCAGAACCAGAGAGATTGAGAGACAGAAACTGGAGGAGGTGGCAGATATTTCTTCAATTCTATTTTGTTATAACTTGAGAGTACCCAATTCGTTTTTTCCAATTAAGGGGCAATTTAGTGTGTCCAATCCATCTAGCCTGCACATCTTTGGGTTCTGGGGCGTAACCCACGCAACACGGGGAGTGTGCCACTTCCACACGGACCGGGATCGAACCTGGGACGTCGGTGCCGTGAGGTGACAGTGCTATGCACTGCGCCACCGTGCTGCCCCTGGAGGTGGCAGATTTGATGGAGAGAGAGAAACACACAGCATGTTGGTCCTCTTGGGTTTCAATGAGGGGCGAGTCTGTTACGTTCTCTGTTATTGCCGATGTTATTGCAGATGCACACAGAAAATCGAGATCTTTGACTGGTAAGATAATTTAATAACAAGATCAACACATGGAAAGATAATTACCGAACTATAATACAAACGGAAATTGATAATAACATCCTCCTGGAGCTGTTTCAAATGCGACTGTCCTCCAGTACGACCCACTACCGACTCTCGGATCCATCCAGTCATGTGGCAGATCTCTACTGCCACCACCTGGTCAGAGGTCGTGCCGACAACTATATTCTGCAAAAAATCACGATACACATCGATGAAGACATGCATATCACCACAGCCAGTCTCCATTTTAATTCAGTTTTCCGAGGATCATCATGCGTGATGCGGGACTTTACTCATAAAATCATAGAATTTACAGTGCAGAAGGACGCCATTCGGCCAATGGAATCTGCACCAGCCCCCGAAAAGAGCACTCCCGCCAAGCCCAATCCTCCACCCTATCCCCATAACCCAGTAACCCCACCGAACCCACTCTCTCTACCTTTGACTCCCTCGCTCTCTCTACCTCTGTCTCTGTGTAAACGCTTGTCAACTTTAAAAAGTGCTCGAAACAGATGGCTGTTGACTGAGAAATGTTCCACAGACTGAACCCAGGAAACATTTTGTCTTGTCATTATCAGTGGGTGAGGTGTGGTAAAATAGAGACAGCGAGAGCGGGAGGGGGGAGCGTAATACAAAGATAGAGGATGGAGGGTGAGAAGAACAGTTAATATTAGAGGGGGAGAGAATGGGAATGACTGGGGAAACAGAGGCAGAGATAGCCAAACAGAACAGCTGTGGGTTGGGTTAGGGGTTCAAAGAGCACGGGTCTGGGGGTGGGGGGGGGGGGTCACTGACCAGTTGCATCGTTTCAGAAAGTGTAACATTACAAGAACTGCAATCCTCAGACAGTCGATCGGATAATATCTTCTGAGGGAATGAACAGCTTCTTCTCTCTCTGTCTCATGATTTCTTCCGCAATCTGTGTCCCTCCCTCCCCCACCCACCACCACATGCGTCTCTCTATCTGCAGCTATTTCTCTGCATAATTCTTCTCAAATAAAATGATAAAAACACCACTGTGATTTGTCGTCAGTGAACTGGTGGACTAATGGGGGAAATAGATGGAGGGGGGGGGGTTGAGTGGGAGGTTGTTAAGAGAGAGACACAGGACCTGGGAAGTTCTCCTGTCTCCATGCCCCAGCTGAGGTGTTTACTGGAATCTTGCTATGCAATGCACATGTACACATTTTTTTAATAATTGTTTTCTGGGGGGATTTGAACAAAATATATATCTACATAGAAGAGAAGGGAAATCGCACAAAACACAATGCAAAATAAAGGAATACAATAACTGGAAGTGTATTATGTGCTAGCTCAACAACAGCAACATTATATCTAGCTCATAAGTAGGCATCTCTTTATGGGGGGGGGACTGGGGGGGGGGGGTACATGTACATTTGGGTGCCCGGGAATAATTACATAACAATTACAGAGGGCAATACGTGAATGGAACTGGTGTTGATGTTGTCGCTTGCTTCTCCCGGTTTTCACTGCCGTTGTCGTCTCGCGATCACCTCCGCTTCAGCCGCTCGTCCCGTCTTTCGCCCGTATTTTCCTTGTTCTCTGCTCCTGTGGATGCTAATTTTGTTATAGTTTCACGTGCCCTCCCTCCGGCTGTCAGTCTCTTGCCTCCGCTGGTTCCCCTCTATTGTATCCGGTCTCCTCCCTCTTCCCCCCCCCCCCCCCACTCTGCCTCCTTCCTCTCTCCCCTTCTCCTGTGGTTCGCCTTTCTTTTCTCTTGGGTTTAGCTGTTATCCCCACTCACTCCTCCCCCGGTCTATCCCTCCCTACCCCTCCTTGGCTACTTTCCCCAGATTCTTGGCTACCTGGTTATACTTCTGCTTATTCCTTGGCCACAAACAGGTCCCGGAACAATTTGGGGAATGGCTCCCACATTCTGTGGAAGCCGTCGCCTGACCCTCGGATGGCGATATTGAAGTTCTCATAGAGAGATTCTAAGAGGTCGGACAGCCAGTCTGCAGCTTAGGCGGACGATCAAGGAGGCAAAGGCAAGGGCGTCCTCCCTCTTCCCCCGGAATAGATTTGGCTGGTGTGAAACCCTGAAGATCGCCACTTTCGGGCATGGCTCCAACCTCATCGCTTCCACTTTGGACATTGCCTCGAAGAAGACTGTCCAGTACCCAGCCGGTTTGGGGCAATACCAAAACATGTGGGCGTGGTTGGCCGGGCCTCCTTTGCACAATTGGCATCTATCGTCCACCTCCAGGAAGAACTTACTCACACGAGTTCTTGTTAAAAGTGGGCTCTATGTACCACTTTTAGTTTCGTCATGCTGAGCCTTGCGCACCTGGAGGTGGAGTTTGCTCAATGCAGTGCTTTGCTCCAGAGACCCCACCCCATTTCAATCCCCAGGTCTTCCTCCTATTTCTTTCTTGTTTCGGCCAGTGCGGTGTCGGCCCTTTCTACCAGTCGGTCATGCATGTCGCTGCAGTTCCTTTTATCTGGGATGCTTGCATCCAGTAACTCTTCCAGTCATGTCTGTCGTGGGGGTTGTAGGTACGTCCTTCTCTCCTTTCGTAGGAGGTTTGTGAGTTGCAGGTACATTAGAAATTCCTCCTGGCTAGCTGAAATGTCTCCATCAGTTCGCCCAGTGTTGCGATCCTGCCATCCGTATATAGGTCCCTGACTGTCAGTGACCCTACGTCCTGTCACCACGTTTTAAAGGTGGCGTCAGTTAGCGCTGGTGCGAACCGATGGTTGCTCCAGATGGGAGCTTTGTCTGATATATTGGTCAGGCCATATTGCTGCCGTAGTTGATTCCAGGACTGGCGGGAGGCTATCACCACTGGGCTGCTGGAGTGTTTTTTGGGTGGGGATGGGAGCTCTGCCGTGGCGGGCGCCCGGAGGGAGGTCCCCTTGCAGGAGGCCTCTTCTACGCCCACCTACTTGGCTTCTGGCTCCTTGATCCATCCCCGTATTCGCGTAGCCGTCGCCGCCCAGTGGTAGAGTTGTAGGTTTGGGAGAACCACCCCACCCCCAGGATTTTGTTCTTTTGCAGGACCTTCTTTGGGATCCTAGCACCACCACCCCCCCCCCCCCCACCCCACCCACACTATCGCCATAATTCGTTTGTTAGTGCTTTGAAAAATGCCTTGGGGATGTATATCGGAATGGATCTAAGTAGGATGAGGTACCTGGGCAGCACGTTCATTGTGACCGTCTGGACTCTCCCCGTGAGGGAGAGTGGGAGTGTGTTCCATCTTTGCAGGTCCTTCTTTACTTCCTCTGTCAGACTGATGAAGTTCCATTTGTGGATACCGCCCAGTCCTGCACTATTTGCATCCCTATGTCGCGCAATTTGTGTTGGGCTTGTTTCAACGGCAGTCCCGTTAGCGCTGCCACCCTCCTTGTGGGAAGGTCTCGCTTTTGCTCATGTTGAGTGTGTTGCCCGAGAAGGCGCCAAACTCTTTCAGGAGCGCGATGATTCCGTCCATGCTGCTCTGTGGGTCCGAAATCTAGAGGCGTAGGTCATCTGCATAGAGTGAAACTCTGTGCTCTCTGCCTCCCCTTCGGATCCCCCTCGAGCTTTTTGCTGCTCTGAGCTTAATTGCTAGTGGTTCGATCACTAGAGCGAACAGCAGCGGGAACAGTGGGCATCCTTGTCTGGTGCCCCTGTGCAGTTGGATGTATCGGGAGTTGGTGTTGTTGGTCTGTACGCTCGCCATGGGAGTGTTGTATAGGAGTTTTACCCAGGAGGTGAACCCTGTTCCAAGCCCAAGCCACTCCAGTGTCTCTATGATAGAACATAGAACACAGAACAATACAGCACAGTACAGGCCCTTCGGCCCACGATGTTGCACCGAAACAAAAGCCATCTAACCTACACTATACCATTATCATCCATATGTTTATCCAATAAAATTTAAATGCCCTCAATGTTGGCGAGTTCACTACTGTAGCAGGTAGGGCATTCCACGGCCTCACTACTCTTTGCGTAAAGAACCTACCTCTGACCTCTGTCCTATATCTATTACCCCTCAGTTTAAAGCTATGTCCCCTCGTGCCAGCCATTTCCATCCGCGGGAGAAGGCTCTTACTGTCCACCCTATCCAACCCCCTGATCATTTTGTATGCCTCTATTAAGTCTCCTCTTAACCTTCGTCTCTCCAACGAAAACAACCTCAAGTCCATCAGCCTTTCCTCATAAGATTTTCCCTCCATACCAGGCAACATCATGGTAAATCTCCTCTGCACCCGCTCCAAAGCCTCCACGTCCTTCCTATAATGCGGTGACCAGAACTGTACGCAAAACTCCAAATGCGGCCGTACCAGAGTTCTGTACAGCTGCAACATGACCTCCTGACTCCGGAACTCAATCCCTCTACCAATAAAGGCCAACACTCCATAGGCCTTCTTCACCACCCTATCAACCTGGGTGGCAACTTTCAGGGATCTATGTACATGGACACCTAGATCCCTCTGCTCATCCACACTTTCAAGAACTTTACCATTAGCCAAATATTCCGCATTCCTGTTATTCCTTCCAAAGTGAATCACCTCACACTTCTCTACATTAAACTCCATTTGCCACCTTTCAGCCCAGCTCTGCAGCTTATCTATATTCCTCTGTAACCTGCTACTTCCTTCCACCCTATCGACAACACCACCGACTTTAGTATCGTCTGAAAATTTACTCACCCACCCTTCTGCGCCTTCCTCTAGGTCATTGATAAAAATGACAAACAGCAACGGCCCCAGAACAGATCCTTGTGGTACTCCACTTGTGACTGAACTACATTCTGAACATTTCCCATCAACCACCACCCTCTGTCTTCTTTCAGCTAGCCAATTTCTGATCCACATCTCTAAATCACCCTCAATCCCCAGCCTCCGTATTTTCTGCAATAGCCTACCGTGGGGAACCTTATCAAACGCTTTGCTGAAATCCATATACACCACATCAACTGCTCTACCCTCGTCTACCTGTTCAGTCACCTTCTCAAAGAACTCGATAAGGTTTGTGAGGCATGACCTACCCTTCACAAAGCCATGCTGACTATCCCTGATCATATTATTCCTATCTAGATGATTATAAATCTTGTCTCTTATAATCCCCTCCAAGACTTTACCCACTACAGACGTGAGGCTCACCGGTCTATAGTTGCCGGGGTTGTTTCTGCTCCCCTTTTTGAACAAAGGGACCACATTTGCTATCCTCCAGTCCACTGGCACAATTCCTGTAGCCAATGATGACATAAAAATCAAAGCCAATGGTCCAGCAATCTCTTCCCTGGCCTCCAAGAGAATCCTAGGATAAATCCCATCAGGTCCCGGGGACATATCTATTTTCAGCCTGTCCAGAATTGCCAACACCTCTTCCCTACGTACCTCAATGCCATCTAATCTATTTACCTGGAGCTCAGCATTCTCCTCCACAACATTGTCTTTTTCCTGAGTGAATACTAACGAAAAATATTCATTTAGTATCTCGCCTATCTTTTCAGACTCTACACACAACTTCCCATCCCTGTCCTTGACTGGTCGTACTCTTTCCCGAGTCATTCGCTTATTCCTGAAGTACCTACAGAAAGCTTTTGGGTTTTCCTTGATCCTTCCTGCCAAATACATCTCATGTCCCCTCCTTGCTCGTCTTAGCTCTCTCTTTAGATCCTTCCTCGCTACCTTGTAACTATCCATCGCCCCAACTGAAACTTCACACCTCATCTTCACATAGGCCTCCTTCTTCCTCTTAACAAGATATTCCACTTCTTTGGTAAACCACGGTTCCCTCGCTCAGCACCTTCCTCCCTGCCTGACCGGTACATACTTATCAAGAACGTGCAGTAGCTGATCCTTGAACAAGCTCCACTTATCCAGTGTGTCCAACACTTGCAGTCTACTTCTCCACCTTATTCCCCCCCCCCCCCCAAGTCACGTCTAATGGCATCATAATTTCCCTTCCCCCAGCTATAACTCTTGCCCTGCGGTGTATACTTATCCCTTTCCATCCTTAACGTAAACGTCACCGAATTGTGGTCACTGTCCCCAAAGTGCTCACCTACCTCCAAATCCAACACCTGGCCTGGTTCATTACCCAAAACCAAATCCAATGTGGCCTCGCCTCTTGTTGGCCTGTCAGCAAACTGTGTCAGGAAACCCTCCAGCACACACTGTACAAAAAACGACCCATCTAATGTACTCGAACTATATCTTTTCCAGTCAATATTTGGAAAGTTAAAGTCTCCCATAATAACTACCCTGTTACTTTCGCTCTTATCCAGGATCATCCTCGCCATCCTTTCCTCTACATCCCTAGAACTATTTGGAGGACTATAGAAGACTCCCAACAGTGTGACCTCTCCTTTCATGTTTCTAACCTCAGCCCATACTACCTCGGAAGATGAGTCCCCATCTAGCATCCTCTCCGCCACCGTAATACTGCTCTTGACTAGCAGCGCCACACCTCCCCCTCTTTTTCTTCCTTCTCTGAGCTTACTAAAACACCTAAACCCAGGAACCTGCAACATCCATTCCTGTCCCTGCTCTATACATGTCTCCGAAATGGCCACAACATTGATGTCCCAGGTACCAACCCATGCTACCAGTTCCCCTACCTTATTTCGTATACTCCTGGCATTGAAGTAGACACACTTCAAACCACCTACCTGAACACTGGCCCCCTTCTGCGACGTCAAATCTGTGCTCCTGACCTCTATACTCTCATTTTCCCTTACCCTAAAACTACACTCCAGGTTCCCATGCCCCTGCTGCATTAGTTTAAACCCCCCCCCCCCCCAAAGAGCACTAACAAATCTCCCCCCCCCCAGGATATTTGTGCCCCTCAGGTTCAGATGTAGACCATCCTGTCTGTAGAGGTCCCACCTTCCCCAGAAAGAGCCCCAGTTATCCAGAAATCTGAATCCCTCCCGCCTGCACCATCCCTGTAGCCACGTGTTTAATTGCTCTCTCTCCCTATTCCTCATCTCCCTATCACGTGGCACGGGCAACAACCCAGAGATAACAACTCTGATTGTTCTAGTTCTGAGCTTCCATCCTAGCTCCCTTAAAGCCTGCCTGACATCCTTATCCCCTTTCCTACCTATGTCGTTAGTGCCAATGTGGACCACGACTTGGGGCTGCTCCCCCTCCCCCTTAAGGACCCGGAAAACACGATCCGAGACATCACGTATCCTTGCACCTGGGAGGCAACATACCAAACGTGAGTCTCTCACGCTCCCACAAAATCTCCTATCTGTGCCCCTGACTATCGAATCCACAATTACTAATGCTCTGCTCCTCTCCCCCCTTCCCGTCTGAGCAACAGGGACAGACTCCGTGCCAGAGGCCCGTACCCCATGGCTTACCCCTGGTAAGTCGTCCCCCCCACAAGTCTCCAAAGCGGTATACTTGTTTCTCAGGGTAACGACCGCAGGGGATCCCTTAACTGACTGCTTTTTCCCAGTCCCTCTCACAGTTACCCATCTATCGCCAATCTTTGGTGTAACTAATTCCCTGAAGCTGCTATCTATGACCCCCTCTGCCTCCCGAATGATCCGAAGTTCTTCCAACTCCAGCTCTAGTTCCCTAACTCGGTCTTGAAGGAGCTGGAGATGGCAGCACGTCCTGCAGGTAAAATCAGCAGGGACACTAACGGCATCCCTCACCCAAACATCCTGCAGGAGGAACATTGCACTCCCTTCACTGCCATCCCTCTAACTTTCTACCAAGATCTGGCTAACAACTAAATTAACTTTTAAAAACAAAAAAAAATTAATAACAATAATAAAATATGGTACTTACCTCACACCAATGGGTTTTATTATTAGGTTAGAGGAGGAGGGTGGGTGGGAGACACTACACGTGTAGTGTCTCGGATTTCCTCTCCACCAGAATTTACTGGTGAGGGTCTTCCCAGAAGTCTGCGGGTCGACTTCCTGTTCCCACCTTAAACACTAAAATTAAAAAAAACAAAATTTTTTTAATTTAAAGGAGAGACTTACCTCCCAGAAATCACTTCCGCACTGCCCCCGCTGAAATGGACTAGCCTGCTCCGCTCCTGCTGAAATCGACTGGGCCTGCAACGTAAGTAAGTTGTTAATCTGTACTTACCTCACCCAGGCAGCGACCTTTTAAACGGTCCCCTCTGCCTTGCAGCTCCGCGCTTTATCAAATTCCCGCACTGTTTCTAAGGTCCCGGCTCTCTCTCCCGAACTAAACAGCTGACCTGCAAGGTAAGTAAGTAGTTAAACAGAGCTGTCTCTATGATGTATTTCCATTGGACTCTTCTCGTAGTCCTTTTCTGCGTCTCGGGAGACGATCACCTCTGGTGTTCTCGCCCCGGAGGGCGTCATTTTCACGTTTAGCTGGCACCTGATGTTCGAGGTTAGCTGCCTACCTTTGACAAAACCCGTCTGGTCCTCTGCGACCACTTCTGGTACGGAGTCTTCCATCCTTTTGGCTAGGAATTTGGCCAATATTTTGGCATCTGCGCTCAGCAGTGAGATGGGTCTGTATGACCCACATTCCGTTGGGTCTTTATCTTTCTTCGGTTTCAGAGAGATTGAGGCCTGTGCTAGCGTGGCCGGCAGTGTGCCCCTCGCTAGCGAGTCCGTGAACATCTCCCGCAGGTGCGGGGCAAATATTTTGTAGAAGTCCGCCGGGATCCGGTCTGGTCCCGGTGCCTTCCCCGCCTGCATGAAGCTAATGATTTCCATGATCGCTCCCAGTGCTAGTGGTGCTTCCAGGCCCCGTTTTCTGCCCTTCGCCACGACTGATATGTCCAGTCCATCAAGGAATCGTTTCATCCCGGACTCCCCCATTGGGGGCTCTGAGGTGTACAGCCGTTGGTAAAAGGCCTTGAAGGTTTTGATGATCTTTTCTGGTTCTATTTCTAATGTGCCTCTCGTATTTCTGATTTGTGCAATTTCTCTGGTGGCCGCCTGCTTACTCAACAGGCGGATGGCTTTGTCTCCGTGTTCGTATCGGTGCCCACGTGCCTGGCGGAGTTGGTGCATTGTTTTCCTGTTGGAGAGCAGATCAAAGTTCCTTTGTAGCTCTTTCCACTCTGCCAGGCACTCTACGGTCGGAGCCAAGGAGTATTTACGCTCAACCTGCAGTATGGAGTCGACCAGCTGCTGCATGGCCGCCCTTTCCTCCCTATCTCTTCGCACTTTGAAAGCGATGATTTCCCCCCTTAGCACGGCCATTTTCGCTCCCCAGAATGTGGAGGGTGAGACCACCCGGTTATGGTTATTCGTCGGTTATGGTATACTCTGCTATCACCTGCGATACCTTTTCATTGAAGACCTTGTCAGCTAGTATGGCAATGTCCAACCACCATGTGGGGCGTTGGCCACTACCCGTCTCCAGCCTCACGTCCATGTAATGTGGAGCGTGGTCTGACATCACAATTGCAGAGTATTCCACTTTGTCTATCCCCGGAAGCACCGTTTGCCCCACCGCAAAGAAGTCAATTCTGGTGTATACATTGTGTACTGGGGAGAAGAAGGAGAACTCCTTCTCCCCTGGGTGGCTGAACCTTCAGGGGTCCATCGCTCCCATCTGTTCCATAAAATGGTCGAGTTCCCTTACCATTTTTGAGGTGTTCCTCGTTTATACACAGTTGACGCTCCCCCCCCCCCCCCCACTCTCCCCCCCCCCCCCCCCCCCCCATGATTAGTCGGTGTGTCGCTAGGTCAGGGATTTCTGTCATGGTCTTCTTGATGAATCTCGTGTCGTCCCAGTTGGGCACGTACACGTTATCTAGTACTACTGGTGTCCCATCCGTGATCCCGCTGATCATGCTGTACATGCCCCCCGGGTCCGTAAACATCTTTGTCGCCCTAAACATCGTCCTCTTGCTCATCAGCATTGCCACCCCCCCCCCCCCGGCCCTTGACCCATACCAGGAATTGTAGGTTTCCCCCACCCATCCCTTTCTTACCCGCAGTCAGTCCACCTCTCTCAGATGTGTTTCTTGGAGGAAGACTAGGCCGGTCTTCATATTTCCTAGGTGGGTGACGATTCTGGACCTTTTCGCTGGGCCGTTGTCCTCTTACGTTCCAGGTGACTATCCAGGTGGAAGGGGGGCTCTGTCCCCTCGCCACTGTGGGATGAACCATACTTACCTGGTGGACTCACCCCTGCCCTCCGGGGTTTCTCTTTGTGAGGGGACCGTCCAGGATGGCCACTGTCACTGCTCTCTCCATGCCGTCGCGTCCATTTGTCCAGACGGCACCAGACATGGCCGCCCACTGTGCGTCCGCCACGTGTGTAGCCCGTTAAAATCTGGGGTCTCCCTTCGCCAGAGACATACTGGGTGGTGCTTGCAGCGATTCCTTGTTCCGAGCCCTTGGTTGTAGCATCTTGTCGCCCTATTGCTATTCGTTTTCTAGCCTTGTTTGTCCATCCTTTCCTTTGCTCCCCCCGGTACCTCCCTCCCTGTGCCCCCCCCCCCCATCGCTCCCTTTACCCCCTTTTCTCCTCCTCTCCCGTATACACCTCCTTTGTCCCTCTTTCCCCTGTTCCTATCCCCGTTTGCTATCCCGCCTCTATTGAGTGCCCCCCTCCCCCGTCTGGCGCCTTCCCCCTTGTTGGGTGCGCGCTGCTGCACTGCTTTGGGAGCCATTTACCCAATTGTTCCGGAACCTGTTTGTGGCCAACGGACAAGCAGAAAAATAGCCAGGTAGCCCAGAATAAGGGGAAAGTAGCCAAAGAATGAGAGGGAGCGATAAACCGGGAGAGAGGGGGGAATCAGATAAAGCTTCGAGGAAAGAAAGGCGAACCACAGGAGAAGGTGGGGGGAGGGGCAGAAGCGGGGGGTGGAGGGTGGAAGAGGCAAGGTACAGGGAACAATAGAGGAGAACCAAGGAGGTGGGCGGGGGCGGGGGGGGGGGGGTGGCGGCGGTGGGGGGAGGCAGGGGAACGATAACAAATTTGGCATCTACAGAAACAGGGAACAAAAAGAATAAAGGCGAAAGACCGGAAGAACGGCTGAAGCAGAGGTGAACGCGAGACGACAACGGCAGCGAAATCCGTCCGGGAGAAGCACGTGACAACACCAGCACCAGATCCATTCGAGTATTGCTCACTGTAATTGTTTCTCCGGCACCCAAATGCACATCTACACCCCCAGTCTCCCCCCCCCCCCCCCACACACACACACACACGCAAACAGATGCCTACTTATGTATTGTAAATAATATTGCCAATTGTACAGAGTTGCTGCTGTTGAGCTGGTGCATAATACCGGAACAGTTACGTTATTTGATTTTAAAAAAATATTCCTTTTTGCTTTTCGTGATATGTTTGTGTGTGCCCTTCTCTTCTAAAGATATACATATATATATCATATTCTGTGTACGTAGCGGCAAATATACTTTGTTCAAAAACGCAATAAAAAACATTTTTAAAAAACATTTTAAAAAATTCCTTTCGTAAGTCCCTGCTGACTTTGCCCGATTATCCCACTGCTTTCCAAATGCTCTGCTATGAAATCCTTGATTATGGACTCCAGGAACTTCTCTATTCCCAACGTTGCGCTCACTGGTATGTAGTTCCCTGTTTTATAACGTGGTTCTATTCACTCCCTTCAATCTGTCGGAAGCATTCCAGAGTCTAAAATATTTTGTGAAATGGGCTCCAATAGATCTGCTATTTCTAGCGCTACTTGCTCAAGTACTCTGGGATGAAGATGATCAGGCCCTGGCGATTTGTCCGCCTTCAGCACCATTAATTTCCCAAAGACATTTCTTCACTAATCCTAACTTCCTTCAGCTCCTCACTACAACTTGTGTTTCTCAGAACTTCTGGTACATTATCCATGTCTTCCTTTGTGAAGACAGAAGCAAAGTCCGAATTTAGTTCCTCACCTATTTCTTTGTTCCCTGTTACTAATTCCCCCGTTTCTGACTGTAAAGGGTCTCATTAGTTTTGTCCATCTTTTTCTCTTTACATACCTATAGACACATTTTAGTCAGTTTTTTTGTTCCCTGCTCGTTTACTTTGAAATTGTATTTTTCCCTACTTAATCAATCCCTTGGTCTCTCTTTGCTGAACTTTGAACTGTTTACAAACTTCAGGTTTACTGTTTCTTCCAGCTTATATGTAGCCTCTTCTTTGAATCTAATACCATCTCTAATTTCCCTTGTAAACCATGGCTTTGCCATAGACCAGTTCCTAATATTGCGACAAAAAGGAATAACCAACTTTTGGTGTTCACCCTTTCGTTCTTTGAATGCCTGGCATTGCCTGTCCTCTGTCGGTCCTTTCAATAACTTTTCCTAGTCCGTCACAGCCAACTCATACCTCGTATCATCATAGTTACCTTTATTGAGGTTCAGGACCTTAGTCTCAGAATCAAGTACCTCGATATTCACCTTCATAAAGAATTCTACCATATTATGGAAACGCATCGACAAGGACTCTCTCACAACTAGATTGCCAGCTAATCCTTGCCTATTACTCAACACCAAATCCATGGCGGCCTGTTTCGTTTTGGTTTCTCGACATACTGGTACAGAAACCCAGCCCGTACATACTGCAGAAATTCCTCCTCTATTGTACTGTGACTAATTTAGTCACCCAATCTACATACAGATTAATGTCACACACAATCACAGATGTTCCGTTCTTACTTGCATCTCTAATTTCCTGTTCAACGCTAGTCCCAACATTATCACAGCGGTTTGGTGGTCTGTATAACATCCTTTTAAATGTTTTTTGCTCCTTGATGTTTATTATCTTGACCCAGACAGATTCCACATCAGCTACGCTGATAGCTGTCCTCAATATTTTGTCAATATCTTCTTTAATTACCAATGCAGCTCTACCACTTTTTTTCCCTTCGATATGTCATTCCTAACAATAGAATAGCCCTAAATGTTCCCGTACCAGCCTCCCCAAACAGGCGCCGGAATGTGGCGACAGGGTAACCTAAGTATATATTCTGGGTATATTCACAGTAACCTCATTGAAGCCTACTTGTGACAATAATCGAATTTCATTTAATTTACATTTCATTTCATGTTTAGTTCCCCTCCTTGGTCACCTTGGAGGCACATCTCCGTAATCCCAACTATGTCAGATCCATTTACAACTACATGTCCAATAAATGCATCCATTTATTGGTAAGGCAGATGAACTTCGGGCTTGGATTAGTACCTGGGAATATGATGTTATTGGTGTTACTGAGACTTGATTGAGGGAAGGGCAAGGTTGGCAACTAAATATCCCAGATATCTCAGGTATAGATGCTTCAGGAGGGATAGAGAAGGAGGTAAAAGGGGTGGAGGAGTTGCTTTACTGGTCAGAGATGACATCACAGCTGTGATTAAGGGCACGATGGAGCATTCGAGCACTGAGGCAATATGGGGAGAGCCAAGAAATAGGAAGGGTGCAGTAACATTGTTGGGATTTTATTACAGGCCTCCCAAAGCAAGCGTGAAGTCGAGGTACAAATATGCAGACAGATTATAGAAAAATGTAGGAGCAATAGGGTCGTCGGGATGGGAAATTATAACTTCCCCAACATTGAATGGGTCTCATGTAGTGTTGGAGGCGGAGATGGAGCAGAATTTCTTGGAGCTTCCAGGAGAGTTTTTTTAGAGCAGTATGTAAATAGTCCAACTCGGGAAGGGGCCATACGGGACCTGGCATTGGGGAATGATCCCGGCCTGTTGGTTGACGTTTCAGTTGGCGATTACTTTGGGAGCAGTGATCATAATTCCGTAAGTTTTAGAATACTAATGGGCAAAGACGAGAGTGGTCCGAAAGGAAGAGTGCTAAATTGGGGAAAGGCCAAGTATAACAAAATTCGGCAGGAGCTGGGAAATGTGGATTGGGAGCAGCTGTTTAAGGATAAATCCAAATTTGAAATGTGGGAGTCTTTTAAGGAAAGATTGGTTGGAGTGCAGATCAGACATGTCCCTGTGAAAATGAGGGATAGAAAAGGCAACAGTAGGGAACCGTGGATGAAGGGTGGAATTGTGAGACTAGCGAAGATGAAAAACGACGCATACATAAGATCTAGAATACTTAAAACTGATGAAGCTTTGGAGGAATATCGGGAAAGTAGGACAAATCTCAAACGCGCAATAAAGAGGGCTCAAACCGGTCATGAAATATCTTTGGCTAACAGGGTTAAGGATAATCCCAAAGCCTTTTATTCGAATATTAGGAGCAAGAGGGTAACTAGAGAAAGGATTGGCCCACTCAAAGACAAAAGAGTGAATTTATGTGTGGAGTCAGAGGAAGTGGGTGAGATTCTTAAAGAGTACTTTGCATCGGTATTCACCAAGGAGAGGGACATGACGCATGTCGAGGCTAGGGGTGGATGTTTAAATACTTTAGGTCAAGTCGGCATAAGGAAGTGGGAAGTTTGGGGTATTCTAAAAGGCATTAAGGTGGACAAGTCCGCAGCTCCGATGGGATCTATCCCAGGCTACTGAGGGAACCGAGGGACGAAATAGCGGGGGCCTTAACATCTATCTTTGCAGAATCCTTGAGCACGGGTGAGGTCCCGGAGGACAGGAGAATTGCTAATGTTGTCCCTTTGTTTAAGGAGGGTAGCAGGGATAATCAAGGGAATTATAGACTTGTGAGCTTGACGTCAGTGGTAAGCAAACTGTTGGAGAAGATTCTGAGGATAGGATATATTCACATTTGGAAGAAAATAGACTTATCAGTGATAGGCAGCATGGGTTTGTGCAGGGAAGGTCATGTCTTACAAACCAAATAGAATTATTTGAGGAAGTGACAAAGTTAATTGATGAGGGAAGGGATGTAGATGTCAAATACATAGAACATTGAACTTGACAGCGCAGTACAGACCCTTCGGGCCTCGATGTTGCGCCGACGTGTGAAACCGCTCTAAAGCACATCTACACTATACCTTTATCGTCCATATGTCTATCCAATGACCATTTGAATGCCCTTAGTGTTGGCGAGTCCACAACTGTTGCAGGCAGGGCATTCCACGCCCTTACTACTCCCTGAGTAAAGAACCTACCGCTGACATCTTTCCGATATCTATCTCCCCTCAATTTGAAGCTATGTCCCCTCGTGCCATCCGACGAAAAAGGTTATCACTGTCCACCCTATCCAATCCTCTGATCATCTTGTATGCCTCAATTAAGTCACCTCTTAACCTTCTTCTCTCTAACGAAAACAGCCTCAAGTCCCTCAGCCTTTCCTCATAAGATCTTCCTTCCATACCAGGCAACATTTTGGTAAATCTCATCTGCACCCTTTCCAATGCTTCCACATTCTTCCGATAATGCGGCGACCAGGATTGCACGCAATACTCCAAATGCGGCTGCACCAGAGTTTTGAACAGCTGCAACATGACCTCATGGCTCCTAAACTCAATCCCTCTACCAATAAAAGCTAACACATCGTACGCCTTCTTAACACCCATCTCATCCGGGTGGCAACTTTCAGCGATCTATGTACATGGACACCGAGATCTCTCTGCTCATCCACACTGCCAAGAATCTTACCATTAACCCAGTACTCTGTCTTCCTGTTATTCCTTCCAAAATGAATCACCTCACACTTTTCTGCATTAAACTCCATTTGCCACCTCTCAGCCCAGCGCTGCAACTTATCTATGTCCCTCTGTAACTTGTAACATCCTTCCGCACTGTCCACAACTCCACCAACTGATCCAATTTCTGATCCAAACTGCTAAATCTTCCTGAATTCCATGGCTCCGTATTTTCTGACGTCGCCTACCGTGGGGAACCTTATCAAACGCTTTACTGAAATCCATATACACCACATCAACTGCTTTACCCTCATCCAGCTGTTTGGTCACCTTCTCAAAGAACTCAATAAGGTTTGTGAGGCACGACCTACCCTTTACAATCCCGTGTTGACTATCTCTAATCAAATTATTCCTTTCCAGATGACTATACACCCTATCTCTTATAAACCTTTCCAAGACATTGCTCACAACAGAAGCAAGGTTCACTGGTCCATAGTTACCGGGGTTGTCTCTACTCCCCTTCTTGAACAAGGGGGCAACATTTGCTATCCTCCAGTCTTCTGGCACTATTCCTGTAGACACAGATGACTTAAAGATCAAAGCCAAAGGCTCAGCAATCTCCTCCCTAGCTTCCCAGAGAATCCTATGATAAATCCCATCCGGCCCAGGGGACTTAACTATTTTCACACTTTCCAGAATTGCTAACACCTCCTCCTTATGAACCTCAAGCCCATCTAGTCTGGTCGCCTGAATCTCAGTATTCTCCTCGACAACATTGTCTTTTTCCTGTGTGAATACTGGCGAAAAATATTCATTTAGCACCTCTCCTATCTCCTCGGACTGCACGCACAACTTCCCACTACTGTCCTTGACTGGTTTAATCTTACCCTAGTCATGCTTTTATTCCTGACATATCTATAGAAAGCTTTCGAGTTATTCTTGATTGTACATGCCAATGACTGCTCATGGCCCCTCCTGGCTCTTCTTAGATCTTTCATTACGTCCTTTCTAGCTAACGTGTTGCTCTCGAGTGCCCTAACTGAACCTTCATGTCTCATCTTTACATAAGCCTCCTTCGTCCACTTGACAAGTGTTTCGACTGCTTTAGTAAGCCACGGTTCCTTTGCTCGACCACGTCCTCTCTGCCTGACAGGTACATACATAATTAATGACACGCAGTAGCTGTTCCTTGGACAAGCTACACATTTCCATTGTGTCCATCCCCTGCTGTTCTCCTCTCCATCCGATGCATCCTAAGTCTTGCCTCATCGCATCATAATTGCCTTTCCACCAGGTATAACTCTTCCACTGCGGTATATACCTATCCCTTTCCACCACTACACTAAACGTAATCGAATTGGGGTCACTATCACCAAAGTGCTCACTACCTCCAAATCTAACACCTGTCCTGGTTCATTACCCAGTACCAAATCCAATATGGCCTCGCCTCTCTTTAGCCTATCTACTTACTGTGTCAGGAAACCCTCCTGCACACATTGGACAAAAACGGACCCATCTAAAGTACTCGAACGATAGCGTTTCCAGTCAATATTTGGAAAGTTAAAGTCCCCCATAACAACTACCCTGTTGCTTTCAATCCTATCCAGAAACATCTTTGCAATCCTTTCCTCTACATCTCTGGAACTTTTCGGAGGCCTATAGAAAACCCCTAACATGGTGACCTCTCCTTTCCTCTTTCGAACCTCACCCCAAACTACCTCATTAGACGGGTCCGCATCAAACATCCTTTCTGCCACCGTAATACTGTCCTTCACTAACAATGCCACCCATCCCCCTATTTTACCACGTTCCCAGAGCTTACTGAAATACCTCAACCCCGGCACCTGCAACAACCATTCCTGTCCCTGCTCTATCCATGTCTCCGTAATGGCCACAACATCGAAGTCCCAGGTACCAACCCATGCCGCAAGTTCACCCACCTTATTCCGGATGCACCTGGCATTGAAGAAGACACATTTTAAACCACCTTCCTGCCTGCAGGTACACTCCTGCAACTTTGAAACCTTATTCCTGACCTCACTATTTTTAACCTCCTGTATTCTGGAGCTACAATTCAGGTTCTCTATCCCCTGCTGAACTAGTTTAAACCCTCCCGAAGAGCATGAGCAAATTTACCCCTCTGGATATTGGTACCCCTCTGGAGCAGGTGTAGACCATCCCGTTTGTAGAGGTCCCACCTACCCCAGAATGAGCCCCAATTATCCAGAAATCTGAAACCCTCCCTCCTGCACCATCCCTTAGCCACTTGTTCAACTCCTCTCTCTCCCTATTCCTCGTCTCGCTAGCACTTGGCACCGGTAACAACCCAGAGATAATGACTCTGTTTGTCCTAAATCTAAGTTTCCACCCTAGCTCCATGAATTCCTGCCTTCCATCCCTATCCCTTGTCCTATCTATTTCGTTGGTACCTATCTGGACCACGGCTTGGGGGCTGCTGCCCCACACGCTGATGGATTCGGAAAACACGAGCCGAGACATCACGTACCCTGGTACCTGGGAGGCAAAACACCAACCGCGAGTATCTTTTGTTCCCACAGAATCTCCTACCCTGGACTTCAGTAAGGCGTTTGATGACGTTTCCCATGGCAGGTTGATTGAAAAAGTGAAGTGGTATGGGGTTCAGTGTGGACTAGTTAGAGGGATAAAGAACTGGCTGGGCAACACGAGACAGAGGGTAGTGGTGGAAGGGAGTGTGTGTTTAAAAATGGAGTAAGTTGACAAGTGGTGTTCCACAGGGATCCGTGCTCGGACTAATGCTGTTGTGATATACATAAATGATCTGGACGAAGGTATAGGTGGTCTGATTAGCAAGTTTGCAGATGATACTAAGATTGGTGGAGTTGCAGATAGCGAGGAGGTCTGTCTGAGAATGCAGCAAAATATGGATAGATTGGTGAGTTGGGCAGAGAAATTGCAGATGGAGTTTAATCCAAGCAAATGCGAGGTGATGCATTTTGGAAGATATAATTCAAGAGCGGACTATACGGTCAATGGAAGAGTCCTGGGGAAAATTGATGTACAGAGAGATCTGGGAGTTCAGGTCCATTGTACCCTGAAGGTCGCAGCACAGGTCGATACAGTGGTCAACAAGGCATTCAGCATGCTTGCCTTCATCGGATGGGGTATTGAGTAAAAGAGTCGGCAGGTCATGTTACAGTTGTACAGGACATTGGTTAGGCCACATTTGGAATATTGCGTGCAGTTCTGGTCGCCACATTACCAGAAGGATGTGGATGATTGAGAGAGGGTGCAGAGGAGGTTCACCAGGATGTTGCCTGGTATGGAGGGTGCTAGCTATGAACAAAGGTTGAGAAGATTAGGATTGTTTTAGTTGGAAAGACGGAGGTTGAGAGGGGAACTAATTGAGGTCTACAAAATTATGAGAGGTATGGATAGGGTGCATAGCAACAAGCTTTTTCCAATAGTGGGGGTGTCAATTACAAGGGGTCACGATTTCAAGGTGAGAAGGGGAAAGTTTAAGGGAGATGTACGTGGACAGTTTTTTTATACAGAGGGTGGTGGGTGCCTGGAACGCTTTGCGAGCAGAGCTGGCATAGGCGAGCACGATGGCATCATTTAAGATGCATCGAGACAGATATATGAACGGGCGGGGAACAGAGGGAAGTAGATCCTTGGAAAATAGGCGACATGTTTAGATAAAGGATCTGGATCACGCATGCTGGTAGGGCCGAAGGCCCTGCTCCTGTGCTGTAATTTTCTTTGTTCTTTGTTCTATTCATTTCGAACGATCCGTGCGTTCAGGTACAAATCCTGAGGTTTAGCCCTTTTAAAGATCCTTGAACCGTCCGACTATTGTTTACAGTTTTATTATCTGAATCAGGCCCTTGATTTATCGGCCTATCATCTTTATTATTCTCCATGCTCTCATCCTGGTGTTCCAGGTTCTCCCGAATCTGAATAGTTACATAGTTTCCCACCCTCTGCCATATTAATTTAAACCCTCCCGAATCTCTCTGGCGAGAACTCCCAAAACGACTTCGGCTCCGTTCCTGCCCACGTGTAACCACTCTAGATTTTCCTGCTCCGCCCTCCCCCAGAACCGGTCCCAGTGCCCCAGAAATCTGAAAACCTCCCGCTCACACCATCGCATCAGAAACGTATTCATCCGAAACATCCGACTGTTTCTACTCTGACGGCTAGCATGTGGCAGTGGTACTAATTCTGCGATCACTGCCTTTGAGGTTCTACTTTTCAGGTTGATTCTGAAGTCGCTATATACGGCATTGCGGACTCTTTCATTTGTTTGTCCTATGTCGCTTGTTCCAGTGTATACCACGACCACAGGCTGTTCACATTTCCCTCCATAATGTCCTTTAATCTCTGCAAGAAATCCTTGACCCGAGCACCAGGGAGGCAACATACAATCCTGGAGTATCGTTCATGGCCACATGAACGCCTATCTATGCCACTGACGATTGAATTCCCGAAAAACATTGCATTACTTCAATTTATACTCCTTCCCTCTGCGGTATAAGCAAACGTGGTGCACCGTATTTGGCTGTTGCCGCTTTCCCCTGACAGGTCATCCCTCAACAGTATCCAAAGCGGTATATCTGTTTTGCAGGGGAACAGCCACATGAGATGTCTGCATTGCCCTCTTTGCTCTCGTTCTGAGCCTGGTGGTCACCAATGACCTTCCTGCCGGTGGGGTCTGAGCCTGTGGTGTGACCACCAGCGACGCCCACATCCCGGAAATGAATTTAAATAAGGAAAGGCGTGGAGTCTAGCCGCCTGAAAGTAGGGGATTGAGGTGCTGTATCCTCGGGAGAGGTGCGAGGATTTAGGGGTGGATGTTTTGGCCTTGGAAGTGTGTCTGTACATAAGAACATAAGAACTAGGAGCAGGAGTAGGCCATCTGGCCCCTCGAGCCTGCTCCGACATTCAATGAGATCATGGCTGATCTTTTGTGGACTCAGCTCCACTTTCCGGACCGAACACCATAGCCCTTAATCCCTTTATTCTTCAAAAAACTATCTATCTTTATCTTAAAAACATTTAATGAAGGAGCCTCTACTGCTTCACTGGGCAAGGAATTCCATAGATTCACAACCCTTTGGGTGAAGAAGTTCCTCCTAAACTCAGTCCTAAATCTACTTCCCCTTATTTTGAGGCTATGCCCCCTAGTTCAGCTTTCACCCGCCAGTGGAAACAACCTGCCCGCATCTATCCTATCGATTCCCTTCATAATCTTATATGTTTCTATAAGATCCCCCTCATCCTTCTAAATTCCAACGAGTACAGTCCCAGTCTACTCAACCTCTCCTCGTAATCCAACCCCTTCAGCTCTGGGATTAACCTAGTGAATCTCCTCTGCACACCCTCCAGTGCCAGTACGTCCTTTCTCAAGTAAGGAGACCAAAACTGAACACAATACTCCAGGTGTTGCCTCACTAACACCTTATACAATTGCAGCATAACCTCCCTAGTCTTAAACTCCATCCCTCTAGCAATGAAGGAGAAAATTCCACTTGCCTTCTTAATCACCTGTTGCACCTGAAAACCAACTTTCTGCGACTCATGCACGAGCACACCCAGGTCTCTCTGAACAGCAGCATGTTTTAATATTTTATCATTTAAATAATAATCCCTTTTGCCGTTATTCTTACCAAAATTGATAACCTCACATTTGTCAACATTGTATTCCATCTGCCAGACCCTAGCCCATTCACTTAGCCTGTCCAAATCCCTCTGCAGACTTCCAGTATCCTCTGCACTTTTTGCTTTACCACTTATCTTAGTGTCGTCTGCAAACGTGGACACATTGCCCTTGGTCCCCAACTCCAAATCATCGATGTAAATTGTGAACAGTTGTGGGCCCATCACTGATGCCTGAGGGACACCACTAGCTACTGATTGCCAACCAGAAAAACACCCATTAATCACCACTCTTTGCTTTCTATTAATTAACCAATCCTCTATCCATGCTCCTACTTTCCCCTTAATGCCATGCATCTTTATCTTATGCAACAACCTTTTGTGTGGCACCTTGTCAAAGGCTTTCTGGAAATCCAGATATACCACATCCATTGGCTCCTCGTTATCTACCGCACTGTTAATGTCCTCAAAAAATTCCACTAAATTAGTTAGGCACGACCTGCCCTTTATGAACCCATGCTGCGTCTGTCCAATGGGACAATTTCCATCCAGATGCCTCGCTATTTCTTCCTTGTTGATAGATTCCAGCATCTTCCCTACTACCGAAGTTAAGCTCACTGGCCTATAATTACCCACTTTCTGCCTACCTCCTTTTTTAAACAGTGGTGTCACGTTTGCTAATTTCCAATCCGCCGGGACCACCCCAGAGTCTAGTGAATTTTGGTAAATTATCACTAGTGCATTTGCAATTTCCCTAGCCATCTCTTTTAGCACTCTGGGATGCATTCTATCAGGGCCAGGAGACTTGTCTACCTTTAGCCCCATTAGCTTGCCCATCACTACCTCCTTGGTGATATCAATCCTCTCAAGGTCCTCACCTGTCATAGCCTCATTGCCATCAGTCACTGGCATGTTATTTGTGTCTTCCACTGTGAAGACCGACCCAAAAAACCTGTTCAGTTCCTCAGCCATTTCCTCATCTCCCATTATTAAATCTCCCTTCTCATCCTCTAAAGGACCAATATTTACCTTAGCCACTCTTTTTTGTTTTATGTATTTGTAGAAACTTTTACTATCTGTTTTTATATTCTGAGCAAGTTTACTCTCATAATCTATCTTACTCTTCTTTATAGCTTTTTTAGTCGCTTTCTGTTGCCCCCTAAAGATTTCCCAGTCCTCTAGTCTCCCACTGATCTTTGCTACTTTGTATGATTTTTCCTTCAGTTTGATACTCTCCCTTATTTCCTTAGATATCCACTGTCGATTGTCCCTCTTTTTACCGTCCTTCCTTTTTGTTGGTATAAACCTTTGCTGGGCACTGTGAAACATCACTTGGAAGGTTCTCCACTGTTCCTCAACTGTTTCACCATAAAGTCTTTGCTCCCAGTCTACCTTACCTAGTTCTTCACTCATCCCATTGTAATCTCCTTTGTTTAAGCACAAAAGACTTGTGCTTGATTTTACCTTCTCACCCTCCATCTGTATTTTAAATTCCACCATATTGTGATCGCTCCTTCCGAGAGGATCCCTAACTATGAGATCCTGAATCAATCCTGTCTCATTACACAGGACCAGATCTAGGACCGCTTGTTCCCTCGTAGGTTCCATTACATACTGTTCGAGGAAACTATCGCGGATACATTCTATAAACTCCTCCTCAAGGCTGCCTTGACCGACCTGGTTAAACCAATCAACATGTAGATTAAAATCCCCCATGATAACTGCTGTACCATTTCTACATGCATCTGTTATTTCTTTGTTTATTGCCTGCCCCACCATAATGTTACTATTTGGTGGCCTATCGATTACTCCTATCAGTGACTTTTTCGCCTCACTATTCCTGATTTCACCCAAATGGATTCAACCTTATCCTCCATAGCACCGATGTCATCCCTGACTGTTGCCCGGATGTCATCCTTAAATAACAGAGCTACACCACCTCCCTTACCATCCACTCTGTCCTTCCGAAAAGTTTGATACCCTCGGATATTTAACTCCCAGTCGTGACCATCCTTTAACCATGTTTCAGTAATGGCCACTAAATCATACTCATTCACGATAATTTGCGCCATCAACTCATTTACCTTATTCCGAATACTACGAGCATTCAGGTAAAGTACACTTATGTTGGCTTTTTTACCTCTGTTCTTAATCTTAACACCTCGATCAGTAACCTCTCCTAAGTTATATTTCCTCTTAACCTTTCTCCTAATTTTCCTTGTCGTCGAACCCATATCTTCCTGTAACAACCTGCCGCGTCGCTTACCATTAATGTTTTCACTTCCCGTTTTATTTATTTTAGTATTCCTGGTCCTATTCACTGAGCTCCCCTCAGTCACTGTACCTTGTACTGTCGCCCTTTTTGATTTTTGACTATGGCTTCTCTGCCTTACACTTTCCCCCTTACTGCCTTTTATTTCTGTCCCTGTTTTACTACCTTCCAACTTCCTGCATCGGTTCCCACCCCCCTGCCACATTAGTTTAAACTCTCCCCAACAGCTCTCGCAAACACCCCCCTAGGACATCGGTTCCAGTCCTGCCCAGGTGCAGACCATCCGGTTTGTACTGGTCCCACCTCCCCCAGAATCGGTTCCAATGTCCCAGGAATTTGAATCCCTCCCTCTTGCACCATCTCTCTAGCCACGTATTCATCCTCTCTATCCTGACATTCCTACTCTGACTAGCTCGTGGCACTGGTAGAAATCCTGAGATTACTACCTTTGAGGTCCTACTTTTTAGTTTAACTCCTAGCTCCCTAAATTCAGCTTGTAGGACCTCGTCCCGTTTTTTACCTATATCGTTGGTGCCTACGTGCACCACGACAGCTGGCTGTTCACCCTCCCCCCCCCCCCAGAATGTCCTGCAGCCGCTCCGAGACATCCTTGACCCTTGCACCAGGGAGGCAACATAGCATCCTGGAGTCTCGATTTCGTCCGCAGAACCGCCTGTCTATTCCCCTTACAATTGAGTCCCCTATCACTATAGCCCTGTCAGTCTTCTTCCTGCCCAGCTGCGCAGCAGAGCCAGCCACGGTGGCATGAACCTGGCTGCTGCTGCCTTCCCCTGGTGAGCCATCTCCCTCAACAGTATCCAAAACGGTATATCTGTTTTGCAGGGAGATGACCGCAGAGGACACCTGCACTGCCTTCCTACTCTTGCTCTGTATTTTGGTCACCCATTTACTATCTCCCTCAGTACCTTTCACCTGCGGTGTGACCAACTCGCTAAACGTGCTATCCACAACGTCCTCAGCATCGCGGACGCTCCAAAGTGAGTCCATCCGCAGCTCCAGAGCCATCAAGCGGTCTAACAGGAGCTGCAACTGGACACACTTCTTGCACGTGAAGGAGCCAGGGACAGTGGACGTGTCCCTGAGCTTCCACATCGCACACGAGGAGCATGACACGGGTCTGAGATCTCCTGCCATGTCTTAAACGGTGACAAAATTCATAATGCTGAAGTGCAAAAGGACTTGGGAATCCTAGTCCAGGATTCTATAAAGGTAAACTTGCAGCTAGAGTCCGTAATTAAGAAAGCAAATGCAATGTTGTCATTTATCTCAAGAGGCTTGGAATATAAAAGCAGGGATGTACTTCTGAAGTTTAATAAAGCACTAGTTAGGCCCCATTTAGAATACTGTGAGTAATTTTGGGCCCCAAACCTCAGGAAGGACATACTGCCACTGGAGCGGGTCCAGCGGAGATTCACACGGATGACCCCAGGAATGGTAGGCCTTTCGATGAACGTCTGAGGATCCTGGGATTATATTCATTGGAGTTTAGGAGGTTGAGGGGAGATCTAAGAGAAACTTACAAGATAATGAATGGCTTAGATAAGGTGGATGTAGGGAAGTTGTTTCCATTAGAAGGGGAGGCTAGGACCCGGGGGCACAGCCTTAGAATAAAAGGGAGTCACTTTAGAACAGATATGAGGAGAAATTTCTTCAGCCAGAGAGTGGTGGATCTGTGGAATTCATTGCCACAGAGTGCGGTGGAGGCCGGCACGTTGAGTGTCTTTGAGACAGAAGTTGATAAATTCTTGATATCTCGAGGAATTAAGGGCTATGGAGAGAGAGCGGGTAAATGGAGTTGAAATCAGCCATGATTGAATGGTGGAGCGGACTCGATGGGCCGAATGGCCTTACTTCCGCTTCTCTGTCTTATGGTCTTATGGTCTTATACAGAGAGAGTTTCAGAGAGAGATACACAGAAAAATACAGAGAGAGAGATGCAGAGGGAGATACGGAGAGAGATACAGAGTGAGACATAGAGAGAGATACAGCGAAATACTAGGACAGATACCGTGAGATACACAGAGAGATACAGAGTGAGATACAGAGAGAGATACGGAGAGAGATACCGAGAGAGATACAAATACGGAGAGGGGTACAGAGCGCGATACAAAGAGAGAGACAGAGAGAGACAGAGAGAGATAAAGAAAGAGACACAGAGAGACACAAAGAGAGATATAGAGAGTGATAGAGAGAGAGATAAAGAGCGAGATACAGAACACAATACGGAGAGAGACTAAAAGAGAGATACAGAGAGAGAGATACAGAGAGAGATACAGCGAGAGATTCAGAGAGAGATTCAGAGAGAGAAACAGCCAATGATACAGACAGATATATTGCGAGAGATACAGCGGGAGATACAGAGGGACAAAGAGAGAGAGAGAAAGAGAGAGAGCGAGAGAGACATAGAGAGAGATAGAGACAAATAAAGATAGACACTGAGATATACAGACAGAGAAACAGGGAGAGTTACAGCGAGAGATAGAGAGCGAGATAGAGAGAGAGGGAGATAGAGGGATAGGGAGAGAGATACAGAGCCAGATACGGGGAGAGGTACCGAGATATACAGAGAGTTATACAGAGAGATATACAGAGAGATATACAGAGAGATATACAGAGAGAGACACATAGAGAGATACAGAGAGAGATATACAGAGTGAGATACAGAGAGTAACTGAGAGTGATATAGAGTGACAGAGAGTGATAGAGAATGACAGAGAGTGATAGTGAGTGAGATACAGAGAGTGTTCCAGAGAGAGATACATAGAGGAATATAGATAGAGACGCAGAGGGAGATGCAGAGGGAGATACCGAGACAGATACAGCGAGATACTGAGACATATACCGTGAGGTACAAAGAGAGATCCAGAGTGAGATACAGGTAGAGAGACAGAGCGAAATACAGACAGAGAGAGAGAGAGACAGAGAGACTGAGATACAGAGAGAATGAGATACAGAGAGAGTTACAGATAGAGATACAGAGTGAGATACAGAGAGATATACAGAGAGAGCATCGGAGATTGATACAGAGAGAGATACGGAGATTGATACAGCGAGAGATACAGAGAGCGATAGAGAGAGAGATAAGGAGAGAGATAGAGAGAGAGAGCTAGGGGGAGAGATACAGAGCCAGATACGGGGAGAGATACAGAGAGAGATACAGAGACAGATGCAGAGACAGATACAGAGACAGATGCAGAGACAGATACAGAGACAGATGCAGAGAAAGATACAGAGACAGATACAGAGTGAGACACCGAGTGAGATACAGAGAGAGATACAGAGAGAGATACAGAGAGTTACAGAGATAGATACACAGAGAAATACAGAGAGAGATGCAGAGGGGGGTACAGACAGAGATACAGGGACAGATACTGCGAGATACTTAGACAGATACGTGAGGTACAGAGAGAAATACAGAGAGATACAGAGAGCGATTCAGAGAGAGATTCAGAGAGCGATTCAGAGAGAGATTCAGCGAGAGAAACAGCCAGTGATACAGCCAGTGATACCGCGAGAGATATAGCGGGAGATGCAGAGCGAAATGCAGAGATGTGCAGGGAGCGATATAGCGAGATATACAGAGACAGATGCAGAGACAAATGCTGAGACAGAAACAGAGACAGATACAGAGAGTCAGAGACAGACAGCGAAAGAGAGAGAGAGCGAGAGAGACCTAGAGAGATAGAGAAAGACAAAGACAGAGTCACAGAGATATACAAACATAGAAACAGGGAGAGTTGCAGCGAGAGATAGAGATAGAGAGAGAGAGAGAGAGAGGGAGATAGAGAGATAGGAAGAGAGATACAGAGCCAGATACGGGGAGAGATACAGAGGTATACAGAGAGATATACAGAGCGATAAACAGAGAGATATAAACAGAGTGATACAGAGAGAGATACAGAGAGAGATATACAGAGTGAGATACAGAGAGTAACAGAGAGTGTTAGAGAGTAACAGAGAGTAACAGAGAGTGACAGAGAGTGATAGAGAGTGGTAGAGAGTGACAGAGAGTGATAGAGAGTGATAGAGTGTGACAGAGAGTGATAGAGAGTGATAGCGAGTATTAGAGAGTGAGATACGGAGTGAGATACGGAGAGAGCTACAGAGGGAGATACATAGAGAAATCCAGAGAGAGATGCAGAGGGAGATGCAGAGGGAGATACCGAGACAGATACAGCGTGGTACTGAGACAGATACCATGAGGTACAGACTGAGATCCAGAGAGAGATTCAGACAGAGATTCAGCGAGAGAAAGAGCCAGTGATACAGCCAGTGATACTGCGAGAGATACAGTGGGATATACAAAGGGAGATGCAGAGATGTGCAGAGATAGAGATAGAGAGAGATACAGAGACAGATGCAGAGACAGATGCTGAGACAGAAACAGAGACAGATACAGAGAGACAAAGAGAGACAGAGAAAGAGAGAGCGAGAGAGTCACAGAGAGAGATAGAGAAAGATAAAGATAGAGACACAGAGATATTCAAACAGAGAAACAGGGAGAGTTACAGCGAGAGATAGAGAGAGAGATAGAGAGATAGGGAGAGAGATACAGAGCCAGAAACGGGGAGACATACCGAGATATACAGAGAGATATACAGAGAGAGATGCAGAGGGTGACACAGAAAGAAATATACAGAGTGAGATACAGAGAGTAACAGAGAGTGTTAAAGAGTAACAGAGAGTGGCAGAGAGTGATAGAGAATGAGAGAGAGTGATAGAGAGTGAAATACAGAGATAGTTACAGACAGAGATACATAGAGAAATTCAGAAAGAGACGCAGAGGGAGATAACGAGACAGATACAGCGAGATACTGAGACATATACCATGAGGTACAAAGAGAGATCAAGAGAGGTCCAGAGTGAGATACAGATAGAGAGACAGAGTGAAATACAGACAGAGAGAGAGAGACAAAGACAGAGAGAATGAGATACATAGAGAGTGAGATGCAGGGAGAGATACAGATAGAGATACAGAGTGAGATGCAGAGAGATATACAGAGAGAGAATCGGAGATTGATACAGAGAGAGATACGGAGATTGATACAGAGGGAGATACAGAGAGAGATATCGAGAGAGATAAGGAGAGAGATAGAGAGAGAGCTAGGGAGAGAGATACAGAGCCAGACTTGGGGAGAGATACAGAGAGAGATACAGAGACAGATGCAGAGACAGATACAGAGACAGATGCAGAGACAGATACAGAGTCAGATACAGAGTGAGATACTGAGTGAGATAACGAGAGGGATCCAGACAGAGATACAGAGAGTTACAGAGAGAGATACATAGAGAAATACAGAGAGAGATGCAGAGGGAGATACAGACAGTGATACAGGACAGATACAGCGAGATACTTAGACAGATACGTGAGGTACAGAGAGAGAGACGGAGAGAGATTCAGAGAGAGATTCAGAGAGAGATTCAGCGTGAGAATCAGCCAGTAATACAGCCAGTGATACTGCGAGAGATACAGCGGCAGATACAGAGGACGATGCAGAGACAGGAACAGAGGCAGATACAGAGAGACAAAGAGAGACAGAGAAAGAGAGAGAGAGACATAGAGAGAGATAGAGAATGTTAAAGATAGAGACACAGAGATATACAGACAGAGAGACAGGGAGAGTGACAGCAAGGGACAGAGAGAGTGAGATACAGAGAGAGTGAGATACACAGAGAGATACAGGTAGATATCCAGAGTGAGATACACAGAGATATACGGAGAGAGAATTGGAGATTGATACGGTGAAAGACACGGAGGTTGATACGGAGAGAGATACAGAGAGAGATATAGAGAGATAAGGAGAGAGAGAGAGAGAGCTAGGGAGAGAGATACAGAGCCAGATACGGGGAAAGATACAGAGAGAGATACAGAGACAGATGCAGAGACAGGTACAGAGACAGATGCAGAAAAAGATACAGAGACAGATACAGAGTGAGCTACAGAGTGATATACAGAGAGGGATGCAGAGGGACATGCATAAGGAGATACCGAGACAGATACAGCGAGGTACTGAGACATATACCTTGAGGTAAAAAGAGAGATCCAGAGAGAGATACAGATAGAGAGACAGAGTGAAATACAGACAGAGAGAGAGAGAGAGAGACAGAGAGAGTGAGATACAGAGAGAGTGAGATACAGAGAGAAATATAGATAGAGATACAGAGTGAGATACAGAGAGATATACAGAGAGAGAATCGGAGATTGATACAGAGAGAGATACAGAGAGAGATAGAGAGAGAGATGAGGAGACATAGAGAGAGAGAGCTAAGGAGAGAGACACAGAGCCAGATACGGGGAGAGATACAGAGAGAGATACAGAGACAGTTGCAGAGACAGATGCAGAGACAGATGCAGAGACAGTTACAGAGACAGATACAGAGGCAGATACAGAGACCAATGCAGAGACAGATACCGAGACAGATGCAGAGACAGATACAGAGACAGATACAGAGTGAGTTACAGAATGAGATACAGAGAGAGTTACAGAGAGAGATACATAGAGAAATACAAAGAGAGATGCAGAGGGGGTACAGACAGAGATACAGGGACAGATACAGCGAGATACTTAGACAGATACGTGAAGTACAGAGAGAGATACAGAGAGATCCAGAGTGAGATGCAGATAGAGAGGCAGAGTGAAATACAGACAGAGAGAGAGAGAGAGAGAGCGAGCGATACAGAGAGAGATACAGATCGAGATACAAAGTGAGATAGAGAGTTATACAGAGAGAGATACAGGGAGATGTACGGAGATTGATATCGTGAGAGATACAGAGAGAAACATTGAGAGAGAGAGACAGAGAGAGAGATGCAGCGAGAGATACGGACAGAGATAAAGCGAGAGACACACAGAGAGATACAGCGAGAGACACAGAGGGAGACACAGAGAGTGATACAGAGAGATACAGAGTGTGGTACAGAGAGAGATACAGCGAGAGATACGGACAGAGATAAAGCGAGAGACACAGAGAGAGATAGAGCGAGAGACACAGAGAGAGATACAGAGAGATAGATGCAAAGAGTGATACGGAGATTGATACAGTCATACAGACAGCGTGATACAAAGAGAGACACAGAGCGATACATAGAGAGACACAGAGAGAGATATAGACAGAGAAACAGAGAGAGATACAGAGAGATATTCAGAGAGAGATACAGAGATAGATACAGAGAGAGATATGGAGTGAGATAGAGAGATACAGAGCGAGATACAGAGCGAGATACAGAGAGAGAGACAGAGAGAGACAGAGACAGAACGAGATAAAGATAGAGACACAGAGAGTGATAGAGAGAGAGAGAGAGCGAGATACAGAGCAAGATACGGAGAGGGACTAAAAGAGAGATGCACAGTGAGTTACAGAGAGATACAGAGAGAGATAGCGAGGGAGATACAGTGAGAGATACAGAGGGAGATAAAGACAGAGGTAGGGAGAGATACAGAGCGATTTTCAGGGAGAGATACAGAGAGAGAGATACAGAGAGAGATGAAGAGAGAGGAACAGAGAGAGAATCAGAGAGAGAGAGGCATAGAGAGATAAAGATAGAGACACAGAGAGATACAAAGAGAGATACAGAGAGAGAGATACAGAGAGAGATACAAAGAGAGCGAAACAGAGAGAGATACAGTGTGAGAGACAGAGAGAGAGAAAGAGAGAGACTCAGAGATGTGCAAAGAGAGGTACAGAGTGATACAGAGAGAGATAGAGAGAAAGGGAGAGATAGGGAGAGATACAGAGCGAGATACTGAGAGAAATACAGCGAGAGACACAGTGAGTGACACAGAGAGATATACAGAAAGAGATACAGAGAGAGATACAGAGAGTGATACAGAGAGTGATACAGAGAGAGATACAGCGAGAGAAACAGAGAGAGATAGCGCGAGAGATACAGAGAGATATACAGACAGAGATGCAGAGAGAGATACAGAGAGTGATACAGAGAGTGACAGAGAGAGAGCGAGGGATACAGCGAGAGATACGGACAGAGATACAGCGAGAGATATGGCGAGAGATTCAGAGAGGGATACAGAGAGATCGACAGCGCGAGATACAGAGAGAGAGATGCAAAGAGTGATACGGAGATTGATACAGACAGCGTGATACAAAGACAGATTGAGAGCAATACAGTGAGTGTTACAGAGAGAGACAGGGAGAGAGATGCAGAGATAGGTACAGAACGAGATATAGAGATAGTTACAGAATGAGATACAGAGAGTGATACAGAGAGTGACACAGAGAGAGAGACAGCGAGAGATACGGACAGAGATAAAGCGAAAGACACAGAGAGAGAGACAGAGAGAGATACAGCGAGAAATACGGACAGAGATACGGCGAGAGACACAGAGAGAGATACAGAGAGAGATACAGAGAGAGAGAAAGAGAGCGAGATAGGGAGAGATACAGAGCTAGATATGGAGATAGATACAGAGAGAGGTACAGAGAGAGATACAGAGAGAGGTACAGGGAGAGATACTGAGGGAGATTCAGGGAGAGATACAGCGAGAGATACAGCTAGAGATACAGAGGGAGATAGAGGTTGATGCAGAGAGATACAGGGAGAGTGATAGAGAGAGACACAGAGACAGATGCAGATACAGATGCTAAGACAGAAACAGAGACAGATACAGAGACACAAAGTGAGAGAGAGATAGAGAGAGAGAGCGAGAGATAGAGAGAGAGATAGAGAGAGAGATAGGCAGAACGATACAGAGCCAGATACGGGAAGAGATAAAGATAGAGATACAGAGAGAGAGAGATACAGTGTGAGATACAGGGAGTGATAGAGAGTGAGATGCAAAGAGAGTTACAGAGAGAGATACATAGAGAAATACAGAGAGAGATGCAGAGAGAGATACAAATAGTGAGATACAGAGAGTGATAGAGAGTGATAGAGAGTGGTCGAGAGTGAGATACAGAGAGAGTTACAGATAGAGATACATAGATAAATACAGAGAGAGATACAGAGAAATATAGAAAGAGTGAACTATAGAGAGTGAGAGAGAATGATGGAGAGTGAGATACAGAGAGAGGTACAGAGAGATATGCAGAGGGAGATACAGAGAGAGATACAGAGACAGATACAGCGAGATACTGAGGCAGCATCCGTGAGGTACAGAGAGAGAGAGAGTCAGAGTGAGTGAGATACAGAGACAGATACACATCGAGATACAGAGTGAGATACAGAGAGAGATACAGAGAGAGAGACAGAGAGAGTGAGATACAGATAGCGATACAGAGAGAGCTACAGAGTGAGATGCAGAGAGATATACAGAGCGAGATGCAGAGAGATATACAAAGTGATATCCAGAGAGATGCGGAGATTGACACAGAGAGCGAGACAGAGAGAGTGATACGGTGACAGACACAGAGCGATACAGAGAGTGATTCAAATAGATGTCGTATGACATTCCAGAGATACAGTGAGAGAAAGAGCGAGCGATACAGAGAGAGATACAGAAGAGATACAGAGAGCGATACAGAGACAGTTACAGAGACAGATACAGAGAGAGAGATACTGAGAGAGATACAGAGAGAGAGATACAGAGTGAGATACATAGAGTGATAGAGAGTGAGATACTCGTAGAGAGACACTGAGGGAGATACAGAGAGAGATACAGAGAGAGAGATACAGAGGGACATACAGAGAGAGAGAGAGATAGAGAGTGATAGAGTGAGATACAGAGAGAGATACAGAGAGAGAAGCAGAGAGAGATACAGAGAGAGATACACAGAGAGATACAGAGAGATAGAGAGTGATAGAGTGAGATACAGAGATCGATGCAGAGAGAGATACAGAGAGAGATACGAGACAGATCCAGTGAGATACTGAGACTGATACCATGAGGTACAGAGAGAGATCTTGAGAGATCCAGAGTGAGATGCAGATTGAGAGACAAAGTGAAATACAGACAGAGAGAGAGAGATACAGAGAGAGTGAGATACAGAGAGTTAAACAGATAGAGAGACAGAGAGAGATACGGAGATTTATACAGAGAGAGGTGCAGATACAGTGATACAGAGACAGACACAGAGCGGTACAGAGAGATACAGATATAAATATAGATTGAGATTACAGAGATACATAGAGAGATACAGAGAGAGATATAGACAAATACAGACAGATACAGAGAGAGAGATACAGAGACAGATACAGAGAGAGAGATACAGAGTGAGGTAGGGAGTGTGATAGAGAGTGGTAGAGAGTAGTAGAGAGTGGTAGAGTGTCATAGAGAGTGATAGAGAGTGAGATACAGAGAGAGATACAGAGAGACAAACAGAGAGAGATACAGAGAGAAATACAGAGAGATACGAATTCAGATACCGAAAGATACAGAGAGAGATACGCAGAGAGATACAGAGAGAGAGAGAGACAAAGAGATACAGAGAGATACAGAAAGAGGTACAGTTAGAGATACAGAGAGAGATACAGGGAAAGATACAGAGAGATACGGACATAGACACAGAGGGAGTTACAGAGAGAGACAGAGAGAGAGAGATACAGAGAGAGATACAGAAAGAGATACAGAAAGAGATACAGAGAGAGAGAGACAGAGAGTGACACAGAGAGAGATACAGCGAGAGATACGGACAGAGAATCAGCGAGAGACAGAGAGAGTGATGCAGCGAGAGATACAGAGAGAGAGAGAAACAGTGAGAGATACAGAGAGATACAAATTCAGATACCGAGAGATACAGGAAGAGATACAGGGAGAGATACAGGGAGCGATACAGGCAGAGATACAGCGAGAGATACGGTCAGAGACACAGAGAGTGATTCAGAGAGAGGTACATAGAGATACAGAGCGAGATACAGAGAGAGATGCAGAGGGATATTCAGCGCGAGATACAGAGAGAGAGAGATGCAAAGTGTGATAAGGAGTTTGATACAGCCATACTGACAGCGTGATACAAAGACCGATACAGAGCACATACAGAGAGAGATACAGAGAGAGAGAGATACATAGAGTGATACAGAAAGAGCTACAGAAAGAGACACAGAAAGCAATACAGAGAGATAAACAGCGCGAGATACAGAGAGAGAGATGCAAAGAGTGATACGGAGATTGATACAGACAGCGTGATACAAAGACAGATACAGAGCAGTACAGAGGGAGATACAGAGTGAGACAGAGAGAGAGACAGAAATACAGGGAGTTATACAGAGAGTGATACAGAGAGAGATACAGCGAGAGATACGGACAGAGATACGGCGAGAGCCACACAGAGAGATCTAGGGAGAGGTACAGAGAGAGAGAGAAACAGTGAGAGATACAGAGAGAGAGATGCAAAGAAAGATACGGAGTTTGATAGAGACATACAGACAGCGTGATACAAAGACAGATACAGAGCGATACAGAGAGAGACAGAGAGAGAGATACAGAGAGAGATACAGAGAGAGACAGAGAGAGAGATACAGAGAGAGATACATAAAGAGATACAAAGAGAGATACAGAGGGTGATACAGAGTGAGATAGAGCGAGAGAAACGGACAGAGGTACAGCGAGAGGCACAGAGAGAGATACAATTGGAGATACAGCGAGATAGACAGCGCGAGGTACAGAGAGAGTGATGCAGAGTGATACGGAGATTGATACAGACATACAGAAAGCGTGATACAAAGACACATCCAGAGCGGTACAGAGAGATACAGAAAGAGGTACAGTGCGAGAGAGAAACAGTGAGAGATACAGAGAGAGAGATGCAAGGAAAAATACGGAGTTTGATAGAGACATACAGACAGCGTGATACAAAGACAGATACAGAGCGATACAGAGAGAGACAGAGAGAGATACACAGATTGAGACAGAGAGAGAGAGATACAGAGAGAGAGACAGAGAGAGATAGAGAGAGATACAGAGAGAGATACAGAGAGAGATACAGAGAGGGATACACAGAGAGATCGAGAGAGAGAAACAGTGAGAGATACAGAGACAGAGACCGAGAGCTACAGAGAGATACACAGATAAATACGAAGTTAGATACAGCTAGACAGGCAGAGTGAGATACAGGTAGAGAGAGAGAGAGATTTCTAGAGTGAGATGTAGAGAGATACAGAGTGAGATATGGAGACAGTTTCAGATAGAGATGACGCGAGATACAGCGAGAGGTAAAGGGAGAGTTACAGGGAGAGAGAGATACAGAAACAGATACGAAGAGAGATACAGAGAGAAAGAGAGAGTGACAGAGAGAGATACACAGCGAGATACACAGTGAGATACACAGAGAGATGCAGATAGAGGCTGTCACAGAGAGAGAGAGACAGAGATACATAAAGATAGAGACTCAGAGACGTACAAAGAGAGACACAGAGAGAGGTAGAATGAGAGATAGGGAGAGATAGAGAGAGATACAGAGCGAGATAAAAGCCAGGTACAGAGAGAGGTACAGAGATAGATACAAAGAGAGATACAGAGAGATACACAGAGAGATACGGAGAGAGACAGAGAGAGAGATACAGGAAGAGATACAGAGAGAGATACAGAGAGAGATACAGAGAGAGATAGTGAGAGAGATACAGTGAAAGGTACGGACAGATATACAGCCAGACAAACAGCGAGAGAGACAGGGATATACAGATTGAGATACAGAGAGAGATGCAGAGGGAGAGACAGAGAGAGATAGAGAGATATACAGAGAGAGATACAGAGAGAGATACAGAGAGAGATAGAGAGAGGGATACATAGAGAGATCGAGAGAGAGAAACAGTGAGAGATACAGAGAGATACAGAGACAGAGACCGAGAGCTGCAGAGTGAGACACAGAGAAATACGAAGTTAGATACAGATAGATAGGCAGAGTGAGATACAGATAGAGAGATGCAAAGAGTGATACGGAGATTGATACAGACATACAGACAGCGTTGTACAAAGACAGATACAGAGCGATACAGAGAGAGATACAGAGAGAGATGCAGAGGGTGATTCCAGAGATACCGAGAGAGGTACAGAGAGATTTACAGTGAGAGCTGCAAAGACAGATACTGAGAGATATAAAGAGAGAGAGACACAGAGAGAGTAACAGGGAGAGATACAGAGAGAGATACAGAGAGAGATACAGAGAGAGATACAGAGAGACATATAGAGAGATACAGAGAGAGATACGGAGAGAGAGATACCGAGAGAGCTACATAGATGATACAGAGAGAGGTACAGAGAGAAGTACATAGAGAGGTACATAGCGAGGTACAGAGAGATGTACAGAGAGATGTACAGAGAGAGATACAGATAGAGATACAGAGTGAGGTACAGAGTGAGGTACAGAGAGAGATACAAAGACAAATACAGCGAGAGAAAAAGAGCGATATATAGAGAGAGATACAGAGAGAGATAGAGAGAGCTACAAAGAGCGATACAGTGAGAGATACAGAGATAGATACGGAGAGAGATACAGAGGGAAAGACAGAGCGAGGTGCAGTGAGAGATACGGAGAGAGATACAGAGAGAGATATAGACAGAGATACAGAGAGAGATACAGACAGAGATACAGAGAGAGACAGAGAGAAAGATAGAGAGTGATACGGAGAGAGAGACAGACAGAGACAACAGAGAGATACAGGGAGAGAGACAGACAGAGATACAGAGTGAGACAGAGGGAAAGACAGAGAGAGATACAGAGAGAGATTCAGAGAGAGATACAGAGAGAAAGACAGAGAGAGAGAAGGCAGAGAGAGATAAAGTTGGAGACACAGTGAGATACAAAGTGCGATAGAGAGAGAGAGAGAGATGGAGTGAGAGTCATAGAGAGATACAGAACGAGATGCAGAGAGAGATACAGAAAGAGATAAAGAGAGGGAAGTAGTGAGAGTTACAGAGAGATTCAGAGAGAGCTGAGAGAGATATAGAGAGATACAGAGAGAAATACAGAGAGATATAGAGAGATATACAGAGAGATACAGAGACAGATACCGAGAGCTACAGAGAGAGATACAGAGAAATACGGAGGTCGATACAGATAGTGAGATGCAGATAGAGAAAGAGACAGATAGAGAATGAGATGCAGAGAGATACCAATAGAGATGCAGAGTGAGATACAGAGACGGGTTCAGATAGAGATACCGCGAAATACAGAGAGAGGGACAAGGAGAGATGCAGAGAGAGAGATACAGAGACAGATACGGAGAGAGATACAGAGAGATACAAAAAATAGAGATAGAGAGAGACACAGAGAGTGAGAGATACAGTACGAGATATAAGCGAGATACAGAGCGAGATACAAAGAGAGATACAGAGAGAGAGACAGAGTGAGATACAGTGAGAGATACAGAGAGAGATACAGAGAGAGATACAAGGAGAGATACGGAGAGAGATACAGAGAGCGACAGAGAGAGATACAGACAGACATACAGAGAGATACAGAGAGAGATAAAGAGAGAGATACAGAGAGAGATACAAGGAGAGATACGGAGAGAGATACAGAGAGAGATGCAGTGAGAGATACAGAGAGAGGGATATAGAGAGTGATTCAGAGAGAGGGGAGGATAGAGATCGATATAAAGGGAGCTAAACAGACATAGTTACTGGGAGAGAGATTTTCAGAGAGAGTGACGATAGTGAAACCGAGAGAGGAAGGTACAGAAGGAGGGAGAGAGATATACAGTAAGAGATACAGATAGCGAGCGAGATACAGAGAGATTGAGTTGGACTTGATTTCTCAGCTCAACGGATCATTGTGTACATGGAAAGACAAGAAAACCGATACAGAGACAAGGATACAGAGAGAGGGAGAATGGTACAGAGAGGGAGATACAGAGAGGGAGAATGGTACAGAAAGATGCAGAGAGAGAAACAGAGAGAGAGATACAGAGAGCGAGAATGAGACAGTGAGATACAGAGAGACAGATACAGAGAGAGGGAGAATGGTACAGAGAGAGAGAATGGTACGGAGAGATACAGAAAGTGATATACAGAGAGAGTGAGAATAGTACGGAGAGATACAGAGAGTGAGATACAGAGACAGGGAGAATGGTACGGAGAGATACTGAGAGATGCAGCGAAATGCAGAGAGAGATACAGACATGATACAGCGAGAGATACAGAGAGGGATACAGAGAGAGATACAGACAGTGATACATAGAGAGATACAGACAGAGATGCAGATTGAGAAGCAGAGAGAGATACAGAGAGAGATACAGAGAGAGATACAGAGAGAGATGCAGAGTGAGAAGCAGAGAGAGATACAGCGAGAGAGTGACAGAGACAGGGAGAATGGTACGGAGAGATACTAAGAGATGCAGCGAAATGCAGAGAGATACAGACATGATACAGCGAGAGATACAGAGAGGGGTACAGAGAGAGATACAGAGAGAGATACAGAGAGAGATACAGAGAGAGTTACAGAGAGAGATACATGGGGAAATAGAGAGAGAGATGCAGATGGAGATACAGAGAGAGATACGAGACAGATCCAGCGAGATACTGAGACAGATACCATGAAGCACAGAGAGAGATCCAGAGTGAGATACAGATTGAGAGACAGTGTGAAATACAGACAGGGAGAGAGAGATACAGAGAGAGTGAGATACAGACAGTTGAACAGATAGAGATACAGAGAGAGATACGGAGATTGATACAGAGAGAGATACAGAGACAGTGATACAGAGACAGACACAGAGCGGTACAGAGAGATACAGATAGAGATATAGAGAGACAAACAGAGAGAGATACAGAGAGAGAGAGAAACAGTGAGAGATAAACAGAGTTACAAATTCAGAAACCGAGAGAGACAGAGAGAGTAACGCAGAGAGATACAGAGAGAGAGAGACAAAGAGATTCAGAAAGAGATACAGAAAGAGGTACAGGTAGAAATACAGAGAGACATACAGGGAGAGATACAGCGAGAGATACGGACAGAGACACAGAGAGTGAAACAGAGAGAGATACAGAGAGAGATACAGAGAGAGACAGAGAGAGAGGTACAGAGAGAGATACAGAAAGAGATACAGAAAGGGGTACAGAGAGAGATACAAAGAGTGATACAGAGAGAGATACAGCGAGAGGTACGGACAGAGAATCAGCGAAAGACAGAGAGAGAGAGAAACAGTGAGAGATACAAATTCAGATACCGAGAGATACAGAGAGATATACAGAGAAATACAGAGAGAGAGCGAGTGAGACAGAAAGAGATACAGGGAGAGATACAGGGAGAGATACAGGGAGAGATACAGCGAGAGATACAGCGAGTGATACGGACAGAGACACAGAGAGATTCAGAGAGAGATACACAGAGATACAGAGCGAGATACAGAGATAGATATAGAGATATATACAACGCGAGATACAGAGAGAGAGATGCAAAGTGTGATAAGGAGATTGATACAGACACACAGACAGCGTTATACAAAGACCGATTCAGAGCACATATAGAGAGAGATCCAGAGAGAGATACGGGGAGACCTACAGAGAGATACAGATAGAGATACAGACAGAGATACAGACAGAGAGACTGAGAACTAGACAGAGAGAGATACAGAGAGAGATACAGGGTGAGATACAGAGAGAAATACAGAGAGATGCGGAGAGCGATACGGAGAGAGATACAGGGAGAGATACAGGGAGAGATACAGCGAGAGATACGGACAGAGACACAGAGAGAGATTCAGAGAGAGATTCAGAGAGAGATACACAGAGATACAGAGCGAGATACAGAGATAGATATAGAGATATATACAGCGCGAGATACAGAGAGAGAGAGATGCAAAGTGTGATAAGGAGATTGATACAGACATACAGACAGCGTGATACAAAGACCGATTCAGAGCACATGCAGAGAGAGATCCAGAGAGAGATACGGATAGACCTACAGAGAGATACAGATAGAGATACAGACAGAGATACAGACAGAGAGACAGAGAACTAGACAGAGAGAGATACAGAGAGAGATACAGGGTGAGATACAGAGAGAAATACAGAGAGACACGGAGAGCGATACGGAGAGAGATACAGAGAGAGATACAAAGAGAGATACAGAGAGAGTTACAGAGAGAGATAAAAAGACAGATACAGAGAGATATAAAGAGAGAGATATACAGAGAGATACAGAGAGAGATACAGAGATAGATATCCAGATTGTGACATAGAGTGTGATACAGAGTGATAGGGACTGATCGAGAGTGATGGAGACTGATAGAGAGTGATAGAGAGTGCGATACAGAGCGAGATACAGAGCGAGATACAGAGCGAGATACAGAGCGAGATGCAGAGCAAGATACTGAGCGAGATACAGAGAGAGATACAGAGAGAGAGACAGAGAGAGATACAGAGAGAGTTACAGAGAGAGTTACAGAGAGAGATGCAGAGAGAGATACAGAGAGAGCTAGAGAGAGGGAAGTAGTGAGAGTTACAGAGAGATACAGAGAGAGCAGAGAGCGATACATAAAGATACAGAGAGATATACAGAGATATACAGAGAGAAACAGAGACAGATACCGAGAGCTACAGAGAGAGATACAGAGAAATACGGAGGTCGATACAGATAGTGAGTCAGAGTGAGATGCAGATAGAGAGAGAGAGAGATAGAGAGTGAGATGCAGAGAGATACCAATAGAGATGCAGAGAGAGATACAGCTATATATATAGAGAGATAGAAATGGAGAGTGTGATAAAGAGAGAGAGATACAGAGTGAGATACAGAGACGGGTTCATATAGAGAAACAGCGAGATACGGAGAGAGGCACAAGGAGAGATACAGAGAGAGAGATACAGAGACAGATACGGAGAGAGATACAGAGAGATACAAAATATAAAGAGAGAGAGTGAGATACAGTGAGAGATACAGACAGAAATGCAGAGAGAGATACAGACAGCGACACAGACTGAGATACAGACAGAGGTGCAGAGAGACATGCAGAGAGAGATGCATAGAGAGATACAGAGAGCGACAGAGAGAGAGATACAGACAGAGATACAGAGAGAGATACAAGGAGAGATACGGAGAGAGATACAGAGAGAGATGCAGTGAGAGATGCAGAGAGAGGGGTATAGAAAGTGATTCAGAGAGAGAGGAGGATAGAGAGAGATATAAAGGGAGCTAAACAGACATAGTTACTGGGAGTGAGATTTTCAGAGAGAGTGACGATAGAGAAACCGAGAAGGGAAGGTACAGAAGGAGGGAGAGAGATATACAGGAAGAGATACAGATAGTGAGCGAGATACAGAGAGATTGAGTTGGACTGGATTTCCCAGCTCAACGGATCATTGTGTACATGGAAAGACAAGAAAACCGATACAGAGACAAGGACACAGAGAGAGGGAGAATGGTACAGAGAGAGAGAGATACAGAGAGGGAGAATGGTACAGAGAGATCCAGAGGGAGAAACAGAGAGAGAGATACAGAGAGGGAGAATGAGACAGTGAGATACAAAGAGACAGATACAGAGAGAGGGAGAATGGTACAGAGAGAGAGAGAATGGTACGGAGAGATACAGAGAGAGAGATACAGAGACAGGGAGAATGGTACGGAGAGATACTGAGAGATACAGAGAGAGATACAGACATGATACAGCGAGAGATACAGAGAGGGATGCAGAGAGAGATACAGAGAGAGATAAAGAGAGAGATACAGACAGTGATGCAGAGGGAGAAACAGAGAGCGATACAGAGAGAGATACAGAGAGAGATATTGAGAGAGATGCAGAGAGAGATACAGACAGAGATGCAGAGTGAGAAGCAGAGAGCGGTACAGAGAGAGATACAGAGAGAGATACAGAGAGAGATCCGGAGTGAGAAGCAGAGAGAGATACAGCGAGAGAGTGACAGAGAGAGTGAGATACAGAGCGAGATACACATAGAGATACAGAGTCAGATACAGAGAGATGTACAGAGTGAGATCCAGAGCGAGATGCGGTGATTGACACAGAGAGCGAGACATATATAGTGATACGGCGACAGACACAGAGCGATACAGAGAGTGATTCAGAGAGGTATAGTGTGAGATTCCAGAGATACAGTGAGAGATACAGCGAGAGAAAGAGCAAGAGATCCAGAGAGAGATACAGAAAGCGATACAGACACAGATACAGAGACAGATCCAGAGAGAGATCTACGGAGACAGATACTGAGAGTGATAGAGAGTGATAGAGAGTGAGATACAGAGAGAGATACAGAAAGAGATACTGAGAGAGATACTGAGATATATACAGAGTGAGATACAGAGAGAGATACATATAGAGATACAGAGTGAGATACAGAGAGATATACAGAGAGAGATACTGAGAGATATACAGAGTGACATACAGAGATAAATGCATATCGAGATACAGAGTGAGATACAGACAGATATACAGAGTGAGATACAGAGAGCGATACTGAGAGATATACAGAGCGAGATGCGGAGATTGATAAAGAGAGCGATACAGAGAGAGTGATACGGTGCCAGACACAGAGCGATACAGAGAGTGATTCAGAGAGATATAGTGTAATATTCCAGAGATACAGTGAGAGATATAGCGAGAGATACAGTGAGAGATACAGCGAGAGAAAGAGCGAGAGATACAGAGAGAGATACAGAGACAGATAGAGAGAGAGATATACATAGAGATACAGAGAGAGAGAGACAGATAAAGAGATACAGAGAGAGATACAGGAAGAGATAAAGCGAGAGATACGGAGAGAGACACAGAGAGAGATACAGAGAGATATACAGAGTGCGACAGAGAGAGAAAAAGAGCGAGAGATACATAGAGAGATACAGAGAGCGATACAGAGAGCGATACAGAGCCTGATACAGAGCCAGTCACAGAGAGATATACAGAGCGAGATATACAGAGTGAGATACAGAGGGTGATAGAGAGTGATAGAGAGTGAGATACAGAGAGAGGTACAGAGCGAGAAACAGCGAGAGATTCAGAGAGAGATATTCTGAGTGAGATACAGAGAGAGAAAGAGAAAGAGAGAGAGAGAGAGTGATAGAGTGAGATACAGAGAGACATACATGGAGAAATAGAGAGAGAGATGCAGAGGGAGATACAGAGAGAGATACGAGACAGATCCAGCGAGTTACTGAGACAGATACCATGAGGTACAGAGAGAGAGATCCAGAGTGAGATACAGATTGAGAGACAGTGTGAAGTACAGACAGAGAGAGAGAGATACAGAGAGAGTGAGATACAGAGAGTTGAACCGATAGAGATACAGAGAGAGATACGGAGATTGATACAGAGAGAGATACAGCGACAGTGATACAGAGACAGACAGAGAGCGGTACAGAGAGATACAGATGGAGATATAGAGAGACAAACAGAGAGATATACAGAGAGAGAGAGAAACAGTGAGAGATACAGAGAGATAAAATCATAGAATCATAGAAGTTTACAGCATGGAAACAGGGATACAGAGAGAGATACAGAGAGAGATAAAGAGAGAGATACAGACAGCGATGCAGAGGGAGATGCAGAGAGAGATACAGACAGAGATGCAGAGTGAGAAGCAGAGAGCGATACAGAGAGAGATACAGAGAGAGATACAGAGAGAGATGCAGAGTGAGAAGCAGAGAGAGATACAGTGAGAGAGTGACAGAGAGAGTGAGATACAGAGCGAGATACAGATAGAGATACAGAGTCAGATACAGAGAGATGTACAGAGTGAGATCCAGAGCGAGATGCGGTGATTGACACAGAGAGCGAGACATAGATAGTGATACGGCGACAGACACAGAGCGATACAGAGAGTGATTCAGAGAGGTATAGTGTGAGATTCCAGAGATACAGTGAGAGATACAGCGAGAGAAAGAGCAAGAGATAAAGAGAGATACAGAAAGCGATACAGAGACAGATACAGAGACAGATCCAGAGAGAGATCTACGGAGACAGATACTGAGAGTGATAGAGAGTGAGATACAGAGAGAGATAGAGAAAGAGATACTGAGAGAGATACTGAGATATATACAGAGTGAGATACAGAGAGAGATACATATAGAGATACAGAGTGAGATACAGAGAGATATACAGAGAGAGATACTGAGAGATATACAGAGTGACATACAGAGAGAAATGCATATCGAGATACAGAGTGAGATACAGACAGATATACAGAGTGAGATACAGAGAGCGATGCTGAGAGATATACAGAGCGAGATGCGGAGATTGATAAAGAGAGCGATACAGAGAGAGTGATACGGCGACAGACACAGAGCGATACAGAGAGTGATTCAGAGAGATATAGTGTAAGATTCCAGAGATACAGTGAGAGATATAGCGAGAGATACAGTGAGAGATACAGCGAGAGAAAGAGCGAGAGATACAGAGAGAGATACAGAGACAGATAGAGAGAGAGATATACAGAGAGATACAGAGAGAGAGAGACAGGTAAAGATATACAGATAGAGATACAGAGAGAAATACAGGAAGAGATAAAGCGAGAGATACGGAGAGAGACACAGAGAGAGATACAGAGAGATATACAGAGTGCGACAGAGAGAGAGAAAGAGCGAGAGATACATAGAGAGATACAGAGAGTGATACAGAGAGCAATACAGAGCCAGATACAGAGCCAGTCACAGAGAGATATACAGAGCGAGATATACAGAGTGAGATACAGAGGGTGATAGAGAGTGAGATACAGAGAGAGATACAGAGAGAGAAACAGCGAGAGATTCAGAGAGAGATATCCTGAGTGAGATACAGAGAGAAAGAGAGAGAGAGAGAGTGATAGAGTGAGATACAGACAGAGATACATGGAGAAATAGAGAGAGAGATGCAGAGGGAGATACAGAGAGAGATACGAGACAGGTCCAGCCAGTTACTGAGACAGATACCATGAGGTACAGAGAGAGATATCCAGAGAGATCCAGAGTGAGATACAGTTTGAGAGACAGTGTGACATACAGACAGAGAGAGAGAGATACAGAGAGAGTGAGATACAGAGAGTTGAACCGATAGAGATACAGAGAGAGAGATACGGAGATTGATACAGAGAGAGATACAGCGACAGTGATACAGAGACAGACAGAGAGCGGTACAGAGAGATACAGATGGAGATATAGAGAGACAAACAGAGAGATATACAGAGAGAGAGAGAAACAGTGAGAGATACAGAGAGATAGAATCATAGAATCATAGAAGTTTACAGCATGGAAACAGGCCCTACGGCCCAACTAGTCCATGCCGCCCAGTTTTTACCATTAAGCGAGTCCCAGTTGCCCGAACTTGGCCCATAACCCTCTATACCAATCTTACCCATGTAACTATCTAAATGATTTTTAAAAGTCACAATTGTACCCGCCTCTACTAATACCTCTGGCAGCACATTCCAGACACTCACTACCCTCTGAGTGAAGAAATTGCCCCTCTGGGCCCTTCTGAATCTCTCCCCTCTCACCTTAAACCTATGCCCTCTAGTTTTAGTCTCCCCTACCTTTGGGAAAAGATGTTGACTATCTACCTTATCTATGCCCCTCATTATTTTATAGACCTATATAAGATCACCCCTGAGCCTCCTACGCTCCAGGGAAAAAAGTCCCAGTCTATCCAGCCTCTCCTTATAACTCAAACCATCAAGTCCCGGTAACATCCGAGTAAATCTTTTCTGCAATCTCTCTAGTTTAGTTATATCCTGTCTATAATAGGGTGACCAGAACTGCACACAGTATTCCAAGTGTGGCCGTACCAATGTCTTGTACAACTTCAACAAGACGTCCCAACTCCTGTATTCAATGTTCTGACCAATGAAACCAAGCATGCCGAAGGCCTTCTTCACCACCATGTCCACCTGCGACTACACCTTCAAGGAGCGTTGAACCTGTACTCCTAGATCTCTTTGTTCTATAACTCTCCCCAACGTCATACCATTAACTGAGTAGGTCCTCGCCTGATTCGATCTGCCAAAATGCATCACCTGACATTTATCTAAATTAAACTCCATCTGCCATTCGTCGGCCCACTGGCCTAATTGATCAAGATCCCGTTGCAATCCACTCTGCCACCAATGTTGGTGTAATCTGCAAACTTACTAACTATAATACAAATTCAGAGAAACTAATTCAGAAACCGAGAGAGACAGAGAGAGTAACGCAGAGAGATACAGAGAGAGAGAGACAAAGTGATACAGAAAGAGATACAGAAAGAGGTACAGATAGAAATACAGAGAGAGATACAGGGAGAGATACAGCAAGAGATACGGACAGAGACACAGAGAGAGAAACAGTGAGAGATACAGACAGAGATACAGAGAGAGACAGAGAGAGAGTGAAACAGTGAGAGATACAGAGAGATACACATTCAGACACCGCGAGATACAGAGAGAGATACAGAGAGAGATACAGAGAGAGAGCGAGAGAGACAGAAATAGATACAGGGGGAGATACAGGGAGAGATACAGGGAGAGATACAGGCAGAGATAAAGGGAGAGATACAGCGAGAGATACAGCGAGAGATACGGACAGAGACACAGAGAGAGATTCAGAGAGAGATACACAGAGATACAGATCGAGATACAGAGAGAGATACAGATATATAGACAGCGCGAGATACAGAGAGAGAGAGATGCAAAGTGTGATAAAGAGATTGATACAGACATACAGACAGCGTGATACAAAGACCGATACAGAGCACATACAGAGAGAGATACAGAGAGAGACAGTGAGAGAGATACACAGAGAGATACAGAAAGAGATACAGAAAGAGATACAGAAAGCGATACAGAGAGTGATACAGAGAGATATACAGCGAGAGATACGGACAGAGATACGGCGAGAGCCACAGTGGGAGATATTGAGAGAGATACAGAGAGATAGACAGCGCGAGATACAGAGAGAGAGATGCAAAGAGTGATACGGAGATTGATACGGATGGCGTGATGCAAAGACAGATACAGAGCAGTACAGAGGGAGATACAGAGAGAGAGAGACAGAGAGGGAGATACAGGGAGAGAAACAGAACGAGATACAGAAAGAGATACAGCGAGTGATACAGAGACTGATACAGAGAGAGACACAGCGAGAGATACGGACAGAGATACGGCGAGAGCCATAGAGAGAGATATAGAGAGAGATACAGAGAGATGGACAGCGCGAGATACAGAGAGAGAGATGCAAAGAAAGATACGGAGATTGAAAGTGACATACAGACAGCGTGATACAAAGACAGGTACAGAGCGATACAGAGAGAGATACAGAGAGAGACTGAGAGAGAGATGCAGGGAGATATACAGAAAGAGATACAGAGAGAGATACAGGGGGTGATACAGAGTGAGATAGAGCGATTGAAACGGGCAGAGATACAGCGAGAGGCACAGAGAGAGATACAGTTGGAGATACAGCGAGATCGACAGCGCGAGATACAGAGAGAGCGATGCACAGTGATACGGGGATTGATACAGACAGACAGAAAGCGTGATACAAAGACACATGCAGAGCGGTACAGAGATACAGGGAGAGATACAGTGCGAGATTAGAGAGACACATTGAGAGATACAGAGTGAGATACAGAGAGAGATACAGAGAGAGTTACAGAGGGAGATACAATGATTTAAAAAGCGGGAGACATACATAGAGAGCTACAGAGCGAGCTACAGAGCGAGCTACAGAGAGAGATACAGAGAGAGATACAGGGAGAGCGATAACGAGAGTGAGATACAGTGTGAGTAACAGGGATAGATACAGAGAGAGATACAGAGAGACATAAAGAGAGGTACACAAAGAGAAAAAGTGAGTGATATGCAGAGTTAGATACAGAGTGGGAGAAAGTGAGATACAGCGAGTGATACAGAGAAAGAAACAGAGAGAGTTACAGTGAGAGATACAGAGAGAGATACAGAGAGAGATACAGAGAGAGTTACAGAGAGAGATATGCAGATTGAAATACAGAGAGAGACACAGAGAGAAATAGAGAGATCTACAGAGAGAGATACAGAGACAGATACAGAGACAGATACCTAGTGCTACAGAGAGGCATAGAGAAATACGAAGTTGGATACAGATAAACAGACAGAGTGAGATACAGATAGAGAGAGTGAGAGAGATATAGAGTGAGATACAGAGAGAAACAGATAGAGAGATACAGAGTGAGATATAGAGAGATGATGCGAGATACAGTGTGAGGTACAGGGAGAGTTACAGGGAGAGAGAGATACAGAGACACATACGAAGAGAGATACAGAGAGAGATACAGAGAGATAGAGAGAGAGAGACAGAGACAGATACACAGCGAGACACAGAGTGAGATACAAAGAGAGATGCAGCTAGAGACTGTCAGAGAGAGCGAGACAGAGATACATAAAGATAGAGACACAGAGAGAGGTAGAGTGAGAGCTAAGGAGAGATACAGAGAGATACAGAGCGAGATAAAAGTGAGGTACAGAGAGAGATACAGAGAGCGATACAGAGAGAGATACAGAGAGAGATACGGAGAGAGATACGGAGAGAGACAGAGAGAGACAGTGAGCAAGATACAGGAAGAGATACAGCAAAAGATACAGAGAGAGATACAGAGAGCGATACAGAGAGGGATACAGAGAGAGATACAGAGAGAGATAGTGAGAGACATACAGCGAAAGATACGGACAGAGATACAGCCAGACAAACAGAGAGAGAGACAGAGATAGACAGCGCGAGATACAGAGAGAGAGATGCAAAGAGTGATACGGAGACTGATACAGACTTACAGACAGCGTGAAACAAAGACAGATACAGAGCGAAATAGAGAGCGATACAGAGAGAGATGCAGAGCGAGATTCCAGAGATGCAGAGAGAGGTACAGAGAGATTTACAGTGAGAGATACAGAGAGATAGACAGAGAGACATATAGAGAGAGATACAGAGAGAGAGAGATACGGAGAGAGAGACACACCGAGAGCTACAGAGAGAGATACAGAAAGAGAGATACAGAGAGATGTATACAGAGTGAGATACAGTGGTAGAGCGAGAGATACGAAGAGAGATTGAGAGAGAGACACTGAGAGAGACAGTACGAGACAGAGAGAGAGAGAGGGATACAGAGAGAGATGCAAATAGTGATCCGGAGATTGATTAAGCCATACAGACTGCATGATACAAAGACAGATACAGAGCGATACAGAGAGAGATACAGAGAGAGATACAGAGAGAGAGATGCAAGTAGTGATCCGGAGATTGATTCAGATATACAGACTGCGTGATACAAAGACAGATACAGAGCGATACAGAGAGATACAGAGAGAAAGATATAGGAAGAGATACAGGAAGAGATACAGAGAGAGATACAGAGAGAGATACAGAGAGAGATAGTGAGAGAGATACAGCGAAAGATACGGACAGAGATACAGCCAGACATACAGAGAGAGAGAGAAACAGAGATAGACAGCGCGAGATACAGAGTGAGAGATGCAAAGAGTGAATCGGAGATTGATACAGACAGAGTGATACAAAGACAGATACAGAGCGATATAGAGAGACATACAGTTAGAGATACAGAGCGAGGTTCCAGACATACAGAGAGAGTTACAGAGAGATTTACAGTGAGAGATACAAAGGCAGATACAGAGAGATATAAAGGGAGAGAGACACAGAGAGTGTAACAGGGAGAGATACAGAGAGCGATACAGAGAGATATGCAGAGAGAGATACAGAGAGATAGAGAGAGAGACAGAGAGAGTGAAACACAACGAGATACAGACTGAGATACAAAGAGAGATGCAGTTGGAGACTGTCAGAGAGAGAGAAACAGAGATACATAAAGATAGAGACACAGAGAGGTACAAAGAGGCACAGAGAGAGGTAGAGTGAGAGATAGGGAGAGATAGAGAGAGATACAGAGCGAGATAAAAGTGAGGTAGAGAGAGAGATACAGAGAGAGATACAGAGAAAGATACAGAGAGAGATACAGAGAGAGATACAGAGAGAGATACGGAGAGAGACAGAGAGAGACAGAGAGTGAGATACAGGAAGAGATACAGGAAGAGATACAAAGAGAGATACAGAGAAATATAGTGAGAGAGATACAGCGAAAGATACGGACAGAGAGACAGCCAGACAAACAGCGAGAGAGACAGAGATAGACAGCGCGAGATGCAGAGAGAGAGATGCAAAGAGTGATACGGAGATTGATACAGACTTACAGACAGCGTGATACAAAGACAGATACAGAGCGATATAGAGAGAGATACAGAAAGAGATGCTGAGCGAGATTCCAGAGATGCAGAGAGAGGTACAGAGAGATTTACAGTGCGAGATACAAAGACAGATACAGAGAGATATGAAGAGAGAGAGAGACACAGAGAGAGTAACAGGGAGAGATACAGAGAGATATACAGAGAGAGATACAGAGAGAGATACAGAGAGCGAGATACGGAGAGAGAGATACACAGAGAGCTACAGAGAGAGATACTGAAAGAGAGATACAGAGATAGATCTTCAGAGTGAGATGCAGTGGTAGAGCGAGAGATACGAAGAGAGGTTGAGAGAGAGACACAGAGAGAGACAGTACGAGACAGAGAGAGAGATACAGAGAGAGATGCAAATAGTGAGCCGGTGATTGATTGAGCCATACAGACTGCATGATACAAAGACAGATACAGAGCGATATAGAGAGAGATACAGAGACAGATACAGAGAGAGATACAGAGAGAGATGCAAATAGTGATCCGGAGATTGATTCAGACATACAGACTGCGTGATACAAAGACAGATACAGAGCGATACAGAGAGATACAGATCAAGATTCCAGAGATACAGAGAGAGATACAGAGAGAGACACAGAGAGAGATACAGAGAGAGATACAGAAAGAGGTACAGAGATAGATACTGAGAGAGATACGGAGAGAGACAGAGAGAGACAGAGAGAGAGATCCAGGAAGAGATACAGGAACAGATACAGAAAGAGATACAGAGAGAGATACAGAGAGAGATACAGAGAGAGATAGGGAGAGAGATACAGCTGAAGATACGGACAGAGATACAGCCAGTCAAACAGAGAGTCGGACAGAGATAGACAGCGCGGGATACAGAGAGAGAGATGCAAAGAGTGTTACTGAGATTGATACAGACATACAGTCAGCGTGATACAAATGCAGATACAGAGCGATACGGAGAGATGCAGAGAGAGATGCAGAGCGAGATTCCAGAGATACAGAGAGAGGTACAGAGAGATTTACAGTGAGAGATACAAAGACAGATACAGAGAGATATAAACAGAGAGAGTCACAGAGAGAGTAACAGGGAGAGATACAGAGAGAGATACATAGAGAGATACAGAGAGACATATAGTGACAGATACAGAGAGAGATACAGAGAGAGAGATACAGAGAGGGATATACAGAGTGAGATGCAGTGGTACAGCGAGAGATACGGAGAGAGATTGAGAGAGAGACACCGAGAGAGACAGCGCGAGACACAGAGAGAGAGATACAGAGAGAGAGAAATGCAAATAGTGATCGGGATATTGATTCAGACATGCAGACTGTGTGATACAAAGGCAGATACAGAGAGAGATACAAATCTAGATTCCAGAGATACACAGAGAGTTACACAGAGAGAGATACAAAGACAAATACAGCGAGATACAAAGAGCGAGATATAGAGCGAGATACATACAGAGAGATATACACAGATTGAGATATCGAGGGTGATCGAGAGTGATTGAGAGTGGTAGAGAGTGAGATACAGAGCGAGATACATAGAGAGATACAGAGAGAGATACAGAGAGAGATAGAGAGAGAGAGAAAGAGAGAGATTCAGAGAGCTACAGAGAGCGACACATTGAGATACAAAGTGAGATAGAGAGAGAGGGATGGAGTGAGAAACAGAGAGATATACAGAGCGAGATAAGAGCGAGGTACAGAGAGAGAGATGCAGAGAGAGTTACGGAGAGGGATGCAGAAAGAGATACAGAGAGAGATAAAGAGAGAGATAAAGACAGAGATGCAGAGAGATGAAGAGAGAGATGCAGAGATAGACACAGATAGAGATACAAAGAGAGGCAGAGAGAAAGACAGCGAGAGATACAGAGAGAGATACGGGGTGACATACAGAGAGATGCGGAGAGAGATACAGACAGAGGTACAGACAGAGAGAAAGAGAACTAGACAGAGAGAGATACAGAGAGAGATACAGGGTGAGATACAGAGAGAAATACAGAGAGAGTTACAGAGAGAGATAAAAGGCAGATGCAGAGAGATATAAAGAGAGAGATGTACAGTGAGAGATACAGAGATAGATAAACAGATTGTGATATAGAGAGTGATAGAGATTGATAGAGACTGATAGAGAGTGATAGAGAGTGAGACTGACAGAGAGTGATAGAGAGTGATAGAGAGTGACAGAGAGATACAGAGAGAGATACAGAGAGAGATACAGAGAGGGATAGAGAGAGGGAAACAGTGAGAGATACAGAGAGAGCAGAGAGAGATACAGAGAGAGATACAGAGAGATACAGAGAGAAATGGAGAGAGATACAGAGAGAGATACAGAGAGAGATACAGAGAGAGATGCAGAGAGAGATACAGAGAGAGATAGTGATAGAGAGAGGGAAACAGTGAGAGAGCGACAGAGAGGGAGAATGGTACAGAGATACCGAGAGAGAGAGATACAGACAGAGAGATATAGAGAAACAGATACAGAGAGATGTACAGAGAGAGGGGGAATGGTACAGAGACACACAGAGAGAGGGAATGGTACGGAGAGATACAGAGAGAGATATACAGAGAGAGGGAGCATGGTACAGAGAGACAGAGAGAGAGAGAATGGTACCGAGAGATACAGAGAGAGATATACAGAAAAAGGGAGAATGGTACAGAGAGGTACAGAGACAGGGAGAATGGTACGGAGAGATACTGAGAGATGCAGAGCAATGCAGAGAGAGATACAGATGGAGATACAGAGCAGGATACAGAGAGCAATACAGACAGAGATACAGACAGAGGTACAGAGAGAAAGACAGAGCGAGATACAGAGCGAGATACAGAGAGAGATACTGAGAGAGAGATACAGAGAGAGATACAGAGAGAGGTTCAGAGAGAGATGCAGAGAGAGGCGAATAGAGGGTGGTTCAGAGAAAGAGGAAGATCGTGAGATATATAGAGGGAGGGAAACAGACAGGGTTACTGGGAGGGAGATTCTCAGAGAGAGTTACGATAGATAAACCGAGAGAGGAGGTACAGAAGGAGGGAGAGAGATATACAGAAAGAGATACAGAGTGAGAGCGCGATAAAGAGAGATTGAGTTGGACTGGATTTGGTTTGGATTTTTTTTATTTTCACGTGTACTGAGGGAGACTGAGTGCTTTTCTCAGCTCAACGGACCATTGTGTACATGGAAAGACAAGGAAAACGGTCCAGAGACAGAGATACAGAGAGAGGGAGAATGGTACGGAGAGATACAGAGAGACAGATACAGAGAGAGATACAGAGAGATATACAGAGAGAGTGAAAATGGTCCAGAGAGATACAGAGAGAGAGATACAGAAAGAGAGAATGGTACGGAGAGATACAGAGAGAGGGAGAATGGTACGGAGAGGTACAGAGAGAGAGATACTGAGAGAGAGAGTGATAAATTCATAGAGATGCACACAGAGAGGTTGAGAGAGATGGAGAGAGAAAGTTACGGAGAGAGATACAGCGAGAGAGAGGTACAGAGCGAGGTACAGGTAGAGATTGAGATGGAGAGAGAAAGAGATGGAGAGAGATAAGACAGAGACAGTGGGAGATGCAGAGAGAGGGATAATCAGAGAGATGTGCAGCGAGAGATTCTGACAGAGAGAGATAGAGAGATATAAACAGGGAGGTACACAGAGAGAGAGAAATACAGGGGGAGGCAGAGAAAGATACAGGGAAATGGATACAGAAGGAGAGAGCTACAGAGTGAGATACAGAGAGAGAGATACAGAGAGATACAGAGAAAGATACACAGGGAGATGCAGAGACAGATACAGAGAACGTAACAGAGAAAGGTATAGAGAGAGGTACAGAGAGAGATACAGAGAGAGGCAGATACAGGGAATGACACAGAGCGAGGTACAGAGAGAAACAGAGACAGACACAGGGGCAGATTCACAGAGAGGGAGAGATACAGAAAAGCAGTCACTGGTTCTGCTGGTCACGCACGACAACATTTCCTTACGCCCTCCGTTCTGATGTCCTGATGACTAACATTGTACTGACTGCTCTGTCACTCTCTCCTTTTATAAACAGGATGAGACATTGACATCACACAATCCCCTGGAACCACTCAGATATCAAAGGAGGGTTGAATATCACCGTCCGTCTTTTCACTATTTCCACACTCCATCCCTCAGTCACCCTCACAAAGCCGATCTAGAGTCGTTTAATCTTCTATTTCAATGTTATATAAAAAGCATTGGATTGAAAGGGGTTAACTGAGCCTGTTTGTTTAGTGACTGTGATTAATGTCAGTCTCCTTGGACCCTAACCGTGTCACTGGAGGGTTTCCCTCTGCTATTAATACGCGATTCGTTTCACTGTGTTATCCCAACTGTCAGCGGGAGCGTCAACCCCAGCATTGCCAGAGGTCAGCGGCTCCAGAGAGACCGAGATGAGGGAGTACAATCTCAGAACAATCGATGGAAATGTTACAGCAGTTGATCAGAATCTCAGGACTATCGATCTGAAAGTTACAGCAATGGATCAGAATATGGGCACTATCGATTGGAATGTTACAACAATGGATCGGAATCTGGGATCTATCCATAGGAACGTGACAGAAATGGATCAGAATCTGGGCACTGTCGATCGGAACGTTACAACATTGGACAGGGGTTTATACGATGCTCTTGATTGGATTTCTGCTTATACTGTCCCTTCACCAAAATGGATCTATTGTGTACTTCTGATAATTCAAGGGGGTTATTATCCCCTCCTGGCTATTGTTGGTGTGCCTGGTAAGTCTCCCTGTCCAGTTACTTATTGCGTAAACTACATTATGTGTATTATTGCTCTGGATATTTACACCTTGGAAAGATTGAATGCATTTTCTTCAGTTCGAGTCAGTAATCTCAGTCCCTATCCAGTATCCACACACCGCTCTCTGGCTGAAATCGGAGACTGATCACAATCTCCGCGCTCCCTTTGACACAGAAGTTATTTATATCCAGAAAATTTGTATTTAGATGTTGCCTCCATTCACAATCCTGCCCACTTGCCATCGCCTCATCCCAGCCGCGGAATAAACCACCATCTATGCCTGTGATAAAACCATGCTCGACTATTTCGATTAAATTATTGTCATCCAATTGCTGTTGCAAATCTTCAGGAAGCACTGATCATGTCCTACTCTGCTGTCACTATACTAACCCAAAATCAATCACAGTCAGGCACCATCTCTGTGTTCACTGATCGACATTGACTCGTCGCCCGGCAGCACCTCCATATCAATTTCCTCATTCTGAGATTGAAATTCCCACAGTCTCACACGATAATTTATACCATTTCCAGCGAATGTGCAATCAGTTAATTTTCATTCCATGTCCAGTTCTGTAATTGGGGAGGCAGTGGAGTTGATGAGGGTGGGTTTTTGGAGGTTGTGTTATTGGGAAGTCAGTGGAGGTGATGTGGGTGGGTTTCTGGAGGTTGTGCTATTGGGGAATTAGTTGAGGTGATGTGGATGGTTTTCTGGAGGTTGTGTTATTGGGGAGTTACTGTATGTGATGAAGATGTGTTTCTGGAGGTTGTATTATTGGGGAGTTAGTGGAGGTAATGTGGATGTGCTTCAGGACGTTGTGTCATTGGGACGTTAGCGGGAGTGATGTGTTTCTGGAGTTTGTGTTAGTGGGAAGTTAGTGGAGGTGTGTGGATGGGTATCTGGAGATTGTTTTATTGGGAGTTACTGGAGGTGATGTGGATGTGTTGCTGGAGGTTGTGTTACTGGGAAGTTAGTGGGGGTGATCTAGCTCTGTTTCTGGAGGTTGCGTTATTGGGAAGTTACTGGAGGTGATGAGGATACGTTCCTGGAGGCTGTGTTCTTGGGAAGGTATTGGTGGTGATGAGGATGGGTTTCTGGGGTTGTGTTATTGGGATGTTAGTAGAGGTGATGAAGATGTTTTTCTGGAGGTTATTTTTTTGGCAAGTTAGTGGAGGTCCTGTTGATAGATTTCTGGAGGTTGTGTTCCTGGGGTGTTTTGGAGGTGATGAGGATGGGCTTCTGGAGGTTGTGTTATTGGGGAACATTTGGATGTGATGTGGATGGGTTTCTGGAGTTTGTGTTATTGGGAAGTTAGTGGAGGCGATGAGGATGTATTTCTGGAAGTAGTCTTATTGAAATATTAGTGGAGGTGATGAGGATGTTTTTCTGGTGGTTCTGTTATTGAGAACGTACTTGAGGTGATGTGGATGGGTTTCTGGAGGGTGTGTTATTGAGGAGTTCGTGGAGGTGCTGTTGATGTGGTTCTGGAGGTTATATTATTGGGCAGTTACTGGAGGTGCGTGGATGTGTTTATGGAGGTTGTGTTATTGGGAGGTTAGTGGAGGTGATGAGGATGGGTTTCAGGATGTTGCGGTAATGGAAAGTTAGTGGAGGTGATGAGGATGGGATTCTGGAGGTTGTGTTATTGGGAAGTTAGTGGAGGTAATGTTGGTGTGTTTCTGGAGGTTTTGTTATTGGGCTGTTAGTGGAAGTGATCTGGATGTGTTTCTGGAGGTTGTGTCATTGGGAAGTTAGTGAAGGTAATGTTGGTGTGTTTCTGGAGGTTTTGTTATTGGGTAGTTAGTGGAGGTGATTTGGATGGGTTTCTGGAGGTTGTGTTATTGGGAAGTTAGTGGAGGTGCTTTGGATGTGTTTCTGGAGGTTGTGTTATTGGGAAGTTAGCGGCGGTGATGAGGATGGGTTTCTGGAGGTTGTATAATTCGGAAGTTAGTGGAGGTGCTGTGGATGGGTATCTGGAGGGTGTGTTATTGGGAACTTAGTGTGGAGATATGCATCACTGTAAATGCACAAGGGATAATGTAAATTCTCTGGGACCAAATAAACACAAGAGCGAGCACCAGAGATATCATGACACACATACTTTCAACCAAGAGGCCAGTGAGATAGGACACGACCTATAGGCATTCAAGACACAACCAGAGGTGACACTACCACAAGAGGTCTACCCATATAAAAGGACAGGGCACACATGCTCTATCTCTTTCCGCAGGCGGCCCTCAGAGCCACAGGCGCAGATCAGGGATCGATCACCCCAACCGCATGGCTTAGAGCAGATTGTTTAATTGGATCGAGTTACCCGAGTACGATTAGCAGTGGAGTCGAACCCAAGTAGGAAATTTGTTAACTGTTGATAAATGTGTTAAATCTATCTCCAAGTCTGAAATTTCCTTTGTCAGAGTATACATCAAGGACTTATGCTCCGTGAAGAAGCATAACACAGCAGTTAGTGGAGGGGCTGTGATTGGGTTTCTGGCGGTTGTGTATTTGGGAAGTGAGTTTGGGTGATGTTGATGGGGTTCTAGAGGTTGTAGTGGGGAAGTTAGTGGAGGTGATGAGGATGGGTTTCTGGAGGTTGTGTTGTTGGGAAGTTAGGGGAGGTGATGTGGATGGGTTTCTGTAGGTTGTGTGATTTGGGAGTTAGTGGAGATGATGAGGATGTATTTCTGGAGGTTGTTATTGGGAAGTTAGTGGAGGTGATGAGCATGGTTTTCTGAAGGATGTGTTATTGTGAAGTTACTGGAGGTGCGTGGATGTGTTTCTGGAGGTTGTATTATCAGGGAATTAGTGGAGGTGCTGTGGATGGGTTTCTGGAGGGTGTGTTGTTGGGAACCTAGTGTGGTGATATACATCACTGTAAATAAGCAAGGGTTAATGTCAATACACTGGGACTAAATAAACACTGGGGCGAGCATCAGAGACATAATGACGCACAGACATTCAACCAACACGTCAGTCAGATAGGGCACGACCAATGGGCATTCAAGATACACCCAGAGGTGACACTACCACAAGGGGGCTGTCCAAAAAAAGGAGAGAGCACACATGTTCTTCCTCTTTCCATAGGCGACACTCGGAGAGACATGTGCAGATAAGAGCATCACACCTACAGTCTGGATTAAAGCAGACTAGTTAGTTCGATTGAGTTACTACAGTAAGATTAGCAGTAGAGACGAACCAAAGAAAGAAAACTGTGAACTGTTCAATAAATGTGTTAAATCTATCTCCATCGCTGAAACTTCCTTTGTCAGAGTATACATCAAGGAAGCTACTTATGCTCCGTGATGAAGCATAACACAGCAGTTAATGGATGTGCCGTTGATGGGTTTCTGGAGGTTGTGTTATTGTCAAGATAGTGGGGGTGCTGTGGATGGGTTTCTGGAGGTTGTGATATTGGGAAGTTAGTGGAGGAGATGAGGATGGGTTTCAGGAGGTTGTGTTATTGGGAAGTTAGTGGAGGTGATATGGATGGGTTTCTCGAGGTTGTGTTATTGGGAAGTTACTGGGTGTGCTGTGGATGGGTTTCTTGAGGTTGCATTATTGGAAGGTTAGTGGAGGTGATGTGGATGGGTTTCTGGAGGTTGTGTTATTGGGAAGTTAGTGAAGGTGATGTGGGTGTGTTCCTGGTGTTGTGTGATTGGCAGGTTAGTGGAGATGACGAGGATGTGTTTCTGGAGGTTGTTATTGGAAGTTAGTGGAGATTATGAGGATGGTTTTCTGAAGTTTGTGTTATTGTGAAGATACTGGAGGTGCGTGGATGAGTTTCTGGAGGGTGTGTTATTGGGAACATAGTGTAGTGATATGCATCACTGTAAATAGACAAGGGTTAATATAAATACACTGGGACTAATTAAACACTGGAGGGAGCACCAGAGACATCTTGACACACAGACATTCAACCAACAGGCCAGAAAGGTAGGGCACGACAAATGGGCATTCAAGACACACCCAGAGGTGACACTACCACAAGGAGGCTACCCATATAAAAGGACAGGGCACACGTGCTCTTTCTCTTTCCATAGGCGACACTCAGAGAGAAAGGGGCAGATCAGAGCTTCACACCGACCGTATGGATTAGAGCAGACTGGTTAGTTCGATTCAGTTACTCTCGTAAGATTTGCAGTAGAGTCAAACCCAAGAAGGAGAATTGTTAACTGTTCAAAAATGTGTTAAATCTATCTCCACCTCTGAAACTTCCTTTCTCAGATTATGCACCAAGGAAACTGCTTATGCTCCGCGAAGAAGCAGAATACAACAGTTAGTGGACGTGCTGTTGAGGGGTTTCTGGATGATGTGTCATTGGGAAGTTATTAGGGGTGATGCGGATGGGTTTCTGGAGGTTGTGTTATTGGGGAGTTAGTGGAGGTGATGAGGATGTGTATCTGGAGGTTGTGTTATTGGGAAGCTAGTGGAGGTGATGAGGATGTGTATCTGGAGGTTGTGTTATTGGGGAGTTAGTGGAGGTGATGAGGATGTGTATCTGGAGGTTATGTTCTTGGGAAGTTAGTGGAGGTGCTGCGGATGGGTTTCTGCAGGTTGTGTGATTGGGGAGTTAGTGGAAATGATGAGGATGTGTTTCTGGAGATTGTGTTATTGGGAAGTTTGTGGGGGTACTGTGGATGGGTTTCTGGAGGTTGTGTGATTGGAACATAGTGAGGTGATGTGGATGGGTTTCTGGAGGTTGTGTTGTTGAGAAGTTAGTCGATGTGATGTGGATGAGTTTCTGGAGGTTGTGTTATTGAGAAGTCTGTGGAGGTGATGAGGATGGGTTTCTGGAGGTTGTGTTGTGAGCTTCTGCAGACATTCAGGGAGAACAGATAATTTGGTGACCCAGCTCTGGATGGGGTCTGGGCACTGTAGTTACAGTGAATCTGGGTCTGTAACATGACCAACAGATGGAGCAAAGGTTGCAGATAGACGAAACGCCGGAAAGAGATAGATGGCGGTCGCTGTACCAGCATAAAAACATAAGAACATAAGAACTAGGAGCAGGAGTAGGCCATCTGGCTCCTCGAGCCTTCTGCGCCATTCAATGAGATCATGGCTGATCTTTTGTGGACTAAGCTCCACTTTCCTGCCCGAACGCCATAACCCTTAATCCCTTTATTCTCCAAAATACTATCTACCTCTATCTTAAAAACATTTAATGAAGGAGCCTTTACTGTTTCACTGGGCAAGGAAGTCCATAGATTCACAACCCATTGGGTGAAGAAGTTCCTCCTAAACTCAGTCCGAAATCTACTTCCCCTTATTTTGAGGCTGTGCCCCCTAGTTCTGCTTTCACCGGCCAGTGGAAACAACCTGCCCGCATCTATCCTGTCTATTCCCTTCATAATTTTATATGTTCTATAAGATCACCCCTCATCCTTCTAAATTCCAACGAGTAAAGTCCCACTCTACTCAACCTCTCCTCGTAATCCAACCCCTTCAGCTCTGGGATTAACCTAGTGAATCTCCTCTGCACATCCTCCAGTGCTAGTACGGCCTTTCTCACGTAAGGAGACCAAAACTGAACACAATCGTCCAGGTGTGGCCACACTAACACCCAAATCAATTGCAGCATAACCTCCCTAGTTTTAAACTCCATCCCTCTAGCAATGAAGTACAACATTCCATTTGCCTTCTTAATCACCTGTTACACCTGTAAACAAACTTTTTGGGACTCATGCACGAGCACACCCAGGTCTCTCGGCACAGCAGCATGTTTTAATATTTTATCATTTAAATAATAATCCCTTTTGCTGTTATTCCTACCAAAATGGATAACCTCACATTTGTCAACATTGTATTCCATCTGCCAGAACCTAGCCCATTCATTTAGCCTATCCAAATCCCTCTGCAGACTTCCAGTATCCTCTGCACTTTTTGCTTTACCACTCATCTTAGTGTCGTCTGCAAACCTGGACACATTGCCCTTGGTCCCCAACTCCAAATCATCTATGTAAATTGTAAACAGTTGTGGGCCCAACACTGATCCCTGAGGGACACCACTAGCTTCTGATTGCCAACCAGAGTAACACCCATTAATCTCCACTCTTTGCTTTTTATTAATTAACCAATCCTCTAGCCATGCTACTACTTTCCCCTTAATGCCATGCATGTTTATCTCATGCAGCAACCTTTTGTATGCCACCTGGTCAAAGGCTTTATGAAAATCCAGATATACCACATCCATTGGCTCCTCGTTATCTACCGCACTGGTAATGTCCTCATAAAATGCCACTAAATTAGTTATGCACGACCTGCCCTTTATGAACCCATGCTGCGTCTGCCCAATGGGACAATTTCCATCCAGATGCCTCGCTATTTCTTCCTTGATGATAGATTCCAGCATCTTCACTACTACCGAAGTTAAGCTCACTGGCCTATAATTACCCGCTTTCTGCATACCTCCTTTTTAAAAAAGTGGTGTCACGTTTGCAAATTTCCAATCCGCCGGGACCACCCCAGAGTCTAGTGAAGTTTGGTAAATTATCACTAGTGCATTTGCAATTTCCCTTGCCATCTCTTTTAGAACTCTGGGATGCATTCCATCAGGGCCATGAGACTTGTCTACCATTAGCCCCATTAGCTTGCCCATCACTCCCTCCTTCGTGATAGCAATTCTCTCAAGGTCCTCACCTGTCATAACCTCATTTCCACCAGTCACCGGCATGTTATTTGTGTCTTCCTGTGTGAAGACCGACCCAAAAAACCTGTTCAGTTCCTCAGACATTTCCTCATCTCCCACTATTAAATCTCCCTTCTCATCCTCAAAAGGACCAATATTTACCTTTGCCACTCTTTTTTGTTTTATATACTTGTAGAAACATTTACTATCTGTTTTGATATTCTGAGCAAGTTTACTCTCATAATCTATCTTACTCCTCTTTGTAGCTTTTTAGTAGCTTTGTGTTGCCCCCTAAAGATTTCCCAGTCCTCTAGTCTCCCACTAATATTTGCTACTTTGTATGCGTTTTCCTTCAATTTGATACTCCCCCTTATTTCCTTAGATATCTACGGTCGATTTTCCCTCTTTCTACCGTCCTTCCTTTTTGTTGGTATAAACCTTTGCTGAACACTGTGAAAAATCGCTTGGAAGGTTCTCCACTGTTCCTCAACTGTTTCAGCATAAAGTATTTGCTCCCAGTCGACCTCTTCTCTCATCCCATTATAATCTCCTTTGTTGAAGCACAAAACACTAGTGTTTGATTTTACCTTCTCACCCTCCATCTGTATTTTAAATTCCACCCGATTGTGATCGCTCCTTCCGAGAGGATCCCTAACTATGAGATCCTGAATCAATCCTAGATCTAGGACCGCTTGTTCCCTGTATGTTCCATTACATACTGTCCAGGAAACTACTGCGGATACATTCTATAAACCCCTCCTCCAGGCTGCCTTGATCGACCTGGTTAAACCAATCGACATGTAGATTAAAATTCCCCATGATAACTGCTGTACCATTTCTACATGCATCAGTTAGTTCTTTGTGTATTGCCTGCCCCACCATAATGTTACTATTTGGTGGCCTATAGACTACTCCTATTAGTGATCTTTTTCGCCTTACTGTTCCTGATTTCCACCCAAATAGATTCAACCTTACCCTCCATAGCGCCGATGTCATCCCTTACTATTGCCCGGATGACATCCTTAAATAACAGAGCGACACCACCTCCCTTACCATCCACTCTGTCCTTCCGAATAATTTGATACCCTCGGATATTTAACTCCCAGTCGTGACCATTCTTCAACCATGTTTCAGTAATGGCCACTAAATCATAGTTATTCACGATGATTTGCGCCATCAACTCATTTACTCAATAGGCCAGAAGGTGAGAGCATTGAGGGAGAACTAGGGACAGTGTGGCTCTGAGACAGAGCAGACGGGGAGAAGTTGCAGAACACAGCGGGTCTGGTGGCCTGAAGTGCATATGTTTTAATGCAAGAAGTATTACGGGTAAGGCAGATGAACTTAGAGCTTGGATTCGTACTTGGGACTATGATGTTGTTGCCATTACAGAGACCTGGTTGAGGGAAGGGCAGGATTGGCAGCTAAACGTTCCAGGATCTCGATGTTTCAGGCGGGATAGAGGGGGATATAAAAGGGGTGGCGGAGTTGAGCTACTGGTTAGGGAGGATAGCACAGCTGTACTACGGGAGAACACCTCAGAGGGCAGTGAGGCTATATGGGTAGAGATCAGGGGTAAGAAGGGTGCAGTCACGATGTTGGGGGTTTACTACTGGTCTCCCATCAGCCAGCGGGAGATAGATGAGCAGATAGGTAGACAGATTTTGGAAAAGAGTAAAAACAACAGGGTTGTGGTGATGGGAGACTTCAACCTCCCCAATATTGACTGAGACTCACTTAGTGCCAGGGGCTTAGACGGGGCAGTGTTTGTAAGGATCATCCAGGAGGGCTTCTTAAAACAATATGTAGACAGTCCAACTAGGGAAGGGGCGGTACTGGACCTGGTATTGGGTAATGAGCCCGGCCAGGTGGTAGAAGTTTCAGTAGGGGATTATTTCGGGAACAGTGACCACAATTCAGTAAGTTTTAAAGTGCTGATGGACAAGGATAAGAGTGGTCCGCGGGTGAATGTGCTAAATTGGGGGAAGGCTAATTCTAACCATATTAGGCGGGAACTGAAGAACCTAGATTGGGGGCGGATGTTTGAGGGCAAATCCACATTATACATATGGGAGTTTTTCAAGTGTCATTTGAAAGGAATTCAGGACCGGCATGTTCCTCTGAGGAAGAAGGATAAATACGGCAATTTTCGGGAACCTTGGATAACGAGATATTGTAGGCCTCGTCAAAAAGAAAAAGGAGGCATTTGTCAGGGCTAAAAGGCTGGGAACAGACGAAGCCTGTGTGGAATATAAAGAAAGTAGGAAGGAACTTAAGCAAGGAGTCAGGAGAGCTAGAAGGCGTCACGAAAAATCATTGGCAAATAGGGTTAAGGAAAATCCCAAGGCTTTTTACACGTACATAAAAAGCAAGAGGGTAGCCAGGGAAAGGGTTGGCCCACTGAAGGATATGTGTGGAGCCAGAGGAAATGGGCGAGGTACTAAATGAATACTTTGCATCAGTATTCACCAAACAGAAGGAATTGGGAGATGTTCAGTCTCAAGAAGGGTGTGTAGATAGCCTGGGTCACATTGAGATCCAAAAAGACGAGTTGTTGGGCGTCCTAAAAAATATTAAGCTAGATAATTTCCCAGGGCCTGATTGGATCTACCCCAGAACGCTGAAGGAGGCTGGAGACGAAATTGCTGAGTCCTTGACAGAAATCTTTGGATCTTCACTGTCTTCAGGTGATGTCCCGGAGGACTGGAGAATAGCCAATGTTGTTCCTCTGTTTAAGAAGGGTAGCAAGGATAATCCGGGGAATTACAGGCCAGTGAGCCTTACGTCAGTGGTACGGGAATTACTGGAGACAATTCTTCGAGACAGGATCTACTCCCACTTGGAAGCAAATGGTCGGATGAATGAGAGGCAGCATGGTTTTTTGAAGGGGAGGTCGTGGCTCACTAACTTGATAGAGTTTTTCGAGTAGGTCACAAAGATGATTGATGCAGGTAGGGCAGTGGATGTTGTCTATATGGACTTCAGTACGGCCTTTGACAAGGTCCCTAATGGTAGACCAGTACAAAAGGTGAAGTCACACGGGAATCAGGGGTGAGCTGGCAAAGTGGATAAAGAACTGGCTAGGTCATAGAAGGCAGAGAGTAGCAATAGCAGGATTCTTTTCTAATTGGAGGGCTGTGAACAGTGGTGTTCCACAGGGACCAGTGCTGGAACCTTTGCTGTTTGTCGTATATATAAATGATTTGGAGGAAAATGTAACTGGTCTGATTAGTAAGTTTGCAGACGACACAAAGGTTAGTGGAATTGCGGATAGCGATGAGGACTGTCAGAGGATACAGCAGGATTTAGATTTTTTGGAGACTTGGGCGGAGAGATGGCAGATGGAGTTTAATCCGGACAAATGTGAGGTAATTCAATTTGGAAGGTCTAATGCAGGTAGGGAATACACAGTGAATGGTAGAACCCTCAAGAGTATTGAAAGTCAGAGAGATCTAGGTGTACAGGTCCATAGGTCACTGAAAGGGTCAACACAGGTGGAGAAGGTGGTCAAGAAGGCATACGGCATGCTTGCCTTCATTGGCCGGGGCATTGAGTATAAGAATTGGCAGGTCATGTTGCAGCTGTATAGAACCTTAGTTCGGCCACACTTGGGGTATAATGTTCAATTCTGGTCGCCACACCACCAGAAGGATGTGGAGTCTTTAGAGAGGGTGGCCTCGAGCTCCATTTCCCAGCATCAGACGGGGATGCAGGGAGATGACCGCAGGGGACACCTTCATTGCCTTCCTACTCGTGCTCTGTTTTTTGGTCATCCATTTTCTATCTCCCTCAGCACGTTATCCATGACGACCTCAGCATCGCGGATGCTCCAAAGTGAGTCCATCCGCAGGTCTAGAGCCGTCATGCGGTCTAACTGGAGCTTCAACTGGACACACCTCTTGCACGTGAAGGGGCTAGGGACAGTGGACGTGCCCCTGGGCTCCCACACCACACACGAGGAGCATGACACGGGTCTGAGATCTCCTGCCATGTCTTAAACCTTCGGTTAACTTCAACAACTACAATTTCCAAAAAAAAGAAGAAAACATAAATAAATACAACAATGAAAGGAAAAAGAAGCCAGAAAAACTACTTGCCATGGATAAAAAGCACTTCCTCCCCACCCAGCGTCGAATTCCCACCTAGATTCAAATTCCCAAACTCACTCTTTTCTGTCTCACTCTGGCTGTGTCTTCTCTGGCTCACTGGGAAAACGCACTGCGGTTGCTCTTTTTAATGCATCCTGTGGATTGACAAGAACACTTTAACAACCTACTCATAACCCAGGAGCAGAGCGTGATGCAAATCTGATACAACAAGTAACTGGTCACAGAACTGTGTCACCTCATTCAACACGACCTGAATCCTCACACCAGGCTGTGGATGGTCCTGTCTGTGGCTGTTAACGGCACAGTTCCATTGACCTTCTCTGTATCCGGAATTGAAAAGCCCGTCTCAGTAATAGTGACCATGAAACTGTGGTGGTTTGAGGCAACACTGCAGGGGCTTCTTGGATAACAATTAAGGGGTTTATTGCGAATAAGTAAATGGTTGAATATATAGGCACAGAAAACAGCTTTTTAATTGCGGGCTCTCGGAGCCACACTGCCTGACCCCTGCTCCAGGGATTATTGAGCAGTAAATGGTTAACTATATACAGCACAGAGGTCTCTGAAACAGCTTTTTAATTGGGGGATCCCTAGGCCACACTGCCTGTCCCCTGATCCCGGATTCACCTGAGGAAGGAACTGCGCTACGAAAGCTAGTGATTCGAAACAGACCTGTTGGACTTTAACCTGGTGTTGTTAGACGTCTTACTATTCTCTGCGGAACTCTCCGACTCTCTCGGTTCCGGCTCTGCCGCGAGGGCAGTGGTGATGCCAGCTGGCTCCAACTATTCAGACATTGCCTGTGTGACCTCTCAGCTCCTTAAATTGACAAAGTACTTCCTCACTCGTCCGTATTGTAATTCCACCATGTCTGACACTGGACCGTCTGCCTGGCAATTCCACCATGTCTGACACTGGACCGTCTGCTTGGCAATTCCACCATGTCTGATACTGGACCAGACGTCACCACAATGCCACAGGGTATCAAATGTGGGCCTGAAGCAAAGTTCCTTACCAAGACCAGGTCTCCGACTTTAAAGGGCCTGTCTATTTTTACCACGTTCTGTTTCTTCTATTGGGAGGCTTGCGGTACCTCCAGCCTCACCGCCAAATTGGTGAAAATAAGTTAAAGCGAGCCCGGTAGTGATGAACACTGAATGGCTCTGCGGTGTGACTGCCCTGGTGGTGGTTGGCGGGGTGGGGGTGTATAATCCGAGAGAAGGATGTGAACCACCTTGATGTGTAATGGTCCTTTTGGCTTCCTCACTGCTGACAACATCTGATCTGCTCTCTGACACTCCGCCCGAGGCCGGCTGGTCCGGGGCTGTAGCAATGTGGTGAATGCCAGTTGTATTGACAAAGTGCTGACATTCCTCCCCGCTGAACACAGTCACATTGTCGCACAACAATTCATCAGGGAGACCGAGGGTCACTGAAAAATCAACGCAGACCGTCTGTGGTGGACTCTGGGGTGGCCATCCACATGTCCTTAAAATTGAACCAGTTTAAGTGGGCGTCCTCCAGGTTCAGGAACATTCTTCCAGGAAAGAATATTTGAAATACATCTGTAACCTCGTCAACGGAAGTCCAGGATATTCCCTTGGATACAGGTGGGCTGTGAGTGGCAACGCATGCTGTGCCTTGCATAAATCGCACTGGAGCACAATTTTCTCAATGTCCTTAACGATGGCGGACTACTTACTGTCGCTCCTGGTCTACATTCCCATCGCTGTGTAGAATGGATGTGCTCTATATAATCCCTGCTGCTACTGGTTAACATTCCCATCTGTGTGTGTTCAGGCTGTGTTCTGAATAACCCCTGCAGCTCCTGGTCAACACTCCCATCTCTGTGTGGCCAGGGTGTGCACTGTAACTCCTGCAGCTCCTGGTCAACATTCCCATCTCTGTTTGTCCAGGGTGTGCACTGCATTACTCCTGCAGCTCCTGGTCAACATTCCCATCTCTGTGTGGCCAGGGTGTGCACTATATAACTCCTGCAGCTCCTGCTCAACATTCCCATCTCTGTGTGGCCAGGGTGTGCACTGTGTAACTCCTGCAGCTCCTGGTCCACATTCTCATCTCTGTGTTTTGCCAGTATGTGCTCTGTATAACTCCTGCAGATCATGGTCTACATTACCCCCTCTGTGTGGCCAGGGTGTGCTCTAAATATCTCCTGAAGCTCCTGGTCGACATTCCAATATCTATGTGGCCAGGTTGTGCACTGTATAACCCCTGAAGCTCCTGGTCAACATTCCCATCTGTGTCTGGCCAGGGTGTGCAGTGTATACCCCTGCAGTTCCTGTTCAACATTCCCATCTGTGTCTTGCAAGTGTATGTTCTGTATAACCCCTGCTGCCCCTGGTAAACATTCCCATCTCTGTGTGTCTAGGGTGTGCACTATATAACTCCTGCAGATCCTGGTCACCATTCCCATCTGTGTTTGGCCAGTGTGTGCACTGTATAATCCCTGATCCTGTTCAACATTCGCTTCTATGTCTGGCCAAGGTGTGCACTGCATAACCCCTTCATCTCCATTTCAGCTTTCCCACCGCTGTTTGCCCAGGGTTTGCTCTGTATAACCCCGACAGCGCCTGGTCAACGTTCCCATCTGTGTGTGGCCATGGGATGCACTGTATCACCCCTGCAGCTCCTGGTCAACATTCGCATCACTGTTTGGCCAGGGTGTGCACTGTATAACCCCGGCAGCTCCTGGTCATCTTTCCCATCTTCATTGGGTCAGGGTGTGTACCGCATAATCCATGCAGTTGGTCAACATTCCCATCTGTGTTTGGCCTGGGTGTGCACTATATATGTCCTGCTGCTCCTGGTCAACATTTCCATCTGTGTTTTGTTAAGGGTCAGGGTGTAGAGCGCCACCAAGTGTATCATGGAGTTCACCTGACCCACAACGTTTAATAGATTGTAGTATGGGGACCACATGGCTCACCAGGTGCGCTGCAGCTTAAATTTAAAAGTATTTTTTAAGACAAAACAATGTTTATTCTATGAACTTAAGTTAACTTTTTAAAATCAAACAGTGAATATCTTAGCAACTATTAATTCAAATACACCCCCCAAAGAATACAACATAATGTAATCTGTCATGCTGTTCTTTTAACATCCAAAAGACTTAACAAGCCTTCAAACATGAGCACATTAGGATTGCTTTCAGTACTGAGACCTTTTACAATTCTGGATTCACCAAATGATCCACAGATAGTCTTTGGATGGCAGAATTCAGATGGAGCTTACTGAAACACCCAGACACACCCAAGCTTTTTCTCAAACTGAAACTGAAAAGCAAAAGTAGAGCTCAGCTCCACTCACACTCTGACATCATTGCAGTAGCATAAGCAGCTAAACATTTCTCAAAGCGACATTCTCATCCCCCGCGCCCCCTCACCCCCCCCCCCCCCCCCCAAGAAAAAATAAATAAACCATCAACTTCAAGACGGTTTCATTTTTCACCTTTTTACCATTCTTTACGAAATGCACACAGTAAATATACATTATCGTTGCAAAAAACAACACATGCAAACAGGTATAATAATATAGGCCATTATTGTCGTTCCTCTTCCTCCGATTGAAATTCTTCTTGATTAACAGTCTCCTTGAACAAGAAGGTCTCTGCACGATCCGTCCATTTCTCTACACCTCGGCAATTCTCTTTAAAGTCAGATACTTTAGTTCAATCTGATCACAGAGTCCCTTGCAATTCTTCAACACAAGAGCATTGCTACTGTTTTTACTTTAATTACTATACTTTGATTACGACCGGATCTTTATGAAATGTAGGTTCCGAACATGACATTTTAACTTTGTCATCAGTCCTATCAATGCTGCTAACGGGCTTCAATTCACTGTCTTCCCACTAATTGGGTCATGTGTTTTAATTGAGATGTAATTTATTTTGCTCCAGACACCATGCTTCTCCAACTCAACTTCGTTATGTGTTTAGATTCTGAACAATCTTGTCTTTACACTTTACAATTTCAATGATTATTTTTCCTGCAGTTTTGTTTGGTAGCTTCACCCAAACATCCACTGTGTTATCAATTGGTTTCAATATCTTAATTTTACCTGCATCTATTTTCATCAATTTTTTTCCTGCCATCAGATTCTCATTTCCTGATACGGCAAGTAATTCTCTTAATCTAACTTCTGGTCCAATATCTTTATTCGCTAAAGCTCCTTCTTCAATGTATTTAACATTCCAAACATAATTTTGTTCTTTTTGCTGGTGACATTCATGTGATCGTTGGCGCTCGGACACTGTGGAGCTATGCCGTGTCAATTTTAACGCATTGGTTTCAAAGTGATTTCCTGCACACAGCTGACTGCTGCCGAGTAAAAACTTCTGTATCTGTTTATTCTAAAACCAATTTAGTTCTGAACATACTGATTTACTACCTCATAATACTTGCCATTTCTAACTTCTAATTTGTGTGAACCTCGGTTTGCAAAATACAACATTTAAAAAAAATACAAACACCAAAGTAATTTCACCAATCCTTATTAAACATACACACATTCATTCATCCACTCAGATATTGGATCTCTATTCTGTGGGGTTTCACAAATCCTTATTAAACACACACTCATTTATCCACTGAGATCTTGGACCTCTATTTTGTAGGGTTTTGGGTACTCTTAACAAAAATTGAGACCATAAGACATAGGAGCGGAAGTAAGGCCATTTGGCACATCGAGACCACTCCACCATTCAATTATGGCTGATTTCAACTCCATTTACTCGCTCTCTCTCCATAGCCCTTAATTCCTTGAGAAATCAAGAATTTATCAACTTCTGTCTTCAAGACATTCAGCGTCGCGGCCTCCACCGCCCTCTGTGGCAATGAATTCCACAGACCCACCACTCTCTGGCTGAATAAATTTCTCCTCATCTCTGTTCTGGTGACTCCCTTTTATTCTAAGGCAGTGCCCCCGAGTCCTAGTCTCCCCTGCTAATGGAAACAACTTCCCTACGTCCACCCATTCTAAGCCATTATTATCTTCTAAGTTTCTATTAGATCTCCCCTCAACCTCGTAAACTCCAATGAATATAATCCCAGGACCACTCCGTTCTGATAGATTTCTCTTATCCAGGAGTATTTTTTTGCCTCTGTTAATCTTATCCACTCTCGTTTCATTGCTCCAACTCTCTTGACCGTGTTTCAGAGCAAAATAATTATTCTAATTGCCATGTTTCGGAATTCTAACTTCTGTTTCTGGTTTTCCCTTTCAGGTCGACTCTGAAATTAAGGATAAGTAACCTTTCTGGGCCCTATCCAATGGTACTAAGGCACTATCTTCCTGTTTTAGTTAAGGGTCGATTGATTATTGGTCTCTAAATGTTTCTAGGCGTCCCATTTCTCTAGGTGAACCCTCACAATATTCCTCACTCGAAGGATGATTTATTTTTGGCCTCCTTTTACCAGTAATGGATGCAAGGTTTTTAGTGCTGTCACCAATACGTATTGCAGACTTTTTCTCAGGGTCACTACCTTCTAGTCTACTGATTTCCACACCCAACCTGAGTTTTATGTCCCCTCGATCCACAGAATATCCTTACAAAAGTCAATCACACGTGAATCTCCAAACTAAACTCGGTAAAGTTTGACTCACAAATAGACTAGAAACTTCTAATATTCTAGCCCTTGTGCAGGTTAGAAACTTCTAATATTCTAACCGTTGTTTGGGAACTAGAAACTTCTAATGTTCTAGCCTCCGTGTCGGTTAGAAACTAGAAAACTTCTAATATTCTAGCCACGCTTTACCGAGAAACTTCTAATCGTCTAGGCCTCCACGCTGGGCGCCAGGAAGTTAAAAACTCACCACTCTTCTTAGAATTCCCCCTATACCAAAAGGGTCGACATTCTAAATGGTGAACAGGGATTCTCACTCCCTGACTCCTGTGCAGGCGTATGTGGGTCCTATTCAGGTCAAACTATGTTTTTAAGTTATCCCCCGGTGTAACCAATACCTTCACAGAAGAATTATATCGACTTACCACTTAGTAGCATCGATTTTCTGGGTCCTGCGTTGCTAAGTATGTAACGTAGGCAGTGTAAGAACCAGTGTTTCAGGTTACAACTTTAAAGTTATTTTATTATTATATTTTTTCTTTTGAAAGATGCAATCACTGTCTTTACAGAACAGTAAAAATATCTTGCTTCTGGATTCTCCTGGGTGTTTGAAGTGACCTTCAGATCCACCTTGACAACCAACTTTCTTTATCTTTTCGTCTTCCTCAGATGGATTCGCTGTTTTAGCTCAGCTGCTTTGCTCTGCCCCTTTCGCATGACTGGGCTATGAAAGCTGACTCTGAGCTGACTCTGCTGGCTGTCCCCTTTCTTAGGGTTTATATATCTTTCTAACAGTTGTTAATTTTTTATGACTTTATTGCAAAGTAGCTTTTATTGCACTTGGATTAGAACATAGAACATAGAACAATACAGCGCAGTACAGGCCCATCGGCCCACGATGTTGCATCGAAACAAAAGCCATCTAACCTACACTATGCCATTATCATCCATATGTTTATCCAATAAACTTTTAAATGCCCTCAATGTTGGCGAGTTCACTACTGTAGCAGGTAGGGCATTCCACGGCCTCACTACTCTTTGCGTAAAGAACCTACCTCTGACCTCTGTCCTATATCTATTACCCCTCAGTTTAAAGTTATGTCCCCTCGTGCCAGCCATATCCATCCGCGGGAGAAGGCTCTCACTGTCCACCCTATCCAACCCCCTGATCATTTTGTATGCCTCTATTAAGTCTCCTCTTAACCTTCTTCTCTCCAACGAAAACAACCTCAAGTCCATCAGCCTTTCCTCATAAGATTTTCCCTCCATACCAGGCAACATCCTGGTAAATCTCCTCTGCACCCGCTCCAAAGCCTCCACGTCCTTCCTATAATGCGGTGACCAGAACTGTACGCAATACTCCAAATGCGGCCGGACCAGAGTTCTGTACAGCTGCAACATGACCTCCCGACTCCGGAACTCAATCCCTCTACCAATAAAGGCCAACACTCCATAGGCCTTCTTCACAACCCTATCAACCTGGGTGGCAACTTTCAGGGATCTATGTACATGGACACCTAGATCCCTCTGCTCATCCACACTTTCAAGAACTTTACCATTAGCCAAATATTCCGCATTCCTGTTATTCCTTCCAAAGTGAATCACCTCACACTTCTCTACATTAAACTCCATTTGCCACCTCTCAGCCCAGCTCTGCAGCTTATCTATATCCCTCTGTAACCTGCTACATCCTTTCACACTATCGACAACACCACCGACTTTAGTATCGTCTGCAAATTTACTCACCCACCCTTCTGCGCCTTCCTCTAGGTCATTGATAAAAATGACAAACAGCAACGGCCCCAGAACAGATCCTTGTGGTACTCCACTTGTGACTGTACTCCATTCTGAACATTTCCCATCAACCACCACCCTCTGTCTTCTTACAGCTAGCCAATTTCTGATCCACATCTCTAAATCACCCTCAATCCCCAGCCTCCGTATTTTTTGCAATAGCCTACCGTGGGGAACCTTATCAAACGCTTTGCTGAAATCCATTTGTAAATTGTAAAATTTGGATTGTAAAAGGTACCGTTAATCTAATGTTTTCTAACACTACCAAGTGTACATGTTGAGCATTACCTCAGCTCATAGATCTCTGATTACATTGTATCCTTTGTGATGTTGAAAAATGCTTTGATTTCAACGTGGTGTGACTTTTGAATCCTGTAACTCCTCTTGTTTTATTATCAAATTGTATCCCCAGCTCATAATTTTGACTTTGATTTGGGTCTAATTTCTGTTCTTGTAGACATGTTGTCTCCAGCTTCCCATATTCACCTGGTGTCAGCATACATCTCACGCCTAAACATTTGTCACCGAATTCAGCTGAAAACCTTATCCATTCTTTTCCATCTGCTTACTTAAATTCAATGAAGGTGTGAAACATTGCTTTGAGCTGTATAGTAAAATTCAATCGATTGTGACTTGAAAGACCTGCTTGTTTTGTTTGCGAAGCCTGTTTCACAAAGTCTATCTTCATTTCACAGCCTTCTCCTGCAGCTGCTGTTAACCCTTGGTGGTCTTTTCCCTTCATTCTCGCATGTTTCTTAGATCAGGTATTGCCGGACTTCCATGTTTCAAATGACATATCTTTCCATATTTTCAATTACAGTCTGTGAGTTGTGCATAACTGTCTGTGTGTCTGTGAGTGTATGTATGAGTGTATCTGTGTGTCAGAGTGTAAGTATTAGTGTCTGATTGTGTGAGTGTCTGTATTAATGTCAGTGTGTGTGAGAGTGCATATTACTGTCTGTGTGTGTGTCTGTGAGTTTGTGGATTAGTGTCTCTGTTTGTGTGAGTCTGTGTGTTCGTGTTGCTCTGTCGGTCTGCGTGTGTGCATCAGTGTATCTGTGTGGGACTGAGTGTGTCTCGTAGTTTCTGTTTGTGTGTATTTGTGTCTGTGTGTGTATGTGAGTTTGTATTAGTGTATCTGCGTGTCTGTGAGTGTGTGTATTAGTGTGTTTGTGTGTGTGTTAGTTTCTGAGTCTGTGTGAGTGTATTACTGTCTCTGTATTTGTGTGAGTGTGTGTATTAGAATATATTTATTTGACTTCATCAACACACGTCGACCATACTTGTAATGTCTTTCCCAGGCTAATGTATAATTTCATTGTTTATTTCCCTTCCTCACAGTGAACCTCATCACAATTGTGATCCTGAAGAGAAAAAACTGTGGACTGTCCAAATGTGTCACTTGTTATCTGGTGGCTATGGCAGTGGGAGACCTATTGGTCGTTATTCTCGACCTGATATTGAGACACATTCCCATTGTTTTTAAAGATCAGTTTTATTTCCTACGGTACTCCATCCCAGTGTGTAATATCCACGCCGTCCTGCTTTATGCAGCCACTGACTGCTCTGTCTGGTTCACCGTCACTTTCACCTTTGATCGATATGTGGCTATTTGTTGCCCGAAGCTGAAAACTAAATATTGCAGCGAGAAAACGGCGGCTGTGGTTCTGGGAACAGTGACTGTGCTGAGCTGTTTGATCAACATTTTCTGGGGTTTTATGGTTACAGGTTTGTATCGGCTGATGAACCAGCCCTGGTTTTGTGATGTCACAGATGATGTTGTGTATTCTCGGGTCTGGGGACCAATCGAGTTCCTTCACAACATTCTAACCCCGTGTGTTCCATTTGTCCTGATTCTGCTGCTCAATGTTCTCACCGTCAGGCACATTATCGTGAGCAGCAGGGCCCGCAGGAGACTCCGGGCTCACAGCAGTGGGCACAGTCCCAGAGACCCAGAGATGGAGAGTCGGAGGAAATCCATAATTTTACTGTTTATTATCTCGGCCAATTTCATCCTGTTATGGTCAACGTTAATGATTTATTCTATATGGTTCCGGATGTCGTTTCTGGGGTATAATTCTGTAATCTTGGATTATTATGTTTTGGAATTGGGTTTCATGTTGCAGCTCCTGAGCTGCTGCACAAACACTGCGATTTACGCCGTGACACAGACTCAGTTCAGACAGCAGTTGACGAATGTGCTGAACTTTCTTTAGTTCAATTCTTTAATTCTTTAAATCTTCAGATGAAACCCCAGCCACACGGCATCTCTCCCCCCTCCCCCACTGCCGATGAAACGGACCATCCTCATCCAGCTTCACCCTGGTTTACCATTCTGCATTACCAGGAGAGACTTTCGATGGCCATCGTGCCACACTGCATGGGAAACTGCAGCGTATCCTGGCGGCCGGGAGGAGCAGCAGCGACTGCATGTGCAACTGCAGATTACCCTGGAGGCCAGGAGGAGCAACAGCCACTGCATGGGGAATGCAGCGTACCCTGGCGACCGGGATGAGCAGCAGCCACTGCATGGGGTACTGGAGCGTACCCTGGCGGCCGGGAGGAGCAGCAGCCACTGTATGGAGAACTGCAGCGTACCCTGGCGACCGGGAGGAGCAGCAGCCGCTTCATGGGGAACTGCAGCGTACCTGGCGGCCGGGAGGAAGAGGAGAAGGAACAGCAGCCATCACAATGGGGATAAAGATTGGAAAAGTTCTCTCTACAGAAATAAATCCATTAACACAAACATTATTTTATTGCCGATCAGCTAGGTGTGCGCCTCCCCCATTGCCGATGAGCTGGGTGTGTGGTTCCCCCATTGCCGATCAGCTGGGTGTGTGCTTAAACCCATTGTCGATCAGCTGAGTGTGCGCCTACCCCCATTGCAGATCAGCTGGGATGTGTGCCTCCTCCAATGCCGATCAGCTGGATGTGTGCTTCCTCCCGTTGCCGATCAGATGGGTGTGCGCCCTCCCCATTGCCGATCAGCTGGGTGTGTGCCTCCCCCCATTGCCGAACAGCTGTGTGTGTGCTTCCTCTGATTACCGATCAGCTGGGTGTCTGCTTCCTCTCAAAGTCGATCAGCTTGGTGTGTGCCTACCTCTCACTGATGATCAGCTGGTTCAGTGTGTCACCGCCATGGCCGATCAACAGGGTGTCTGCTTCCCCCCACAGCCAATCAGCAGGATGTGTGCTTCCCGAATTGCAGATGAGCTGGGTGTGTGCTTCCCCCATTGCCGATATGCTGGGTGTGTGCTTCCTTTCATTGCCCATCAGCTGGGTGTGTGCTTCCCCCACTGCCTATCAGCAGTGTGTGATCCCTCCCATTGCCGATCAGCAGGGTGTGTACTTTCCGCCATTGCCGATCAGCTGGGTGTGTGCCTTCCTTATTACCGATCAGCTGCGTGTGTACCTCTCAATGAAACACAGTCTGTGCAGCAGAATGTGTCCCAGACAGAGACACAGACAGAGACAGAGACACATACAGAGACGCAGACAGACACCGACAGAGACACAGACAGAGGCACTGACAGAAACACAGATAGAGGCAGAGACGACGGAGACACAGACAGAGACACAGACAGAGACACAGACAGAGACACAGAGAGAGCCAGGGACACAGACACAGAGACAGAGACACAGGCAAAGACACAGGCAGAGACACAGCCAGACACAAACAAAGACACAGACAAAGACACAGAAAAACACACAGGGACAGGCACCCAGAAACTCAGCCTCACTCCCTGCTCACCGGACGCTCTCCCCTCTCCCTGACGACCGAGGCAGTTGTCCCCCTGCCGCCAGAGGCCGCTGTCTCCTCCTCCTTACCGCCAGAGGCCGCTGTCTCCTCCTACTTGCCGTCAGAGTCCGCTGTCCCTCCTCCCTGCTCGGAGGCGCTGACCCTCCTCCCTGCCGCCAGAGGCCGCTGTCCCCTCCTCCCTGCGACCAGAGGCCGCTGTCCCCTCTTCCCTGCCGCCAGAGGCCGCTGTCTCCTCCTCCCTTCAGGCCAGAAGCTTCTGTCTCCCCTGCCGCCAGAGGCCGCTGTCTCCTTCCTGCCGCCAGAGGCCACTGTCTACTCCTCCCTGCCGCCAGAGGCCGCTGTCGCCTTCTCCCTGCCGCCAAATGGCGCTGTCCCCTCCTCCCTGCCGCCAGAGGCCGCTGTCTCCTCCTCCTTGCCGCCAGAGGCCGCTGTCCCTCCTCCCTGCTCGGAGGCGCTGACCCTCCTCCCTGTCGCCAGAGGCCGCTTTCCCCTCCTCCCTGCGACCAGAGGCCGCTGTCCCCTCTTCCCTGCCGCCAGAGGCCGCTATCTCCTACTCCCTTCTGGCCAGAAGCTTCTGTCCCCCTCCCGCCAGAGGCCGCTGTCTCCTTCCTGCCGCCAGAGGCCGCTGTCTCCTCCTCCCTGCCGCCAGAGGCCGCTGTCCCCTCCTCCCTGCCGCCAAATGGCGCTGTCCCCTCCTCCCTGCCGCCAGAGGCCGCTGACCCCCTGCCTCCAGAGGCCGCTGACCCCTGCTGCCAGACGCAGCTTTCCCCCTGCCGCCAGAAGCCGCTGTTCGCTCCCTGCCGCCAGAGGCCGCTGTCGCCTCTAAGGAAAGTGAAATGGGCGTTTCAGTGCAGAGTGAAGCCGGAGTCTGGAGGCAGAGGAGGGCTTGTCGTCTGAGGAACGATTGAGCACTCTGTGTCTTATGGCAGTAACAATGCTTCAGACAATAGAGGGACCACATAGAGCTGTCCGTGCGCATGTGAGGGAGGTTCACTATCCCAGCAGGCAGTGCCACCCACTGACTGACATCGTCTCCCCTGGCAACTCATGATGGCCGCCACGAGTCTCCCATGGCAACACAAGATGGCTGCTGGGAATCTCCCCTGGCAACTCAAGATGGCTGCTACGTGTCTCCCCTGGCAACACAAGATGGACGCCGCGAGCACGCAGGTGATGCTGGCATGGATGTGGCACAGGCGCAGTGGCGGTTTCTCCTGCCCATTGGCTCCATTGGGGGTCTTCGGGATTGATGTGTCTCAATAGAAACCGCAGCCCCGACCCCCATCTCGATAGCACCCATTCCCTGATATGACCCCCTCCCCGATATGATCCTCTCCACGATATCACACCCTCGCTGATAGCACCCCCTCCCCGATATCAGCCCCTCCCCGATATCACCCCCTCCCCGATATCCCCCACTCCCCGATATTGCCTCCTCCTTGATATCACCCCTTCGGATATCACGACCTCCCGAATATCCCCTCCCTGATATCACACACTCCACGATATCACCCCCTCCCCGATGTCACCCCATATCACACCCTCCCCGATATCACCCCCTCCCCGATATCACCCACTCGCCGATATCACTCCACGGATATTATTACACTCACCCGCGTGTATTCACCCACCATCTGGGATTTCACCCCCTCCCACTGATATCACTCTCTGGATATCATACTGCACTCCGATATCACCCCCTCATCGATAACATCCCCCCCCGGATATCAGCCCCATATCTGATATCAGCCCTTCCCTCTGATATCACACTCTGGCTATCATACCGCACCCCAATATCACCCCTTCCCACTGATATCACCTTCCGGTTATCATGCCGCACCCCAATATCACCCCCTCCCACTTATATCACCCTCCGGATATCATACCGCTCCCCGACATCACCCCCTCCTCGATATCATCCTCCCGCCCCAATAACACATCTGCAACATTAACACCACCGACGATATCACGTCATGATATTACTGCCTGCCCCTAGATATCAGCCCCACACCGAGATCACCCCCCCCAGACATTACCGCTAATCCCAGATATCAGCCCCCACCCCAGATTTCACCCTTTTCCGATATTTTCCACGGATATTTCCCCTATCCCTGGACATCAGCCCCCGCTAAATCACGTCCACTTCCTGATATCACTTCCACTGCCTGAAACCACCCACCGGATATCACCCCTCACCCCTATATTACCTACACCAGGTTAACTCCTCCACGATATAATGCCTAGCCCCCAGCTATCACCTCCCAACATAGATATCACTCCCACCCCGGTTTCCCCCCCCCCCAAACCCGGATATCACTCCCACCCCGTATATCACTCCAACCCGGATAACATCCCCTAAACACGGACATCATCCACCAAACCCGGATAACATCCCCCACACCCGGATCTCACCCCCTAAGGCCCGATATCATCCCCCAAACCCGGAGATATCACCCAAAGTCGGATATAAAACCGCCAAACCTAGATATCATCACATAAACCGGATATACCACAAACCCGGATATTCACCCAACCCGGATATCACGCCCAAACACGGATTTCGTCCCCACACCCGGATATCACCCCCCAAACCCGGATATGCCCGTAATCTCGAATATCATCCACCAAACCGTGATATCATCCCCCAAACACGGGTATAAACCCCAAACCCGAATATCATCCCCCAAAACCGGATATGACTCCCAATCCAGATATCACCCCAAACCCCGTTATCAACCACACACCCGGACATCAACACCAAACCCGGATATCACTCTCAAACCGGATATCATCCCAAAACCCGAATATCATCCCCCAAACCTGGATATCACCCCCAAACCCGGATATCACCCCTTAAACCCAGATATCACCTCCAACCCGGAAATCACCCCCATACTCGGATATCAACCCCCAAACCAGGATATCACCCCCGAAACCTAAATATTGTTCTCCAAACCGGATATCTTTATCCAAACCCGGACATCGCCCCCCCAGACCCGGATATCATCACCCCAAATCCGGATATCAACCCCCAAAACTGATATTATCCCCCATATCCGGATATCATCCCACAAACCCGGACATCATCCCCAAACCCGTATATCAACCCCAAACCCGGATATCATCCCGCAAACGCGGATATCACCCCCAAACCTAAAGATCGTCCCCCAAACCGGATATCATCTCCCAACCCGGATATCATTATCCAAACCCGGACAACGCCCCTCAAACACGGATATCATCACCCCAAACACGGATATCAACCCCCAAAACCGATATTGTCCCCCATATCCGGATATCATCCCCCAAACCCGGATATCAACCCCAAATCCGGATATCATCCCGCAAATGCCGACAGCACCCCCAAACCCGTATATCATCCCCCAATCCCGGATATCAGCCCCAAACCCGGAGATCACCCCCTGAACCCGGATATCACCCACACAAACCCGGATATCATCCCTAAACCCGGATATCATCACCAAACCCAGATATTATCTCCCAAACCCGGATATCATCCCCCAAACACGGATATAACCCCAAACCCGGATATCGTCCCGAAACCCCAGATATCAACCCCAAAACCGGATATCATCCGACACATCCTGATACAATCGCCCAAACCCAGATATCGTCCCCCCAAACCCGGATATCATCCACCCCAACCACGGATATAATCCCGCAAACCCGGTTACACCCCAAAACCGGATATTATCCCACAAATCCGGATATCGGGCCCAAACCCGGATATCACCCCCAAACCAAGATATCACACCCCGAATCCGGATATCAACCTCACACCCGTATATCATCCCCAATACCGGATGTCATCCCCCAAACCCGGATGTTACCCCCAAACCAGGATATCACTCCCAAACGCGGATATCGCCCCCAAACCCAGATATCATCGCCGAAACTCAGGTATCGACCCCCAAATCCGGGGCACCCCCCAAAGTCAGATATCGTCTCCCAAACCGAGATATCATCCTCTAAACCAGGATGTCATCCCCCAAACGCGGATATCACCCCCAAACACGGATATCAACCCCAAACCCAGATGTCGTCCCCCAACCCGCATATCATCCCACAAACCCGGATATAATCCCCCAACTCCGGATATCATCCCCAAACCACGATATCACTCCCAAAACGGCTATAATCCAGCAAACCCGAATATCTTCCCCCAATCCCGGATATCAACCCCAAACCCGGATATCAACCCCCAAACCCGGATATCATCCCCAAAACCCGCATATCATCCCCAACCAGGATATCAACCCCCAAACTCGGATATCACCCCCGAAATCCGAAATCGTCCCCCAAACCGGATATCATCTCCAAACCCGGATATCATTACCCAAACCCGGATAACACCCCCCCAAATCCGGATATCACCCCCAAACTAGAATATCATCCACCAACACCGGATATCACCCCCCAAACTAGAATATCATCCACCAACCCGGATATCACCCCCCAAACACGGATATCATCCAAAAAACCTGATATCACCACCCAACCCGCATATCATCCCACAAACCCGGATATCATCCCCCAAACACGAATATCATCCGCCAAACCAGGATGTGGCTCCCCAAACCCGGATAACATCCCCCAAACCCGGATGTCGTCCCCCAAATCCGGGTATCATCCACCAACCCGGATATCACCCCCCCAAACCAGGATATCACCCTCCAAAGCCGGATATCGTTACTCAAATCCGGATATCATTCCCCCATACCCGCATATCGTCACCCCAAATTCGGATATCACCCCCAAAAACGGATATCATCCCGCAAACCCGGATATCACCTTTCCATGCCCGGAAATCATCCTCCAAATCCGGATATTATCCCCCAAACCCGGATATCATCCCCCAAACCCGGATATCATCCCCCAAGCCCGGACATCAACCCATAAACCCGGATATAACCCGCAAACAAAGATATCACCCCCAAACCCGGATCTCAACCTTACACCCGGATACCATCCCCCAAGTCCAGGATATCATCCCCCAAACCCGGATGTCACCCCCAAACCAGGATATCATCTCCCAAACTCAGATATCACCGCCGAAACTCAGATATCGACCCCCAAATGCGAGTCACCCCCCATGCCATATATCGTCCCCCAAATCCGGATATCTTCCCTCAATCCCGGAAATCACCGCCCAAACATGGATATCTTACCCACAAACCCGCATACCATGCCCTAACCCCAATATCATCCCCCAAAGACGGATATAATCCACCAAACACGGATATCATCCACCAAACCCGGATATCATCCCCCAAACCCGGATATCATCCCCCATACCCAGATAGCATCCTCGAAACCCAGATATCATCCCCCAAACACGGACATCACCCCCAACCCGGATATCATCCCCCAAACACAGATATCGGCCCACAAACCCGGATATCATCCGCCAACCCGCATATCATCCCACACACCCGGATATCATCCCCCAAAACAGAATATTATCCCCCAAAACGGATATCATCTCGCAAAGCCGAATATCATCTCCCAATCCGGTTATTATTACCCAAACCCGGATATAACCCCCCAAACCAGGATATCATCCCCCAAAACCGGATATTATCTCGAAAACGTGGATATCGCCCCCGACACCCGGATATCATCCTCCAAACCCGTATATCATCCCCCAAACCCGGATATGATCCCCCAAACCCCGATATCATCCCCCAAACACGGATATCACCCACAAACAGGGGTATCCTCCCCAAACAGGGATATCACCGCCCAAACACGGTCATCGGCCCGCAAATTCGGATATCATTCCCAAAGCTGGATAAAACCCCACAAATCCGGATATCATCCCCCAACCCCGTATATCATCCCCCAAAGCCGGATATGATCCCCCAAACCCGGATACCATACCCCCATACCCGGATATGTACTCCCAAACCTGGATATCACCCCCCAAACCCGGATATCATCCACAAACAGGGATATAATCCCCCCGAACCCGGATATCACCGCCCAAACCCGGACATAGTCCCGCAAATTCGGATATCATTCCCAAAGCCGGATAAAATACCACAAATCCGGATATCACCCCCCAAACCTGGATATCACCCGCCAAAACCAGCTATTGTCCCACAAACCCGGATATTGTCCCGAAAACCGGACATCGTCCCCAAAACCGGATATCACCCCCCCCCCCCAAACCAGAATCTCAACCAGCAATCCCGGATATCATTACCCAAACTCGGATATCATCCCCCAATTGGGCAGCACGGTAGCATTGTGGATAGCACAATTGCTTCATAGCTCCAGGGTCCCAGGTTCGAATCCGGCTTGGGACAGTGTCTGTGCGGAGTCTGCACATCCTCCCCGTGTGTGCGTGGGTTTCCTCCAGGTGCTCCGGTTTCCTCCCACAGTCCAAAGATGTGCAGGTTAGGTGGATTGGCCATAATAAATTGCCGTTAGTGTCCAAAATTGCCCATAGTGGTGGGTCGGTTTACTAGGTTATGGGGATAGGGTGGAGGTGTGGACGTTGGGTAGGGTGCTCTTTCCAAGAGCCGGTGCAGACTCGATAGGCCGAATGGCCTCCTTCTGCACTGCACATTCTATGATAAATCCGGATATCATCCCCGAAACCCGGATGTCTCCCGCCAAAACCGGATACTGTCCCACAAATCCGGATATCGTCCCGAAAACCGGACATCGTCCCCAAAACCGGATATCACCCCCAAACCAGAATATCATCCACCGAACCCGGATATCACCCCCCAAACACGGATATCACCCAAACCCCGGATATCACCCCCCACCCCGCATACCATCCCACAAACCCGGATATCACTCCCAAAGACGGATATATCCCCCAAACCAGGATACCAAACCCTAAACCCGGATATCATCCCCCAAACCGGGATATCGTCCATCAAATCCGGCTATCATCCACCAACCAGGATATCACCTCACAATCCAGTATATCACCCCCCAAAGACGGATATCATCCCACAAATGAGGATATCCCCCAAACTCGGATATCGTCACCCCCAAACTCGGATATCATCCCCCTCAAACACGGATATCACCTTCCCATACCCGGACATCATCCCCCAAATCCGCATATCATCCCCCAAACCCGGATATCAACCCCAAACCCGGATATCATCCCCCAAGCCCGGACATTATCGCATAAACCCGGATATCACTAGCAAACCAAGATATCACCCCCAAACCCGGATCGCAACCTTACACCCGGATATCATCCCCCAAGTGCAGGATATCATCCCCCAAACCCGGATATCACCCCCAAACCAGGCTATCATCCCCCAAACTCGGATATCACCACCGAAACCCAGTTATCAACCCCCAAATCCGCGTCACCCCCAATGCCGGATATCGTCCCCTATATCCGGATGTCTTCCCCCAATCCCGGAAATCACCGCCCAAACAGGGATATCACCCCACAAACTCGGATACCATGCCCGAAATCCGATATCATCCCCCAAAGACGGATATCATCCCCCAAACCCGGATATCTTCCCCCATACCAAGATATCATCCTCTAAACCCCGATATCGTCCCCCAAACCCGGTCATCACCCCCCCCACACGCATATCATCTCACACACCCAGATATGATCCCCCAAACTCGGATTTCACCCCCCCTCGCTACCCGGACATCGTCCCGCAAATTCGGATATCATTCCCAAAGCCTGATAAAACCGCACAAACCTGGACATCATCCCCAAACCCGGGCACCATCCCCAAACCCGGATAACATCTCGAAAACGCGGATATCACCCCCCAAACCCGGATATCATCCTCCAAACCCGTATATCATCCCCCAAACCCGAATGTGTACTCCCAAACCCGGATATCACCCCCAAACACGGAACTCAACCTTACACCCGGATATCATCCCCCAAGTCCAGGATATCAACCCCCAAACCCGGACATCACCCGCAAACCGGGATATCATCCCCCAAATCCGGATATCATCCCCCATACCCAGATATCATCCTCTAACCCCAGATATCATCCCCCAAACACTGACATTATCCCCCAACCGGCAATATCATCCCACACACCTGGATATCATCCCCCAAACCCGGATGTCGTCCCCAAAAACGGATATCAACCCCAAATCCGGGTATGATCCCCCAAACCCGGACATCATCCCATAAACGCGGACATCACCCCCAAACCGGGATATCACCCCCCAAAACCCGGATCTCAACCAGACACCCGGATATCATCCCCCAAGTCCAGGATATCAACCCCCAAACCCGGACATCAGCCCCCAACCGGCAATATCATCCCACACACCTGGATATAATTCCCCAAACCCGGACATGTACTCCCAAACCCGGATATCACCCCCCAAACGCGGATATCATCCACAAACAGGGACATCATCACCAACCCCGGATATCACCGCCCAAACCCGGACATCTTCCCGCAAATTCGGATATCATTCCCAAAGCCTGAAAAAAAACCACATATCCGGATATCATCCCCGCCCCCCCCCCCCAAACTCGTATTTCACCCCCAAACCCGGATATGGTCCCGCAAACCCGGATATCATTCCCCAAACCCGGATATGTACTCCCAAACGCGGATATCACCCCCCAAACCCGGATATCATCAACAAACAGGGGTATCATCCCCCATACCCGGATATCACCGCCCAAACCCGGACATTGTACCGCAAATTCGGATATCATTCACAAAGCCGGATAAAACCCCACAAAACCGGATATCATCCACCAAACTCGAACATTATCCCCAAACTCGGTCACCGTCCCGCAAATTCGGATATCACCCCCAGAGCCGGATATCGTCCCCCCAAACCCGAATATAATTCCGCAAACCCGGATATCACCCCCAAACCAGGATATCATCCCCCAAACTCGGATACCACCGCCAAAACCCAGATATCGACCCCCAAATCCGCGGCACACCCCCAATGCCGGATATCGTCCCCCAAATCCGGATATCTTCCCCCAATCCCGGAAATCACCGCCCAAACACGGATATCATCCCCAAAAAGCCGGATACCATGCCCTAAACCCGCTTTCATCCCCCAAAGACGGATATCGTCCCCCATACCCAGATACCATCTTCTAAACCCAGATATCATCCCACAAACACGGACATCACCCCCACCCCACCCGGATATCATCCCCCAAACCCGGATGTCGTCCCACAAACCCGGATATCATCCCCCAACCCGGATATCATCCCACACACCCGGATATCATCCCCCAAACGGCCAGCACGATAGCACAAGTGGATAGCACTGTGGCTTCACAGCGCCACGGTCCCAGGTTCGATTCCCTGCTGGGGCACTGTCTGTGAGGAGTCTGCACGTTCTGCCCGTGTCTGCGTGGGTTTCCTCTGGGTGCTCCGGTTTCCTCCCACAGTCCAACGACGTGCAGTTTAGGTGGATCGGCCACGATAAATTGCCCTTAATGCCCATAAAGTTTATCAGGGGTTGCTGAGTTACGGGGATAGGGTGGAAGGGAGGGCTTAAGTGGGTCGGTGCAGACTCGATGGACCGAATGGCCTCCTTCTGCACTGTATGTTCTATGTTCTATGTTCTATGTTCATGTTCTATGTTCAACCAGATATCATCCCCCCCCCCCCAAAAAAAAAACGGATATCATCACGCAAACCCTTAAACGCAGAGAGTAGTAAGGGCGTGGAATGCCCTGCCTGCAACATTCGTGGACTCGCCAACGCTAAGGACATTCAAATGGTCATTGGATAGACATATGGACAATAAAGGATAGTGTAGGTGGGCTTTAGAGTGGTTTCACAGCTAGGCGCAACATCGAGGGTCGAAGGGCCTGTACTGCGCTGTAATATTCTATGTTCTATGTTAAACCCGGATTAAAAAACCCAAAATCGATATCGTCCCCCAAATCCTGATATCATCCCCCAAACCCGGACATCATCGCCAAACACGGATATCATCCCCAAACCCGGATATCATCCCCCAAACCCGGATATGACCCCCAAACCCGGATAACATTCCCCCACACCCGGATATCAAACCCCAGGCCCGGTTATCACCCCCCCAAACCTGGGTATCATCCACAAACACGGATATCATCCCCCAAACACGGATATCACTGCCCAAACCCGGACACCGTCTCGCAAAGTCGGATATCCCCCCAAATCCGGATATGATCCCACAACGCCGTCTATCACCCCCCGAAACCCGGATATCACCCCCAATCCAGGCTATCATCCCCCAAACACGGATATCATCCCCCAAACCCTGATATCATTCCAAAATTATTTTTTTTGCTTCTGAATTTCTTGTGACCACTGGGCACTAGGACCCTGGTGGAGCTATGCCCTGTCAATTGCAACATATTAGCTTCAAAATAACTTCCTGATAGCAGCTGTCCGCTGCCGAGTTAACTTCGACTTCATATGAAACTCGGTTTTGTAAAATACAACATTTTAAAACCTACAAACACCAAAGGAAATTCACAAATCCTTATTAAACACACACACATTTACCCACTTTAGATTTAGAAATTCGGGGATAAAGCTTTCTAACTCCTCTATCAGTTGCCGGGTGTGGCATCTGTTGCACCGCTTTTTTTCGGTCTACCGGCATTTCTTTGAGTCCTTGTGAGATTAGATGTCCTAAATATAGCACTCGTTCTTTTCCAATTTTGCGCCTCTTTGAGACTCACTTAAAATCCCGCAGTGTTCAATTCGCTTACCATCACATATAATGCCGCCTGGTGTCCGGACTTGGATTCTGAGGCTATCGGTATATCATCTACATCCTGTAATATTGTATTATTTCATTAAGTCATTCCCCATTATTGTTCCTTCATTATTTTGTTCCCTCATTATTTTTACATACATAAAATCGCAATTGGTATATACTAGTTATTTATTTCCACCAGTGTGGTTTCATAAGGACATAAGAACATAAGAACTAGGAGCAGGAGTAGGCCATCTGGCCCCTCGAGCCTGCTCCGCCACTCAATGAGATCATGGCTGGTCTTTTGTGGACTCAGCTCCACTTTCCGGCCCGAACAACATATCCCGTAATTCCTTTATTCTTCAAAAACGATCTATCTTTATCTGAAAAACATTTAATGAAGGAGCCTCAACTGCATCACTGGGCAAGGAATTCCATAGATTCACAAACCATTGGGTGAAGAAGTTCCTCCTAAACTCAGTCCTAAATCTACTTCCCCTTATTTGAGGCTATGCCCCCTAGTTCTGCTTTCACCCGCCAGTGGAAACAACCTGCCCGCATCTATACTATCTATTGCCTTCATACTTTATATGTTTCTATAAGATCCCCCCTCATCCTTCTAAATTCCAACGAGTACAGTACCAGTCTACTCAACCTCTCCTCGTAATCCAACCCCTTCAGCTCTGGGATTAACCTAGTGAATCTCCTCTACACACCCTCCAGTGCCAGTACGTTCTTTCTCAAGGAAGGAGACCAAAACTGAACACAATCCTCCAGGTGTAGCCTCACTAACACCGTATACAATTGCAGCATAACCGCCCTAGTCTTAAACTCCATCCCTCTAGCAATGAAGGACAACATTCCACTCGCCTTCTTAACCACCTCTTGCACCTGTAAACCAACATTTTGCGGCTCATGCACTAGCACACCCAGGTCTCTCTCTGCACAGCAGCATGTTTTAATATTTTATCATTCAAATAATAATCCCTTTTGCTGTTATTCCTACCAAAATGGATAACCTCACATTTGTCAACATTGTATTCATCTCCCAGACACGAGCCCATTCATTTAACCTACCCAAGTCCCTCTGTAGACTTCCAGTATCCTCTGCACTGTTTGCTTTACCAAAATAAATTGAAAGTATGGTTTCAAATGGCATAATTGAAGTTTGTGGCAGCCAATGGAGCTCACCCATCGTGATTGTGTGCGGACTATAGAAAGGTTATGCAGTTACAAGAACAGACTCTTATTCTATCCCGCGCCTGGAGCACTGCATTGAGAAGGTGGGACAATCAGGTTTTATTTCCAAACTGAATTTACTTAAAGGTTACAACAGGTACATTTATCCGAAAGGGCGAAGGAGATTTCAGCTTTTGTGACTCCAGATGGTATATACCAATTCAAAGTTATTTGGCATGAAAAACGTCCTAGCCACATTTCAACGGTAACTAACAAAATTGATTCAAGATTACCAAATTGTGCGGCTGATTTAGCACAGGGCTAAATCGCTGGCTTTGAAAGCAGACCAATGCAGGCCAGAGGCACAGTTCAATTCCTGTACCATCCTCCCCGAACAGGCGCCGGAATATGGCGACTAGGGGCTTTTCACAGTAACTTCATTTGAAGCCTACTTGTGACAATAAGTCATTTTATTTATTATTTTATTTATTTACATCGATGATCTGGTGATTTTTAGTCAGACATGGAAAGAACATTTAAAACATCTGATGGAGTTACTCGATCGACTTCAGTAGGCGGGGTTAATGGTACACCTACCCAAAAGTGAATTTGGCAAAGCCCAAGTCACGTTCCTTGGCCATACAATCGGACAGATTCGAATGGTGCCACGCGGTGTGAAAACAAATGTTATTGGGGATTTCCAATACCCTTTACACAAAGGGAAATAATGCGATTTCTTGGCATGAGTGGATTGTACCGAAAATTAGTGCGTATTTTAGCAGTGTGGTTGCTCCCTGATGGACTTGCTCAAGAAGCGCAACAAATTCCAGTGGACGCCGGAGTGTCGACAGGCATTTCACGGCCTGAAGGCTGTGTTAACCACTGCTCCTGTGTTGGCTACCCCAAATTATGCACAACAATTCAAAGTGGCTGTCGATGAGAGTGATGCGGGTGTAGGTACTGTGCTGTTGCAAGAAGACAGCGAAGGAATAGAGCGGCCTATTAGATATTTTTCCAAGAATTGAATAATCACCAGAGGATGTATTCAGCGATTGAGAAGGAGACTTTAGCTTGGTGCTAGCTTTGCAACATTTTCACGTTTATGTGACCAGCAATTTGTCTGAAACAATGATATATACTGATCATAATACATTGACGTTTTTGGAGCGATTCCGGCATAACAATGCAAGATTGTTTCGATGGAGTTTATTGTTACAGCCATTTCATTTAAAAATTGTACATGTGGCTGGACGGCAAAACGTGATAGCCGATGCTTTGTCACCAATGTGATGAAGAGCAGCAGGTTCAATGGTGTAAGAAGAACTAAAATGGACTGTATTATTATGAATGATTGCCTGTTTTGCTTTTGTTTTCTAAAAAATGTATATTTATTGTCAGCTTTTCTGAACGTAAAGTGAAAAGGTGAAAAATGAAACCATCTTGAAGTTGAAGATTTATTTTTCTTCTTGGTGGGAGGTGTCATGGGAATGTGCCTTTAAGAAAAGTTGTGTCTTCTCAAATGGGTGCAGTGATGTAATGGTGTGGGTGAAGCTGGGCTGTGGCTCTGAGTTTTACCATTGGTTTACACAGTTGGAAGCTGGATTCAGACAAAGATGGTTCATTTTCTCTCTCTCTCTCTGCATGTTAAAATGTGTCCAGATAACTTGATAATTTAAAAGTGTTAACTGTTTCCTGGAAAGAATTCAAACCTACTGTTTTTGGTAAAAGGGTTTTCCTGGTTTAGTGGATGTTGTTATCGAATTGAAACAGTTGAAAGGGAAGTTATTACGTTTTATATACATAGTGAGTGCAGTAGCTGTGTGGGCTATTTAAGTTTGTAGTTGATAACGATGTTAATTGTGTGTATTTCTAGAAATATTAAATGAAGTTGCAGAATAAACTTTGTGTTTGATCCAAAGTGCTTAAGGCCTATGTTGAATAACCCCTGAAAGGTAGGTCCGTGTGCTCCTCATAACCAAAATTAATAAAAAGTTGTAGGTCAGGTTAATTCCATGATATACTTTTGACTTTTCTAAACCCTGGCCAAAAACACCTGGGAAACGTGTCCCACTCCGGATCACTCCCACATCCGTTTCCGCGACCTCCCATGATCAGAGCCCCTCCTGGGGAACATGTAAACCCCCCCCCCAGGATCAGTTGAAATGAAAAGAAAATGAAATGAAAATCGCTTATTGTCACAAGTAGGATTCAAATGAAGTTACTGTGAAAAGACCGTAGTCGCCACATTCCGGCGCCTGTTTGGGGAGGCTGGTACGGGAATTAAACCGTGCTGTTGGCCTGCATTGGTCTGCTTTCAAAGCCAGCTATTTACATTGTGTGAGACATTTCGGAGATCAGGTACTTCTCCCACCCGTTCAGCTATTAGATCTGGAACTCTAACGCACCTAGAGTTCCAGAATTGTTCCAGAATTGTGCTGATTTGTCGTGGAATACTTCCTTATCAATTGGGAATCAGAAAACCTGTCCAGAGGAGATCTTGGGAAAGCGGTGGAGCGCAATCAGGGGATCCTGAACACAAGCAGCAACCCTAAACATGGCACCCCTCTGCTGCTGCCTTCAACCGTGACCAGCACAGATCATTCCAGAGTATAGGAGCACTGCTTATGATCTGAAACAGGGCAATTCACGGTTGATTTCAACAGGCAAAATGAAGAGCAGATTAAACTGCCATTCTAATAGTGGGATGTAGAACAAGAGGGAAATAAGAGCAAGAACAAAGAAAAGTACAGCACAGGAACAGGCCCTTCGGCCCTCCAAGCCTGTGCCGACCATGCCGCCCGTCTAAACTAAATTCTTCCACACTTCCTGGGTCCGTATCCCTCTATTCCCATCCTATTCATGTATTTGTCAAGATGCCCCTTAAAAGTAACTATAGTCCCTGCTTCCACCACCTCCTCCGGCAGCGAGTTCCAGGCACCCACTACCCTCTGTGTAAAAAGACTTGCCTCGTACATCTACTCTAAACCTTGCCCCTCTCACCTTAAACCTATACCCCCTAGTAATTGACCCCTCTACCCTGGGAAAAAATCTCTGACGATCCAATATAATGGAAATAAGAGCATAAGAACTAGGAACAGGAGTAGGCCATCTGGCCCCTCGAGCCAGCTCCGCCATTCAATGAGATCATGGCTGATCTTTGTGGACTCAGCTCCACTCTTCGGCCCGTACCCCATATCCCCGAATCCCTTTATTCTTTCGCAAGGCAAATATCTTTTTCATAAAAACGTTTAAAGAATGAGCCTCAACTGCTTCACTGGGCAAGGAATTCCAGAGATTCACAACCCTTTGGGTGAAGAGGTTTCTCCTACACTCCGTCCTAAATCCACTTCCCTTTATTTTGAAGCTGTGCCCCCTAGTTCTGCTTTTCTGCTGTGGAAAAAAAACAGCCCGCATCTATCCTATCTATTCCCTTCATAATTTTATATGTTTCAATAAGATCCCCGCGCATCCTTCTAAACTCCAATGAGTACAGTCCCAGTCTACTCAACCTCTCGTCATAATCTAATCCCCTCAACTCTGGGATCAACCTAGTGAATCTCCTCTGCACTCCCTCCAGTGCCAATCTGTCCTTTCTCAGGTAAGGAGACCAAAACTGAACACAATACTCCAGATGTGGCCTCACCAACACCTTATATAATTGCAGCATAACCTCCTTGAACTCCATCCCTCTAGCAATGAAAGACAAAACTCGATTAGCCTTCTTAATCACCTGTTGCACCTGCACACCAACTTTTTGCGACTCGTGCACCAGCACACCCAGGTCCCTCTGCACAGCAGCATGTTTCAACATCTTACCGTTTAAATAATAATCCATTCTGCTGTTATTCCTCCCATAATGGATAGCCTCACACTTGGCAACATTGAGTTCCATCTGCCAGACCCTAGCCCATTCACCTAACCTATCCAAATCCTTCTGCAGACTTCCGGTCCTCTGCACTTTTTTCTTTACCACTCATCTTAGTGTCGTCTGCAAACTTTGCCACATTGCACTTGGTCTCCAACTCCAAAGCATCTATGTAAATTGTGAACAACTGCGGGCCCAACACTGATCCTTGAGGGACCCCACTAGTTACAGGTTGCCAACCAGAGAAACACCCATTTAACCCCACTCTCAGCTTTCTGTTCGTAAACCAATCCTCTACCCATGCTACCACTTTACCCTCAATGCCATGCATCTTTAGTTTATGCAGCAACCTTATGTGTGGCACCTTGTCAAAATCTTTCTGGAAATCCAGATATACCACATCCATTGGCTTCCCCTCTACTGCACTGGTAACGTCCTCAAAAAATTCTACCAAATTAGTCAGACACGACCTACCCTTTATGAACCCATGCGGCGTCTGCCCAATGGGACAATTTCCCTCCAGGTGCCCCGCTATTTCCTCCTTAATGATAGATTCCAGCATTTTCCCTACAACCGAAGTTAAGCTTACCGGCCTCTAATTACCCGCTTTCTGCCGAGATCCTTTTTTAAACAGTGGTGTCACGTTTGCTACTTTGCAATCCTCTGGGACCACCCCAGAGTCTAGTGAATTTTTATAAATTATCACTAGTGTTTTTACAATTTCCCTAGCCACCTCTTTTAACACTCTGGGATGCATCCCATCAGGACCAGGAGGCTTGTCTACCTTTAGCCCCATTAGCTTGCCCAATACTGCCTCCTTAGTGATTACAATCATCTCAAGGTCCTCACCTATCATATCCTTATTTCCATCAGTCACTGGCATGTTATTTGTGTCTTCCACTGTGAAGACTGACCCAAAAAACCTGTTCAGCTCCTTAGCCATTTCCCCGTCTCCTATTATTAAATCTCCCTTCTCATCTTCCAAAGGACCAATATTTACCTCAGCCACTCTTTTTTGTCTTATATATTTGTAGAAGCTTTTACTATCTGCTTTTATATTCTGAGCAAGTTTACTTTCATAGTTTTCCTTACTCTTCTTTATAGCTTTTTTAGTAGCTTTCTGTTGCCCCCTAAAGACTTCCCAGTCCTCTAGTCTCCCACTAATTTTGCCACTTTGTATGTTTTCTCCTTCAATTTGATACTCTCCCTCACCTCCTTATATATACACCGTCGATTTTTCACCTTTCTACCGTCTTTCTTTTTTGTCGGTATGAACCTTTCCTGAACACTGTGAAAGATCGCTCGGAAGGTTCTCCACTGTTCCTCAACTGCTTCACCATGAAGTCTTTGCTCCCAGTCTACCTTAGCTAGTTCTTCTCTCATCCCATTGTAATCGTCTTTGTTTAAGCACAAAACACTAGTGCACGATTTTACCTTGTCATCCTCCAACTGTGTTTTAAATTCCACCATATTGTAGTCGCTCCTTCCAAGAGGATCCCGAACTATGAGATCATTAATCAATCCTGCCTCATTACACAGGACCAGATCTAGGACCGCTTGTTCCCATGTAGGTTACATTACATACTGTTCCAAGAAATTATCCCGGACACATTCTATAAACTCCGCCTCAAGGCTGCCTTTACCAACCTGGTTAAACCAATCGACATGCAGATTAAAATCTCCCATCATAACCTCTGTACCATTTCTACATGCATCCGTTATTTCTTTGCTTATTGCCTGGCCTACCATCCTGTTACTATTTGGTGCCCGAAAGACTACTCCTGTCAGTGACCTTTTCGCCTTACTATTCCTGATTTCCACCCAAATAGATTCAACCTTGTCCTCCATCGCACCAATATCAACCCTTACTATTGCCCGGATGCCATCCTGAAACAACAAAGCTACTTCCAACACATGAGTGCTGCCTCAACCGGGACCTGGGATTCATGTCGCATTACATTCATCCCCCACCATCTGGCCTGCAAAATCCTACCAACTGTCCTGGCTTGATGCAATTCACACCTCTTTAACGTGGGGTTACCCCATCTCTGGATCTGTAAAGATTTAATCACCTGCTAATGGTCGCATTCCTAGCATTGTTTGGCATCTTTGAATTTGTCTATATATGTGTTTCTGGAACATACCTCTTCATTCACCTGAGGAAGGAGCAGCGCTCTGAAAGCTAGTGACATCGAAACAAACCTGTTGGACTTTAACCTGGTGTTGTAAGACTTCGTACTGTGCTCACCCCAGTCCAACGCCGGCATCTCCACATCATCTCAACAAAGCTACACCATCGCCCTTACCGTCCATTCTATCCCTTGGTATAGTCTGATACCCTTGGATATTTAACTCCCAGACGTGACCATCTTTTAGGCTGACTGCTGCCGAGCGAATGGGGAGTTCAGCAAAGATGTTATGGAACCTACACCTCCCAGTGGATCCATCCTCAGCAGCATCCCGTATCAGCCTCCCCGAGCAGGCTCCGGAATGTGGCGACAAGGAGCTTTTCACAGTAACTTCATTGGATGCCTACTTGTGACAATAAGCGATTTTCATTTTTATTTTTCATTTTCAAATCGGTTAGTGAATTATTGGAAGTTCAAAGCGATCGTTGTTTCACCCGGACGTGGAGTTTTAAACCTTGAAAAATGCAATGGCGGGCGGGATATGCACAATGTTCACATAGCCGAGCTTGCACAGGATGATACTGAGCTCCAGGTGTTGGATGTGGATGAAGAGTGGACAGGGGAACTGAATGGGAGTCAGGAAGGCAAAGGGAGGGTATGCTGGTGAACTTGGCTGTGCTTGATCCAGATGGAGGAGGTTGAGTCATTGAGTGGGAAAGCTGCCGGTCTTGAGGTGAAGGACGAATAGAACTTTATCATAGTTCTGGCAGCGAATGGAAGGAATTAAACCTGTAAAAATGGAAAGCCGGGTGCACAGGCGTGGGAGTTGTCATTCATAGATCAGTGAATGGCGCTGAAAGGATTTTTGAATTATTATTATCCATTCAGAGCATATCCGAGTCGCTGGATATCGGATAGTCAAACCTATCGTTAAATATCCTTCAGAAGATGACGATCTGATGCTTTCTTGAAGGGAAGAAATGTCAGAAAGGCTGGTGTGAATGGCACCCTCAGAACAGGTGGGAGGGAGGTTGGGGAATGGGAGATATTGGACAGAGTCTTTGCTGATAGCTGGGAGCGTGGAAGGATAATCATTGGAGGTGCTGGTGTGACTGAGCTTATGAGAGTAGTTGGTGAGCAGGCACTTTTCTGAAATGAAGGAAAGGATATTGAGGAAGGGAATGAAAGTGTGAGAGGAGGGATGTGTGAAACGGAAGTTTGGTTGGAATTTTTCTGCTAAGTTGAATAAATGTTGGAGTTCAAAGCAAATGAAGGATGTGGCACAAAACTGTCATCACTTTCCCAAAGACAAATGAGAACTGGTTAATTGAGGTTGATTGCAACAAAGGTATGTCGACGTTTTTCCAACACAAGGCAGCATAGTTATCTCACAGGGAGACAGTTGAAGCCATGCAATTGGAGTGTGGATTATAGCACTGTTTACACTCTGGTCAACATTTACATTACACAACCAGTTCCTTAAATATGGAATAGGACCAGGTTCCTGCGATTTCTCAGACCAGAGCCACTGAGAACGGAGGTACTCTAGTGGGAATGGTGAGTGTGTGAAACTGAACTGAACAATTAGAAATGGATTAGTCAGAAAGTCCCGGGAGGAGATGATGGACGGAAACTGGTGGAGACAGTGCCTGCTGGTATCTGCATGCAAATGACACCTGGCTGTAATTCAGAACAGGAAGGGTGAGGCAGACAGAAATGGAAATGGCCTTCTGGGCCAGAGCTATGAGTTCTGAAGAAGACCAGTTGTCTTTGGGACAGCTATGGCAGAATGAAATATCAATGATCTAAATTTCGTGTCATTCAAAATATAATGGACAAATATGGAGAGGGGCTGGTTTAGCACAGTGGGCCATGAAAGCTAGCTTGTAATGCAGAACAAGACCAGCAGCACGGGTTCAATTTGCATTCCAGCCTCCCCGAACAGGGGCCGGAATGTGGTGACTAGGGGCTATTTCCGGAATCCACACCGCCGTCCCCGTCCATTCCGGAATCCACACCGCCGTCCCCGTCCATTCCGGAATCCACACCGCCCTCCCCGCTCCTTTCCGGAATCCACACCGCCCTGCCCGCTCCTTTCCGGAGGCACACCGCCCTCCCCACTCCTTTCCGGAATCCACACCGCCCTCCCAGCTCCTTTCCGGAATCCACACCACTCTCCCCGCTCCATTCCCGAATCCACACCGCCCTCCCAGCTCCTTTCCGGAATCCACACCGCCCTCCCAGCTCATTTCCGGAATCCACACCACTCTCCCCGCTCCATTCCGGAATCCACACCGCCCTCCCCACTCCTTTCCGGAATCCACACCGCCCTCCCAGCTCCTTTCCGGAATCCACACCACTCTCCCCGCTCCATTCCGGAATCCACACCGCCCTCCCAGCTCCTTTCCGGAATCCACAACGCCCTCACTGCTCCTTTCCGAAATCCACACCGCCCTCCACGCTCCATTCTGGAATCCACACCACTCTCCCCGCTCCTTTCCGGAATCCACACCACCCTCCCTGCTCCTTTCCGGAATCCACACCGCCCTCCCCGCTCCTTTCCGGAATCCACACCGCCCTCTTCGCTCCTTTCCGGAATCCACACCACTCTCCACGCACCTTTCTGGAATCCACACCGCCCTCCCCTCTCCTTTCCGGAATCCACACCGCACTCACCGCTCCTTTCCTGAATCTACACCGCCCTCCCCGCTCCTTTCCGGAACCACACCGCCCTTCCCGCTCCTTTCCGGAGCCACACCGCATCCCCGCTCCTTTCCGGAATCCACACCGCCCTCCCCGCCCCTTTACGGAATACACACCACTCTCCCCGCTCCTTTCCGGAATCCACACCGCCCTCCCCGCTCCTTTCCGGAATCCACACCGCCCTCCCCGCTCCTTTCCGGAATCCACACCGCCCTCCCCGCTACTTTCCGGAATCCACACCACTCTCCCCGCTTCGTTCCGGAATCAACACCGCCCTCACCACTCCTTTCCGGAATCCACACCGCCCTCCCTGCTCCTTTCCGGAGCCACACCGCACTCCCCGCTCCTTTCCAGAATCCACAGCGCCCTCCCCGCTCACTTCCGGAATCCACACCGCCCTCCCCACTCCTTTCCGGAAACACACCCATCTCCCCGCTCCTTTCCGGAGCGACACCGCCCTCCCCGCTCCTTTCCGCAATCCACACCGCCCTCACCGCCCCTTTCCGGAATCCACACCGACCTCCCCGCTCCTTTCCGGAATCCACACCGCCCTCCCCGCTCCTTTCCGCAATCCACACCGCCCTCACCGCTCCTTTCCGGAATCCACACCGACCTCCCCGCTCCTTTCCGGAGACACACCGCCCTCCCCGCTCCTTTCCGGAGCGACACCGCCCTCCCCGCTCCTTTCCGCAATCCACACCGCCCTCACCGCTCCTTTCCGGAATCCACACCGACCTCCCCGCTCCTTTCCTGAATCTACACCGCCCTCCCCGCTCCTTTCCGGAACCACACCGCCCTTCCCGCTCCTTTCCGCAATCCACACCGCCCTCACCGCCCCTTTCCGGAATCCACACCGACCTCCCCGCTCCTTTCCGGAATCCACACCGCCCTCCCCGCTCCTTTCCGCAATCCACACCGCCCTCACCGCTCCTTTCCGGAATCCACACCGACCTCCCCGCTCCTTTCCGGAGCCACACCGCCCTCCCCGCTCCTTTCCGGAGCGACACCGCCCTCCCCGCTCCTTTCCGCCATCCACACCGCCCTCACCGCTCCTTTCCGGAATCCACACCGACCTCCCCGCTCCTTTCCGGAGCCACACCGCCCTCCCCGCTCCTTTCCGGAGCCACACCGACCTCTCCGCCCCTTTCCAGAATCCACACCGCCCTCCCCGCCCCTTTCCTGAATCCACACCGCCCTCCCCGCTCCTTTCCTGAATCCACACCGCCCTCCCCGCTGCTTTCCGGAACCACAACGCCCTCCCCGCTCCTTTACGGAGCCACACCGCCCTCCCCTCTCCTTTCCGGAATCCACACCGACCTCCCCGCTCCTTTCCGGAGCCACATTGCCCTCCCCGCTCCTTTCCGGTATCCACACCGCCCTGTCTGCTCCTTTCCGGAGCCACACCGCCATCCCTGCATATTTCCCGGTGCCAGACTGCCCTCCAGGCACCCGTGCCATAGGTCCTCAACAATCAACAGTCTATTTAACTAGTGCACTACAATTAACAGTCTATTTAACTGTGCACTGCAATCAACAGTCTATTTAAACAGTCCTCAACAATCAACAGTCTATTTAAATAGTGCACTACAATTAACAGTCTATTTAAACTGTGCACTGCAATCAACAGTCTATTTAAACAGTCCTCAACAATCAACAGTCTATTTAAATAGTGCACTAAAATCAACAGTCTATTTAAACAGTGCCCTCCAATCAATGCAGTCTACTAAAACGGTGCCCTACAGGAAGCAGTGTATATTTAAACAGTGACCTACAGTAAGCAAAACCTATTTAAATAGTGCTCTACAGTCAACGGTCTATTTAAACAGTGATGTGGAGATGCCGGCGTTGGACTGGGGTGAGCACAGTACGAAGTCTGACAACACCAGGTTAAAGCCCAACAGGTTTGTTTCGATGTCACTAGCTTTCGGAGCGCTGCTACTTCCTTAGGTGAATGAAGAGGTCTGTTCCAGAAACACATATATAGACAGATTCAAAGATGCCAAACAATGCTTGGAATGCGACCATTAGCAGGTGATTAAATCTTTACGGATCCAGAGATGGGGTAACCCCAGGTTAAAGAGGTGTGAATTGTGACAAGCCAGGACAGTTGGTAGGATTTCGCAAACCCAGGCCAGATGGTGGGGGATGAATGTAATGCAACATGAATCCCAGGTCCCGGTTGAGGCTGCACTCATCTGTGTGGAACTTGGCTGTAAGTTTCTGCTCGGCGAATCTGCGTTATCGCGGGTCCTGAAGGCCGCTTTGGAGAACGCTTACCCAGAGATCATAGGCTGAATGCCCTTGACTGCTGAAGTGTTCCCCGACTGGAAGGGAACATTCCTGCCTGGTGATTGTTGCGCGATCTCCGTTCATTCATGAATGAAAGAGCAGAAACTTATAGCCAAGTTCCGTACACATGAGTGCGGCCTCAACCGGGACCTGAGATTCATGTCGCATTACACTCATCCCCCACCATCTGGCCTGCGAAATCCTACCAACTGTCCTGGCTTGACACAATTCACACCTCTTTAACCTGGGGTTGCCCCATCTCTGGATCTGTAAAGATTTAATCACCTGCTAATGGTCGCATTCCTAACATTGTCTGGCATCTTTGAATCTGGCTATATATGTGTTTCTGGAACATACCTCTTCATTCACCTGAGGAAGGAGCAGCGCTCCGAAAGCTAGTGGCATCGAAACAAACCTGTTGGACTTTAACCTGGTGTTGTAAGACTTCGTACTGTATTTAAACAGTGCCCTACATAGAACATAGAATATGCAGTGCAGAAGGCTACAAAGTGAAGCCGAACAGTATCTCCGGCAGCAGCCCTGCCCTGCCCGATGAACTCAGTGAATTCTATGCTCGGTTCGAGCAGGAAACCCACAATCCGCTCTCAAGTGCCGCAGCAGCCCATAATTCACCCATACCCACCATCACCGCTTCCAAAGTCAGATTGGCCTTCCAAAAAGTGAACCCTCGGAAGGCCACGAGTCCGGCTGGGATAACTGATCGTGCAATAAGAGCCTGTGAGAACCAGCTGGCAGTTGTGTTCGTGGACATCTTGAACCAGTTCCTACCCCGCTCCGAGGTCCTGACCTGTTTCAAGAAGACCACCATCATACCAGTGCCAAAGAAAAAACAAGCAACGTGCCTCAATACTACCCTGTCTCCAGTCGTAATGAAGTGCTTCGAGTGGTTGGTCATGAAATGCATCACCTCCATACTCCCAGATTGCCTTGATCCACTGCAACTCTCATACCGCCACAACCAGTCCACAGCAGACGCCATTTCCCTGGCGATACACTCATCCCTAGAGCATCACGACAACAAGGATCCTACATCTGACTACGGTTTATTGACTACTGTCAGCATCATCGGGGCCGAGGTGGAGATGGTTAGCAGTTTCAAATTCCTAGGGGTGCACATCTCCAAAAATATAGCTTGGTCCACCCACGTCGACGCTACCACCAAGAAAGCACAACAGCGCCTAAATTTCCTCAGGAATTTAAGGAAATTTAGCATGTCCACATTAACTCTTACGAACTTTTACAGAACCACCACAGAAAGCATCAGATCTGGCTGGATCACAGCCTGGTATGGCAACTGCTCTGTCCAAGACCCCAATAAACTTCAGAGAGTCGTGAACACAAGCCCAGTCCCTCACACGAACCTGCATCTCATCCATGGGCTCCATCTGCACCGTCCGTTGCCTGGGGACAGCGGGCAGCATAATCAAAGACCTCTTCCGCCCGGCTTTCTCCTTCCAGCAGGCAGGAGATACAAAGGTCTGAGAACACGCACGAAAAGACTCAAAACAGCTTCTTCTCCGCTGTTATCATACTCCTAAACGACCCTGATAGGGACTGACCACATTGATACTACATGCTTCACCCGATCTCGATGTTATCTAGGGACATTGTGTATCTTGTGTTGCCCTATTATGTTTTTTCTTTTGTTTCCTTTTCTTTTCATGTACTTAATGATCCGTTGAGCTGCTTGCAGGAAAATACTTTTCACTGTACCGTGGTTCACGTGAAAATAAACAAATCCAATCCAAGATGCATCCGAGAGTGTTGAGAGAGAGGTAAGGGGGCATATTGTGCAGCAGTTGACAGAAAATTTTCAGGCCTTTCTGAACGCAGAATTAGTCCTGGGGCACTGGATGATTTCAAATGTCACGTCATGTTTTAAGAAAGGGGAAAGCAAACCCAGGAAACTACAGACCTGTCACCTTGATATCAGTCGTGGTAAAACTGATGAATGATGCGATAATATGGGATGAGATAAATATACACTTAGAGAAAATAAGTTAATACGAGACAGTCAACATGGCTTTGTCAAGGAGAAAACAAAGAACAATAAAGCTTAGGATAAGGCCATTCGGTCGTTCCACTCCTGTACCAGTCATGATACGAACCTCGGCCAAAACCCTCAGCAAGTCCTCGTGCCGTCTCCCTCTATACCCATCCTGTCCATGAATTTGTCGAGATGCCTTGTGAACGCCGGTAATACAAAGAAAAGAACAAAGACAACTACAGCACAGGAACAGGCCGTTCGGCCGATCCAGATCCTTTCTCTAAATCTGTGGCTTATTTTCCAAGGATCAACTTCCCTCTGTTCCCCACCCGTTCATATATCTGTCAAGATGCATCTTAAATTATGCTATCGTGACCGCCTCTACCACCTCCGCTGGCAAAGCGTTCCAGGCACCCGCCACCCTCTGCGTAAAAAAGTTTCCACGCACATCTCCCTTTAACTTTCCACCTCTCACCTTGAAATCGTGACCCCCTTGTAATGACACCCCCACTCTTGGAAAAACGCTTGTTGCTATCCACCCTGTCCATACCTCGCATAATTTTATAGATCTCAATCAGGTCCCCCCCTCAACGTCCGTCTTTCCAACGAAAACAATGCTAATCTACTCAACCCTTCTTCATAGCTAGCACCCTCCTTACCAGGCAACATCCTGGTGAAACCTCTCTGCACCCTCTCTAAAGCATCCACATCCTTCTGGTAATGTGGTGACCAGAACTGCAAGCAGTATTCGAAATGTGTCCTAACCGAAGTCCTATACAACTGTAACATGACCTGCCGACTCTTGTACTCAATACCCCGGCCGGTGAAGGCAAGCATGCTGTATGCCTTCCTGACCACCCTATCGAACTGCGTTGCCACCTTCAGTGTACAATGGGCCTGAACCCCCAGATCTCTCTGTACATCAATTTTCCCCAGGACTCTTCCATTGACCGTATAGTCCGCTCATGAATTCGATCTTCCAAAATGCATCACCTCGTATTTGCCTGGATTGAACTCCATCTGCCATTTCTCTGCTCAACTCTCCACTCTATCTGTATTTTGCTGTATTCTCTGACAGTCCCCCTCGCTATCTGCAACTCCACCAATCTTAGTATCATCTGAAAACTTGCTAATCAGACCACCTATATCTTCGTCCAGATCATTTATGTATATCACAAACAACAGTGGTCCGAGCACGGATCCCTGTGGAACACCACCATCAGACCATAAGACCATAAGACATAGGAGCGGAAGTAAGGCCATTCGGCCCATCGAGTCCACTCCATCATTCAATCATGGCTGATTTCAACTCCATTTACCCGCTCTCTCTCCATCGCCCTGAATTCCTCGAGAAATCAAGAATTTATCAACTTCTGTCTTAAAGACACTCAACGTCCCGGCCTCCACCGCCCTCTGTGGCAATGAATTCCACAGACCCACCACTCTCTGGCTGAAGAAATTTCTCCTCATCTCTGTTCGAAAGTTTTATTCTAACGCTGTGCCCCCGGGTCCTAGTCTCCCCTGCTAATGTAAACAACTTCCCTACATCCACCCTATCTAAGCCATTCATTATATTGTAAGTGTCTATTAGATCTCCCCTCAACCTCCTAAACTCCAATGAATATAACCACAGAATCCTGAGCCGTTCATCTTATGTTAGGCCTACCATTCCTGGGATCATCCGTGTGAATCTCCGCTGGACCCGCTCCAGTGCCAGTATGTCCTTCCTGAGGTGTGGGGCCCAAAATTGCACACAGTAACCTAAATGGGGTCTAACTAATGCTTTATAAAGCTTCAGAAGTACCTCCCTGTTTTTATATTCCGAGGCTCTTGAGATAAATGACAACATTGCATTTGACCACGAGTCACTCTTCTCCATTTTGAGACACTCCCTTCCACCACTACTCTCTGTCTCCTGTTGCGCAGCCAGTTCTTTATCCATCTACCTAGTACACCCTGAATTCCATGCAACTTCACTTTTTCCATCAACCTGCCATGGGAATCTTTATCAAACGCCTTACTGAAGTCGATGTATATGACACCTACAGACCTTCCCTCATCAATTAACTTTGTCACTCCTCAAACAATTGTATTATGTTTGTAAAACATGACCTTCCCTGCACAAAACCATGCTGCCTATCACTGATACGTCTATTTTCTTCCAAATATGAATAGATCCTATCTTTCAGTATCTACTCCAACAGTTTGCCTACCACTGACGTCAAGCTCACAGGTTTATAATTCCCTGGATTATCCCTGATACCCTTCTTAAACAAAGGGACAACATTAGTAATTATCCAGTGTACCGGGACCTCACCCGAGTTCAAGGATGCTGCAAACATATCTGTTAAGGCACCAGCTATTTCTTCCCTCGCTTCCCTCAGTAACCTGGGATAGATCCCATCCGGACCTGGAGACTTGTCCACCTTAATGCCTTTTAGAATACCCAAAACGTCCACCTTCCTTATGCCGACTGACCTAGAGTATTTAAACATCCATCCTTAGCCTCAACATCCGTCATGTCCCTCTCCTTGGTGAATACCGATGCAAAGAACTCATTAAGAATTTCACCCATTTCCTCAGAAGATGCATGAATTCCCTCTTTTGTCTTTGAGTGGGCCAACCCTTTCTCTAGTTTCCCTCTTGCTCCTTATATACGAATAAAAGGCTTTGGGGAATTTCATTAACCCTGCTCGCCAAAGATATTTCATGACCCCTTTTCGCCCGCTTTATTGCGTGTTTGAGATCTGTCCTACTTTCCCGATATTCCTCCAAAAGTTATCAGTTTTAAGTCGCTTAGATCTTATGTATGCTTTGTTTTTCATCTTAGCTAGTCTCACAATTCCACCCGTCATCCATGGTTCCCTAATCTTGCCATTTATATCCCTCATTTTCACAGGGACATGTCTGTCCTGCACTCTAATCAACCTTTCCTTAAAAGACTCCCATGTTTCAAATGTGGATTTACCCTTAAACAACTGCTCCCAATCCACATACCCTAGCTCCTGGCGAATTTTCTTATACTTGGCCTTTCCCCAATTTAGCACTCTTCCTTTCGGGCGACTCTCGTCTTTGTCCACGTGTATTCTAAAACTTACGGAAATGTGATCGCTTTTCCCAAAGTAATCACCGACTGAAAATTCAACCATCTGGCCAGGATCATTCCCCAATACCAGGACAAGTATGGCCTCTTCCCGAGTTGGAATATTTACATACTGCTCTAAAAAAAAACTCTCCTGGATGCTCCTTACAAATTCTGCTCCATCGACGCCTCCAACACTACATGCGTCCCATTCAATGTTGGGGAAGTTAAAATCTCCCATCACGACCACCCCATTGCTCCTACAATTTTCTGTAATCTGTCTACATATTTGTACCTCTACTTCACGCTCGCTTTTGGGAGGCCTGCAGTAAAGTCCCAACAATGTTACTGCACCCTTCCTATTTCTTAGCTCTTGGTCCGTGGTGACTGACGTCAACACTCTGCAATCCGGTGCCTGCCCACCAATCTATCCATGCACCTCATAATTTTGTAGAAAGCTATCAGGTCACCCCTCAATGTCCGTCGTTCTAATGAAAATAGTCCGAGTCTATTCAACCTCTCCGCATAACTAACAGCCTCCTTACCAGGCAAACTCCTGATAAACTTCCTCTGCAGCCTCCCTAAACTCTCCACGTCCTTCAGGTAGAGTGGAGACCAGAATTGTGCGCAATCGTCAAAGTGCGGCATTACCAAATATCGATACAACTGTAACATGACTTGCCAGTTTTAAGACTCGATGCCTAGTCCAATGAAGGCAAGCATTCCGTATGATTTATTGACTACCTTGTCTACTTGTGTTGCCAGTTTCAAAAAACTGTGGATATGTACGCCCAGATCTTTCTGACTTTCCAGATTCCCAAGAGTTTTGCCATTTACGGTATCATAGATTATCATAGAATTTACAGTCCAGAAGGAGGCCATTCGGCCCATCGACTCTGCACCGGCTCTTGGAAAGAGCATCCCACCCAAAGTGAACACATCTACCCTATCCCCATAATCCAGTAACCCCACCCAATACTAAGGGCAATTTTGGACACTAAGGGCAATTTATCATGGCCAATTTCCCCTCTTTGTTTTACCTATCAAAATGCTTTACTTTACATTTGTCTGGATTAACCTCCATTTGTCGTTCATCTGCCTCCGACCTATATATGCCCGGCTGTATCATCTGACAAACCTCAATACTAACTTCCTCTCCGCCAACCTTGGTGTCATATGCAAACTTGCCAATCAGACCATCTCCCTTTTCCTCCAAAGCGTTTGTGTATACGACAAACAGAGGCCCCAGCGCAGACACCTATGGGACACCACTGATCACAAACTTCCATTCAGAAAAATACCCTTCAATTGCTACCCTTTGCCTTCTGTGACCGATCCAGTTCTGTATCCATCTTGCCACCTCGCCTCTGATCCCGGGTGACTTCACCTTTTTTCCAGTCTGCCGCGAGGTACCTTTCAAATGCTTTACTGAAGACCATGAAAACAACATCCTCTGTCCTCCCCTCATCAGTTATCTGTGTCACCTTCTCAAAAATTCGATCAACTCAGTGAGGCACGACCGACCCTTCTCAGCACCATTAAAACAGATAGGTCAATTTGTTTCCAATCAACTGTGGCTTAAAAGAATATGTCCGATGTTGATTTAACCTCCAATAGCCGCCCCCAATCCAAATTCTTCAATTCCTGTCTAATGATATCGTTATTCGCCTTTCCCCAATTTGGCACCTTAACGTGTGCGTTATCCTCAACCCCGTCCCAAAGTACCCTAAAACGTAAGGACTTGTGATCACTACTCCCAAAATGTTCCCCTACTGAAATCACAACCACTTGTCCGGGCTCATTCCCCAACACCAGGTTCAATACTGGCCCTTACCTAGTAGCACTATCTATATATTGCACCAAGAAGCCTCCCTGGATACACCTTGCAAACTCTGCTCAATCCAGGTCTGGCAGATTTAATTGAGTTATTTCGCAAGGTGAGGTAGGCAGTGGATGAAGGTCGTGCCGTGGATGTTGAATATTTCAAATTTCACAAGGCATTTAATACAGTGCCACATGGCAATTTGGTTAGAAAATGTAAACTGTTTGTGATTGATGTGTCCTCTGCAGCATGGATTACAAGTTGGCTAAGAGATAGGAAACAGAGGAGAGTTATACTGAGGCATTTCTCAGTCTGGAGACGAACTGAAAGTGGTGTTGCTCAGGACTCAGTGTTGGGACTTGTTTTTTTCTGATTCATATAAGTGATTTAAAAGTGGGTATTGCGGTCTAAATATCTGAATGTGTAGATTATACTAAACTAGGGAGAATAGTGAATTGTGAGGCTGACACTGAGCGACTTCAGCAGATCTTGTCTAGTTGGCCAAATTTGCAGACACCTGGCATATGAACTTCAATGCAGCGAAATGTGAGTTAATGCATTTCTGTACAAGAAACATGGGGAGAGAATATAGGGTTAATGATACATATTTGAGGGCAGTACAGGAGCAGAGAGTCCTCGTGGTCCAAGTGCCTAATTTTCTAAAAATGGCCTGGCAAGTGGAAATAGTTGTTAAGAAGACTTGTAGCATCGTTAAAGCAAGGACGTGATGGTGGACTTCTGAAAATCATTGGTCAGACCACATTTGGCGTTTTCTGCTCAGTTCTGGGCATCATATTTAAGGAAGGATGTTCAAGCCCTGTGGAGAATCCAAAGGAGATTCAGTAGAATGTTTCCAGGAATGGGGAATTTTGGATACAAGGAAAGTTTGAAGAAATTGGACTTATTCTCCTTGGGATAGAGGAAATGAAGAGTCAAACTTATTTTGGTGCTTAATATTATGTTTCCACTAGTTGGTCTGTCAGTGACTAGGGGTCACTATTTCAAGATGGTCAGCAAGAGAGCTAGGAGTGAAATGAAGACAAACGTCTTCACCTAGTTTGGGTTTAACATGCGCAGCATGGGAGAGTGGTGGTGATGGATTCAACAGGGGACTTCAAAAGGGAGCTGAATATGTATTTGAACGTGATTAATTTAGAGGGATTCGGAGAAAGCTCTGGGAAATTGGTCCAGCTCTTGTGTTGCTCTTTTAGGAACCGCTGCGAACACAATGGGCCGAAAGTGCTGCAAATAACACACTAAAAAGCACGGGATTGCGGGTAGTGTTTTGAGATAGATACACGGCTGGTTAGCAAACAGCAAGCAAAAAGATTGAACAAATGGGATTTTTCCTGATTGGCAGCCAGTTGTTATCGACGGAATGTGTGATAGGACGCCAACTGCTCAACTTGCTTCTAATGATTTGGATTAGGATACTCGATGTATTATCTCCAAATTTACAGATGTTACAACGTCGGGTGGGAGGGTGACTATGTGGAGAATGCAGATATTCTTCAGTGCGATTTGGGCAGGTTGAGTGAATGGGATCCTGCATGGTAGATCAGTGCAGATAGATAATGCTTGCAGCATGAAAACAGGCCCATTTTCCCAGCCGACCCATGCCGTCCAGTTTCTATGAATAAGCTAGTCCCATTTGCCTATATTTGACTCATGTCCCGCTATACGTACCGTGCCCACTTAACGGTCTAACTGCTTATTAAAGGACAAAATTAAGCCGCCTCTAGCAGCCCTTTCCAGATGCTCACCACCCTCTGTGTGAAGAAAGTTCTCCTCTGGTCTCTCTTGTATCTCTCTGTTCTCACCTTAAACCTATGCCCTCTAGTTCTAGACTCCACTACCTTTGGGAAAAGATGTCGACTATCTACCTCATCGATGCTCCTCATTCTTTTATAGACATTTATAAGACCACCCACAGCCTCCTACGCCCAAGGGAAAATAGTCTCAACCTATCCAGCCTCTCCATAACTCTGACCATCAAGTCCTGGTGGAATGCTCGTAAACCTAGTCTGCACTCTGTCTAGTTTAACAATACATTTCCTATAATAGCGTTAGCAGAACTGAACACAGTATTCCATGTGCCGTCTTCTCAATGTCTTGTACATCTTCAACAAGACATCCCAACTCCTGTATTCAATACTCTGACCAATGAAACCTATCATGCTGAATGCCTTCTCCACCGCCCTGTCCACTTGCGACTCCATGTGCAAGGAGCTATGAAACTGGAGGCCAAGATCTTTTTATTCTGTAAGTCTCGCCAACCTCGTACCATTAACTGAGTAGCTCCTTCCCTGATTCGATCTGCCAAAATGCATCGTCTCACATTTATACAAATTAAAATCCATCTGCCACTCATCGGCCCATTGGCCCAATTGTCCAAGATCCTGTTGCAATCTTGTATTACCTTGTTCACTATCCACTATGCCACCAATCTTGGTGCCATCTGCAAACTTACTAATCATGCCCCCTACATTCTCATCCAAATCATTAATATATATCACAGTTCTTTACGCAAAGAGTGGTGAGGCCGTGGAATGCCCTACAGTAGTGAACGCAACAGTAGTGAACTCGCCAACATTGAGGGCATTTAAACGTCTATTGGATAAGCATATGGATGATAACGGCATAATGTAGGTTAGATGGCTTTTATTTCGCTGCAACATCGTGGGCCGAAGGGACTGTACTGCGCTGTATCGTTCTATGGTCTATGTTCTATGTTCTATAACAGTGGGGCCAGCACCGATCCCTGAGGCACATCGCAGGTCACAGACCTCCATTTTGAAAAACAATATTCCACCACCACCCTTTGACTTCCGTCGCCAAGCCATTTGTGTATCTAATTGGTTCCCTCGCCCTGGATCCCGCGAGATTTAAGCTTTTGCAGCAAGCTGCCATGCGGTACCGTGTCAACGGCCTAGCTAAAGTCCATGCATACAACGTGGACCTCATTCCTCTCATCTACCTTCTTGGTTACACCTTCAAAATATTCAATCAAATTCGTGAAACATGAATTTTCCCTAACACAGCAATGCGTTCTTCTCCCAATTAGCCCTTGCCTGTCTAAATTCCTGTAGATCCTGTCCCTCAGAATACCTTCTAAAAATTTACCGACTTTAGAAGTAAGTTGTGGAAATTAATGTATAATGTTGAAAAGTGGATAGTAAATATTGGAAGGCAGATTACTATCTGAGTGAATGTAAATTGAGAGAAGCGGATACTCAGCAAGACATTGGCGTCCTCGTGCATCAGTCGCTGATAGTAAGTGCGCAGGTAAAGCAGGCAGTAAGGAACTCAAAGGGTATGTTGCCCGTCATAGCGAGAGGCATTGCGGACAGCAATAGCGATGTTTTGCTGCAATTTTATGGGGCATTGGTAAGGCCACACCCGCAGTATTGTGTTAAGTTTTAGTGTCCTTCTCTGAGGAAGGTTGGTCCTGCTGTGCAGGGAGTATAGCGAAATTGTACCAGGCTGATTCCTGGGTTGGCGGGACAGTCATATGTGCAGAAATTATTTCGGTTAGTATTCTGCTGAAATTATTTCGGTTAGTATTCTGCTGAAAATAGATTCTGTATGGACTGTGCCCTATAGTAAACAGTGTTTATGTAAACAATATACTGCTGGAAACAGATTATATATACAGTAAACATTGTTTACTGTAGAGCACTGTTTATATAGAATCGATTTCCAGCAGTATACCGTTTACATAAACACTGTTTACTGTAGAGCACCGTTTATATAGAATCTGTTTCCAGCAGTATATTGTTTACATAAACACTGTTTACAGTAGGGCACCGTTTATACAGAATCTGTTTCCAGTTGGATACCGTTTACATAAACACAGTTTACTGTAGGGCGTTTATATAGAATCTGCTTCCAGCTGTATACTGTTTACATAAACAGTGTTTACTGTAGAGCACCGATTATATAGAATCCGTTTCCAGCAGTATACCGTTTACATAAATACTGTTTACTGTACAGCACCGTTTATATAGAACCAGTATCCAGCAGTATACCTGTTACAGAAACACTGTTTACTGTAGAGAACCGGTTTTATAGAATCAGTTTCCTGCAGTATACTGGTTACATAGAAACTGTTTAATGTAGGGATCCGTTTATATAGAATCTGTTTCCAGCAGTATGCCGTTTACATAAACACTGTATATTGTAGGGCACCAATTATATAGAATCTGTTTCCAGCAGTGTACTGTTTACTTAAACGTTGTTTACTGTAGGGCATCGTTTATATAGAATCTCTTTCCAGCAGTATATTGTTTACATAAACACTGTTTACTGTAGGCCACCGTTTATATAGACTCTGTTTACAGCAGTATACCGTTTACATAAACAGTGTTTACTGTAGGGCACCGTTGAGATATAATCTGTTTCCAGCTGTATATTGTTTACATGAACACTGTTTACTGTAGGGCACCGTTGATACAGAATCTGTTTTCAGCAGTATACTGTGTACATAAACACTGTTTACTGTAGAGCACCGTTTATCTAGAATCTGTTTCCAGCAGTAAAATGTTTAAATAAACACTGTTTACTGTCGGGCACCGTTTATATATAATCAGTTTCCAGCAGTATACTGTTTACATAAAAACTGTTTACTGAAGGGCACCGTTTATATAGACTCTGTTTACAGCAGTATACGGTTTACACAAACACTGTTTACTGTAGGGCACCATTTATATATAATCTGTTTCCAGCAGTATACCGTTTACATAAACAGTGTTTACTGTAGGGCACAGTCCATACAGAATCTATTTTCAGCAGAATACTGAGTACATAAACACTGTTTACTGTAGAGCACCGTTTATATAGAATCTGTTTCCAGCAGTATACCGTTTACATAAACAGTGTTTACTGTAGGGCACCGTTTATATAGAATCTGTTTCCAGCAGTATACTGTTTACATAAACACTGTTTACTGTAGGGCACAGTTTATATAGAATCTGTTTCCAGCAGTATACTGTTTACATAAACACTGTTTACTGTCGAGCACCGTTTATATAGAATCTGTTTCCAGCAGCTTATTGTTTACATAAACACTGTTTACTGTAGGGCACCGTTTATATAGAATCTGTTTCCAGCAGTATACCGTTTACATAAACAGTTTTTACTGTAGGGCACCGTTTATATAGAATCTGTTTCCAGTAGTATATTGTTTACATAAACACTGTTTACTGTAGGCCACCGTTTATATAGATCTGTTTGCAGCAGTATACCGTTTACATAAACAGTTTTTATTTTAGGGCACAGTTTATATAGAATCTGTTTCTAGCAGTATACTGTTTACATAAACACTGTTTACTGTCGAGCACCGTTTATATATAATCTGTTTCCAGCAGCTTATTGTTTACATAAACACTGTTTACTGTAGGGCACCGTTGAGATAGAATCTGTTTCCAGCTGTATATTGTTTACATAAACACTGTTTACTGTAGGGCACCGTTTATACATAATCTGTTTTCAGCAGTATACTGTGTACATAAACACTGTTTACTGTAGAGCACCGTTTATACATAATCTGTTTTCAGCAGTATACTGTGTACATAAACACTGTTTACTGTAGGGCACCGTTTATATAGAATCAGTTTCCAGCAGTATACTGGTTACATAAACACTGTTTACTGTAGGGCACCGTTTATACAGAATCTGTTTCCAGCAGTATACTGTTTATATAAACACTGTTTACTGTAGGGTATCGTTTATATAGAAGCTGTTTCCAGCAGTATACTGTTTACATAAACACTGTTTACTGTAGGGCACCGTTTATATATACTCTGTTTACAGCAGTATACCGTTTACATAAACACTGTTTACAGTAGGGCACCGTTTATATAGAATCTGTTTCCAGCAGTATATTGTTTACATAAACACTGTTAACTGTAGAGCACCGTTTATACATAATCTGTTTTCAGCAGTATACTGTGTACATAAACACTGTTTACTGTAGGGCACCGTTTATATAGAATCAGTTTCCAGCAGTATACTGTGTACATAAACACTGTTTACTGTACGGCACCGTTTATATAGAATCAGTTTCCAGCAGTATACTGGTTACATAAACACTGTTTACTGTAGGGCATCGTTGATATAGAAGCTGTTTCCAGCAGTATACTGTTTACATAAACACTGTTTACTGTAGGGCACCGTTTATATATACTCTGTTTACAGCAGTATACCGTTTACATAAACACTGTTTACAGTAGGGCACCGTTTATATAGAATCTGTTTCCAGCAGTATATTGTTTACATAAACACTGTTAACTGTAGGGCACCGTCCATACAGAATCTATTTTCAGCAGAATACTGAGTACATAAACACTGTTTACTGTAGAGCACCGTTTATATAGAATCTGTTTCCAGCAGTATACCGTTTACATAAACACTGTTTACTGTAGCACACCGTTTATATAGAATCTGTTTCCAGCAGTATACTGTTTATATAAACTCTGTTTACTGTAGGGCACCGTTTATATAGAAGCTGTTTCCAGCATTATACTGTTTACATAAAAACTGTTTACTGAAGGGCACCGATTAGAGAGACTCTGTTTACAGCAGTATACAGTTTACATAAACACTGTTTACTGTAGGGCACCATTTATATAGAATCTGTTTCCAGCAGTATACCGTTTACATAAACACTGTTTACTGTAGAGCACAGTTTATATAGAATCCGTTTCCAGCAGTATATTGTTTACATAAACACAGTTTACTGTAGGGCAACGTTTATACAGAATCTGTTTTCAGCAGTATACTGTGCACATAAACACTGTTTACTGTAGAGCACCGTTTAAAAAGAATCTGTTTCCAGCAGTATACCGTTTACATAAACACTGTTTACTGTAGGGCATCATTTATATAGAATCAGTTTCCAGCAGTATACTGTTTACATAAACACTGTTTACTGTAGGGCACAGTTTATATAGAATCTGTTTCCAGCAGTATACTGTGTACATAAACACTGTTTACTGTAGGGCACTGTTGATATAGAATCAGTTTCCAGCAGTATACTGTGTACATAAACACTGTTTACTGTAGGGCACCGTTTATATAGAATCAGTTTCCAGCAGTATACTGGTTACATAAACACTGTTTACTGTAGGGCATCGTTGATATAGAAGCTGTTTCCAGCAGTATACTGTTTACATAAACACTGTTTACTGTAGGGCACCGTTTATATATACTCTGTTTACAGCAGTATACCGTTTACATAAATACTGTTTACAGTAGGGCACCGTTTTTATAGAATCTGTTTCCAGCAGTATATTGTTTACATAAACACTGTTAACTGTAGGGCACCGTCCATACAGAATCTATTTTCAGCAGAATACTGAGTACATAAACACTGTTTACTGTAGAGCACCGTTTATATAGAATCTGTTTCCAGCAGTATACCGTTTACATAAACACTGTTTACTGTAGCACACCGTTTATATAGAATCTGTTTCCAGCTGTATACTGTTTACATAAACACTGTTTACTGTAGGGCATCGTTTATATAGACTCTGTTTACAGCAGTAATACCGTTTACATAAACACTGTTTACTGTAGCACACCGTTTATACAGAATCTGTTTCAAACAGTATACCGTTTACATAAACACTGTTTACTGTAGAGCACAGTTTATATAGAATCAGTTTCCAGCAGTATACTGTTTACATAAACACTGTTTACTGTAGGGCACAGTTTATATAGAATCTGTTTCCAGCAGTATACTGTTTACATAAACACTGTTTACTGTAGAGCACCGTTTATATAGAATCTGTTTCCAGCAGTATACTCGTTACATAAACACTGTTTACTGTAGGGCACCGTTTATATAGAATCTGTTTCCAGCAGTATATTGTTTACACAGACACTGTTTACTGTAGGGCACCGTTTAGACAGAATCTGTGTTCAGCAGTATACTGTGTACATAAACACTGTTTACTGTAGAGCACCGTTTATATAGAATTTTTTTCCAGCAATATATCGTTTACATAAACAGTGTTTACTGTAGGGCACCGTTTATATAGAATCTGTTTCCAGCAGTATACCGTTTACATAAACACTGTTTACTGTAGGGCATCGTTTATATAGACTCTGTTTACAGCAGTATACCGTTTACATAAACACTGTTTACTGCAGCACACGGTTTATATAGAATCTGTTTCAAACAGTATACCGTTTACAGAAACACTGTTTACTGTAGAGCACCGTTTATATAGAATCTGTTTCCAGCAGTATATTGTTTACATAAACACTGTTTACAGTAGGGCACCGTTTATACAGAATCTGTTTCCAGCAGTATACCGATTACATAAACACTGTTTACTGTAGGGCACCGTTTATATAGAATCTGCTTCCAGCTGTATACTGTTTACATAAACCGTGTTTACTGTAGAGCACCGATTATATAGAATCTGTTTCCAGCAGTATACCGTTTACATAAATACTGTTTACTGTAGAGCACCGTTTATATAGAAACAGTTTCCAGCAGCACAATGGTTACATAAACACTGTTTACTGTAGGGCACCGTATATATAGAATCAGTATCCAGCAGTTTCCCGTTTACAGAAACACTGTTTACTGTAGAGCACCGGTTTTATAGAATCAGTTTCCAGCAGTATACTGGTTACATAGACACTGTTTAATGTAGGGATCCGTTTATATATAATCTGTTTCCAGCAGTATACCGTTTACATAAACACTGTATATTGTAGGGCACCATTTATATAGAATCTGTTTCCAGCAGTGTACCGTTTACATAAACGTTGTTTACTGTAGGGCATCGTTTATATAGAATCTGTTTCCAGCAGTATATTGTTTACATAAACACTGTTTACTGTAGGCCACCGTTTATATAGACTCTGTTTACAGCAGTATACCGTTTACTTAAACAGTGTGTACTGTAGGGCACCGTTGAGATAGAATCTGTTTCCAGCTGTATATTGTTTACATAAACACTGTTTACTGTAGTGCACCGTTTATACATAATCTGTTTTCAGCAGTATACTGTGTACATAAACACTGTTTACTGTAGAGCACCGTTTATATAGAATCTGTTTCCAGCAGTAAACTGTTTAAATAAACACTGTTTACTGTAGGGCACCGTTTATATAGAATCAGTTTCCAGCAGTATACTGGCTACATAAACACTGTTTACTGTAGGGCACCGTTTATACAGAATCTGTTTCCAGCAGTATACTGTTTATATAAACACTGTTTACTGTAGGGCATCGTTGATATAGAAGCTGTTTCCAGCAGTATACTGTTTACATAAACACTGTTTACTGTAGAGCACCGATTATATAGAATCTGTTTCCAGCAGTATACCCTTTGCATAAACACTGTTTACTGTAGAGCACCGTTTATATAGAATCTGTTTCCAGCAATATACTGTTTACATAAACACTGTTTACTGTAGGGCACCGTTTATATAGAATCTGTTTCCAGCAGTATATTGTTTACACAAACACTGTTTACTGTAGGGCACCGTTTATACAGAATCTGTGTTCAGCAGTATACTGTGTACATAAACACTGTTTACTGTAGAGCACCGTTTATATAGATTTTTTTTCCAGCAATATACCGTTTACATAAACAGTGTTTACTGTAGGGCACCGTTTATATAGAATCTGTTTCCAGCAGTATACTGTTTACATAAACACTGTTTACTGTAGGGCATCGTTTATATAGACTCTGTTTACAGCAGTATACCGTTTACATAAACACTGTTTACTGCAGCACACCGTTTATATAGAATCTGTTTCAAACAGTATACCGTTTACATAAACACTGTTTACTGTAGAGCACCGTTTATATTGAATCTGTTTCCAACAGTATTCCGTTTACATAAACATTGTTTATTGTAGGGCACCGTTTATATAGAATCTGTTTCCAGCAGTAAACTGTTCACATAAACACTGTTTACTGTAGGGTACCGTGTATATAGAATCTGTTTCCAGCAGTATACCGTTTACATAAACACTGTTTACTGTAGGGCACCGTTTATATAGAATCTGTTTACAGCAGTATACTATTTACATAAACACTGTTTACTGTTGGGCACCGTTTATTTTGACTCTGTTTACAGCAGTATACCGTTCACATAAACACTGTTTACTGCTGGGCACCGTTTATATAGAATCTGTTTCCAGCAGTATATTGTTCACATAAACACTGTTTACTGTGGGGCACCGTTTATACAGAATCTGTTTTCAGCAGTATACTGTGTACATAAACACTGTTTACTGTAGAGCACCGTTTATATAGAGTCTGTTTCCAGCAGTTTACCATTTACATAAATATGGTTTACTGTAGAGCACCCTTTATAGAGAAACTGTTTCCAGCAGTATACTGTTTACATAAACACTGTTTACAGTAGGGCACCGTTGATATAGAATCTGTTTCCAGCAGTATACTGTTTACATAAACACTGTTTACTGTAGGGCATCTTTTATATAGAATCTGTTTCTAGCAGTATACTGTTTACATAAATACTGTTTACTGTAGAGCACCGTTTATATAGAATCAGTTTCCAGCAGTATACTGTTTACATAAACACTGTTTACTGTAGAGCACGGTTTATAGAGAATCTGTTTCAAGCTGTTTACTGTTTACATAATTACTGTTTACTGTAGAGCACCGTTTATATAGAATCAGTTTCCAGCAGTATACTGTTACATAAACACTGTTTGCTGGAGCGCACCGTTTATATAGAATCTGTTTCCAGCAGTATAGTGTTTACATAAACACTGTTTACTGTAGAGCACCGTTGATATAGAATCTGTTTCCCGCAGTATGCTGTTTACTTAAACACTGTTTACTGTAGTGCACCGTTTATACAGAACCTGTTTTCAGCATTATACTGTGTACATAAACACTGTTTACTGTACGGCGCCGTTTATATAGAATCTGTTTCCAGCAGTATACTGTTTACATAAACACTGTTTACTGTAAGGCACCATTCAGAGAGAATCTGTTTCCAGCAGTATACCGTTTACATAAACACTGTTTACTGTAGGGCACCGTTTATATATAATCTGTTTCCAGCAGTATACCATTTACATAAACACTATTTACTGTAGGGCACCGTTTATATAGAATCTGTTTCCAGCAGTATACCGTTTACATAAACACGGTTTACTGTAAGGCACCCTTTATGTAGAATCTGTTTCCAGCAGTATACCGATTACATAAACACTGTTTACTGTAGGGCACCGTTTATATAGAATCGTTTTCCAGCAGTATGCCGTTTACATAAACACTGATTACTGTAGGGCACCGTTTATATATAATCTGTTTCGAGAAGTATACTGTTTACATAAACACAGTTTACTGTAGAGCACCGTTTATATAGAATCTGTTGCCAGCAGTAACCTGTTTACATAAAGACTGTTTACTGTAGAGCACCATTTATATCGAATCTGTTTCCAGCAGTGTACCGTTTACATAAACATTGTTTACTGTAGAGCACCATTCATAACGAATCTGTTTCCAGCAGTATACTGCTTACATAAACACTGTTTACTGTAGGGCACCGTTTATATAGAACCTGTTTCCAGCAGTATACTGTAAACATAAACACTGTTTACTGTAGAGCACCTTTTATATAGAATCTGTTTCCAGCAGTACACTGTTTACAGAAACACTGTTTACTGTACAGAACCGTTTATATAGAATCTGTTTCCAGCAGTATACTGTTTACATAAACACTGTTTACTGTAGGGCACCGTTTATATAAAATCTGTTTCCAGCAGTATACCGTTTACATAAATACTGTTTACTGCAGGGCACCGTTTATATAGAATCTGTTTCCAGCAGTATACCGTATACATAAACACTGTTTACTGTAGAGCGCCGTTTATATAGAATCTGTTTCCAGCAGTATACTGTTTCAATAAACAGTGTTTAATGTAGAGCACCGATTTATAGAATCTGTTTCCAGCAGTATACCGTTTACATAAACACTGTTTACTGTAGAGCACGGTTTATATAGAATCCGTTTTCAGCAGTATACCGTTTACATAAACACTGTTTACTGTAGAGCACCGTTTATATAGCATCTGTTTCCAGCAGTATACTGTTACATAAACACTGTTTACTGTAGAGCACCGTTTATATAGAATCTGTTTACAGCAGTATACCGTTTACATAAACACTGTTTACTGTAGGGCTCCGTTTATATAGACTCTGTTTACAGCAGTATACCGTTTACATAAATACTGTTTACTGTAGGGCACCGTTTATATAGAATCTGTTTACAGCAATATACCGTTTACATAAATACTGTTTACTGTCGGGCACCGTTTATATAGAATCTGTTTCCAGCAGTATACCGTATACATAAACACTGTTTACTGTAGAGCGCCGTTTATATAGAAGCTGTTTCCAGCAGTATACTGTTTACATAAACAGTGTTTAATGTAGAGTACCGATTATATAGAATCTGTTTCCAGCAGTATACCGTTTACATAAACACTGTTTACTGTAGAGCACGGTTTATATAGAATCCGTTTTCAGCAGTATACCGTTTACATAAACACTGTTTACTGTAGAGCACCGTTTATATAGAATCTGTTTCCAGCAGTATACTGTTACATAAACACTGTTTACTGTAGAGCACCGTTTATATAGAATCTGTTTACAGCAGTATACTATTTACATAAACACTGTTTACTGTTGGGCACCGTTCATTTTGACTCTGTTTACAGCAGTATACCGTTCACATAAACACTGTTTACTGCTGGGCACCGTTTATATAGAATCTGTTTCCAGCAGTATATTGTTTACATAAACTCTGTTTACTGTGGGGCACCGTTTATACAGAATCTGTTTTCAGCAGTATACTGTGTACATAAACACTGTTTACTGTAGAGCACCGTTTATATAGACTCTGTTTACAGCAGTATACCGTTTACATAAACACTGTTTACTGTAGGGTACCGTTTATATAGAATCTGTTTCCAGCAGTGTACTGTTTACATAAACACTGTTTACTGTAGAGCACCGTTTAGAAAGAATCTGGTTCCAGCAGTATACCGTTTACATAAACACTGTTTACTGTAGGGCACCGTTTATATAGAATCTGTTTCCAGCAGTATACTGTTTACATCAACACTGTTTACTATAAGGCACCATTTATATAGAATCTGTTTCCAGCAGTATACTGTTTGCATAAACACTGTTTACTGTTGAGCATCGTTTATATAGATTCTGTTTCCAGCAGTTTACCGTTTACATAAACACTGTTTACTGTAAGGCACCATTTATATAGAATCTGTTTCCAGCAGTATACCATTTACATAAACTCTGTTTATTGTAGGGCACGGGTTTCAGAAACTCTGTTTACAGCAGTGTGCCGTTTGCATAAATACAGTTTACTGTAGTGCAACATATCCATAGACTCTGTTTACAGTAGTGTACCGTTTACATAAACATTGTGTACTGTAGGGCACTGATTACATCGTCACTGTTTACAGTTGTGCACGGTTCATAAACACTGATTAATGTCGGTGCTGTTTACCAAGACTCATGTTACAGAAGTGGACGGTTTACATTAACTCTGATTAATGTAGACGTTGTTTACCAAGACTCAGTTTACAGAAATGCACGGTTTACATAAGCACTGTTTGCTGTCGGCGCTGTTTACCTAAACTCTGTTAACAACTGTGTCCGGTTTACATTCACACATTTTACTGTCATGTACTGTTTACATAGGTTGCGTATTCTAGTGCACTGTTTAAATACTGTTTACTGTCGGGCCCTTTTTACATAGACTATATTTACAGTAGTGTACGGTTTAGTTACTGTGTTCTTACTGCAGCCCACTTTTTAAATAGTCTGTTTGCAGCATGGTACATTTTATATTAACACTGTTTTCTGTAAGGTACTGTGCACATAGACTCTGATACTGTAGGACACGTTTTAATTACTACTTACCTTTGGGCACTTTTTACAGAGACACTGTTTACAGTAGTGCACGGTTTACTTTCAGTCTATTTACTGTTGGGCACTGTTTACATTGTCTGGTTTCAGCTGGGTACGGTATACATAAACATTGTTTACTGCAGGGCACGGGTTTCAGAAACTCTGTTTACAGCAGTGTGCCGTTTGCATAAATACAGTTTACTGTAGTGCAACATATCCATAGACTCTGTTTACAGTAGTGTACCGTTTACATAAACATTGTTTACTGTAGGGCACTGATTATATCGTCACTGTTTACAGCTGTCACGGTGTACATAAACACTGATTACAGTAGTTGTTGTTTACCAAGACTCGGTTTACAGAAGATTTACATAAAAACTGTTTCCATATACGGTTTACAATAGTGTACGGTTTGCATAAACACTGTTGACTGTAGGTCATTATTGACATAGACTCTGTTTCCAGCAGTATACGGTTTACATCAACACTGTTTCCTGGAGGGCACTGTTTACATAGACTGTTTACAGTGGTGTTCGGTTTACATAAACATTGTTTACTCTAGGGTACTGTTTCCATAGACTGTTAAGAGCAGAGTACGCTCTACGTTAACACTGTTTCATCTACGGTGCCTTTACATAGACTTTGTTTACATTAGTGTACGGTTTACAGAAACAATGTTTACTGTCGAGGACTGTTTACATTGACTCTGTTTACAGCAGTGTACGGCTTTCACTCACGCTGTTTACTGTATGGTGTTGTTTAACTCCTGTTTACCGTAGGGCACTGTTTACATAAAGTGGAATCCTGGCGTTGGACTGGCGTGAGCACAGTAAGGAGTCCAACAGGTTTGTTTCAAATTGCGAGCGTTTGGCGCACTGCTCAGTACAGAACAGTATGTTTTACATACACACTGTTTACAGTAGTGCACAGTTTACAAGACTCTGTTTACAGCAGTGTACGGTTTTCATTACCACTGTTTACTGTAGGGCACTGTTTACATAGACCGTTTACTGTCGGGCATTGCTTCAATGCTGGTTACTGTCGGACACTTTTTTAATTGAATCTTTTTACTGTAGGGCACTGTTTAAATGCTGTTTACTGTAGGGCACTGTTTGCATAGACCCAGTTTATAGCAGCGTACGGTTTACATAATCACTGTTTACTGTAGGGTACTGTTTATATAGACTCCGTGTACATTAGTGTAGGTTTTACTTTCACTCTGCTTACTGTAGGGCACTGTTTACATTGATTCTGTTTACAGCAATGTACGGTTTACATAAACAATGTTTACTGTCGAGCACTGTTTACATAGACATTGCTTACAGCAGTGTACGATTTATAGAAATACTGTTTTCTGTAAGGCACTGTTTACAGAGACTCTGTTTACAGTAGTGTTTGCATAAACAATGTTTACTGAACGGGCTATTTACCTCGTCCCTGTTTACAGCAGTGTACCGTTTATATTAACACGTTTTACTGAAGGGCACTGTTTAAATAGACTCCGAGTGAGTTCTCCCAGTGAGCCAGGGAAGACACAGCCAGAGTGAGATAGAACTAAGAGTGAGTTTGGGAATTTGAATCTTGGTGGGAATTGAATCAAATCATTAAGGCAGCTCCTTTTAAATTTCAGGAGTTTAAATTAATTTAAATTAAGCTAGAATTGTGCAGTGTAGGTTAACAAGGGCTGCCCCACCCACTCACATAACTGGTTTGCAGTTAAGTGTCAGTCACTTAAATTTCCCTTGATCGAAAAGCAGGTGGGGGAGGGGAGTCAATTCGGCACAGTTTAAAAAGAGCAACTTGTAAACTCACTCCCAGTGAGTTCTCCCAGTGAGCCAGAGAAGACACAGCCAGAGTGAGACAGAACCAACTTTGGGAATTTGAATCTAGGTGGGTATTTGAAGCTTGGGTGGGGAGGAAGTGCTTTTTATCCCTGGTAAGTGACTGGTAAGTAATGTTTCTGTTTTCTTTTTCTTTTCATTGGTATATTGATTTATTTTTTTCTTCGTTGTTTATTTGATTATTTCTTGTTTTTGGTAAATTGTAATTGTTGAAGTTAACCGAAGGTTTAAGACATGGCAGGAGATCTCAGACCCGTGTCATGCTCCTCGTGTGCGATGTGGGAGTTCAGGGACACTTCCACTGTTCCTGGCTCCTTCGCGTGCAAGAAGTGTGTCCAGTTGCAGCTCCTGTTAGACCGCTTGACGGCTCTGGAGCTGCGGATGGACTTACTTTGGAGCATCCGCGATGCTGAGGAAGTCGTGCATAGCACGTTTAGCGAGTTGGTCACACGGCAGGTGAAAGGTACTGAGGGAGATAGCAAATGGGTGACCAAAAGACAGAGGAAGAGTAGGAAGGCAGTGCAGGTGTCCTCTGCGGTCATCTCCCTGCAAAACAGATATACCGCTTTGGATACTGTTGAGGGAGATGGCTCACCAGGGGAAGGCAGCAGCAGCCAGGTTCATGGCACCGTGGCTGGCTCTGCTGCGCAGCTTGGCAGGAAGAAGAATGGCAGGGCTATAGTGATAGGGGACTCAATTGTAAGGGGAATAGACAGGCGGTTCTGCGGACGCAATCGAGACTCCAGGATGGTGCAAGGGTCAATGATGTCTCGGAGCGGTTGCAGGACATTCTGGGGAGGGGGGGGGGTAAGGTTGAACAGCCAGCTGTCGTGGTGCACATATGCACCAAAGATATAGGTAAAAAACGGGACGAGGTCCTACAAGCTGAATTTAGGGAGTTAGGAGTTAATCTAAAAAGTAGGACCTCAAAGGTAGTAATCTCAGGATTGCTGAGATTGCTACCAGTGCCACGAGCTAGTCAGAGTAGGAATGTCAGGATAGATCGGATGAACGCGTGGCTCGAGAGATGGTGCAAGAGGGAGGGATTCAATTTCCTGGGACATTGGAACCGGTTCTGGGGGAGGTGGGACCATTACAAACCGGACGGTCTGCACCTGGGCAGGACTGGAACCGATGTCCGGGAGGGGGTGTTTGCTAGAGCTGTTGGGGAGAGTTTAAACTAATGTGGCGGGGGGGGGGGGGGGGGGGGGGACACCGATTCGGTAAGTTGGAAGGTAGTAAAACAGTGGCAGTAACAAAAGGCAGTAAGGGGGAATGTGTAAGGCAGAGAAGCCATAGTCAAAAAGCAAAAAGGGCAACAGTACAAGGTACAGTGACTGAAGGGAGCTCAGTGAATAGGACCAGGAATACTAAAAGGAATAAAACGGGAAGTGAAAACATTAATGGTAAGCGACGCGGCAGGTTGTTACCTGAAGATATGGGTTCAACGACAAGGAAAATTAGGAGAAAGGTTAAGAGGAAATATAACTTAGGAGAGGTTACTGATCGAGGTGTTAAGATTCAGAACAGAGGTAAAAAAGCCAACATAAGTGTACTTTACCTGAATGCTCGTAGTATTCGGAATAAGGTAAATTAGTTGATGCTGCAAATCATCGTGAATGACTATGATTTAGTGGCCATTACTGAAACATGGTTAAAGGATGGTCACGACTAGGAGTTAAATATCCAAGGGTATCAAACTATTCGGAAGGACAGAGGGGGTGGTAAGGGAGGTGGTGTAGCTCTATTATTTAAGGATGACATCGGGCAACAGTAAGGGATGACATCGGTGCTATGGAGGATAAGGTTCAATCCATTAGGGTGGAAATCAGGAATAGTAAGGCAAAAAAGTCTCTGCTAGGAGTAGTCTATAGGCCACAAAATAGTCACATTATGGTGGGGCAGGCAATAAACAAATAAATAACTCATGCATGCAGAAATGGTACAGCAGTTATCATGGGGGATTTTAATCTTCATGTCGATTGGTTTAACCAGGTCGGTCAAGGCAGCCTTGAGGAGGAGTTTATAGGTATCCGCAATAGTTTCCTAGAACAGTGTGTAATGGAACCTACGAGGGAACAAGCGGTCCTAGATCTTGTCCTGTGTAATGAGACAGGATTGATTCAGGATCTCATAGTTAGGGATCCTCTCGGAAGGAGCGATCACAATATGGTGGAATTTAAAATACAGATGGAGGGTGAGAAGGTAAAATCAAGCACTAGTGTTTTGTGCTTAAATAAAGGAGATTACAATGGGATGAGAGAAGATCTAGCTAAGGTAGACTGGGAGCAAAGACTTTATGGTAAAACAGTTGAGGACCAGTGGAGAACCTTCCAAGTGATTTTTCACAGTGCTCAGCAAAGGTTTATACCAACAAAAAGGAAGGACGGTAAAAAGAGGGAAAATCGACCGTGGATATCTAAGGAAATAAGGGAGAGTATCAAATTGAAGGAAAAAACATACAAAGTAGCAAAGATCAGTGGGAGACTAGCGGACAGGGAAATATTTAGGGGGCAACAGAAAGCTACTAAAAAGCTATAAAGAAGAGTAAGATAGATTATGAGAGTAAACTTGCTCAGAATATAAAAACAGATAGTAAACGTTTCTACAAATATATAAAACAAAAAAGAGTGGCTGAGGTAAATATTGGTCCTTTAGAGGATGAGAAGGGAGATTTAATAATGGGAGATCAGGAAATGGCTGAGGAACTGAACAGGTGTTTTGGGTCTGTCTTCACAGTGGAAGACACAAATAACATGCCAGTGACTGATGGAAATGGGGCTATGACATGTGAGGACCTTGACAAGATTGTTATCACCAAGGAGGTAGTGATGGGCAAGCTAATGGGGCTAAAGGCAGACAAGTCTCCTGGACCTGATGGAATGCATCCCAGAGTGCTCAAAGAGATGGCGAGGGAAATTGCAAATTCACTAGTGACAATTTACCAAAATTCACTAGTCTCTGAGGTGGTCCCGGCGGATTGGAAATTAGCAAACGTGACACCACTGTTTAAAAAAGGAGGTAGGCAGAAAGCGGGTAATTATAGGCCAGTGTGCTTAACTTCGGGAGTATGGAAGATGCTGGAATCTATAATTAAGGAAGAAATAGCGAGGCATCTGGATGGAAATTGTCCCATTGGGCAGACGCAGAATGGGTTCATAAAGGGCAGGTGTGCCTAACTAATTTAGTGAACTTTTTTGAGGACATTAACAGTGCGGTAGATAACGGGGAGCCAATGGATGTGGTATATCTGGATTTCCAGAAAGCCTTTGACAAGGTGCCACACAAAAGGTTGCTGCATAAGATAAAGATGCATGGCATTAAGGGTAAAGTAGTAGCATGGGTAGAGGATTGGATAATTAATAGAAAGCAAAGAGTGGGGATTAATGGGTGTTTCTCTGGTTGGCAATCAGTAGCTAGTGGTGTCCCTCACGGATCAGTGTTGGGCCCACAATTGTTCACAATTTACATAGATGATTTGGAGTTGGGAACCAAGGGCAATGTGTCCAAGTTTGCAGAAGACACTAAGATAAGTGGTAAAGCAAAAAGTGCAGAGGATACTGGAAGTCTGCAGAGGGATTTGGATAGGCTAAGTGAATGGGCTAGGGTCTGGCAGATGGAATACAATGTTGACAAATGTGAGGTTACCCATTTTGGCAGGAATAACAGCAAAAGGGATTATTATTTAAATGATAAAATATTAAAACATGCTGCTGTGCAGTGAGACCTGGGTGTGCTAGTGCATGAGTCGCAAAAAGATGGTTTACAGGTGCAACAGGTGATTTAGAAGGCAAATGGAAATTTCTCCTTCATTGCTAGAGGGGTCGAGTTTAAGACTAGGGAGGTTATACTGCAATTGTATAAGGTGTTAGTGAGGCCACACCTGGAGTATTGTGTTCAGTTTTGGTCTCCTTACTTGAGAAAGGACGTACTGGCACTGGAGGGTGTGCAGAGGAGATTCTCTCGGTTAATCCCAGAGTTGAAGCGGTTGGATTACGAGGAGAGATTGAGTAGACTGGGACTGTACTCGTTGGAATTTCGAAGGATGAGGGGGGATCTTATAGAAACATATACGATTATGAAGGGAATAGATAGTATAGATGCGGGCAGGTTGTTTCCACTGGCGGGTGAAAGCAGAACTAGGGGGCATAGCCTCAAAATAGGGGGAAGTAGATTTAGGACTGAGTTTAGGAGGAACGTCTTCACCCAAAGGGTTGGGAATCTATGGAATTCCTTGCCCAGTGAAGCAGTAGAGGCTCCTTCATTAAATGTTTTTAAGATAAAGATAGATAGTTTTTTGAAGAGTAAAGAGATTAAGGGATATGGTATTCGGGCCGGAAAGTGGAGCTGAGTCCACAAAACATCAGCCATGATCTCATTGAATGGTGGAGCAGGCTCGAGGGGGCAGATGGCCTACTCCTGCTCCTAGTTCTTATGTTTACTATAGGGCACCGTTTTAAGACTGTTTGTATAGGGCACTTTTACATAGACTGTTTACAGTAATGTACGGTTCCCTTTCCCTCTGTTTACTGTAGGGCACTGTTTACATAGACTCTGTTTACAGTAATGTACGGTTTACTTTCACTCTGTTTACTGTAGCGCACTGTTTACATAGGCACTGTTTACTGTAGTGCACAGTTTAAATTCTGTTTACTGTAGTGCACTGTTAACATAGTCTCTGTTTACAGCAGTGTACATTTCACATACGAACTGTTTACTGTCGGGCACTGTTTACACAGACTCTGTTTACAGTAGTGTACGGTTTACGTAAACACTGCTTAGTGTTCGGCTCTGTTCTCACAGACTAGTTTACAGCAGTGAGTGGTTCATATAAACACTGTTTCCTGTAGGCCCAGTTCAGATATTCTCCGTTTACAGCATTATCCTGATTAAATACATTGTTTACTGGAGGGCAAGTTTTAAAATATACTATATCTACTGCAGGGCACATTTACATAGACTGTTTACAGTAGTGTACAGTTTACATGAACATTGTTCGCAGGAGCGCACTGTTTACATAGATTATGTGTACAGCAGTGTACGGTTTACCTAAACACTATTTACTGGAGGGCACAGTTTACATTGACTCTGTTTACAGTAGTGTACGGTTTACGGAAACACTGCTTAGTGTTAGGCTCTGTTCACACAGACTGGTTTACAGCAGTGAATGGTTCACAGAAACACTGTTTACTGTAGGCCCAGTTCATGTGTTCTCCGTTTGCAGCATTGTCCGGATGAAATACATTGTTTACTGCAGGGCAATGTTTAAATAGACTATGTTTACTGCAGGGCACATTTACATAGAGTGTTTACAGTAGTGAACAGTTTACATAAACATTGTTTGCAGTAGCCCATGTCTACATAGCTTCTGTTTACAGCAGCGTCCGGTTTCCCTAAACACTGTTTACTGTAGGGCACTGTTTACACAGCACTGTTTACAGCAGTGTACGATTTACAGAAATACTGTTTACTGCGGGGCATCGACTCTGTTTGCAGTAGTGTACGGTTTACTTTCACTCTGTTTACTGTAGGGTACTCTTTAAATAGACTCTGTTTACCAAAGAGCGCAGTTTAAATTCTGTTTACTGTTGTGCACTGTTAACATAGACTCTGTTTACAGTCGTGTACATTTTACATCAACACTGTTTACAGGAGGGCACTGTTCACATAGACTCTGTTTACATGTCGTCTTCGGTTCACATAAACATTGTTCACTCTCGGGCACTGTTTACATAGACTCTGTTTACAGCTGTGTACATTTTGCATAAACACTGTTTGCAGTGGGGCACCTTATATATCAATGTCCGGTTTAAATATACTGTATACTGTAGGTCACTGTTTAAATAGACAATGTTTACTGTAGGGCACTGTTTGCATAGACTATTTTGTACCATTATGGGTACGATTAACACTGTTAACGGTCGGGCACCGTTTACATAGACTCCGTTTGTAGCAGTGTATGAATTAAATAAAGTCTGTTTACTGTAGGGCACTGTTTACATAGACTCTGTTTACAGCAGTCTACCGTTTACATAAAGACGGTTTACTTGAGTGCTACATATACAGAGACTCTGTTTACAATAGTGTACGATTCATTAACACCGTTTACTGACGGGAAGTGTTTAGTATACTCTGCTTACAGCAGTGTACGGTTTACATAAACATTGTTCCCTTTAGGGCACTGCTTACAAATACTCAGTTTCCAGCAGTGTACGGTTTGCATAAACACAGTTTACTATAGGACACCGTTTACATGAACTATTTACAGCATTGGTCAGTTTACATTAACATTGTTTACTGTCGGGCACTGTGTATACAGACTCTGCTTACAGCAGCGTACGGTTTACATCAGCACTGTTTATTGTACGGGACTGTTTACACGACTCTGTTCACATCAATGTCCGGTTTAAATAGAATCATAGAATCATAGAAGTTTACAGCATGGAAACAGGCCCTTCGGCCCAACCAGTCCATGCCGCCCAGTTTTTACCATTAAGCTAGTCCCAGTTGCCCGCACTTGGCCCATAACCCTCTATACCCATCTTACCCATGTAACTATCTAAATGCTTTTTGAAAGACACAATTGTACCCGCCTCTACTACTACCTCTGGCAGCCCATTCCAGACACTCACTACCCTCTGAGTGAAGAAATTGCCCCTCTGGGCCCTTCTGAATCTCTCCCCTCTCACCTTAAGCCTATGCCCTCTAGTTTTAGACTCCCCTACCTTTGGGAAAAGATGTTGACTATCTACCTTATCTATGCCCCTCATTATTTTATAGACCTCTATAAGATCACCCCTAAGCCTCCTACGCTCCAGGGAAAAAAGTCCCAGTCTATCCAGCCTCTCCTTATAACTCAAACCATCAAGTCCCGGCAACATCCTAGTAAATCTTTTCTGCACTCTTTCTAGTTTAATAATATCCTTTCTATAATAGGGTGACCAGAACTGCACACAGTATTCCAAGTGTGGCCGTACCAATGTCTTGTACAACTTCAACAAGACGTCCCAACTCCTGTATTCAATGTTCTGACTAATGAAACCAAGCATGCCGAATGCCTTCTTCACCACCCTGTCAACCTGCGACTCCACCTTCAAGGAGCTATGAACCTGTACTCCTAGATCTCTTTGTTCTATAACTCTCCCCAACGCCATACCATTAACTGAGTAGGTCCTGGCCTGATTCGATCTGCCAAAATGCATCACCTCACATTTATCTAAATTAAACTCCATCTGCCATTCGTCGGCCCACTGGCCTCATTGATCAAGATCCCGTTGCAATCCTAGATAACCTTCATCACTATCCACTGTGCCACCAATCTTGGTGTCATCTGCAAACTTACTAACCATGCCTCCTAAATTCTCATCCAAATCATTAATATAAATCACAAATAACAGTGGACCCAGCACTGATCCCTGAGGCACACCACTGGTCACAGGCCTTCAGTTTGAAAAACAACCCTCTACAACCACCCTCTGCCTTCTGTCGTCCAGCCAATTTTGAATCCAATTGGCAACCTCACCCTGGATCCCGTGAGCTTTAACCTTCTGCAACAACCTACCATGCGGTACCTTGTCAAAGGCTTTGCTAAAGTCCATGTAGACAACGTCTACTGCACTGCCCTCATCTACCTTCTTGGTCACTCCCTCAAAAAACTCAAATCAAATTTGTGAGACATGATTTTCCACGCACAAAGCCATGCTGACTGCCCCGAATCAGTCCTTGCCTCTCTAAATGCTTGTAGATCCTGTCTCTCAGAATACCTTCTAGCAACTTACCTACTACAGACGTTAGGCTCACCGGTCTGTAGTTCCCAGGCTTTTCCCTGCTGCCCTTCTTAAACAAGGGCACAACATTCGCTACTCTCCAATCTTCAGGCACCTCACCTGTGGCTGCCGATGATTCAAATATCTCGGTTAGGGGACCCGCAATTTCCTCCCTAGCCTCCCACAACATCCTGGGATACATTTCATCAGGTCCCGGGGATTTATCTGTGCCCTTTTATATACTGTTTAATGTGGGGCACTGTTTAAATAAATGATGTTTACTGCAGGGCACCTTTACATAGACGATTTACGGTATGTACTGTTTATATAAACATTGTTTGCACGAGCGCTCTTTTTCCCGAGACTGTTTGTAGAAATGTACGGTTTACATGATCACTGTTTACTGTCCGGCACTGTTGAGATTATGTTTACGGTAGCGCACACTTTCACTCTGTTTACCGTCAGGCACAGTTTACATAGTATCTGTTCACAGGAGGGCACAGCTTAAATTCTATTTACTGTAGGTTACTGTTTATATAGACTGTTTGCAGTCGTGTATGGTTTACTTTCACTCTGTTTACTGTAGGGCACTGTTTACATGGACTGGTTACAGCCCTGTACATTTTGCATCAACACTGTTTACAGTAGGGCACAGTTCACATAGACTCTGTTTACAGCCCTGTACATTTTGCATCAACACTGTTTACTTTAGTGCACTGTTAACATAGACTCTGTTTACAGCCCTGTACATTTTGCATCAACACTGTTTACAGTAGGGCACTGTTCACATAGACTCTGTTTACAGCAGTGTACGATTTACATGGACACTGTTTACTGCAGGGCACTGTTTACATAGCCTATTTACAGCAGTGTACGGTTTACATAAAGACTCTTTACTGTCCGGCACTGTTTACATAGCCTGCTTACAACAGTGTACAGTTTACATAAAGGCTCTTTACTGTCCGGCACTGTTTACATAGCCTGCTTACAGCAGTACACGGTGCACATTAAGACTGTTTACTGGACGGCACTGTTTACATACACTCCGTTTACAGCAATGTCCGGTTTAAATATACTGTTTACTGCAGGGCACTGATTAAATCGACTATGTTTCCTGCAGGACAAATGCACATAGACTTTACAGTAGTGTACGGTTTGCATAAACATTGTTTACATTTAAGCACTGTTTACATAGACTGTTTTGTGTAGTGTACTGTTTGCATATTCACTGATCACAGCAGTGTACGTTTTACAAAAACACTTTACATTAGTGTGCGGTTTACTTTCACTCTGTTTACTGTAGCGCACTGTTTACATAGACTGTTTACTGTATGGCACATTTGAAATTCTTTTTACTGTAGTGCACTGCTTACATAGTCTCTGTTTACAGCAGTGTAAATTTCACAATAGGACTGTTTACGGTAGGGCACTGTTTACTCAGACTCTGTTTACAGCAGTGTACGGTTTACGTAATCACTGCTCAGTGTTCGGGTCTGTTCTCACAGTCTCTGTTTACAGCAGTGAATGGTTCACATCAACACTGTTTACTGTAGGCCCAGTTCATATATTTTCTGTTAATAGCATTGTCCGGCATAAATACATTGTTTACTGTAGGGCAATTTTTAAATAGACTATGTTTACTGCAGGGCACATTTACATAGACTGTTTACAGTAGTGTACATATTACAAAAGTATTGATTGCTGGAGCGCACTGTTCCATAGATTATGTGTTCAGCAGTGCACGGTTTACCTAAACACTGTTTACTGGAGGGCACAGTTTACATTGACTCTGTTTACTGCAGTGTACGGTTTACCTGAACACTGTTTACTGCACGGATTGTTTGCCTAGAATATGTGTACGGCAGTGCATTGTTTACATAGGCAGATTACAGTGGTGTACGGTTGCATTAACATTGATTATTGGAAGGTTCAGTTTGCACAGAGCCTGTTCACTGTAGGGCAAAATTTACATAGACTCTGTTTACCGTCGTGTATGGTTTAAATTAACACTCTTTAACGGAGGGCAATGTTTACATCGACTCTGTTTACAGCAGGGCACTGTTTAAGTAAACACTGATTACTTTAGGACACCGTTTACACTGCACTGTTTACAGCAGTGCATGATTTACATAAACACTGTTTCCTGTAGGGCACTGCTTACAAAGACTCCGTTTCCAGCAGTGTACGGTTTACATCAACACTGATTATTGTAGGGAGCTGTTTACATACACGGTTTACAGCGATTTGCATAGACACTGTTTACTGGAGGACACTCTTTACATGGACTATTGACAGCAGTGTGCGGTTTACATTACATTGTTTACTATCGGGCACTGTTTATACAGACTCTGTTTACAACAACGTACGGTTTACATAAGCACTGTTTATTGTACGGGACTGTTTACATCGACTCTGTTCACGTCAATGTCCGGTTTAAATATACTGTTTACTGTAGGGCACAGTTTACATAGTATCTGCTCACTGGAGGGCGCAGCTTAAATTCTATTGACATTAGGGTACTGTTTATATAGACTGTTTGCAGTAGTGTATGGCCTACTTTCACTCCGTTAACTGTAGGGCACTGTTCACATACACTCTGTTTACAGCCGTGCACATCTTACATCAACACTATTTACAGTAGGGCACTGTTTACATAGACTCTGTTTACATATCGTGTCCGTTTCACATAATTACTGTTTACTGTAGGGCATGGTTTACATTGACTGTTTACAGCGGTGTTCGGTTTACGTTAACACTGATTACTGTAGGGCGCTGTTTACTTAGACTTTGTTTACAGTGGTGGACAGTTTTCATAGACACTGTTTACTGTAGGGCACTTTTTTACATTGACTCTGGTTACAGTAGTGTACGGTTAAGTATCACTCTGTTTACTGTAGGGCGCTGTGTACACATATGCTGTTTGCAGTAGTGTCCGGTTTACGTTCACACTGTTTACTGTAGTGATGAATGGCTGATGAAATTCAACGTGGGCAAGTGCGAGGTCTTGCACTTTGGAAAAAAGAATAGAGGCATGGATTGTTTTCTAAACGGTGACAAAATTCATAATGCTGAAGTGCAAAGGGACTTGGGAGTCCTAGTCCAGGATTCTCTAAAGGTAAACTTGCAGGTTGAGTCCGTAATTAAGAAAGCAAATGCAATGTTGTCATTCATCTCAAGAGGCTTGGAATATAAAAGCAGGGATGTACTTCTGAAGCTTTATAAAGCATGAGTTAGGCACCATTTAGAATACTGTGAGCAATTTTGGGCCCCACACCTCAGGAAGGACATACTGGCACTGGAGCGTGTCCAGCGGAGATTCACACGGATGATCCCAGGAATGGTAGGCCTAACATACGATGAACGTCTGAGGATCCTGGGATTATATTCATTGGAGTTTAGGAGGTTGAGGGGAGATCTAATAGAAACTTACAAGATAATGAATGGCTTAGATAGGGTGGATGGAGGGAAGTTGTTTCCATTAGCAGGGAGACTAGGACCCGGGGGCACAGCCTTAGAATAAAAGGGAGTCACTTTAGAACAGAGATGAGGAGAAATGTCTTCAGTCAGAGAGTGGTGGGTCTGCGGAATTCATTGCCACAGAGGGCGGTGGAGGCCGGGACGTTGAGTGTCTTTAAGACAGAAGTTGATAAATTCTTGATTTCTCGAGGAATTAAGGGCTATGGAGAGAGAGCGAGTAAATGGATTTGAAATCAGCCATGATTGAATGGTGGAGTGGACTCGATGGGCCGAATGGCCTTACTTCCGCTCCTATGTCTTAAGGTCTTATGAAGGAGCAGTGCTCCGAAAGCTAGTGACATCGAAACAGACCTGTTGGACTTTAACCTGGTGTTGTAAGACTTCGTACTGATTACTGTAGGACACGGTTTACATAGACTCTGTTTAGATTAGTGTACGGTTTACTTTCAATCTGTTTACTGCAGAGCACTGTTTAAATAGACTCTGTTTAAAGCAGTGTATATTTTAAACAAACGCTGTTTACTGTCGAGCACCGTTTATATAGAATCTGTTTCCAGCAGCATACCATTTACATACACACTGTTTACTGTAGAGCACCGTTTATATAGAATCTGTTTCCAGCAGCATACCATTTACATACACACTGTTTCCTGTCGAGCACCGTTTATATAGAATCTGTTTCCAGCAGCATATCATTTACATACACACTGTTTACTGTCGAGCACCGTGTATATAGAATCTGTTTCCAGCAGCATACCATTTACATACACACTGTTTACTGTAGCGCACCGTTTATATAGAATCTGTTTCCAGCAGCATACCATTTACATACACACTGTTTACTGTCGAGCACCGTTTATATAGAATCTGTTTCCAGCAGCATACCATTTACATACACACTGTTTACTGTCGAGCACCGTTTATATAGAATCTGTTTCCAGCAGTATACCGTTTACATAAACACTGTTTACTGTAGAGCACCGTTTATATAGAATCTGTTTCCAGCAGTATACCGTTTACATAAACAATGTTTACTGTAGAGCACCGTTTATATATAATCTGTTTCCAGCAGTGTACTGTTTACATAAACAATGTTTACTGTAGGGCACTGTTTACATAGACATTGTTTGCAGCAGTGTACGATTTATAGAAATACTGTTTACTGTAGGGCACTGTGTACAGAGACTCTGTGTTCAGTAGTGTACGGTTTACATAAACAATGTTTACTGAACGGGCCATTTGCCTCGACCCTGTTTACAGCAGTGTGCGGTTTACTTTGGCACTTTTTACTGCAGGGCAGTTTCCAGAGACTCTGTTTACAGTAGTGTACAGTTTACGTAAGCAATGTTAACTGTAGAGCACAGTTTAAATAGACTCCGTTTACTGTAGGGCACTGTTTTAATACTGCTTGTTTTGGGCACTTTTACATACGCTGTTTACAGTAATGTACGGTTCCCTTTCACTCTGTTTACTGTACGGCAGTGTTTACATAGACTCTGCTTACAGCAGTGTACATTTTACATAAACACTGTTTGCTTTAGTGCACTGTTTACATAGACTCTGATTACCGTGGGGCGCTCAACACATTCTGTTTACTGAAGGGCACTGTTTACATAGACACTGTTTGCTGAAGTATACGGTTTACTTTCACTCTGTTTACTGCAAGGCACTCTTTACAGAAACTCTGTTTACAGCAGTGTACATTTTGCATGGACACTGTTTGCAGTAGGGTACCGTTCACATAGACTCTGTTTACAGCAGTGTACATTTTGCATGGACACTGTTTGCAGTAGGGTACCGTTTACATTGACTCTGTTTAGAGCAGTGCACGGTTTACATAAACACTTCACTGTAGAGCGCTGTTTGTATAGCCTGTTTACACTAGTGTACGGTTTACTTTAACACTGTCTACGGTAGGGCTCTGCTTAGACAGATTTTGTTTCCAGCAGTGTGCGGTTTATAGAAACACTGTTTACTGTACGGCACTGTTTACAGGGACTCTGCTTCCAGCAGTGTACGTTTTCCGTAAACACTGTGTACTGCAGTGTGCTGTTCCCGTAGAATCTGCTTACAGTAGGACACTCTTTAAAGAGACTCTGTTTTCAGTAGTGTACGGTGTTCTTTCGGTCTGTTTACCGTCGGGAACTGTATACTAAACTATGTTTACAGCAATGTACAGTTTACATCCACACTATTTACTGTCGAGCACTGTTTACACAGAGTGTTTACAGCAGGTTACGGTTTACATAAATACTGTGTACATTAGGGGACTTTTTACATCTGCTGTGTTTACGGAAGTGTACATGGACACTGTTTAGTGGAGGGCACTGTTAACATTGTTCCTATTTAAAGCAGTGTATAGTTTACAAAAACACTGTTTACTGTAGGACACTGTTTACATGGACTGTATTTACAGCAGTGTACGATTTACATAAATACTGTTAACTGTAGGACCCGATTACATAGAATCTGTTTACAGCAATACACAGTTTACGTAAACACTTTACTATGGGGCGCTGTTGACATAGACTCTGTTTACATTCGTGTACGGTTCACATTAACACTGTTTACGGTAGGGCACTGCTTAGAAAGACTGTCTACAACAGTGTTCGGTTTACATAAGCACTGTTTACATAGACTCTCTTGACAGCAGCGCACGGTATAGAGAAACACTGTTTACTGTATGGCACGATTTGCATAGACTTTGTTTACATTAGTGTACGGCTTATATAAACACTGTTTATTGTGCTATATGTAGACTCTATTGGCAGCAGTGTACGGTTTACATTAACACATTTACCTGAAAGGCACTGTTTATATCGACTCTGTTTACAGCGGTGTACTGCTTAGATTCACAGTGTTTACTGTAGGTAACTGTTAAACTAGTCTCTGCTTCCAGCAGTGTACGGTTTACATAAATACTGTTTACTGTATTGGACTGTTTACAGAGACTCTATTTGTGTACGGTTTACATTAACACATTTACCTGAAAGGCACTGTTTAGATCGACTCTGTTTACAGCGGTGTACTGCTTACATTTACAGTGTTTACTGTAGGTAACTGTTAACCTACTCTCTGCTTCCAGCAGTGTAAGGTTTACGTAAACACTGTTTACTGTGGGAAACTGTTTAGCAATGTAACGTTTATTTAAACACTGTTTACAATTGGGCACTGTTTACATCGACTGTTTACAGCACTGGACCATTTACCTTCACACTGTTTACTTTCGGGCACTGTTTATGTACTTACTTTACAGCAGTGTACCGTTAACATAGTCACTGTTTACTGTCGGGCCCTGTTCATTTAGAGTCTGTGCAGGGCAAGGTAAGGTTTACTTAACCACTGTTTACCGTAGGGCACTGTTTACACTGACTCAGTTTACAGCAGTGTACGGATTACATAAACACTGTTTACTGTAAGGCATTGTTTACATAGACTTTGTTTATAGCAGTGTACGGTTTACATAAGCACTGTTTATAATTGGGCAATCTGTTTACATTGACTGATTACAGCATTATGCAGCTCACATAAACACGCTTTACAGTTTACACGGGCATTGTACACATTGACTCGTTTTACAGCAGTGTATGGTTTCCGTAAAATGTTTACTAACGGACGCTGTGTACATAGAGTATGTTTACAGCAGTGGTAAGGTTTACATAAACACTGTTTGCTCGATGGTACTATTTACATAGACTGTTTACAGCATTGCAAGGTTTAGAAAAACATTGTTTACTGCTGGGCACTCCTTACATAGACTCTGTTTACAGCAAGGTACGGTTCACAAAGTCTCTGTTTACCGTAGGGCACTGTTTGTGTAAACTGTTTACGGCGCTGTGCAGTTGAAATAAACACTGTTACTGCAGCGCACAGTTTACATAGACTTTGTTTCCAGCCGTGTACGGTTCACAAAAGCACTGTTTTCTGTCGTGCACTGTAAGCATAGACTATTTTTACAGCGGTGTATGGTTTACATAAACACTGCTTACTATAGGGCGCTGTTTACATAGACTCTGCTTACAGCAGTGTACGGTTTCCATAAACATTGTTTGCTGTAGGGGACTGTTTACATCGACTATGTTTACAGCAGTGTACGGTTTCCATAAACATTGTTTGCTGTAGGGGACTGTTTACATCGACTATGTTTACAGCAGTGTACGGTTTCCATAAACATTGTTTGCTGTAGGGGACTGTTTACATCGACTATGTTTACAGCAGTGTACGGTTTCCATAAACATTGTTTGCTGTGGGGGACTGTTAACATCGACTATGTTTACAGCAGTGTACGGTTTACATCAACATTGTTTGCTGTAGGGGAGTGTTTACATCGACTATGTTTACAGCAGTGTACGGTTTACATAAACATTGTTTGCTGTAGGGGACTGTTTACATCGACTATGTTTACAGCAGTGTCCGGTTTACATAAACGCTGATGACTGAAGAGCACTGTTTACATAGACTGTTTGCAGAATTGCACCGTTTTCAAAAGTACTGTTTACTGTAGGTCACCGTTTATATAGAATCTGTTTCCAGCAGTATACTGTTTACATAAACACTGTTTGCTGCAGAGCACCGTTTATATAGTATATGTTTCCAGCAGTTTACCGTTTACATGAACACTGTTTACTGTAGAGCACCGTTTATATAGAATCTGTTTCTAGCAGTAGACTGTTGACATAAACACTCTTTACTGTATGGCACCGTTTATATAGAATTTGTTTCCAGCAGTATACTGTTTACATAAACACTGTTTACTGTAGGGCACCGTTTATATAGAATTTGTTTCCAGCAGTATACTGTTTACATAAACACTGTTTACTGTAGGGCACCGTTTATATAGAATTTGCTTCCAGCAGCATACTGTTTACATGAACACTGTTTACTGTAGAGCACCGTTTATATAGAATCTATTTCCAGCAGTATACTGTTTACATAAACACTGTTTGCTGCAGAGCACCGTTTATATAGTATATGTTTCCAGCAGTTTACCGTTTACATAAACACTGTTTACTGTAGGGCACCGTTTATATAGAATCTGTTTCCAGCAGTATACTGTTTACATAAACACTGTTTGCTGTAGAGCACCGTTTATATAGTATATGTTTCCAGCAGTTTACCGTTTACATGAACACTGTTTACTGTAGAGCACCGTTTATATAGAATCTATTTCCAGCACTATACTGTTTACATAAACACTGTTTACTGTAGAGCACCGTTTATATAGAACCTGTATCCAGCAGTATACCGTTTACTTAAACACTGTTTGTTTTGGGCACTGTTTACAATGATTCTGTTTACAGCAATGTACGGTTTACGTAAACAATGTTTACTGTAGGGCACTGTTTACATAAACATTGTTTGCAGCAGTGTACGATTTATACAAATACTGTTTACTGTAGGGCACTGTGTACAGAGACTCTGTTTACAGTAGTGTACGGTTTACATAAACAATGTTTACTGAACGGGCTATTTGCCTCGACCCTGTTTACAGCAGTGTGCGGTTTACATTAGCACTTTTTAACTGTTGGGCAGTTTCCAGAGACTCTGTTTACAGTAGTGTACGGTTTACATAAACAATGTTTACTGGAGAGCACTGTTCACATAGAGATTGTTTGCAGCAGTGTACGGTTTATAGAAATACTGTTTACTGTAGGGCACAGTTTCCAGAGACTCTGCTTACAGCAGTGTACGGTTTACATTAACACTGTTGACTGTAGGGCACTGTTTTAATACTGTTTGTATAGGGCACTTTTACATAGACTGTTTACAGTAATGTACGGTTCCCTTTCACTCTGTTTACTGTAGGGCACTTTTTACATAGACTCTGCTTACAGCAGTGTACATTTTACATAAACACTGTTTGCTTTAGGTCACTGTTTACATCGACTCTGATTTCCGTAGGGCACGTAATACATTCTGTTTACTGTAGGTCACTGTTTACATAGACACTGTTTACTGAAGTATACGGTTTACATTCACTCTGTTTACAGGAAGGCAGTCTTTACAATGACTCTGTTTACAGCAGTGTACATTTTGCATGGATACTGTTTGCAGTCGGGTACCTTTTACAATGACTCTGTTTACAGCAGTGTACATTTTGCATGGATACTGTTTGCAGTAGGGTATCGTTTACAATGACTCTGTTTAGAGCAGTGCACGGTTTACATAAACACTTTACTGCAGGGCGCTGTTTGTATAGCCTGTTTACACTAGTGTACGGTTTACTTTAACACTGTCTACGGTAGGGCTCTGATTAGACAGACTTTGTTTCCAGCAGTGTACGGTTTATATAGAGTTGAGGAACCACAAAGGCAAAACAACCATAATGGGAGTTATGTACAGGCCTCCTAACAGTGGCCAGGACCAGGGGCACAATTTGCACCACGAAATAGAAATTGCATGTCAGAAAGGCAAGGTCACAGTGATCATGGGGGACTTCAATATGCAGGTGGACTGGGTAAATAATGCTGCCAGTGGACCCAAGGAAAGGGAATTCATTGAATGTTTACAGGGGGGCTTTTGTAACAGCTTGTGATGGAACCCACGAAGGGACAGGCCATTCAGGACTTAGTGTTATATAATGAGCCAGACTTGATTAAAGATCTTAAAGTAAGGGAACACTTAGGAGGCAGTGATCATAATATGGTAGAATTCAATCTTCAATTTGAAAGAAAGAAGGTAGAATCAGATGTAAAGATGTTACAGTTAAATAAAGTTAACGACAAGGGCATGAGGGAGGAACTGACGAAAATCGACTGGGAGCAGAGCCTAGTGGGAAAGACAGTAGAACAGCAATGGCAGGAGTTTCTGGGAGTAATTGAGGACACAGCACAGAGGTTCATCCCAAAGAAAAGAAAGGTTATCAGAGGGGCGGGAGGGGGGGGGGATTAGGCAGTCATGACTGACAAAGGAAGTTCGGGAATGCATCAAAGCAAAAGAGAAAGCCTATAATGTGGCAAAGAGTAGTGGAAAGTCAGAAGATTGCGAAGGCTACAAAGACAAACAGAGGATAACAAAGAGAGAAATAAGGAAAGAGAGGATCAATTATGAAGGTAGGCTAGCCAGTAACATTAGGAATGATAGTAAAAGTTTATTTAAATACATTAAAAGCAAAAGGGAGGCAAAAGTAGACATTGGGCCACTCCAAAATGACGCTGGTGATCTAGTGATGGGAGACAAGGAAATAGCTGAGGAACTAAATAAGTACTTTGCGTCAGTCTTCACAGTAGAAGACATGAGTAATATCCCAACAATTCCGGAGAGTCAGGGGGCAGCGTTGAATATGGTAGCCATCACAAAGGAGAAAGTGCTAGAGAAACTAAGAGGTCTAAAAATTGAAAAATCTCCGGGCCCAGATGGGCTACATCCTAGAGTTCCAAAGGAGATTGCTGAAGAAATAGTGGAGGCGTTAGTTATGATCTTTCAAAAGTCACTGGAGTCAGGGAAAGTCCCTGAGGATTGGAAAATCGCAGTTGTAACCCCCCTGTTCAAGAAGGGAACAAGGAAAAAGATGGAAAATTATAGGCCAATTAGCCTAACCTCGGTTGTTGGCAAGATTCTAGAATCCATTGTTAAGGATGAGATTTCTAAATTATTGGAAGTGCAGGGTCGGATTAGGACAAATCAGCATGGATTTAGTAAGGGGGGGGGTCGTGCCTGACAAACCTGTTAGAGTTCTTTGAAGAGATAACAAATAGGTTAGACCAAGGAGAGCCAATGGATGTCTATCTTGACATCCAAAAGGCCTTTGATAAGGAGCCTCACGGGAGACTGCTGAGTAAAATAAGGGCCCATGGTATTCGAGGCAAGGTATTAACATGGATTGACGATTGGCTGTCAGGAAGAAGGCAGAGATTTGGGATAAAAGGTTATTTTTCGGAATGGCAACCGGTGATGAGTGGTGTCCCGCAGGGTTCAGTGTTGGGGCCACAACTGTTCTCTTTATATATTAACGATCTAGATGACGGGACTGTGGGCATTCTGGCTAAGTTTGCCGATGATACAAAGATAGGTGGAGCGGGAGGTAGTATGGAGGTGATGGGGAGGCTGCAGAAAGATTTAGACAGGTTAGGAAAGTGGTCCAAGAAATGGCTGATGAAATTCAACGTGGACAAGTGCGAGGTCTTGCACTTTGGAAAAAAGAATAGAGGCATGGACTATTTTCTAAACGGTGACAAAATTCATAATGCTGAAGTACAAAGGGAATTGGGAGTCCTAGTCCAGGATTCTCGAAAGGTAAACTTGCAGGTTGAGTCCCTAATTAATAAAGCAAATGCAATGTTGTCATTTATCCCAAGAGGCTTGGAATATAAAAGCAGGGATGTACTTCTGAAGCTTTATAAAGCATTAGTTAGGCCCCACTTAGAATACTGTGGGCAATTCTGGGCCCCACACCTCAGGAAGGATATACTGGCACTGGAGCGGGTCCAGCGGAGATTCACACGGATGATCCCAGGATTGGTAGGCTTAACATACGATGAACGTCTGAGGATCCTGGGATTATATTCATTGGTGTTTAGGAGGTTGCGGGGAGATCTAATAGAAACAGTATACTGTTTACATAAATGCTGTTTACTGTAGAGCACCGGTAATATAGAATCTGTTTCCAGCAGTACACCGTTTACATAAACACTGTTTACTATAGAACACCGTTTATATAGAATCTGTTTCCAGCAGTTTACCGTTTACATAAACACTGTTTACTGTAGAGCACCGTTTATATAGAATCTATTTCCAGCAATATACTGTTTCCATAAACACTGTTTGCTCTGGGGCACTGTTTACATTGATTCTGTTTACAGCAATGTACGGTTTATATAAACAATGTTTACTATAGCGCACTGTTTACATAAACATTGTTTGCAGCAGTGTACGATTTATAGAAATACTGTTTACTGTAGGGCACTGTGTACAGAGACTCTGTTTACAGTAGTGTACGGTTTACATAAACAATGTTTACTGAACGGGCTATTACTCTCGACCCTGTTTACAGCAGTGTACGGTTTACATTAACACTTTTTACTTTTGGGCAGTTTCCAGAGACTCTGTTTACAGTAGTGTACGGTTTACATGAACAATGTTTACTGTAGAGCACTGTTTAAATAGACTCCGTTTACTGTAGGGCACTGTTTTAATACTGTTTGTATAGGGCACTTTTACATTGACTGTTTACAGTAATGTACGTTTCCCTTTCACTCTGTTTACTGTACGGCACCGTTTACATAGACTCTGCTTACAGCAGTGTACATTTTACATAAACACTGTTTGCTTTAGGGCACTGTTTACATAGACTCTGATTACCGTGGGGCACTCAATCCATTCTGTTTACTGTAGTGCACTGTTTACATATACACTGTTTACAGTAGTATACGGTTTACTTTCACTCTGTTTACTGGAAGGCACTCTTTACAGAAACTCTGTTTACAGCATTGTACAATTTCCATGGTCACTGTTTGCAGTAGGGTACCGTTTACATTGACTCTGCTTAGAGCAGTGCACGGTTTACATAAACACTTTACTGTAGGGCGCTGTTTATATAGACTGTTTCCACTAGTGTCCGGTTTATATAAAAACTGTTTACAGTAGGGCACTGCTTAGACAGACTTTGTTTCCAGCAGTGTATGGTTTATATAAACGCTGTTTACGGTATGGCACTGTTTCCAGAGACTCTGCTTGCAGCAGTGTACGTTTTACGTAAACACTGTTTATTGTAGGGCGCTGTTTAAAGAGACTCTGTTTTCAGTAGTGTACGGTGTTCTTTCGGTCTGTTTACCGTCGGGAACTGTATACTAAACAATGTTTACAGCAATGTACAGTTTACATCCGCACTGTTTACTGTCGGGCACTGTTTACATAGAGTATTTACAGCAGGTTACGGTTTACATAAATACTGTTTACATTAGGAAAAACTTTACATCTGCTGTGTTTACGGCAGTGTACATGGACACTGTTTAGTGGAGGGCACTGTTAACATTGTTCCTATTTACAACAGTGTACAGTTTACAAAAACACTGTTTACTGTCGGGGACTGTTTACATGGACTGTATTTAAAGCAGTGTACGATTTACATAAATACTGTTAACTGTAGGGCCCGGTTTACATAGAATCTGTTTACAGCAGTGCACAGTTTACGTAAACACTTTACTGTGGGGCGCTGTTGACATAGACTCTGTTTACAGTCGTGTACGGTTCACATTAACACTGTTTACGGTAGGGCACTGCTTAGATAGACTGTCTACAACAGTGTTCGGTTTACATAAGCACTGTTTACATAGACTCTGTTTACAGCAAGGCACGGTATAGAGAAACACTGTTTACTGTCTGGCACTATTTACATAGACTTTGTTTACAGTAGTGTACAGCTTACATAAACACTGTTTATTGTGCGGCGGTGTTTATGTAGACTCTTTTGGCAGTAGTGTACGGTTTACATTAACACATTTACCTGAAAGGCACTGTTTAGATCGACTCTGTTTACAGCGGTGTACTGCTTACATTCACAGTGTTTATTGTAGGTAACTGTTAACCTAGTCTCTGCTTCCAGCAGTTTGCGGATTACATAAATACTGTTTACTGTATTGGACTGTTTACAGAGACTCTATTTACAGCAGTGTATGGTTTACGGAAACACTGTTTACTGTGGGAAACTGTTACATCTACTTTGTTTTCAGCAATGTAACGTTTATATAAACACTGTTTACAATTGGGCACTGTTTACATCGACTGTATACAGCACTGGACCATTTGCATTTACACTGTTTACTTTAGGGCACTGTTTATGTACTTACTTTACAGCAGTGTACCTTTAACATAGTCACTGTTGACTGTCGGGCCCTGTTTACATAGAGTCTGTGCAGGGCAAGGTAAGGTTTACTTAAAAACTGTTTCCTGTAGGGCATTGTTGAGAATGAGTCAGTTTACATCAGTGTACGGATTACATAAACACTGTTTACTGTAGGGCATTGTTTACATAGACTATGTGTACAGCAGTGTACGGTTTACTTAAGCACTGTTTATAATTGGGCAATCTGTTTACATTGACTGATTACAGCATTATGCAGCTCACATAAACACGCTTTACAGTTTACACGGGCATTGTACACATTGACTCGTTTTACAGCAGTGTACGGTTTACGTAAAATGTTTACTACCGGACACTGTGTACATAGAGTATGTTTACAGCAGTGGTAAGGTTTACATAAACACTGTTTGCTGTAGGGTCCCACTTACATAGACTGTTTACAGCATTGCAAGGTTTACAAAAACATTGTTTACTGCAGGGCACTCTTTACATAGACTCTGTTTACAGCAAGGTACGGTTCACAAAATCTCAGTTTACCGTAGGGCACTGTTTTTGTAAACTGTTTACGGCACTGTACAGTATAAATAAACACTGCTTACTGCAGCGCACAGTTTATATAGACTTTGTTTTCAGCCATGTACGTTTGACAAAAGCACTGTTTTCTGTAGTGCACTGTAAGCATAGACTATTTTTACCACGCTGTACGGTTTACATAAACACTGCTTACTATAGGGCGCTGTTTACATTGACTCTGTTTACAGCAGTATACGGTTTCCATAAACATTGTTTTTTGTAGGAGACTGTTTACATCGACTATGTTTACAGCAGTGTACGGTTTCCATAAACATTGTTTGCTGTAGGGGACTGTTTACATCGACTATGTTTACAGCAGTGTACAGTTTACATAAACGCCGATTACTGAAGAGCACTGTTTACATAGACTGTTTTGCAGCATTGCACCGTTTACAAAAATACTGTTCACTGTAGCGCACTGTTTGTATCGAATCTGTTTCCAGCAGTATACAGTTTACATAAACGCTGTATACTGTAGAGCACCGTTTATATAGAATCTGTTTCCAGCAGTATACCGTTTACGGTAGGGCACTGTTTATATAGAATCTGTTTCCAGCAGTATACTGTTTACATCAACACTGTTTACTTTAGAGCACCGTTTATATAGAATATGTTTCCAGCAGTATACTGTTTACATAAACACTGTTTACTGTAGAGCACCGTTTATATAGAATCTGTTTCCAGCAGTATACTGTTTACATAAGCACTGTTTACTGTAGTGCACCGTTTATATAGAATCTGTTTCCAGCAGTATGCTGTTTACATAAACACTGTTTACTGTAGAGCACCGTTGATACAGAATATGTTTCCAGCAGTTTACCGTTTACATAAACACTGTTAACTGTAGGGCACCGTTTTATAGAATCTTTTTACGCAGTTTACCGTTTACATAAACACTGTTTACTGTAGGGCACTGTTTACATTGATTCTGTTTACAGCAATGTACGGTTTACATAAACAATGTTTCCTGTCGGGCACTGTTTACCTAAACATTGTTTGCAGCAGTGTACGACTTATAGAAACACTGTTTACTGTAGGGCACTGTTTACAGAGACTCTGTTTACAGTAGTGTACGGTTGATATAAACATTGTTTACTGAACGGGCTATTTGCCTCGACCCTGTTTACAGCTGTGTACGGTTTACATTAACACTTTTTACTGTAGGGCACTGTTTCCAGAGACTCTCTTTACAGAAGTGTGCGGTTTACATAAACAATGTTTACTGTAGAGCATTGTTTACATAGACATTGCTGACAGCCGTGTACGATTTATAGAAATACTGTTGACTGTGGGGCACTGTTTCCAGAGACTCTGTTTCCAGTAGTGTACGGTTTATATAAACAATGTTTACTGAACGGGCTATTAGCCTCAACCCTGTTTAAAGCAGTGTGCTGTTTACATGAAGGCTATTTACTGTCGGGAACTCTTTTAAGACTGTTTGTATAGGGCACTTTTACATAGACTGTTTACAGTAATGTACGGTTCCCTTTCACTCTGTTTCCTGCAGGGCACTGTTTACATAGACTCTGCTTACAGCAGTGTACATTTTACATAAACACTGTTTGCTTTAGGTCACTGTTTACATAGACTCTGATTACCGTAGGGCACTCAATACATTCTGTTTACTGTAGGTCACTGTTTACATAGACACTGTTTACAGTAGTATACGGTTTACTTTCACTCTGTTTACATGGAAGGCACTCGTTACATAGACTCTGTTTACAGCATTGTACATTTTGCATGGACACTGTTTGCAGTAGGGTACAGTTTACATTGACTCTGTTTAGAGCAGTGCACGGTTTACATAAACACTTTACTGTAGGGTGCTGTTTATATAGACTGTTTACACTAGTGTACGGCTTATATAAACACTGTTTACGGTAGGGCACTGCTTACAGAGACTCTGCTTACAGCAGTGTACGTTTTACGTAAACACTGTTTATTGTAGGGCGCTGTTTAAAGAGATTCTGTTTTCATAGTGTACGGTGTTCGTTCGGTCTGTTTACCGTCATGAACTGTATGCTAAACTATCTTTACAGCAATGTACAGTTTACATCCGCACTGTTTACTGTCGGGCACTGTTTACATGGAGTGTTTACAGCAGGTTAACTTGCACATAAATACTGTTTACATTAGGGAACACTTTACATATGCTTTGTTTACAGCAGTGTACATGGACACTGTTTAGTGGAGGGCACTGTTAATATTGTTCCTATTTACATGTGTATAGTTTACAAAAATACTGTTTACTGTAGGACACTGAATACATGGACTGTATTTACAGCAGTGTACGATTTACATAATACTGTTAACTGTAGGGCCCGGTTTACATAGAATCTGTTTACAGCAATACGCAGTTTACGTAAACACTTTACTGTGGGGCGCTGTTGACATAGACTCTGTTTACAGTCGTGTACGGTTCACAGTAACACTGTTCACGGTAGGGCACTGCTTAGTTAGACTGTCTACAACAGTGTTCGGCTTACATAAGCATTGTTTACATGAACTCTGTTTACAGCAACGCACTGTATAGAGAAACACTGTTTACTGTATGGCACTATTTGCATAGACTTTGTTTACAGTAGTGTAAGGCTTACGTAAACACTGTTTATTGTGCGGCGGTGTTCATGTGGACTCTTTTTGCAGTCGTGTACGGTTTACATTAACACTTTTACCTGAAAGGCACTGTTTAGATCGACTCTGTTTACAGCGGTGTACTGCTTACATTCACAGTGTTTACTGTAGGTAACTGTTAAACTAGTCTCTGCTTCCAGCAGTGTGCGGTTTACATGAATGCTGTTTACTGTATTGGACTGTTTACAGAGACTCTATTTACAGCAGTGTATGGTTTACGTAAACACTGTTTACTGTGGGAAACTGTTTACATTTACTTTGTTTTCAGCAATGTAACGTTTACATAAACACTGTTTACAATTGGGCACTGTTTACATCGACTGTTTACAGCACTGGACAATTTGCATTTACACTGTTTACTTTAGGGCACTGTTTATGTACTTACTTTACAGCAGTGTACCGTTAACATAGTCACTGTTTACTGTCGGGCCCTGTTTTCATAGAGTCTGTGCGGGGAAAGTTAAGGTCTACTTAAAAACTGTTTACTGTAGGGTATTGTTTAGAATGGCTCAGCTTACATCAGTGTACGAATTACATAAACACTGTTTACCGTAGGGAACTGTTTACACTGACTCAGTTTAAAGCAGTGTACGGATTACATAAACACTGTTTCCCGTAGGGCATTGTTTACATAGACTTTGTTTACAGCAGTGTACGGTTTATATAAGCACTGTTTATAATTGTTTATATTGACTGATTACAGCATTATGCAGCTCACATAAACACGCTTTACAGTTTACACGGGCATTGTACACATTGACTCGTTTTACAGCAGTGTACGGTTTACGTAAAATGTTTACTACAGGACGCTGTGTACATAGAGTATGTTTACAGCAGTGGTAAGGTTTACATAAACACTGTTTTCTGTAGGGTACTATTTACATAGACTGTTTACAGCATTGCACGGTTTCCAAAAACATTGTTTACTGCAGGGCACTCTTTACATAGACTCTGTTTACAGCAAGGTACGGTTTACAAAATCTCTGTTTACCGTAGGGCACTGTTTATGTAAACTGTTTACGGCGCTGTACAGTTTAAATAAACACTGTTACTGCAGCGCACAGTTTACATAGACTTTGTTTCCAGCCGTGTACGGTTGACAAAAGCATTGTTTTCTGTAGTGCACTGTAAGCATAGACTATTTTTACAGTGGTGTACGGTTTACATAAACACTGCTTACTGTTGGGCACTGTTTACATAGACTCTACAGCATTGCACGGTTTACAAAAACATTGTTTTCTGCAGGGCACTTTTTATATAGACTCTGTTTACAGCAAGGTATGGTTTACAAAATCTCGGTTTACCGTAGGGCACTATTTGTGTAAACTGTTTACGGCGCTGTACAGTTTAAGTAAACACTGCTTACTGCAGCGCACAGTTTACGTGGACTCTGTTTACAGCAGTGTACGGTTTCCATAAACATTGTTTGCTGTAGGGGACTGTTTACATCGACTATGTTTACAGCAGTGTACGGTTTCCATAAACATTGTTTGCTGTAGGGGACTGTTTACATCAACTATGTTTACAGCAGTGTACGGTTTCCATAAACATTGTTTGCTGTCGGGGACTGTTTACATCGACTATGTTTACAGCAGTGTACGGTTTCCATAAACATTGTTTGCTGTAGGGGACTGTTTACATCAAATATGTTTACAGCAGTGTCCGGTTTCCATAAACATTGTTTGCTGTCGGGGACTGTTTACATCGACTATGTTTACAGCAGTGTACGGTTTCCATAAACGCTGATGACTGAAGAGCACTGTTTACATAGACTGTTTGCAGCATTGCACCGTTTACAAAAACACTTTTTACTGCAGGGGGCGTTTTACATAAACACTGTTTCCTGTCGGACACTGTTTACATAGACTCTGTTTACAGTAGTGCACGTTTTAGATAAACATTTTATAAGTCGGGCACTTTTAACTTCGAGTCTGAAGAACGATAATTTTCATTGTACATCAGTACACGTGGCAATAAACAAATCCAATTTAATAAGGAGCTGTTGACATAGACTCTTTTTACTTCAGGGCACAGTTTATGTAGACTCTGTTTACTATCAGACACTGTTTACATAAACTCTGTTTACTATAGTGCACCCTTCTTGTAGACCCTGTTTACTGCTGTGCACTGTTCCCTTCGTCTATGTTTAGTGTAGGTTACTGTGTTAATAGACTGCCTTGACCTTAGGGCAGCGTTCACATAATCTCTGTTTAGTGTCGGTACTGTTTGCATATACGCTGTTTACTGCAGTGCACCGTTTAGATTGACTTCTCACAATCGGGGACTGTTCACATCGACTCCGTTTATTGTAGGGCGCTGTTTACATAGACTCTGTTTACAGCAGTGTACGGTTTCCATAAACATTGTTTGCTGTAGGGGACTGTTTACATCGACTATGTTTACAGCAGTGTACGGTTTCCATAAACGTTGTTTGCTGTAGGGGACTGTTTACATCGACTATGTTTACAGCAGTGTACGGTTTACATAAACGCTGATTACTGAAGAGCACTGTTTACATAGTCTGTTTGCAGCATTGCACCGTTTACAAAAACACTTTTTACTGTCGTCGCTGTTTGCACAGGCTCTGTTTACAGCAGGGGACGGTTTACAGAAACACTGTTTACTGTAGGACACTGTTTACACAGACTCTGTTTACAGTAGTGCACGGTTTAGCTAAACATTGTTTATGTCGGGCACTTTTAACATAGAGTCTGCAGAACGATACTTTTCATTGTACATCAGCACACGTGGCAATAAACAAATCCAATTTAATAAGGAGCTGTTGACATAGACTCTTTTTACTTTAGGGCACAGTTTACGTGGACTCTGTTTACTATCAGACACTGTTTACATAAACTCTGTTTACGATAGTGCACCCTTCTTGTAGACCCTGTTTACTGCTGGGCACTGTTCCCTTCGTCTATGTTTAGTGTAGGTTACTGTGTTAATAGACTGCCTTGACCGTAGGACAGCGTTTACATAATCTCTGTTTACTGTCGGTAATGTTTGCATCTACTCTGTTTACTGCAGTGCAATGTTTAGATTGACTTCTCACTATCGGGGACTGTTCACATCGACTCTGTTTACTGGTGGGCACTGTTTACATAGCCTATGTTTACTGTTCTGTACTGTTTGCAAAGATTGTTTACTGTAGGGCACTGTTTACATCGATTCTGTTTACTATGGGCACTGATTTGTATAGTCTCTGTTTACTGCAGTGCACTGTTTATATAGACTGCTGTAGGGCACGATTTACATCGATTGTTTACTCTTTTGACACGGTTTGCATAGGTTCTAGTTGCTGTTGGGAACTGTTTACATTGACTCTGTTTACTGTAGTGCTCCGTTTACATAGACTTTGTTTACTGTTGGTCACTATCTATATGGACTCTGTTTACTGTATGGCACTGTTTACATCGACTGTTTTAATGTGCAGTAAGAAGTCTTACAACACCAGGTTAAAGTCCAATAGCTCTGTTTCAAATCACTAGCTTTCGGAGCACTGTTCCTTCCTCAGGTGAATGAAAAGTTAGGTTCCAGAAACATATTTATAGACAAAGTCAAATATGTAAGTTAATTGTTATGGGTCATGGTTTAGAGAACCCCAAAGTAAATCATTGAGATCACCTGACCCACAACCTTCAATAGATTGTGGTATGGGGAGCACACGGCTCACTCTGCAGGTATGGTACAGCAGAAATGGACCAGTATTTTTTGAAACAACACATTGTTTATTTTAGGAACTCAAGTTAACCGTTTTAAAACAAACAGTGAATACCTGAGCAAACATTCATTGAAAGATAACCCCCAAACAATACAACACTAAGTACTCCTTTAAGCTGTCCTTTTAACATGCAAAAGACTTAACAAACAATTAAACAGGAGCACATTAGGTACACATTCACTACTGAGAACATTTATAATTCTGATTTCACCAAATGATCCAGAGATAGTCTTTGGATGGCAGAGATCAACGGGACAGCTCTTTGTTTAACTTCAACTGCAGCTGATTGGAAAACCCAGACACGCCCAAGCTTTTTGCAAAGTGAAACTAAAAAGCAGAAGCAGTGCTCAGCTCCACCCACACTTTGACATAACTGCAGTAACATGAGCAGCTAACCATTTCTTAAAGCGACATTCTCATGACACCACCCCCACAAAGAAAATATACCATCAACTTCAAGATGGTTCGATTTTTCAGCTTTTCAACATCCTTTCAATAATGAACACAGTAAATATACTTTATCGTTGCAAAAAACAACACCCGCGAACAGGTATAAAAATATAGTCCTTTTTTTTGTTCTTTCTTCATACTCCAACTGAAATCTTTCTCGATTGACAGTCTCTTTGAACAAGGAGGTCTCTGCAAGATCAGTCCATTTCTCTACGCCTCGACATTTCTCTTTATATTCAGATACTTTAGTTCAATCTGATCATTGAGTCCCTTGCAATTCTCCAACACAGGAGCATTGGTTATCACAGCTTTCAGGCTTTCAAATGCCTGTTGAAAGTCCGTTGTCCATTGACATTTTCGAGGTTTCTTCAGAAAGTCCATGAGTGGCGGAATCATGCTACAAAGCTTTTGCACAAATGTTCGATCAAATCCACTCATTCCACAAAATTGCATTATTTCCCTTCGTCTCGAGGGTATCGGATACTCCTCAAGGAAAGTGATTTGGGCTTTTTCAAATTCACTTTTGGCTCGGTTTACCACCAAACCCGCCTCCTGAAGTCGGTCAAATGTTTTAAATGTTCTTTCCATGTCTGGCTGAAAATTACCAGATCGTCGATGTATACCGCACAATCCAGGTAATCCTGAAACAACATTGTTAGTTAACCGTTGAAATGTGGCTGGGGCGTTTTTCATGCCAAATAGCATAACTATTTGACCAGACGGTACCTGCCAGTAGCCTTTAAGTAAATCCAAATGGAAATAAAAGCGGACTGTCGCACTTTCTCAATGCAATCCTCCTGACGTGGGATAGGATAAGAGTCCGTTCTTGTAACTACATTAACCTTTCTATAGCCCACACACAACCGTTGGGTACCGTCTGGTTTCGCTAACATCACTATGGGTGAGCTCCATTGGTTGCAACCCACTTCAATTATGCCATTTGTAAGCATACTCTCAATCTCTTTGTTAACATGTGACAATTTTAAAGGATGTGTACATGGAAGTTGTTTGATTGCACAGCATTTCCCACATCTACATCATGTATAGCCAGTTTAGTACTTCCCAATTTATCTCCACAAACTTGCCCATATGATATCAATAACTCTTTCAGGTCTGTTCGTTTTTCCTCCGGAAGATAACTCAACAATTTATCCCAATTGCTAAGAAAATCCTCATTATCCTATTTAATTTGACATATGCCAAATTCAGTCATCTGGATTTGGTTCTTCACTTTGAGTTAGAATCATTAAAATCTCCTCCTTTTTCTCTCCTTCCCTTTCAAAGTACTTTTTCAGCATATTCACATTACACACTCGGCGAGTCTTCCTTCTATCTGGTGTTCTTACCACATAATTCACCTCACTGAATTTCCTTTCAATTTGATAAGGTCAACAAAACCTAGCTTTTAAAGGCTCACCTACCACTGGTAACTACACTAAAACGTTATCTCCATTGGCAAAATTACGAACTTTGGATTCCTTGTCCGCTACCCGTTTCATCACATTTTGTGCACCTTTTAAATGTTGTCTGGCCAATTTGCCTGCTCTATTTAATCGTTCCCTAAACTTTGACACGTAATCGAATAATGAAATTTCCGATTTCTCACTCACCAATTTGTCCTGAATCAATTTAACTGGTCCTCTTACCTCGTGACCAAAAATAAGTTCAACAGGACTAAATTTGGTTGACTCATTCGGTGCATCCCTAATTGCAAACAGTACGAATGGAATTCCTTTCTCCCAATCCTCTGGATAATCTTGATAATAAGCCCTCAACATTGTCTTTAATGTCTGATGCCACCTTTCTAACGAAATGTGCGATTCTGGATGATACACAGTTGATTTAAATTGTTTTATTCCCAGGCTATCCATAAATTCTTTGAATAACTTTTGAGGTAAAATTTATCCTTGATCCGATTGTATTTCTGTGGGTAGTCCATATCTAGTAAAGAATTCATGTAATTCCTCCACAATACTTTTAGCTGTAATATTACGTAATGGAAACCTAGTAGACACATCCATTATAGTCAAAAGATATTGATTCCCACGGCTTTTTTAGGAAGCGGCCCTACGCAATCAAGTAGGACCCTTTTAAATGGAGCCTCAAATGCTGGAATGGGTATTAAGGGCACTGGTTTTTATCACTGCTTGGGGTATCACTTGACATGTGTGACTTGATTGACAACATTTAACTCCATCGCTATGTAGTCCAAGCCAATAAAAATGTTTCTAGATTTTAGCTTGAGTTTTCCTTATCCCCAAATCACCTCCCACTGGTACCTCATGTGGAACTCGCAACACCTCCTTTCTATACCTTACCGGCAATACTACTTGATGAACTTCTGCCCACTTTTCATCCGCCTGCATATGTAAAGGTCTCCATTTTCTCATCAATACATCACTTTTATGGTAATAACACACTTTGAAACACTCAGATTCCTCTTCGGCATATGCTTTCTGATACATCTGTTTCATTTTTATATCTTTCTGTTTTAACTCCGCCAATTTTCCTGAACTAAAAATATCCGCCTTATCCTCCATCTGTTCTTGTTCTTTTTCAATCATCTGATCAAAAATCGTTTCTGATAATTGCACTTCAACTTCATCTTCACTCTTTGATTTATCATCTTGTCTTAACCTTGTTACTACACAATCCGGATAAATCCCAGGATATTCGCCCTTCAACACTTCAGTTGTCTGATTTTTCACTGGCTTATCAACCACAGTAGGCATCACTCCCACTTGCGATCCAGCTATATCATTACCCAAGATAAACTTTATTCATGGGCAAGATCGTTTCTCTACTTCTACTACCACTTCACCACCCTTCACTAGACTTTCCAACCTTACCTTATATAATGGAACGCTACTCCTCTCACCCTGCATTCCACATATTATCACCTTTTCCGGCAACATTATTCCCAACCTACATAACTCCGCATCTCTTACCATTAAAGATTGACTAGCTCCCGTATCTCTTAAAATTGTGACTTATTTATCTGCTCCTCCTGATACACATGAGTAAACTTTTACCCACACAAGTAAATTCTTTAAGGAGATCTGGCACCTTCTTGAACAGTCTGTACAATCGTTTGCACCTTCTTGGCTTCCCTTGGGCTTTCCTTCACCATTCTAACAAACCCCACTGTCTTATCCTGTTTCATCACATCAGCCTTCCCAGTGCTTTTCTCCAACCACCGTCACTGTGACTTTACATGGCCTAGTTTATTTGAGTGAAAACATTTCAAAAGTTTCATTTCTTTTCTACCCTCCTGGATTTTAAAAAAAATCTGAGGTACACTCTCCTTTTTATTTCCCATCGGATCACCTTTACCTTTTCCACTTGAGTAGTTCTCATCTTCCCAGTGTCTATCGCTCACAGGCTGAAACTGATGTCGGAAACCAAGCTTTGATTTAAAAACTAATTCATAATCATCTGCCATATTTGCTGCTAATCTCGCAGTTTTAACTCTCTGCTCTTCCACCTGAGTTCTCACTCCACCAGGAATTGAATTTTTAAACTCCTCCAAAAGTATAATTTCTCAGAGAGCTTCATGCGTTTGGTCTATTTTCAAAGCCCTTATCCACCTATCAAAATGACTCTGTTTGAGCCTTTCAAACTGGATGTATGTTTGACCAAATTATTTCCTTAAATTCCTAAACCTTAATCTGTAAGCTTCAGGACCTAGATCAAATGCACCTAAAATTGATTTTTTTCACCTCCTCATACGACCCTGATACCTCCTCCGGTAGTGCTGCGAACACTTTACCAGCCCTACTTACGAGCTTTGTTTCAATCAGGTACGCACATGCCCTGTGGCCATTTCATTTGCTGAGCTACCTTCTCAAATGAAATGAAAAAGGCTTCTACCTCATTCTCGTCAAACGTTGGCAATGCTTGGACATATTGAAATAGATCCCCACCACGCCTTCGACTATGACGCTCTTTCTCACTATCCTACTCAGTATCCCCCAACTGTACATTTCCCTTTACGTCTGCTAAATTTAAATGACTGTCATGTTTCATGGCCATTTTCTGAAGTTCAAACTCTCTCTCTTTATCTATTTCCCTTTATTTTTATTTTGGTTCTGCGAGACCTATTCTTTCTTTACCAGTTTCTTCTGTCTCCTTTTCTTTTTCCTCTCTCTCACTTTCTCTTTCCGCGCTCTCTCTTTCATATTCAAGCTGCTTTAATTCTTTCTCATGTTCCATTTGTTTAATTTGTAACTGAATTTTTGCCATTTCCAATGAGTCACACTGTATCTGAGGCAACTTTAAATGCTTTTCCACTGCCATAAGTACCTCATCTTTTCGCATTTTGTCAGGTAATGTTAACTGCAATGTTTTTGCCAAATATAACAGTCTGCTTTTAGTCTCTGTCCGTAAGGTACTGTGAGTGACCGTCTCCACCCCCAAAAACGTCTGAGCATCTGAAAGAGCCATTGTCCACAACACCACCATCCCTTCCCACTTATACGAAAATATCACACCTGAAAATCAACCACAATATGCTCACCCCACGGTCTTTAAGTTCACTCAGCCAATCAAATAGATAGACTTTTATCCCGGATGAGCCCCCAGTTGTTACGGGTCGTTGTTTAGAGAATCCCAAAGTGTATCATGGAGTTCACCTGACCCACAACTTTTAATAGATTGTGGTTTGGGGAGCACATTCTACAGCCCACAGTCATGCAACAGCAGAAGTAGCCCAGTATTTTTAACAACAAAACAATGTTTATTCTATGAACTCAAGTTATCCTTTATGTTGTCATCACTAAAATAAGATGAACAAGGTAGCACCTATTTAATTTGTTTTGATTTGATTTATTGTCACAATAACCGAAGTACATTAAAAAGTATTTTCTGCTGCCAATGAGATGTACATAGTGGACGAAAATAATAATTGACAGAGTAGATTGACAAATGGTACATCGACAAACAGTAATTGGTTACCATGCGGAACAAAGGGCCAAACAAAGCAAATACATGAGCAAGAGTAACATAGGGCGTCGTGAATAGTGCCTTACAGGGAGCAGATCAGTCCGAGGGGGAGTCGTTGAGGAGTCTAGCAGCTTTGGGCAACAAGCTGTTTCTTCTTTATCTTCTGTCTGATGGAAGGGTCTGGAAGAAGGCAACGCCTGTGTGGGAATGGTGTCCGCCGGCCTGAGGAATCGGGAGGTATAGGCAGAATCAATGTGCGGGTGGCAAGCTTGTGTAATGCGTTGTGTCATGTGTTATTAATCTTAAATCAGATCTGTTTGTCCCAAAATATTCCTCCAACCCTTCTCCGCCCATGGAAATATCTTTCGACTCTTTCCCTGAAATAATGTTGTGGAATCAATCCTCCTAATTCCCTTTATATTTACCTATGTCTATTCTGTCAGGTATAAATTCAGGCTAGATCAGAGCTTTTGAGCGGTTATCTAGATTTTCGGGTTTGGAGTGTGTATGCAGTCAAACAGCCAAGTTTCAATTGGTGTATCTTGGAAAAGGTGGCAGCTATGATACGCGGAGTATCTCAGCCACGGACGTTGTGTCAAAAGGCAGACAACACCTCTGCTCTGTCCACTAGCTTAATCATGACCGTCGTGTTATTTTTATTCGCTGCCTTGCTTCAACTCTGATCGTTCTGTCATTGGTCTGCTGGGCTGTTCCAGTGAAGTTCAATGCAACCTCGACAATGAGCTCATGATCGTCCAGACTCAGAAATCCACATATATCTGGACTTAATATTGAGTTCAACAGCTTTATCTCCTAACCTGTGTCTACATCTTGTTGTTTGTGTTTGATATTTATTTGACATTGTTGGCCTGGTTTTCTTTCTTTCTCGCATCATGTTACAATCAGATCGGTTTCATATATTACCGGCCAGTGTTTCGAGATCACAAAAGTGTATCATGGAGTCCAACTGACCCACAACTTTCAAATAGATTGTAGTTATGGCGAGCACAACGGCCCACTTTGGTGTGATGCAACAGAAATCAAAAGTGCTTTTCAAACAAAACAATGTTTATCATATGAATCAAGTTAACATGTTATAAACACATAGTAAACATCTTGGCAACTATCAACTCAAAAACTCCCCCCAAAGAATACAGCACTCTATAAGTAACCCTTAATCATTCCCAGCAACATCCAAAAGACAAATACCCTCTTTAACAAAGACATCAAGTTTAAATTCTCTACTGAGAGCAGATATCACTTTGAAATTAGCAAGTAATCTGAAGACATTCTTTTCATGCAGAGAGAGATCAAAATTACATCTTGTTTGGCTGGTTGCAGCTCCAACTCTGAAAGCGAAACTAAACACACACTGTAGCAGCCAGCTCAAAAACGAAAGTAAAAGCAGACAGACAGCTCAGCTCCGCCCAGACTCTGACATAACTGCATCTATTTGATAAACACCCGTTTCTTAAAGGTACTCTCACATGACACATGTATCAATCAATGTTTATTTCATTGCTACTGCCATGACCGTTCCCTCTGTCTTTCTATCATGAAATATATTTCTCTTCCATCATTGTTTGTCTCCACACTCACACACACTCATCCTTTGCTCGCCCTGACCCGTCCTTCTTCCCCTGGTTTATTACTCTGACATTTTTATCATTCTTTCCTTATGATGGCAGGACATCCTGAACTGAAGCGTTAACTGGATTATCTCCACCGATGCTGCCTGGACTGTTGAACTTCTTAAGAATGTTTTCGTCCTCTGTCAGTTTTCAGTCTACACAGCATTTGGTTTTGAAATTAATCTTTATGATTAGATCAGACCCATGCAGTGGAATAGGTCACTTTACCCGTCTGCATGTTGTCTACAACTTTAACCATTGTCCAGATAGTTTGAGGATTGCTGTGGGGTGGATGAGGGTGGAATTATATATTTAATTTGAATACTTTGTGTTTCGCTGATTCTGTTGTTTTTCGCCAGTTTGGCGCTTGCGGAATTGCATCAACAGACGTCCCACAACAGAGGTATGTATTTTTTCCATTTAGTGTTGTCAACAAGAATACAATGAGATGTTTTCTTTGTCCATTCTGCCATGTGGTTTGGACATCTCTGGAAAGGCCAGCATGATGTATCCATGATAATTGCACTGGATCTCAGTCTCTAACTCGGCTATTTCAGAGGGAAGGTAAGATTAAAGCAGAATTCTATGCATCTGCAGTCACATGTAGACCAGAACAGGAGGTAATTATCACTTTAAACACTAAATATAGGCAGACTTGCACAGCACAGGGGCTGAATAGAGAATGTGTTTAAATCCACCAACCAGGTTAGTCAAGTTACAGGACAGCCAATAATAATCCCCCCACAATTTGCGCCGCCCACATTGCCCCCCCCCCCCCCCCCAAAAATGAGCTGATCATCAGAATCTTCCTCGGTGATGGGACAAGCAACATCGACAGACCAAGTAGCCCAGAGAAGTCAGCAGAAGACCAAAAGTTAAAGAAAACTGATTGCCAAGAGTGATTTGAAAGTTTGCAACTGGCCCGAACAAGAAAAGATCCTTTTACCATTCTGTAAATGTAGTTATTCTCTTTTAACTTGAAAATAAAGTTAAGTTGAAATTGATAACCTGAAAGAGTGGTGATTATTATTTTCTTTATGACGTTTTCTTTACTTCACTTAGCAAGCTGGACCCATGTGTAAGTTACTAAGTGGTAAGTAAATAAAATTATTCCATGAAGATACGGGTTATACCGGGGATAACTTGAAAAAGCTAGTTTGACCCGAATGGTAAAGGTGTGTGTGTGATTCAGACATTCCCCACTAGACTCAGCTGATTGGTCATGGGGGAATGACTCAGCAGCAGCTGGGTTTCTCCCCTGGTGGATACCTTCCTGACCGACCTTTTATACAACGGACGAAAGAGTCCCCCACACCTCAGCGGGGTGTGAGAAGCGATTTGGAGGGTTGTTGGCGGTTAGGCGGGGTTCCGGGATGGCGCAGGTGAGTGGGCCTCGGTAATGCTGCCCTATTATTCTGAATGTTGGTGCTTAGGTCTTTTACGTTTTTTTATTGCCTGATAAAGAGAATTTCTCCATTTCATGAACCTGGAAGTTTCAATAATTTAGGAAACATTAAAATAATGCTTGTGTCAGCGGATGTATTTCATTTGAGATCTTTTCTAGCCTTTTCCCCATTGTAGTTGGTGGCGTTCCTTCTCCTCTACCTCCTCCCGATTCCCAGGGGCCGCTGCAGTTCTCATGAGGTGGTAGCTGCCCCTCCCAGAGTAACCTCTTGGCCTCGCATCGCCGGCCCCACCACCCACACACATACACACACAAAACCCAAAGCGGCCGGCGACCATCTCCAATGGTAACATAAATAGCCAACGACCCTGGTAATGCAGGATGGCAAATCAGGGTGAGTCTGGCTGGTGATGGGCAGTTTTACTGGCAGTGTGAGGAGAGAGGGGCCGTGTGGTTGTGGTTCCCTCACAGGATGTCATAAATTGAAGAATCGGACTAAAGGGAAATGTCAGCATATTCTTAAACTGCTGTCTGAACTGAGTCTGTGTCACAGCGTAAATCGCAGTGTTTGTGCAGCAACTCAAG